>NW_005871050.1:9584572-9624097 GCF_000147115.1 Myotis lucifugus | reverse complement strand
CCCGGCCTAGGAAGGAGGAGTCTTAGTCCTGAAGGCTGAAGGTCTGTTCCTTTGGCCAGTGTTGTGTGGCTCTTGCTGGAGTAATGTCATTCTGCAACTCACTACAGGGGTCTCGGAGCCTGTGACGTGGAAGGGCGGGTTTCTTTTTAGTCCGCAATTGAGGCAGTGGGGCTTCTGGACAAAAGTGATTTTCCTCTTTGAATCATGAGGGAGTTTCAGGAGCCAGCAGCTGGGGGATGTTGGGAATCTGGATGTGGGATCTCGAGGTCTGTGGCTGAAACAACGTGTCCTTGTCCAGGGAGGCAAGTCCTCAGTAACTCACAAGCTGTCCAGAGGTAGGCAGCCGGGAGGGGGATGTTGTGGATCCTACTGAGTGAGCCGTGCGCCCGTCGTTGGAGAGGCACATGCCCCATGGCAGCTCAAAGAGGGGCCCAGAAGCTGTCTACCAGGGCTGTGTTCCCATGGGGCCCACACTCTGGATCAGTGCGATTTTGGTGTTCCACCAGCTCTGGGGAGGGAGAAGTCCCAGTTTCTGCTTCAGGGGATGTGCACCCTTGGTTGGATATGCTCGCCCAGCAGAAGCTTACAGAGGTGCCCAGGAGTTGTCTGCTGGGGCGGTGGGCTCAGGGAGTCTGTGTACTGGAACAGCACTACTGTGGGGACTGGATGCCAGCAGTTGGAGTCACACCTTGCAGTGGCTCAGAGAGGCACCTGGGGGCCACCTGCCGGGGCAGTGAGCTCAGGGGGCCTGCACACTGGATCAGTGCAACTGCGGTGACTGGAGGTCAGCAGCCAAGGAGGGGGAAGTCTTAGTTTCTGCTGTTGGGGCCTTGCACCCTGGGTTGGATACGAGTGTACTCAGTGGAGGCTCACAGAGGCACCCAGGAGCTGCCTGCCAGGGTGGCAGACTCAGGGGGCCTGCGTGCTGAAACCATGTGACCGCAGTGTCTGTGGGCAGGCAGCCAGGAAGGGGAAGTCCGATTTTCTACTGCCAGGGCTGTGCATCCTTGTTTGGATATGTGCACCCAGTGGTGTCTCACAGAGGCACCAGGGAGCCACCTGTCAGGGTGGCAGGCTCAGGGGGCTTGCGCGCTGGATCGGTGCAACTGCAATGCCCAGAGGTTGGCAGCCAGGGAGGGGGAAGTCCCCGTTTCTGCTGTCAGGGCCTTGTACCCTTGGTTGGATTCATACACACCCAGCGGTGGCTCATAGAGGCACCCGGGAGCCTTCTGCTGGGACAGTGGACTCAGAGGGACCTGTGCACTGAACCTGCACAACCATAGTGTCTGTTGGTAGGCAGGAGGGGAGGGAGAAGTCACAGTTTCTGCTACTGGGGTCATGCACCCTTGTTTAGTTACGAACGCACCCCATAGCGGCTCACAGAGGCAACCGGGAGCTGCCTGTCAGGGCAGCGGGGCTCAGGAGGCCTGTGTGCTGGAAAGGCGCAAGTGGGGTGTCCAGCAAGTCAACAGCTAAGGAGGGGAAAGTCCAAGTTTCTGTTGCTGAGGTCTTGTGTCCTTGGGTGGATTCACACGCGCCCAGTGGTGGCTTAGGGAAGCATCCAGGAGCCATCTACCAGGGTGGTGGTCACAGAGGGTCCCACATGCTGAAGCTACGTGACTGTTGTGTCTGTGTGCAGGCAGGTGGGAGGGGGAAATCCCAGTTGCTGTTGCCAAGGCCTGTGTGCCCTTGTTTGGATATGAGCGCGCCCAGAGGGGGCTCCCAGAGGCACCCGGGAGCCACTTGTCCAGGCAGTGGCCTCAGGATGCCTGCATGCTGGAAAGGTGCGACTTCAGTGTCTGGAGGTCAGCATCCAGGGAGGGGGAAGTCTCACTTATTGCTGCGGGAGCTGTGGGCCCTTGGAGGTGGATGTCCTAGGGTCTACAGGTCTGAGGATGGAACAGCAGGACTTTGGTTGGTGTGGCTGCAGGGTCGCAGGTAGTGTCCAAGGCCAGTCTGGGTGGTAGTGCTGATGAGTTCCTAGAGGAGGTCACTCTCCCCTTCAAGATGGCGTGGGCTCCGTGCCTGAGCCCCGCAGCCTGGGGAGTGCCCACAGAGGTGGTAGGGGCTCCCTGTCCAGGAGAGCCTGGTCTGCCAGCCCCTGATACTCCTGCTGGATTTAACTGTCCCTCACTCACTCACACACACACCACACATGTCCACACACTCCCCTTTCACCCGCTCACTCACTCACACCCTCTCCCTCACCTCTGTCCTGCCAGCCTCCATCTCCTTCCTGAATTCATTATTTTTTAAGTCTTACTGCAATTAGATCACATTTCTTTGGCACACATGGAGAGAGAGCTGAGGCAATGAGAGCTACTCTCATAAGCATATCTGACCCTAACAGACTCCGTCAATAAACAAAGCCTATCTTAGGTGCCACTTCCCTCAGCTCCTATTCTCAAGCATCTGCAGTTTCCCTGCTTTCCTGAATCTGGTCTTGCAACTCTAATGCTGACCTGCTCTCTGTTTAAGACATGTGCCTGCTGTCTTCCATAACCTAATGACTTCATGCATGAAATTCCAGTGTATATCATTTCTTTGGGGGAAGCATTCTGTTAACATGCAGATAATATGTGGGGAATGTAATACTATAGACCATTAACACATTAACCTATACTTTACTTTATCAGGTAAGTTTGACAGACAATAGGTCCCAAAGCAAATGGAAAACAAGACAAGGAATTTTAGACAATAATGATTATGAAAATGGTAAAAAGGCTATCCAGGGGTGGAGGACACTTTTTAAATTGCAAGCCTGGCCTGGAAATCACAAAGGTATGTGGAGTATGGGAAAGTGGGGGGGGGACATACTAGAGGAAACATAAGCTTTTCTAATCACAAATACCAAAAATATTATTTTCTCCTTGCAAATATCAGACCAGTTAAATATAAGGGTAAAGATCCTTGCCAACTTTCAAACAGATAAAGCAGAGCTAAGAAACATGACTTTGCGTAAGTCACTGACTTTATCAGGAGGTGCAATTGGGAGCAGTGGAAGGTAACACAAATTTACATCACTCCCTGTCTCTGAACCTTAGCTGCAGTCTTTGCAAAATGAGGAGTTTGGATTAAGCAATCATAAGACATCACCCCCCCCCAGCTCTAACATCCCATAGCATCCTATAATGAAATTCTCAAGAACATGATGATGTGTTATAAGAGCAAACAGAAGAGATTTGGGCTGCAATGATACTTCTACTGTGAAATAGACTATATTTTAGTCAATATTTATTGAATGCTCCATATATGCCAGGCATTATGCCAGGCACTACACAAAGCCCTTCACACAAATCACCTCACTTAACCTCCCCAAAACCCTATTAAACACTACCAATATCCCCATAAGGAAACTGAGACTCAGAGAGGTTAAATAAATATTCCAAGATTACACAGTTGATAAATGTTAGAGTCAAAATTAAAACCCAGGGCTGTCTGATTCCATATCTTGGCTCTATCCATGTTGTATCAAAATGATGGTAGAGCATATATGACCAATCTCCCAGAATGACCAAAAAGAAGCAAAATGCAAACAGTAGCTGTGTGAGGGCATGGAAAACACCAGCTTTGGATTCAGACAGATTTGGATGTAACTTCTGACTCTGTTAATTTACTTACTCTAAGCCTAAGTTTCCTGATCTATAAAGTCCTTCCAATTAAGCTTATAAACCAAAGGGTAAATGCAATCATAATTATACACTTTTCTAGGCTCCACAGATAGTGTGGTTCTAAGACACCAAGAATTAGGTACAAGAGCTGCCATATTTTTGTATATCAGCTTTATACCTGTGCATCTGGCATAAAGCTGTTAGGCTAGACTTTTTTTTTTAATTTTGTCTCTGGGCCACATGCTTACTCTGCATTTGAGCAACTAGTGGGGACAACTCTAAGAAGCCAAAAGCAATATAAAGCCAAGGGCATCCTGCCACTGCTTCAGCTCCTCCAAGCTGACTCTCTTTGACGCCTGCATTTCTGTTGTCAAGGAGATAGGATTCTGTGAGTCCTAGGCAGATGGTAATTGTGGTTAGGATTCTTCTACCCGGTGGTAGAAAAAGGGTGCAGAGGGGAAAATAAGATTGCTGATCCCAGGCTGTGTCAGGAGCCAGAGGTAGTGAAATGGAGTTGCCATGCTCCAGCTCCTTGAAAATTCCTTCTCCTAAAGAATACAGACATACCTCAGACATAATGAAGGCTCAATTCCAGACGGCCATGATAAAGCAAGTATCACAATAAAGGGAGTTGTAGTCTTTTTGGTGGTGGAGGGTCTTGCCTTCAGTTTGAAAAAAAAAACAGCAAAATCTCTGAAGCACAAAAGAGAGAAGCACAATAAAGTGAGGCATGCCTATATAAAGAAGAGAACACTGGTGCTGGCTGCAATTAGGTACTAACCTATTGAACATACTCAGGGTAATTAACAAAAATCATATGCTCTCTTCAGCCTTTATGGAGATCCTGATGCTCACAATAGTGCTATGAGGGAGGTTGGGCAGAGATGATTACCCCACTTCACATATGAAGAATCTGAGGCTCAGAGACAGTATGTAGCCTATCCCAATCTTGCAGACATTAAAGGATATAAATAGTATTCAAGTCCAAATCTGTCTAGATCCTAAGCTAGAGTTTACCACATGAAAAGAAACAGAAATGAGGAGTGCACCAGCACACAACATCTATGATCTATGAGCTTATTTTCAGCAGGGCTCAGGCAGAGAGACCTATAGGGATGCTGATACTGCACTTACAAAGGGGACCAAGGATAACAAATCCAGTTTAGAGAACTAGAAACTTTGATGCCTCACAGAATACCCACCATGCTCTGAAACCCCAAATAGAACTAGCAGATTTTGGCAGAACTAGCAGAGCTGAGATAAAAAGAAAAAAAATCCTGCTCCTCAGTAAGCACTGTCTTCTAGGAGAAAAAGAGGCTGGGAAATAGAATAAGCAGTGAAGAGAGTGGAGATTTAAAAGTTATCCGTAGGATTTAGAATTTAAATCTAAATCATATTCATTTAAATTTCATGTGGAAACATAAGAAAGTCTTCAACCAAATATTTATATAGTCATAATTAGTCTGTCAGTTGCCACAATAGCAAACCACCCCTAAACTCAGATGCTTGAAACAACAATTATTTATTTTTATTCACATGTCGCTTAACTAGTTTAGGCCTAAGTGGGTTTGGCACCAAGCTGTGGGTTGAATCCAGGTATGCTCCACAGGTCTCTCATCCTCCTTGGATCACTAGGATCCCTGGGATATGTTCTCATGGTAACAGCAAAAGGGCAAAAGGACAAGCCCAATCACAAAGCACATTCCAAGTCTATGTGCTTGTCATGTCTGCTTAGTCAAATGGCCAAGGTCAAAGTCAAGTGGCCATCCTCCAATCATCACAAGGCCAAAGCAAATCACACATCCGAGCTCAACATTAGTGGGGCAGGAAAGTACACTCCTCCTACAAAGTTTGGGAAGGTGAGTCAAGGTAGTGAAACTAAATATACCACAGTCAGTATGGAAGCATTTGTTTAACTTTAAAAGGCAACTATATAAAATGGTGGTAAAAAGCTTAGGATATGATATTAGGCACATGAGTTGAAATCACATTTTTCCACTTAGTATACTGGATTTTGGCATCCAATTGACATGTTTTATATGCCAATCTTGGGAATAGGAAGACAGGAGTAGTTAAAATTAGCAGAATGTATGTTGTACTTAAGGCATCACCCAATAAAATTTTAATATTGCTGTGACCAGAAGAATCAATTTTATGTGCACAAGAGTACCAAGTAATTGTCTTGACTGTTTTTTTTTACATTGCTGTCATTTCAAAAAGAAATGAATCATTGTTTGCAACAGAAAAATTACTCTAAAGAATAATTGAGATTTGGCCTAGGTAAGTTGGAGTAAGTAATTCTCACTAAAATTAACCAAAAAATCTTGGCAGAATGCATGGAGTATCTATTTGAAAGGCAGATCACATCAGAGATAGCAAAGAAGAACACCAGAATTTGAGGCATCACCAACCTGGCAGTTAGTGTATCACTTTTTCCCTCTTATATCCTCTGGCAAGAAACTAAGGCAAACAAAAACCCAAAAGTGAGTGCTATGGGGAAAATAGAGAAAGCCCCAATAGAAGCTCTCTAATTCTTTCTGGAGGAACAGGCAAAGAAACTACAGATGTTCATCAAGTTGAGGAAAACCATGTTTATTTTTTCTTTCTCACTTCCATGGTGCCACAGCCTCAAGGCAATTCTGCATGTGTAGCAATGGCAGTGGCAGTGGCATGTATTGTAAAACTGCAGGAGCCAAAACACTGAAGAAGGGAATTTTGTCTCCATTTTGTTGAGGTCTTGCTCCAAGAGAGCAGTGCTAAGCCTATTACTTATTTATTCTCTCTGTGTTCTTTTGCTGCTTGGCAGTAGTACAATCATGAAAGTGGGTGGTTTCTATCCATAAGACCAAAAAGGAGAACCCCAGGAAACCAGAAAATATTGGGAGGTTGAAGAGAGAAAGGAGCTCATGAACGTAACTCCATAAATTAGTTTATGAACTCCTCATCTCACTCCCAAAGTGTGCATGTGTGGATCTAGTCTGAATCAACATACCAATGATTTCAAGAATTGAATGAAAAGATAGATCACTACCCAGGTCCCAGTCTAACCACAGAGTGGCACACATGCCAGACATTCGAATAGCACTGCAAAAATTTTGAAAACTAAACTGAGATAGAAACCTCAGCCCACAGAAGAAGTGTTGGAACTTGTGGTCTGAACTGAAATAGATGGATTACGTTATTAAAAAATAAAATATCAACATTTTCCATAGGATTTAAACAAGACCCAGAGTATCATAATATAACATTCACATGTCCACGATACAATTTAAAATCACTAGGCTTATGAAAAAACCACAAAAATCTTGATTCACATAGGAAATGACAATCAAGATATCCATCACGAGATGACACAGATGTTGAAATTATCTGATGAAGACTTTAAAGCAAACAGTGTTCATAATTGCTCATTTGAACATTTTTAATAGTGTCTTTAAAGTCTTATCAGTGATACAAACTAAAATGACAATTAGATATCACCTCACATCTGCCAGAATGGCTACCATCAATAAATCAACAAACAACAAGTGTGACAAGGATGTGGAGAAAAGGGAACTCTAGTATACTGCTGGTGGGAATGCAGACTGGTACAGCCACTATGGAAAACAGTATGGAGTTTCCTCAAAAAATTAAAAATGGAATTGCCTTTTGACCCAGTGATTCCATTTCTGGAAATATATCCAAAAAATCCTGGAATACCATTTTGAAAGAAGATACAAGGTGTAGCAGTCAATAATGCAAATTTTTTTCAATAGATGGAGTTACACATATGTTGATATATATGCGATTTGATATGTATGCTATTTTGTTGTATTGGCAAAAAGCTTCAAAACTTCATATGTCAAATTTTCTGAAGGTGTTAACATCATACTGGTAAATGAAACAGACCAATTCCTTGAAAGACACAACTACCAAATGTCACATAAGGAGAAATAGATAATCTGAATAGGCCTTTATCTATTAAAAGTATTGAGTCAAAAATTTAATAGTTTTCCAAAAAAGAAAGCACAAGGCCAAGATAGTTTCACTGGTGAATCTCACCAACATTTAAGGAAGAAATTTCAACATTTAAATTGAAATTGCTTTCAATCTCTTCCAGAAAATAGAAGCAAAAAACACTTATTGACTTTCTATGAGGCCAATATTACAGCTAGACCAAAACTAGAAAAAGATATTACAAGAAAGTAAACTATAGACCAACATCTCTCATGAAGATCCTCAACAAAATATTAGCAAATTGAACCCAACAGTGTATAAAATGAATTATGCACCACCAACTACTGGGATTTTATTTCCATTACATTCAACATTCAAAAATCAATTAATGTGATCAGTCACATGAACAGGCTAATGAAGAAAAATTATATGATCATATCAACATATTAACAATTTTTTTTACAAAATTCAATCTTCACTCATGATTTTAAAAAACAAACACTCATCACAACTAGAAATATAGGAAACTTTCTTAATGTGGTAAAGAACACCTATCATAAAACAAAACACTACAGCTAACATTATTCTTAACACATTGCAGATGGATCACGATAATTCTCACTTCATATTACACAATGTTTTACAAAGTATCATACTTTAAAAAGATATTAGCTTGTAAGAACATGTAATAAATAACTTCAAAATGCAATGGGTATTTAATTTTAAAGCGTGCCATTAACATTTATGTAAAATGCTTTTTGTACTCGTTCAATAGAAACTTATCAGGCCACTGGGTAAAGCTAGCAATAAAACTATGTATTAATTGTTAGAAACTAGGTGCTTTCCCCCTAAGATTAATAAGAGACAAGGATGTCCCTTTATATCACTCTTATTCAACACTAGAGGCCTGGTGCATGGGATTTGTGCACTGGGGGGGCATGGCCTGCGGGGATCGACCTGCTGTGGGAGCACCACTCATCCCAGTCAGCAGAGTGGCTGTGGACCTGTCCTGTGAGCAGCTGCTCATCCCAGTCAGCTGTCCCACTGTGGGAGTACACTGACCACCAAGGGGTAGCTCCTGCGTTGAGCATCTGTCCCCTGGTGGTCAGTGCACATCATAGTAACTGGTCAACTGGTCATTCTGGTCATTCCACCATTCAGTCGCTGGGCTTTTATTATAGAGGATTTTACTAGAAATTCTAGCTAATGTAATAAGACAATAAAGGAAATAAATAGTGTACAGACTGGGAAGTAAGAAATAAAACCATCTTCTTTCACAGATGATATGATTGCCTATATAGAAAATCCCAAAGAATAGACAAAAATCCTCCTTGAACTGAGTATAGGAAAGTTGTAGGATATGGGTAATATACAAAAGTTAACTGCTTCGTTATATACCATCAATGACCATTTGGAATTTAAAATAAACACAATGTTATTTACATTAGCATCCAAATATTTAAATTGCTAGTTATACTGGTAAATCTAACAAAGTATGTACAGGATCTATATAATTAAAACTAAAGAAATCAAATATTTAAATATAAATGGAAAGATATTCCATATTCATGGATAGAAAGACTCAATATTTTAAGATATTAATTCTTCCCAGATTAATATATAGATTCAAAACAATTCCAAACAAAATCTTACCAAGTTATTCTGTGGATAGCAACAAATTGATTCTACAGTTTATATGAAAAGACAGAAGACCCAGAATAGCCAGCACAGTACTTAAGAAGAAGAACAAAAGTGGATGACTGACAGTACCTGACTTCAAGACTTATTATAAAGTGTGTGGTGTGAAAGAATAGCAAAGATCAATGGAACAAAATGAAGAGCCCAGAAATAGACCCACACAAAAATAGTCAACTAATTTTTGCTTAAAAGCAAACACAATTCAATGGAAAAAGACAGTCTTTTCAACAAATGGTGCTGGCACAATTGGACATTCATATGTAAAAAAAATGGTTCTAGACAAAGATCTTACACTTTTTATAAAATTAATTAAAAATGGATCTAAATAAAATAATGAGAAATTATAAAAATTCTAATATATAACATTAAAAACCCTAGGTGACCTTGGATTTAGCTATAACTTTTTAGCTACAATACAATCCGTGAAAAAAATTGATATATTGGGCTTTATTAAAATTAAAAATTTGTGCTCTGCAAAAGACACTGTTAAGATAATGAAAAGACAAATCACAGACTGGGAGGAGATATTTGCAAAACACATATCTGATAAAGGATGTGTACCCAAACTGTACAAAGAACTTTTATAACTCAACAAATAAACCAATTTCCTTTAAATGGGCAAAAGATCTCAAGAGATACTTCATAAACAGGTGGCAAGTAATCATATGACAAGATGCTCAACATCATATGTCATAAGGGAATTACAAATTAAAACAATAATGAGTTTCCACCACACACTTGCTAGAAAATCTAAAATCCAAAACTCAACAACACTAAATTCTGGCAAAATGCAGAGCACGAGGAACTCTCATTCATTGTTAATTGCAATGCAAAATGGTATACCCACTTTGCAAGACAGTTTAGCAGTTTCTTACACAGTTGAACATACCCTTACCATATGATACAGCAATTGTGTTCCTAGGAATTTACCCAATTGAGTTGTAAACTATGTATACACACACACACACACACACACACACACACACACACAAATGTGTATAGCAGCTTTATTATTAATCACCCCAAACTGGAAGGAACCAAGATGTTCTTCAATAGGTGAATGGATAAACAAACTGTGGTACATACATAGAATGGAATGTTATTCAAGCAATCGAAAGAAATGAGCTATCAAACCACAGAAAGACATGAAATAACTTTTAATGCATATTGATAAATAAAAGAAGCCAGTCTGAAAGGCCATGTACTGTATGATTTCAACCATATGACTTTCTGGAAAAGGCAAAGCCATAGAGATAATAAAAATATCAATGGTTTGGGGGGAAGAGGAAAAGATGAATAGATGGAGCACTAGGGATTTTTAGGATGGTGAAGCTATTCTGTATGATACCGTAATGGTGAACACAGGATATTATGCATTTATCAAAACCCATAGCATGGTACAATAGGAAGAGTAAGCCTTAATGTAAACTATGGGCTATTTAATAATAATGTCTCAATTTTGGTTTGTTAATTGTAACAAATGTACCACACTAAAAGATGTTTATAATAGGAGAAACTGTTTGAGCATTACATGAGGTTAAATTGGGGAGTTATATGAGGTGGTGATATGAGAACACTCTATACCTGTGGTCGGCAAACTGTGGCTCGCGAGCCACATGCGGCTCTTTGGGCCCTTGAGTGTGGCTCTTCCTAATCCTTAGGAGTACCCTAATTAAGTTAATAACAATGTACCTACCTATATAGTTTAAGTTTAAAAAATTTGGCTCTCAAAAGAAATTTCAATCTTTGTACTGTTGACTAATGAGTTTGCCGACCACTGCATCCATTCAATTTTTCTATAAATCTAAAACTGTTCTTTTTTAAAAAAAAATCGATTAATTGGCCCAGTCTGTGTATCTCAGCAGTTGAGCATCAACCCACGAACCAAGTAGTCACTGGTTTGATTCCTGGTCAGGGCACATGCCCAGGTTGCAGGCTCTAACCCCAGTAGGGGGCATGCAGGAGGCAGCCCATCGATGATGTTCTTTTCTCTCATTGATGTGTCTATCTTTCTACCCTTTCCTTTCTTCTCTCTCTAAAAATCAATAGAAACACATTTTTAAAACGTTTATTAAGAGATGTGTTAAAAGATACATATGGATTTTGTAACACATAGAACAGCCACTAAAAATATTATACACAAGAGGTAAATTAGAATACTAAAAATGTTTAACTGAAAATAGGAAAGGGGAAATAGAGGAATAAAACAGACAAAAAAAAACAGAAAATGAATAATAAAATGGCGGACAAAAATCTAAACATATCAACAATTACATTAAATATAAATGGTCTAAACACACCAATTTTTTGAAATACAGAATAATAATAGACATAATTGAAAATATAGAAAAAACTAACAACATGGCCCCTGCATCCTAGTCCTCAATGTTCACAGTTTAATTGAAAAGCACAATCCAGAACCAGGTAAAATGATAAGTGAACCTCATATTTATGATGCTCCAACCATCTTGAGGACATCTTTTAGTTCTTTGAACACACTAAAATAACTTCTGCCTAAGGGCCTCTGTACTTGCTGTTCTCTCTGCTGGAACACTGTTTGCATCTCTTGATTCTTATCTTTTAGGGCTGAGTTAAAATATAACCTCCTCAGAGAAGCGTTCTTTGACCTCCCTATATAAAGTAGTTAACTTGCCTCTCCTTCAGTATCTATCCTCTTCTCCTGCTTTTCTATCATAGCCTTTATCTCTATCAGAAATTATCTTCCTTGCTTGTGTATTTCTTTGTCATCTCTCTCATTAGCATGTCAGGTTCATGAAGGCAGAGTACCTTGTTTGTTTTGTTCACTGTTATATCCTCAGCATCTAGTAGGTATTTACAAATATCTATTGAATAAGGGAATGAGAAAACATTTAAACAATATTGAAAGTACATACTACATCAACATAAAATTAAAAGTGTATGTGAAACATAGAAATTATTTCTGAGTCAGTTGGAATTAACTGAATAATTTTTTAAAAGATAAATTTCGTTAAATGTTTTGAAAATGGGGAGACATATAGATTTCAGAGAAAGGGACAAGACATCCAAGACTATGACAATGTCACAAGCATGCAGATTAAAGATATAAACATAGCTTAACAGCATGGTCTCAATTGGGCCACACCTAGGATTAAATTACATCTGCCAGGTGGAGTTAAGTAAAACCTTCTTTACCACTCTCCACCCACAAGGCAATTGCATAGATTGATTTGCACTGGTACAAAATATTCTGTATACAGGACCAGCCATAGCTCTTCTTGGACTTATGTTGAATGGGTAGTTAACCCAGCTGAAGATGTTTCTGAACAGATTACAGGTCCCCTGGGAAGAATCCACCAAGGAGCAAAAAGAAGTCAGGCATGGTGAGTCAGAGTTAGCAAGAGGGGCTGAGAACCAGGGGCAGGCAGAATTCCCAATTATAGGATACTAGAGGCCCAGGGCACAAAATTTGTGCACATAGGAGGGGGCATCCCTCAGCCTGGCCTGCGACCTCTTGCAGTCCAGGAGTCCTCGGGGATGTCTGACTGATGGCTTAAGTCATCAGTTGGACATCCTTAGCACTGCCACGGAGGTGGGAGAGGCTCCCACCACTGCCACTGTGCTCGCCAGCCATGAGCCTGGCTTGTGGCTGAGCGGTGCTCCCCCTGTGGCAGCACACTGACCATCAGGGGGCAACTGCGTTGAGTGTCTGGCCCCTGGTGGTCAGTGTGCATCATAGTGACCGGTCATTCCACGATTCAGTCATTTGCATATTAGCCTTTTTTATATAGGATATGCTGTAGATGAGGCCCCCTAGAACCATAAGAAATGCAAAAAAATCACTGTTAACTCATTCTCAAATTGCCCCTGCTTAAAATCAAATTGCCCCCCTGTGGGGCTTGTGCTACACCTTGGGAACCACTGGGCTTGACACTTTTCCTCTCTGAGCTTCATTTCTGAATACATACACATATACCATGGGAATTGTAATCTCTTCTCTGCCTACCTCACTGGGTTGTCATGAGGAGGTTCTGAGCTAATAAACCTAGAAATGTTTCATCAAGTAAGTGATGTCTAAATGGGAAGGAATTGTTATTTTTAAGCCCACGGGTACCCTCTCAGGTAGCAGGTGCTGATTAGGGGAGGAGGGCATGATTGTTTCCTGGGACTGTAGCTATCGAAGCTTTGCAGAGGGTTCTGCAGGCCTCAGAGGGACAGGCCCTGGCCAGCAGCCCTGTAGTGGTGGTCATCCCTGGAGGCACTGGGGGGGGTGGTAGGGGGGTACTAGGGGGTGGCGAGGCCAAAGGGGGAGTAACTGTCAAACCTCCCCGCTTGGCGCCATTCTTTAAATTGTACATGGCCTTTTCACAGCTGTACGTGCTCAGGGTGGGGCTCCAATCTCCTGGAGTGGGGCAGGGGCCAGGCCAGGGCTGGGCCAGGCGGGCTAAGAGAGTGGGTTTAGCCGTGCTACAGGCAAGGTTCAGTGCGCTTCCACTGCGGAAACTGTGCCGCTGCTGTTGTGGGGGGGATGGGTCTGACCCTGCGGGGGGGGGGGCCCGCTCGGGCCTGCCTCCACCTGAGTCTGGAGTTGTAGGGAGGAGAGGCCTGGCTGGCCCCAGCAGAGGGTGCCTGGCAGTGTCGGGCCGCGGGCCCCGGGTGCCTTGGGGGCACTGATGGGTCCTCGCTGGTGTGCTATTGTTGTGGGCACCTCTCGTGGGGGAGGTGGGGGAAGAGATCAGGAGTCAGAGGTGCAGGCTGTGGTCTTCCCCCTGTCCCCCTGGGGGTGTGGGAGCTGGGGTAGGGTGTTCGTGCAGGGGGATTGGAAGAGCTCCCCGTGGCCACTTCCTCTTCCTTCTTTGCAGTCCAGGCTCCTGTCTGGCGCTCTCCTTAGACCCCTGGGAACTTGGCTCCAGCCGCCCTGCCCCTCCATGGCTCCCTGCAGCCCCCACCCCACTCGGCTTTCCCCAGCCACCCACCTGTCAGGAGGCTGCAGGGGCACCCTGCTGCAGGCAGTGTGGTCCTGGGGTAGGGGGTGGGGGTGTGGGAAGCAGCTCCAGTAAAGTTTAGTGAACCCCAGGTTGACATCGGGATTCAGCTGCAGGGCCGCAGGGGAGTCTGCCTGGATGGGACCTGGAGTCCTGCCCAGCGCCCCACAGCCCCGCCCACCCTGTGAATGGTCATAATGTGACAGCGTTCCCAGATAATTTGCATATTCCTCTATTTTATATATCTATATATATATATACACTAGAGGCCCAGTGCACGAAATTCGTGCATTTGGGGGGGTGGTCCCTCATCCCAGCCTGCACCCTCTCCAATCTGGAACCCCTTGAGGGATATCCAACTGCCCATTTAGGCCCGATCCCACAGGCCTAAACCAGCAGTCAGACATCCCTCTCACAATCCAGGACTACTGGCTCCCAACCACTCGCCTGCCTGCCTGCTCCTAACCGCTTCTGCCTGCCAGCCTGATCACCCCCTAACCACTCCCCTGCCAGCCTGATCAACGCCTAACTGCTCCCCTGCCAGCCTGATCGTCTCCAACTGCCCTTCTTTGCCGGCCCAGTTGCCTCTAACTGCCCTCCCCTGCCAGCCTGGTCCGCCCCCAACTGCCCTCCCCTACAGGCCTGGTCCCCCCTAACTGCTTTCCCCTGCTGGCCATCTTGTGGAGGCCATCTTGTGGCCACATGAGGGCAGCCATCTTTGACCACATGGGGGCAGCCATCTTATGTGTTTGAGTGATGGTCAATTTGCATACTGGTCATGACTAATTAGCATATCGGGCTAATTAGCATATCCCTCTATTATTATTATTGTGTTGGAGTGGTGGTCAATTTGCATATTGGTTGTGACTAATTAGCATATCCGGGCTAATGAGCATATCCCTCTCTTATTATATAGGATAGATTTCTTGTTGCCTAAATCCATGTCAGTCCAACTACTCTGACTGGACAAATGCATGCTCTGGGATAAAAAGACTTGAATAAAAGCCAAATTAGCTGACTAAACTTTGTAACATCTCAGAACCCAAATAACCATGCTTTGAGATTCCCCTCAGGGAGCATAATGCAGGAAGGCCAAATCTCTGCCCCTCTGACTTTGCAGTTGATTACCAAGGTCTCCTTGCTCTATGAGGATTGAGATCTTTGATAGCCTCGACAGTCAGCAGGATACTACAGGCTGGCAAAGCAGCAGCAGCACTGAGAGTCTGGAGCACAGCATTAGCAGTAGTGGTGTTAGTCTGCTAATTCAGAGCTCATGTAAAATAATCCCTTGGGATTCCCAGAAATACCTCAGCAGAGTCTTTTTGAGAGGGACAGGCTTAAAATTACTGTGTGAGCAGATAGGGGCCAGAGCCAGGTTTGGTTGGTTACAGCCATAAATTAGACAGGCTAGCACAATGAAACGTGATACTAAAATAACCTTCACACTAGAATGACTATACCATTATTTACTCTCTGACAATGGCAGTTGTTTTCCTGGTTCCATTAACTATGTGCTAGTATTAAAAAACCTAGTAATTAAAATGACAAATTCACATGGACAAGTCAATTAAAGTCTTCTTTGGTTAATCAATTTCCTTCTCAATGCATGTTAATACACTTCTAGAAAACCTGCTTCCACTTGGGCATATTTAGTTAACATGTTCATCATCAATTCCAGGACAGAAATAACACATTAAAATAGGAGTCCTAGAACCACATACAAACCCAGGGAAAGGTACATTAAAAATGAGGGAAGGCAGGGGAGAGTGGGAAGGAGTGTTAAGAGATCAACCAAAGGACTTGTATGCATACATATAAGCATAATCAGTGGACATGGACACTGGGGCAGTGGGGGCTTTTCCTGGGGAGTGGGAGTGGCCGGGGAGGGGTGGATGAGGGGGAAGGAGACATATGTAATACTTTAAACAATAAAAAAAGAAAAAGAAAAAATGGGATAAAAATAGGAACTCAATTGGATGTCACAGGAAATGTCAGTCATCTCTTTGGTTGGGTTCTTGGTGATAGGCAAACACTTCCCAAAGTGCTTTAGATGTGATTAGATTAATGTTACATTTCTATAGAACCATATATTCCACTTTGGACCAGCTCTCAGACTAATAGGAATAATAGCCAACACTTAACACTTATTGGTCTTGCTATAAGCCAGGTACCATTCTAAGTATTTACATGTAGTAATGAAGTCAATCCTCCCAAAATTTGTTAGGTAAGTACTTATTATCCATCCCTATTTCGCAATTGAGCAAAATCTGGCTCAGAAAGTTTACATAGTCAGTGAATGGCAGAGCAGGTATTCTAACACAGGAGTCTGAATGCTTTCTGTGGACACCTAATGCTTGCACCCTAACTCTGGCTTCCCAGAGTACCCCGGCGTGGTACTCTATCACAGCCTACCCTTTCAGACAATCCCCATACAACATGGAAAGTAGGATAAACAAAACTATGCCTGTTCATAAACTTGTTTGCCCATTTTGCTCTCTCCATGGGCAAGCAAGTATGTTGCTTGATTAGAAACCTATTCTCTTTCACTCAAAGCAAATGTGTGGACAGACTAACAATTCTCCCAGCACCAGTTTAAGGCACTTAGCCTGGCTCATAAGACAACACTGCTCTATCCCAAATCTGGATATTATCCCCATGGTCAGCTGTGAGTAGGAAATTGATTTTAAATTGGTTCTCCAGCACAGAGCTGGCTCTTACCAAGTCATCGACATCCTTTACTCTGATCCAAGACACAGTGTCACAAGGAAATAGGCCATGAAAGAGAAATGCATACAGAAGATAAACGTTAACCAATTTATCAAAACTGTTTCTTCTATTTTCCCTATTCGTATCATTTTGTGCCACACACCTGGTGATCTAACCATTTTTTATTTTCTTCTTTATACAGATAAACCTAACTTAGAATCCCAGTTCTATCATTTCCTCGCTCCATGTTCGAATTAGGCAGGTTACTTAAACTTTCTGTTAGTTTTCTCAGCTCTAAAATGGGTACACAGATTTTTCTTCACAAGAGATTTCGTGAAGAAAAATGAGCATACATATGAAACATTTGGCAAAAAAGATTCAAAATCATGTTATTATTTTCAATTGTGTAAATTCTCAGGACACAGCTGAAATCACTGACAATAAAATAATGTTCTAAATACAGAAAGACAGAATTTTTGATGGATTATAGTTTCTAATGTTCTACCTATGACATTTCACTGCTCAGTATTAATGTTTGGTATAGCATTTCATTTTCCTGGCATTCAAAAAAGGCCAGAGCTCAACCTATTGGCAAACGCATTCTCTAATAACTACACAGGCAATTTCAGTCCTCATATATTTAGTTCCACCTTCCAACATTTTAACTAATGTCTAAACTAAACACTTAAGTTCTTTAAGAGCAGTGTCTAAAGCTACATTATTGGTCTAAATTTCCAGTGAGTGGGTTCAAATTCCAATGAAAATAAACCATGGTGAATCATCAATGGGCCATTTAGCTGCTCCAGAATGGCTCAAAATATATTATTAGTCTTTCCCTAGAATCCAGAACAGCATAAAGAAGTGTGCTTCCAAAATAGGGAAATTCAAAATGAGAAATTACAGAAGAAAATTGAATCCACCAGACAAATTTTTAGCAAGAAATTAACATATGCTACACTTGCAAATATGCCCAAATATCCATATTTAAATTAAACCTTTATTAAATATTGAGATTAGTTGAGTTTCCATCAATATTACACATGTCCTGCAATATTGTAATCATATATATTTCATTAACTACATATCCACAGCTTTCTAACATTTCCATTTGGACTTCCTGTCATTGGGGCTTATATTAGCATATAGGCTCTTGGAGACTGTGAGGAAGGGAAGGAAAAACATAATAACCATAATGTGCTTTTATTCTCACTGTCAGCAGGAACTGTAGTTTGAGGCACATAATTGAAAAGCAATACTGACCTGAAATACTGCATTAGATAAGAAAAAATGCAGTGGTACATTCAAAACAGAGAAAAGAAAGCATAACATATTGTTTATCACAGGTAATTAGAGGTTTTCAATATTTTTAATCCCTTAGCATCATTTCACCAAATTTCCTGTCTTTGCTTACGGGAAAGAAAGACCTTTGACATTCTCTTCTTCAAAATAATCATTATCTGGTAGAATTTTGAAACCTAGAGCACAGACACAGTAAGAGGCACAGACAGGCAGCTATCAAGTTACAAACCAATGACTTGATGTTCTGTTATTTACTTGCTTAATTTATGACACTTGCCTTTCAAGCCACCTCTTCAATTTAAGTGGATGCTGCATACATTTAACCTTCACTTTTTTCTTACCATTTTCCAGGTTATGACTCTCTTAACTTGACCAAGTAGAGCTGGCCAGGGTCACCATGAAATGTCAGTGCCAAATAGATTTGCAAAAGCAAAACCAGGTATAGAATTGGATTTGTTTGCCTAGGCAGTGGTTGGCAAACCGCGGCTCGCGAGCCATATGCGGCTCTTTGGCCCCTTGAGTGTGGCTCTTCCACAAAATACTGACTTCTGCACATGGGCCACGAAGTTTCAATCGCATCACACTGTACGTGTGCGCCCGATGGTATTTTGTGGAAGAGCCACACTCAAGGGGCCAAAGAGCCGCATGTGGCTCACGAGCCGTGGTTTGCCGAGCCGCAGTTTGCCGACCACTGGCCCTACAGAACATGGGCAGACTACTATGATCTGCCCTTTGAGCCAAAGAGAATTGGGAGCAGAGCTAGGGTCAAATATAGGGTCATCCCAGCAGCGGATGACAGATACAAGTGGATGAATGTGAGTTAACATCTATGGGCAAAACTGAAGCCAAAGCTATAAAAGGCCTGACAATTAGGGTGAATGCAGACAAATCCTATGAACAGTATTTCCTTATTAGGCATCTTTTGAAGGCACAGTACCCCAATCTCCTAGAAATGATTATATCAGCACGAAAAGCATAAATCTCTGCAAATTAAACTCCTCCCATGGTGCCTAGCATGCAATAACTGCTTACAAATTGTCAAAATAATGTGCTAAAATACAAGCCCATGATATGCAATTCCAAAATGCAAAAGGATCTGAAATGGAAAGATATTTATTACTAACTCATTTGATATCAAAATCTGACATGAGCAATTGTGAAGTTATTTATAGTCTATATTTATTCTTTATAGGGTAAATATTTACACATTTTGTGCAGATATAATACTGTGTTTGATTATGAAGCATTGTCCAACATTCCAGTGAGGATATTATCAAATCTTTGGAACACACATTGGATTACCTTATTAAAATCTGAAAAATTCTAGATTTCAAAATAATTGGTCCCAGGAATCAGGTAAGGGATGTGGACCTGTATTAAAAGCAGTTATCTCTGAGTACTAGAATCATTTATTTTGTTTCTTTATACTTGTATGTATTTCTAATATTTTCTATAGTACATATATCATTTTTATAAATATAAAAATACCTTAATAAAATACCAGTTTATCACAGATATTTTAGGATAACTATTTACTCATATTCTTTTAACAATTCATTCATTACATATACTTGAAAAAATAAAGCCTAGTTCTCTATGTTATATACTACAAATCAGGTTTTTCATCAATAGAAACTTTCTTCCACTTTAATTTTTCCAGATGAGTATTCCAAATCAGAGATATTACATGTGAATTTTTCTCTGACAACTATTCACTTCCTTTAAGGAAGAACTCAAACCAACATGCTTGTTTTTTTGATGGAATTCATGTATTGTGTGACAATGCTTTTCAAACTTCTCTGCCAAGGCGGAAGAGAATGAACAGGCACTCCGGGAACCTGAGGGCATAAACCCTATCTGCTCAATTCTCCATTGTAACCTAGATGCCCAACTCAGGGCCTGGAAGGACTGGTCAAATGAGTGAAAAAAATGAATAAACTAATCACTAATGTTCGTGTGTGTGTGTGTGTGTTTCAGAGAGGAAGCAAGAGATAGAAATATCGATGATAAGAGAGAATCATTGCTTGGCTGCCTCCTGCATGCCCCACACTGGGGATGTAGCCCACAACCCCGGCATGTGCCCTGACTGGAATCAAACCGTGACCTCCCGGTTCATAGGTCGACACTCAACCACTGAGCCATGCCGGCTGGGCTCACTAATGTTCTTTCCATAGAGCATCATCTGAAAACAATGCTGCTTGCAATATTTTAACTCTTCATGGACACACACATTATTTATATGTTTCTCTGGGGCTTAATCAGTAACTCCTAGAACAGTGATGGTGAACTTTTTGAGCTCGGCGTTTCAGCATTTTGAAAAACCCTAACTTAACTCTGGTACCGTGTCACATATAGAAATTTTTTGATATTTGCAACCATAGTAAAACAAAAATTTATATTTTTGATATTTATTTTATATATTTAAATGCCATTTAATAAAGAAAAATCAACCAAAAAAAATGAGTTCGCGTGTCACCTCTGACACGGGTGTCATAGGTTCGCCATCACCGTCCTAGAACGAGGAATTTTCTCGGTAGTCAATCTAGCATTTCCCAAATGGCCTAGAAGTTTTTAAACCAAAGTGATGAGGAACATATGGGGAAGGGAACACCAATAGTTTGAGTTTTTGTATGCTTATCCCTGCAGTCAAATCAAGCTTTATAGATTAAAAATCTAGAATAGAATCATGGAGCTGGGCATAGCCTACCTAGGAAATGTGCGTGTGTGTGTGTGTGTGTGTGTGTGTGTGTGTGTGTGTTTTGGATTTTTAAAAATATGCAAATTGACTGGAAGCTGAAGGTTCATATACTGAAACAGGCAAAAAAATGAAGTTAAGTTCATTGATCTCCATGCATATAAAAATCTGAACTAAAACAGGCATGATATCTTCCTTCCATTATCTCTGGAATCCTAGTAGGTCTGTTGAAAATGGAGTGAGCTACATCAATTTGATTCTCAATTGAAGAGCCTGGATTAAGGGGGTAGGCTTAAGGAAAAGCTTCTCCTGAGAGGAAGGGAAAGCTTGCTTCCATTCTTCTACAACTATTGTGGAAGAAAAGTCAGATGCATCTTGGGCCATAATGCTCAGCAAAGAAATGTCTTTCACTGAATCCTGACAACAGACAGAATCCCTGGACAATTCTCTTGACAGCACAATACTCCATGCTCTTGACAGCATAATATTCTTCTGCTTGAAGGCACTGCTCTTTATGTTCAAAGCCTAGCTTGTAAGTAGGCATGGTCATTACTGTGAGGTAAGGGTGTCTGGAAAAAACTCTCCTTCCCCTTCAGTCATTCAAAACTATTTATTTAGGGGCTAAAATTGTCCAGGCTCTTGCCTGGGAGATACGAAACTGAGTATAGTGAGAGAGGACCACAAAAAATTATCACTCACTTGTTGTGATTTGATCTCAGAATATAACAGCAAAAACCTAAAATGTTCCACCCTACCCATGGCCCCACCTCATATCCAGCTAGCAGATGCCTACGTGTCCAATGGTAGTATTTAATCTCATTGCCTAAAGGTCAGGTTCCATGCTGCAGGGTCTCTTTGAGCTGCATCAGTCATTTCCCCCTCATGTTACAGAAGTTCCTCATCCTCTTCTAGAGCAGGGTTTGACAGGGGTGGGATCAAAGAAAGTTGAAGGGGTCTGGGAACCTGTCAGGGAGGGTAGGGAAGTAAGAAAGAGAGGAAAGGCTTTGTTTTCCACAAGGGAAAACAAAACCAACGAATGCAGCAGCAGGGCTAAAGAACACCAAGAACAAATTGCTAGCTTTAACAATTTTGCCAAGAATTGACTTTGAAATAGATACCAATGCCAGGAAATGGGTTGGGGCAGCAGGGCATTTGAGCAAAATGTACCCAACAGAGGAGAAGAGATAGACAAGTATGTGGAGGATACTGCAAGCCAAATTCATCTGCTCAAGATTCATGTCACCATTCCTACTTTTCTTTATGGTATATGTAATGCAGAGCACATATAAGTCTTCCCCCCCCTTTCCCACTCCAGTCAGGTTCCCAGAACCACCAAGATCTCTTTTCTAGTCTGAGGACCACTTGGGACTGTGTGATTATAAAACAGGAAGGCATATGGGGTCTGGCTCTTGCCCTTTCATGAAATAAAGGCCACAAATGTTT
The DNA here is from genome assembly GCF_000147115.1 of Myotis lucifugus. Taxonomy (NCBI): domain Eukaryota; kingdom Metazoa; phylum Chordata; class Mammalia; order Chiroptera; family Vespertilionidae; genus Myotis; species Myotis lucifugus. The sequence continues at coordinate 9,601,745 of NW_005871050.1, read as the reverse complement.
ATGAAATGCTTTTCATACATCATAAAGTGTCACGTATGGTCATAAATTTGTGCAATCATAGAAGAGATTAATCCATATTTAAAGCTTGATGATGGATCATACTATCAATCTCTCTCTCTCTCTCTCTCTCTCCACTCATATATTAACACTGTCCAGACTTGTCGAGATTCTTGCACTCTAAAGCATCCAAAATATCCTTTGACAAATAATTGGAAAATATCTCCAACAAAGGCCAATTATTTTTTAAATCAAGAAAAACCCTATATCCCAGCTTTAGTCTGCACCCTGACTCTGAGCACAAACTCAGCATCTAGTTTTAATTAGCCATCATACAAATGTGTGATGAAACTAGTAAGGGGACATCAGTGTGAAAGTGTGGGTGACAGAACAAACACATCCCCAATGATGGAAAAACTCCAGAAAGCTCCCTCTGCTTCCCAGAAGCTCATCTTCACATTAAAGATAACAGCGCATGTTTCTGTCTTCAGTGAAACGAACACACCTACCTGACAGGCCAGCTTTAGAGCATGCCAGTGACTTCAATGAAGGCCGCCCCCACAGAAGACTCTTATCATCAGGCATGTCAGCCCCAGCAAGAGGGCTTAAAGCAAAATTCCAACAAGTTCAATCAGTTTCAGCTTCAGAAAGGCAAAAAATCTCCAGCTAGATTTGCTTTCATGAGATAGCTCTTTTAAATATACTTAGGGTGTCTTTTTTTAAAACAAGATCCCTCTGTTTGCATCTGATCTGCTCATTGCAATATAACACATGCATAAAACAGTGTAACTGTGTTTGTTTTAATAAGGCCATTCTGAGCAGCTGTTTAATGACCCATGGTGTTAAATGAAAACTACAGGTGTTCCAAATGCAAACCTTATGGCTCAGGGCCCCCCTTATTACTGCTCCACAATTAGCAGCCAACTGCTCTTAGGCTGCGCAAAGAATTGCCACCATTATCATTACATTATTTCTTAATTTCATTCTCTTCCTAAGTGTCTTCCCCCAAAGGAAAAACCTGCTTGGCATGAAAAAGCATAATAGTGACAAAACTAAAAGGGAAGGAGAATACAAACCACTCCCTGTCCAACCACAGTCAGCACTCAGTTAAGGGGCAAAGAGCCAGCTGAAAGGCTCAGCTCCTTGAGGAATCTTCCAGAGTGACCTGATGGCCAAACTTGCTAAAACTACTGGTGCTCATGAGGATTTCATTAACTCTTTCTTCATCATGATTCTTCAAGCTTTATTAGTCTACTATGGCAAATTACCAGAAAGCTACATAATTGGACCCCATCACTCTGGCTTCTGCCTTTACACAACTCTAATTTTAACCTCATATCTTCAGCTTTCACTGAGGGTACATGTAATAAGCAGCAAAGGAGGAAGGCTTCTGTATCTCATGTGAAATTATCTATAGCATTGGTCATTAATTACATAGTTCAATACCCCTTACATAAAGAGGCCTGAGACAAATTTAATTAGAGCTTAGGAACAAGTTTATCTTTCCATATCAACAGGAACTTGTACACAACTAGTAGGTCTCAATTCTGGCTGTGCATTAGAATTATCTAATAGAAAACATTTGCATGGCAGCTCCATCCTAGAACAGTTACATTTGGATTTCTAGGAGTGGGCTCTGAGCAGGGCTGTTGAGTTGTGCAGCTCCAGGGTCACCATTCACAATGTGTTTGGATAAGCTCCAGGATTCTACTCTACAGCCAAGATTGAGAATCACTGCCCCAGAAAATAAGAGATTTTTTCTTTTAAATCTTTATTGTTGAGATTATTACAGATTTCCCTCTTTTTTTCCCCCATAGCTCCCCTCCACCCAGTTCCCACCCTACCCCAGGCCCCCACCACCCTATTGTCTGTGTCCATAGGTATTGCATACATGCATATAAGATCTTTGTCTAATGTCATCCTGCACCCCCCACACCCCCTTCCCTCTGAAAATCATCAGTCTGTTCATTTCCATGCCCCTGATTCTATTCCATTCACCAGTTTATTCTGTTCATCAGATTTTTTATTCATTTGATTTTTAGATTCTTCACTGCTTTTGCCTTTTCCTTTGGGTTACTAAGAAGCTCAAAAGTAATTGTACTGAATTGCAATAGATTTTCTCTGCCTGAATTTTTCAATATAATTCTCCCTCTAGATCCCCTTACATTAATGGTTTTACCAGTGCTTTAATGTAAGCTACCAACTATTATTTATGTAGATAAAGTAAAATGAAATAAGCAAATAAATAAAAGAAAGATTTGTCAGGAGGCACAAGTAAATCAATATACAGATGTGTAAGAATCACCGCAAACTTAAGATGGCCAAAAATGGACCCCTGGCTCCCCTCATACTAGCTCTTCCCCAGGTTTTCCCCATTGCAGTCTAGGATGTCCCAGTCATCCAGTTTCCCAAAAGTCATCCTTGACTCTTCTCTTTCATCTCACAGCTTATAAGCATCAGCAAGTCTTGCTAGTTCTATTTTTTTTAAAAAAATATGTGAAATCCAATCACTTCTCACCATTTCAACTGCTACCACTCATTTTTTGTTTGTTTGTTTTGGGTTTTGTTTGTTTGTTTGTTTGTTTGCTTTTTTTCTTTTTATTTGGGAGGGGGGTGCTCAGATAATCCCGACTCTCTGATAATCCCGACTCTCTGGGGCTTCCAGAAATAAATATTTCTTGTTCAAGTTATAGGAGGGCTGCAGGTCAGCTGAACTCTTCAGGGTTCCACTGAGATGAGCTTAGTTCCAAATGTCTACAAATGCCTAGGCTGAAAGCCATACTATTCTCATGGTGGAGAGCAGAAGCTGAGGTGTGGCAGAGCCAAAGCACTACAAGCACATTTGAAGCTCTGCTCTAATGAGATAGAGGTTCCATCATCTCACATTTAATTGACCAAATCAAGTCACATGGCCAAGCCCAAGGTTAAGGGGAAAGAAAAATATACTCAGCATACACGAAATTTGTCAAGGAAGACACAAATGCTTTTGAATAAATTTATAATTACCACAGCCTTCCAATGGCTAGCCCAGTATCTACACTTGTTCCCTTAATTTTTCCTCAACACAGCAGCAGCCAGAAGAATCTTATTAAAATTCAAAACTTGTAATGCAATTCCCTTGCTTAAAACCCTCCAATGGCTTTTCATAATATTTAAAATCAAAACTAAATAACTTGTTTGCTTGTTTATTTAAAGTTTCCTTCATAATCTGTTCCCTGCCTACCTCTGTGGTCTCTTCTCATAGCATTCTCCTTTTCACAAAACAATATAACTACAACAATACTAGGCACTAACCTTTAGTGAGCACTTATTATAACCCAGGATCTATGCTAAGCACATCACATACACTATTACTCACTCCTGTAGACATTAAAAGTCTCTGATAAAATAAATAAGTTATATAGGGGGTAATGCATTAATCCATTATCAAGCACTAATATATAAATATTCACTAGATCATCATATTAATGAAGGGTGGTATGCAAAGAATAACAATGAAAAACATTTCTAAAAAATTCATTTGACAGCTGTATAGAGAATCAATTAGGACTAGAAAGAAGTTAGAGCCCTTCACATGAATTAGGAGGCTGCTATATAGAAAATCATATTGCCAAATAAAAGATTAAGTTGCAATTGATATACCCTATAAGTTTTGTAAAGTTGGAGATATAGATATATATGTATATAGATATATAGATATATAGATATATCCTATATAATGAAGAGGTAATATGCAAATTAACCCTCACACCGTCATTCTGTCATAAGATGGCTGCACCCACAGCAGAGGTGGGGTTCCTGTAACAAGCCGTAACAAGCGATCCACAGGGACCTGAGGCTGCATGCCACCGGGCCTGGGCAGGGTACCTGAGGCTGCTCCCCCAGACCGGCGGGGCTTCACGGGGGACCTCAGGCCATGCCCTGCCCTGGGCCAGGGGACCTGAGGGTGCGCCGGGGGCCCCGAGGCTGCACCCCCCACCCAGCGTGCGCCAGGGGAACTGAGGCTGCACTCCCTCCCAGGCAGGGCTTGATGGGGGACCTGAGGCTGTGCCCCCCGCCTGGCGCCAGGCCAGGGGACCTGTGTGCCCTCTGTCTGGCAGGGCTTGATGGGGGTGGGGTCAACCAGGTCTGGATCTTGCCCAATGGGGGTGGGGCCGGCCGGGTCTGGGTCTCGTGTGATTTCGAGGCACGTGTGGGTGGGCGGGGACTTGACTCTTGGTCCTGTGGTGTCCCCCAGACTCTGACAGGAGGAATATATATTTTCATATATATTTTACTAATTTTCTTTCATCTCTGACATTTTTATTATAGAGAAAGGGCAAATAACAATATTAAAATATTTCCTCTATCCATTTTGAGTTTATTTTTGTGTATGGTGTAAGTTGGTGGTCTAGTTTCATTTTCTTGCATATATCTGTCCAATTTTTCCAACACCATTTATTGAAGAGACTATCTTGGCTCCATTGTATGATAAAGGACTTAAATGTAACATGGGAAGCCATAAAAATTCTAGAAGAATCCAAAGGCAACAAAATCTCAGACATATGCCGAAGCAATTTCTTCACTGATACAGCTCCTAGGGCACTTGAAACTAAAGAGAAAATGAACAAATGGGACTACATCAAAATAAAAAGCTTCTGCACAGCAAAAGAAACCATCAACAAAACAACAAGAAAACCCACTGCGTGGGAAAACATATTTGCCAATGTCATATCTGATAAGGGCCTAATCTCCAAAATCTATAGGGAACTCATACAACTTAACAAAAGGAAGATAAACAATCCAATCAAAAAATGGGCAAAGGATCTAAATAGACACTTTTCAAAAGAGGACATTCAGAAAGCCAAGAGACATATGAAAACATGCTCAAAGTCACTAATCATCCGAGAGATGCAAATCAAAACAACAATGAGGTACCATCTTACACCTGTCAGACTGGCTATCATCAACAAATCAACAAACGACAAGTGCTGGAGAGGATGTGGAGAAAAAGGAACACTTGTGCACTGCTGGTGGGAATGCAGACTGGTGCAGCCACTCTGGAAGACAGTATGGAGTTTCCTCAAAAAACTAAAAATGGAAATCCCATTTGACCCTGTGATCCCACTTCTAGGAATATATCCCAAGAAACCAGAAACACCAACCAGAAAGGATATATGCACCCCGATGTTCATAGCAGCACAATTCACCATAGCTAAGATCTGGAAACAGCCTAAGTGCCCATCAGTAGATGAATGGATTAGAAAACTGTGGTACATCTACACGATGGAATACTATGCTGCTGTAAAAAAGAAGGAACTCTTACAATTTGCAACGGCATGGATGGAGCTGGAGAGCATTATGCTAAGTGAAATAAGCCAGTCAATGAAGGAAAAATACCACATGATCTCACTCATTCATGGATAATAGAGACCATTATAAACTTTTGAACAATAATAGATACAGAGGCAGAGCTGCCTCACACAGATTGTCAAACTGCAGTGGGAAGGCTGGGGAGGGTTGGGGGGCAGGAGGGAGGGGGGTAAGAGATCAACCGAAGGACTTGTATGCATGCATATGAGCATAATCAATGGACATAAGACACTGGGGGGTAGGGGAAGCCGGGGTATTGTCAAGGGCGGGGGAAAAAAAGGACACATATGTAATACCCTTTGTAATACTTTAAGCAATAAATAAATAAATAAATAAAATAAAATATTTCCTCTAATTAATTCCCTTTTAATGTGCATGGGCCACTAGTATATATATACAAATACACACACTTTATTATGTATATACTAGAAAACAAGCACAATCAGATGGTCCCTTTAAACAGTAAATGCATAGCTGTGGGTATGCAAAGGGAAGCCCACAACTAAGTTTTAGACTTAGTTACTTTTGGCATTAGAGAGAGCCGAATTGCTGTGCATAAAAAATTTGTAAGACTTTATCTTCCTCCTGAGATTACAGAAAATAGTAAAGAAAAGGGAACCGGCATGAAGAGAGAGCAAGGAGGCTAAGCAACACAGTAGGAGACACCTCGGGCTACAGAAACAGCTAAGAGTCTTAGAAAGACAAGGATGGCTACTATTCCATATGAAATTGTTTGCATGCCTGTGGTAAAAATCCCCTCCTTATACCTCAAGCTTAAGCAAAATCTGCCACGTCCACTTTTGTTGTGTGAGTGGGCTGCTTAAAAATTAAGGAGAGGGGCTGTGTTCTCAGTTTGAGTCAACATAAAATAGAACAGAAACAGCATGTACAGCTTAGTGAGAAGACCCTGAAATAAAGCAGACTCAGCCATGGCAAGTTCTCGGAGCTATGGGTGACTGTAATAGCATTAGCACCCTGGAAATTCACTGCTTGCAGAGGGCTTCGTACTTTCCACAATCTCTGGGATAGAGGTTTCACCCAGTCTTTTTTTAGATTTTAAGGATGATGATGGTGACTCTAGCTGACATCTGAATATGTATAGAATTTTCTTAAAGTGGAATGTGAAAGCAACAGGAACTAGGTTATTTTCCAATACAATTTGGTTACTAATAGGACTCTGAGCTATTTGTTTTTTTTCTTTTCCATTCTTTTCTCCTCCTTCCTCCTCCCTCATCCCTCCCTCCCTCCCTCCTCCTCCTTCCTTCTTCTTCTTCCTCCTTCTCTTTTCTTTCTTTCTCTTCTTTCTCTCTCTCTCTCTCTCTCTCTCTCTCTCTCTCTCTCTCTCTCTCTCTCTCTGTGTGTTTTCCCATCTCATTCAAAGCAAGAAATGGTAAATTGCAAAAAGGGTGAATTCCAGTCCTAGGTAGATCGTGCCTGTAATCTGCAATCAGTAAGTGAGCTTTATGAAGAAAAAAAAACTGATCAAGCTAGAATATTGCAAGCCATATGCCAGTGTCAGGCAGGGAAGCTGCAGCTGCACTATCAATTAGAACATTTTAATACGCAGTTATGAATACTGACACTTTGGAAGTAATTAAGTATTAGATATTTTTAGGTAATCGCTGCTGCAGGAACACACAACCTGTGCATTTGGGAGATCAAAGACTTGATAGTGGCTTCTTCCTTGGAGGCTGCACTATCATAATTGTCCCTAATCATTTTCAACACCTATGTTGTTTTGTGATTGCCTCAAGCATGCAATTGGTCAAATGTAAACCAAGGGGGGATCACCACCTTTCTTTTTGTGCTAAGTACAATGAAAAGCAGCAGGGGCATATTGGAATATCAGACTAAACCACAATGACAGAAATAGCCCATTGACATGCTAGATTCCCATTAAGAGTATACACTGTTACCGCTAATTTCCTATGGCTAGTAGGGGATTCTAGGAGGCAATAATTGTTCTGTCAAGATGCTGAAATTGTCAAAGATGTCTCTTTCTAGCCAGGGGGGAAAAAGAGGGGAAAATTGTAGCTGATCATTATTTTAGTTAACATATTGGTATTATGTGTTCCCACAGTGTGATCAAACCCTAAACTACACATTGTCAGAAGATAAAAAGGGGCCTTAATTAACAAAGAATTCCCAGCAACACTTCTTCATAGAATCATAGAATTGTAAAGGTGGAAGCCACCTTGGGAATCAGCCATCTCAGTGGTTCTCAGCCTGATCCATATATTAAAATCACCCAGGAGCTTTTAGAAACTACCATGCCTGTAACTCAACCCTGACAAATCAGATTTTGAAAAACATATTTTATATGTATTTTAGAGCTCCCCAGGAAATTCTAATGTCAGCCAGGTTGGGGAACCACATATTCATCCAGCAACCTTATTTTATAGGTAAGAGCACTAAGACCCATAAGATCACACACTAATAACAAATCGACACCTAGAATCAGGCCTCTGGGCTCCCAGCAAGTACTCTTTCCCCTCATGTAATGATGCTTCCTGTCAAAGAAACCAAGACTTAAATAAGGTAAGGAACTTGTTCAAGGTCACACAGGTTGTAAGTGGCAAAACAAACACTAAACCCAGTCTGATTCCACAGGTGTGCATTTAGCCACTATGTTGTTTGCATCCCAAAATGAATCCAGTCAATCAATGGGATCAGGCTTAGTGCCAAGTTATATTGAGACCAGTAGTGCTAGATGCAGAGAAGGGAGCAGTGCATAGAAGGAAGCCAGATTTGAGCTATACCTGGAAATCCAAGTAGGATCTGGAGAAGCAAACTTGCCAGTTGGGGGGAGTTGTGGGAGTGATGTCAATGAAGGGATGAAGATGGGATTCCACAAGATGTAAAACAGAACTCCTGAACACCTGTATTCTCTCTCTCTCTCTCTCTCTCTCTCTCTCTCTATATATATATATATATATATATATATATATATATATATATGCTTTGTTTTGGGATGCAAATACCACAGTGGCTAAATGCACAGACTGTATACATATATACATACATACATATATGTGTGTATATATATATATAATGTATTACATATAATTAATTTCTGTATATTATATAAACATATATATATTTAATATATAATTTATTTTCAGAATCATTTGAAGGTTGATTTTATACATCAACTCCCCTTACCCTCAAATACTTCAATTTGTATCTCCTAAGGACAAAGATATTGTCTTAGATAACCATAGTATTATTATTAAATTTAACACTGTTACAAAGTTTTTAACTATCTACTGCCTATATTCTTATTTCATCAGTTGTCCCATTCATGTCCTTTATGACATTTTTGTTCTTCCAGTACAAGAAGCAGCCCAGCTTCATGATTGCATTTAGTTGTCATGTCCTTTTAACTTCCTTTAATCTCAAACAGTTCCTTGGCTTGTTCTTTATATTTTATAACATGGACATTTTTGAAGAGTAGAGACCCATTATTTTATAGACTGTTCCTCAATTTTGGTCTGACTGATATTTCCTTGTTATTAGATTCATGCTATGCAATCCCAGTCAGAAAACTGCCTAACTAATGTGTCCTAAACAGAGTATCTCATTTGGAGGATACAATCTCTATTTGTGATACTGATTTTGATCACCAGGTCAAGGCATTGTCCAGTTTTTCCACTGTGTACTCTTTTTGGCTTCATAACTAAAAATCAACCTATAAGGAGACACTTTGAGGCCATGCATATACCTAGCTCCTCCTCAAATCCCCCTACCGAAGTTAGCATCTATTGGTGATTCTTACCCGAACCCTTCTATACTATGATGGTGGCAAAATGGTGATTTCCAGCTCTACCACTCCATCCACATGTATCAGTTGGCATTCTACTGTAAGGAATCCCTTCTCTCCTATTCATTTATTTATTATTTGCATTCACTTTAATGGTTCCTGGCTCTGGTATTCACAGTAGGGGTGGGCTAAAATATTATGATAGAAGCCTGCAGAGGTTTCAAATATATATGGAAGGATTTGGGCATTTTAAGGGAGAAACAAGGATGAGTATCCAGAGATAAAGGAGGGAAAACTAGTAAACACAGAGGAAATCCTGGTGATGGGTTAAACCAGATATAATGCCCATTAGATGCAGCTATTCAAAGTAATAAACCTGAAATCCAAACAAAAGCACTTTGCTATTTCCTTGAAAGTACTGTACCTATTTACATGTAGCATCTCAATTTTCAACAATTAGCCCAGCAAGGATTATTCCAGGAGCCTAGTTTTGTCCCCCCAAAAAATTGCATTCAGCTAAATGCATTATGACAGTTAGATATCTCACAGCTCCATAAATAGATATATATTCTTGGGGCAGGTTGGCAAAGAGTGAAGGATCGGACTACATGAGGTGGTAATTAACCTGATAAAAATCATTCATACTGTGAAAAAATTAATCCTGCTGAGATTTCAAGGTGTGTTACCAACTCAGTTGGGCTGTGTGCAAACCACACCAGCAACATTGAGACACTTTAACTATTAAGAGTCATTGAGGCCCAGCAGAGGCTTTATTATTGGTAAATGAAAAAATCAGGACTACAAATCCATAGAGTGCTTTACAGACTGATGAATTTGGATTCAGGTTGAAGTAAGACATATAAGGAATATGCATCAAATTTCTTAATTAAAGCACACAATGAAGGCCATATCTTTTCCCTAGAGTCTTTATTTTTCCCTCCTGTTTCACTCCCTTGCCAAAAGCAGGTTCAAATTTGAGTCCCATTGGTCACAGCCAGGTCTGAGCAGGCCAGTTAAGTTTGGGATTACCTTCTGACTGTGTCCTCCTCACACAGAGAGATGCTCCAAAGCAATAATTTCCTTATATTTATTGTAACAGAAAATGCCAGTTATGGCCCTGGCCTTTGTAGCTCAGTTGGTTGAGTGTTGTCCCATGCACCAAAAGGTTGCCACTTCTATTATCAACCAGAGATGCTCTGGTTGCGGGTTCAGTCCCCTGTTGGAATATTGATGTGAGATAGAAACATTGATTGGTTGCCTTTTGTATGCAACCAATCAATGTTTCTATCTCACATCAGTATTCTTCTCTCTCTCTCACTCTCTCTCTCTCTCACTTTCCCTCCCTCCCTCTCTCTCTCTCTCATTTCCTCTTTCTAAAATCAATAAACATGGTAAACAAGGGTGATACCAGCGTTTGGCTTATGCTATCTTACAAAAGTTTTTTGTGTCACCTTAAGATGTAAAAAGTTGTGAGGGAGATATGTTCTGCATGAGAAAATATTGGAATGGTTTTGGAAATGTAAATAGTTAATGGGCTTAAAAGGACAGTTTTTTAAAGTTCTCATTCCAAAAAAATAAGAACGTAGGCTGATGTACAGATTTAAAACAACAAGGATTTCTCAGCACTTATTTTATTAGATTTGGTTGTGTTTTTAAGCCTTTTTTTCTTAAAAAAAAAGGGACAAATGCTTTTAAGATAATAATTGTAACTGGTGTACATGAGGGATTCAGGTTCTAAAAGCCAGAAGTGAATTCCATAATTTTAAACTGTATGATAGATCTATCATTTCACCAAAATGATTATTTTGCTCTGACTTCCTGCTTATACCCACCCCATGAACCTTGAACATTTTGTTGGTAACAAAGTAATGAGCTTATTTTCTTTGTGAGAGAATTTAACTTTTGGTCCCTGGAAGGTCTGAAGCAGAGAAATGCTGGCTGTTACACACAATCCACTCACAGGATGCTTTAAACGACTCTTGATACGTTGGAGACACAAGATTCAAATTTGCTATTAAGCTACTATAATATTGTTCAATTTCTGAAATGATTTGGGGATTTTTAGAATGATGGGATTTCTCATAGAGCTCTTTGGCCTTGAAACATACTTATTCATAACATTTGTCATAAGCAGTGACATTCAGCTACAGGAGAGTAAATAGTTTTAAAACCATGAGTTCTGCCTGCTGGAATGCTTTATCATTATGTCTTGGCATCTTCAAATGCAATAAATGTGGAAATTGAAGGGCTTGATTCCCAATCTCATTGGCCTCTCTCCCTTTGAATTAATGTGGTGCCATTGAGTTCAGCAATAAAGCATCTCGTTGCTAACAGAGAGAAAATACCAACTTCCTTCCTGTGCCTATGTGAATTTGGCGAAAAAATATCAGTAATAAAGCAATATAAAAGTAAAAATGATTTAGCCATCATGAATATGAGAAGGTGACTATAATGCATAACTAACACTGTAGAATTTGTGGTTCTGGAATATTGGGGAAGGTGAGACATTAATTGAGTTATGCTTTGGAAGAAAACCATTTTCTAGTAATAAAGCAAAGCAGTTATTCTGAATGCTTTTCTCTATGTAATATCACAGTTAAATCACCTTATCATTTTAAAATCATTTTTTATTTTTCAATTACACTTAACATATAATATTACATTAGTTTCAGGTGTACATCCAAGTGATTAGACATTATATAACTTATTAAGTGATCATCACAATAAATTTCATAACCATCTGACACCATACATAGTTACTAGAAACTTATTGACTATATTCCCTATGCTGTACTTTACATCCCCATGACTATTCTGCTACGACCAATTTGTACTTCTTAATCCCTTCACATTTTTCATCCATCCCCCCCAATCTCCTCTCATCTGGCAACTGTCAAACATTCTCTGTATCTATGCCTGTTTCTGTTATTCTTCCTCATTTATTTTGGTTTTTAGATTCAATTGTTAATAGATATGTATGTTGTCATTTTGTTGTTCATATTTATCTTTCTTATTATTATTAAAGAAGACCCTTTAACATTTCGTGCATACCAGTTTGGTGGTGATGAACTCCTTTAACTTTTCCTTGTCTGGGAAGTTTTTTACATGTCTTTCAATTCTAAATGATAGCTTTGCTGGGTAGAGTAAACTTGGCTATAGGTCCTTGCTTTTCATCATTGTGAATATTTCTTGCCACTCTCTTCTGGTCTGCAAAGTTTCTGTTGAGAAATCAGCTGACAGTCTAATGTGAACTCCCTTGTAGGTAACTATTTTTCTCTTGCTACTTTTAAGATTCTCTCTTTGTCTTTAACCTTTCACATTTTAATTATGTGTCTTATTGTAGGTCTCTTTGGGTTAATCTTATTTGGGACTCTACACTTCCTGGACTGGTATGGCTATTTCCTTCACCTAGTTAGGGAAGTTTTCTGTCATTATTTTTCAAATTGGTTCTTGATTCCTTGCTCTCTCTCTTCTCTTTCTGGTATTCCTCTGATGTGGATATCGTTATGCTCCATGTTGCCCCAAATGTCCCCTTAAACTCTCCTCTTTTTTTGGTAATTTTTTTTCCTGCTCCGATGGGGTGTTTTTTGCTGCCTGGTCTTCCAAATTGCTGATTCAACCCTCTGTTTCATCCAAATTTATTTATTGTAGTGTATTTTTTAAAATCCTCACTGGAGGATATGTTTTTATTGATTCCATAGAAAGAGGAAGAGGGGGATATAAAGAGAGAGAAAGAGAGAAACATTGATGTGAGAGTAAAATATTGATTGGTTGCTTCCCATATATGCCCCTACTGGGAATCAAACCCATAACCTAGGTATGTGCTTTGACCAGGAATCAAACCTGTAACCTTTTTGGTGTATGGGATGATACTTCAACCAACTGAGATACCCAACCAGGGTTAGTATATTCTTCATTTCAGATACTGTATTCTTCATTTCTATCTGGTTCTTTTTCATGTTTTCTATTTCTTTTTTCATGCTGTTGTAGTTCTCACTAAGATCCTTGGGCATCCTTATAACCATTTTTTTAAACTCTGTATCTAATAAATTGCTTGCTTCCATTTTACTTGGCTCTTTTTCTGGAGATTTCTCCTGTTCTTTCATTTGGGGTATGTTTCTTTGTCTCCCCATTTTAATGGCCTTTTTGTGTTTGTCTCTATGTATTATGTAGATCTGCTATGACTCCCAGTCTTGGTAGGGTGGTCATATGTAGTAGGTGTCCTGTGGGATCCAGTGACGCTGTCTCCTTAATCACCTGAGCTGGGTACTGCAGGAGTGTCCCCTCTGTGGGTAATGTGGGCCTTCCTGTTATAAATTGAGTCGTGATTGCTTGGGGACGACCCTTAAGATGGCCAACTGTGGGGATTAACCTCAACCACAGTGTATGAGCTGCTGTGCAGGTGCTGACCACATGAAGTGGAATTCACCTCAGCAGAGTCTGCTGCTGAATAGACCTCCCTTTGGATATGTGGCTTGTGAAGTTAATTGTACCCTGCTCTGATGTTGTCTGAAGCTGACCACTGGGTGTGTTGGTTCTGGGGTCTCTTAGGAAGGACTCTGATGCAAGACAATATCATACATTTCCTGTGACTGGCTCTGGGCAACCTGTTTGGAGCTACAAAGCAATCTACAGTTTTTGGCTGCCTCAGCTGGGCCTGGGTATGCACAGGAAGGACCAAGCTGCACACCAAGTCCAAATTTTACCACCAATGTACCCAGGGATTTGTCAGAAAAAGTCCCAAGGCACCCTGAGACACCACTCTGTCTGTCTCCACCTGTTGGCTGCCTGTTATGCTCAGTCACTGAAAGAGCCTCTAGTGGTCTGGAATTGCATGAGGTAGTTTCAATCACAATATCTTCAAATAAGGACAGTTTTATTTATTTATTTTCCATCTGTATGCCTTTTATTTCTTTTCTGTGCCTTTTATTACACTGGCTACCTTCTAACACTATGTGGAATAAGAGTGGTGACAGCGGACATCCTTACATTATTCTTGATCTTAGGAGGATACTATTCATTCTTTCACTATAAAATATGATGTTAACTGTAGGTTTTGTGTATATTTTCTATGTCAAGTTGAGAAAGTTCCTCTCTATTCCTATTTTTCTGAGAATTCTTTTTATTATGATGAGTATTGAATTTTGTCAAATGCTTTTTCTGCATCACTTGATATAATCATGTAATATTTCTTCTTTAGTCTATTAATATGATGAATTACATTAATTGATTTTCCTAATATTATAACAGCCTTGCATATTGATATTTTGTCAGGGATTTTTCCATCAGTATTAATGAGTAATATCAGTCTGTATAATTTTTGTAGTGCCTTTGTCTGGTTTTGGTATCAGGATAGTATTAACTTTATAAGATGAATTGTGAAATATTCCTTCTTCTTATATTATCTGGAAGATACCATGTGGAATTGGTATTAATTCTTCTTTAGATGTTTGGTATAATTCTCCATTGAAACTATTTGGGTTTAGAGATTTCTGTTTGGAGAGTTTTAAAATTAATAATTCAATTATGTTATAGTGCTATTCAAATTATTTAATATTGAGTGACATTGTGGCAGTTTGCAGTTTTTGAAGAGTTGGTCCACATCACCTAAGTTGTTGTATTTATGTGTGTAGAGCTGTTTGTACTATTATGTTATCATTTTGATGTGTGCAGGATTTGTAGTGATATCTCTTGCTTCACTCCTTATATTGGCAATTGGATTTACTCTTCTTTTCTGTCAGTTTTCCTAGAGGTTTGACAACTTATTTGTCTTTTCAAAGAATCATATCTTTTGTTTCATTGATTTTTTTCTATTGTTTCTCTGTTTTCAATTTTGTTGACTTGTGTTCTTTATTATCTACTTCTTTTTGATTGCTTTGGTTTTATTTTTTTTTCTTTTTCTAGGTTATTGACACAGTTTAGATCAGTGGTCGGCAAACTCATTAGTCAACAGAGCCAAATATCAACAGTACAACGATTGAAATTTCTTTTGAGAGCCAAATTTTTTAAACTTAAACTATATAGGTAGGTACATTGTTATTAACTTAATTAGGGTACTCCTAAGGCTTAGGAAGAGCCACACCCAAGAGGCCAAAGAGCCGCATGTGGCTCATGAGCCACAGTTTGCCGACCACGGGATTATTGATTTAAGACTTTTATTTCTAATCTATGCATTTGGTGCTATAAATTTCCTTCTCAGCACTGCTTTAGCAAAAATTTAATATGTTTTGTTTTTATTTCCATTTATATTAAAACACTTTTGGATATTTTCTCTTTGACTCCTGGATTATTTAGGAGTGTGTTGTGTTAGTTTCCAAGTGTTGGATATTTTTCTCCTATTGATTTCCATTGTGGATGGCAAACACACTTGGTATGATTTAACTTTTAAAAATTTGTTGAGGCTTATTTTATGTCCCATGATATGGTCTATCTTGGTATATGTTTCATAGGAACTTGAAAAGAATGTGCATTTCTGTTGTTAGTGGCTGTAATGCTTTCTATATGCCCATTAAATCCTGTCATTGGTTGTGTTTTTGGTTGCAGATTTTTTTGTCTAGTTTTTTTTATCAGTTGTTGAAAACGGGCTATTGAAGTCCCCTACTATAATTGTGGACTTGTCTATTTCTATAAATAGAGAAAGGTCTGTCTTAGGAAATCTAAAACAAGTTCTATCAGTTTTTGCTTCATATATATTGCAGCTCTGTCTTTTGATGCATTTAGGATTGCAATGTATTCCTGGTAGATAATTCATTTGTCATTATGTAATGCACCTCTCTGACTCTAGTAATTTTCTTCACTCTGAAGTTTATCTGATATTAATATAACTATTCCTAGTCTCCTTTGATTAAGGTTTGAATGATATAACTTTTTTCTTCTTTTACTTTTAACCTGTCTATATCACTATATTTAAAGTGAGTTTCTTGTAGATGGCATAAAGTTGGGTCATGTTTTAAAATCAAGTCTGCTAATCTCTGTTTTATAATTGGGTATTTAGACCATTTACACTTAATATGCTTATTGATATGTTAGGGTTTAAATCTTCCATTTTTTTCTGTTTGTTCTCTTTTTATGTTTTACTTATTTATTTGTTTTTCTGTGGGCTACTATAACATTTTTTAGAATTCTATTTTGATTTATCTATACTCTTGAGTGTACCTCTTTGTATAGCATTATTAGTGATTGCTCTTGGTATTACTATATATATCTGATCACAATTTACTGGTGTCATCATTTTACCAGTTTGGATGAAGAATAGAAACCATACCACACTTTATGTCCTTTTACCCTCCTCATTTATAATATAATTAGAGGCCAGTGCACTGGTGGGGTCCCTCGGCCTGGCCTGCAGGGATCCTTACGAAACCGGCTCTCCAACATCCCCCTAGGGGTCCCAGATTGCAAGAGGGTGAAGGCCATGCCAAAGGACCCCACCAGTGCATGATCGGGGCGTGGAGGGACCGCAGGAAGGCTCCAGGGTGTGTCCGGACCATCTAACCCAGTCGTGATCGGGGCCAATCAGGCCAGCCGGCCAGAAAGGGATAAGCAGGAGGGCTCCAGGGTGTGTCCAGCCCATGTCGCCCAGTCCCGGTTGGCCAGACCCCAGCAGCAAGCTAACCTACTGGTCGGAGCATCTGCCCCCTGGTGGTCAGTGCACATGATAGCAACTGATTGATCGGTCAAACAAACGGTTGGACACAGCATATTAGGCTTTTATTATATAGTACTAGAGGCCCGGTGCACAAAAATTTGTGCACTCGGGGGGGAAGGGGGGGTCCCTCAGCCCAGCCTGTGCCCTCTCGCAGTCTGGGATCCCTCAGGAGATAACGACCTGCTGGCTTAGGCCTGCTCCTGGGTGGCAGAGGGCAGGCCCAATCCCTAGGTGCAGCCCCTGGTCGGGCTCAGAGCAGGGCTGATTGGGGAGTTGGGGCGCCACCCCCTGTCATGCACAGAGCAGGGCGGATTGGTAGGTTGCGATGCCACCCTCAGTCACGCTCAGGGTAGGCTGATTGGAGGGGTTGGGGCAACACCCCCCTATCACACTCAAGGCAGGTCAATGGGAGGTTG
>NW_005871050.1:9581507-9584211 GCF_000147115.1 Myotis lucifugus | reverse complement strand
AGAACCAAGACAGATCATGGGGGTTTGGGGGGCCACACCCTGTCACACACAGAGCTGCAGGGCGATCAGGAGGTTTGGGCGCTGCCCCCTGTCACGCTGATCCGGTGCCAGGAGGTCTCGCGACTCCGCTGATCCCGGTGCTGGGAGGCATATTACCCTTTTACTATATAGGATAGAGTCAATAAGAGGCTGGCTGGTTTGCCCTGAAGGGTGTCCTGGATCAGGGTGGGGGTCCCCACTGGGGTACCTGGCCAGCCTGGATGAGGAGATGATGGCTGTTTGCAGCTGGTCACACACCCTTCAGGGTGGGGGTCCCCACTGGGGTGCCTGGCCAGTCTGGGTGAGGGGCTGAGGGCTGCTTTCAAGCTGGTGATTGATTGAAGCTCCAACCGCTCCTTTTTTTCTTTTTTTTTTTTCTTCTGGGCCAGCTTTAGCTCTGGCTCTAGCTCTGAGGCTTCCGCTGCTGGTTTGTTTGCCATTCTATAATCGAAACAATGTATAACTTCAGCTCTGAGATCCCAGCCGGCTATATTTGTTAGAATGTTTCAAACTGCCAGCTCAGAGGCCGGCAGCGCAAGCGGGGAACGTTGGAGTCTGCAGTCATGTTCGCTTCCAGCTGCCTGGCTGCCGGCCGCCATCTTGGCTGACAGTTAATTTGCATAAGGATACGCTGATTAGCCAATGGGAAGGGTAGCGGTTGTACGCCAATTACCATTTTTCTCTTTTATTAGTGTAGATTATTGTAAAATTTTCCTGTACATATGTTTAGAGCCACGTCAAACATTATTATAATTTTGCTTCAAAGAGAAAACACACTTTAGAAAACTCAAGAGAAGAAAATCCTATTGTATGTATCCATATTTTTGGTTACTGTGTTCATTCTTCCTTCCTGATATTCTAAGGTTCCTACTTTTATCATTTCCTCTCTGTTTGGAGAACTTCCTTTAGCCATTCTTATCAGCAGGTATATTGGTGATAAATTCTTTTCGTTTTTCTGTATTTGAGAAAGTCTCGATTTCCCCTTCATTCTGGAATTTTCATTTATTTATTATTTATTTATTTATTATTTATTTCTTTAATTTGCTGGATACACGATTCTGTGTTGATAGTTTTATGTTTCAGCACTTGTAAGATATGTCACTTTATTTTGGTGTTCATTGTTTCTGATAAAAAGTTTGCTATTATTAAATTATTTTTCACATTTAGATAAGTAATTGTTTCTCGGACTGAAAGGTCCCAGGTTCGATTCCGGTGAAGGGCATGTACCTGGGTTGCGGGCACATCCCCAGTAGGAGATGTGCAGGAGGCAGCTGATCGATGTTTCTCTCTCATCGATGTTTCTGACTCTCTGTCTCTCTCCCTTCCTCTCTGTGAAAAATCAATAAAATATGTCACTTTATTTTGGTGTTCATTGTTTCTGATAAAAAGTTTGCTATTATTAAATTATTTTTCACATTTAGATAAGTAATTGTTTCTCTTTCACTGTTTTCTGTAATTTTTGTTTGCCTTTAGTTTGAGAAGTTTAACTATGATATGTTTTGGTGTGGATTTAAGTTAACCTTTTGGGGTTTCATGTAGCTTCTTTTTTTAAATTAAGTCTTTATTGTTCAGATTATTACCGTTGTCCCTCTTTTTTCCCCCCATTGCTCCCCTCCACCCGGTTCCCACCCCACCCTCTGCCCTTACCCCCCCGCCAACTGTCCTCATCCATAGGTGTATGAATTTTGTCCAGTCTCTTCCCGCACCCCCCACACCCCTTTGCCCCCCGAGAATAGTCAGTGTACTCCCTTTCTATGCCCCTGATTCTATTATATTCACCAGTTTATTCTGTTCATCAGATTATTTATTCACTTGATTTTTAGATTCACTTGTTGATAGATGTGTATGTGTTGTTCATAGTTTGTATCTTTACCTTTTTCTTCTTCTTCCTCTTCTTAAAGAATACCTTTCAGCATTTCATATAATACTGGTCTGGTGATGATGAACTCCTTTAGCTTTTTCTTATCTGTGAAGCTTTTTATTTGACCTTCAATTCTGAATGATAGCTTTGCTGGGTAAAGTAATCTTGGTTGTAGGTTCTTGCTATTCATCACTTTGAATATTTCTTGCCACTCCCTTCTGGCCTGCATAGTTTCTGTTGAGAAATCAGCTGACAATCTTATGGGTACTCCTTTGTAGGTAACTAACTGTTTTTCTCTTGCTGCTTTTAAGATTCTCTCTTTGTCTTTTGTTCTTGGCATTTTAATTATGATGTGTCTTGGTGTGGTCCTCTTTGGATTTCTTTTGTTTGGGGTTCTCTGCACTTCCTGGACTTGTAAGTCTATTTCTTTCACCAGGTAGGGGAAATTTTCTGTCATTATTTCTTCAAATATGTTTTCAATATCTTGCTCTCTCTCTTCTTCTGGCACCCCCATAATTTGGGATGTTGGTACACTTGAAGTTGTCCCAGAGGCTCCTTACACTATCTTCATATTTTTGGATTCTTTTTGTTTTTCCAGTTGGGTGTTTTTTGCTTCTTCGTATTTCAAATCTTTGACTTGATTCTTGCAATCCTCTAGTCTGCTGTAGAAGTCTGTATAACATTCTTTATTAACAGTTTTAATACAAGTGAATGGATAGTAGATCACCAGAACATTATGATAATAAACTATAATCAAATACAAGAATGACAAAGTACTCAAAAAAACTTAAAATCAAAGGGATA
>NW_005871050.1:9578982-9581407 GCF_000147115.1 Myotis lucifugus | reverse complement strand
CAAATGGAATTAATTGACATCTTCAGAATATTTCACCCCAAAGCCACAGAATATACATTCTTCTCAAGTTCACATGGGTCATTTTCAAAGATAGACCATATATCGGGTCACAGGCAAAGTCTCTCCAAATTCAAGAAGATAGAAATCATATCAATCATCTTCTCAGATCACAATAGCATAAAACTAGAAATCAACTACAATAAAAACAATAATAAAAATCAAACACCTGGAGGCTAAATAGCATGCTATTAAACAATGACTGGGTTACCAGAGAGATCAAAGAAGAAATAAAAAGCATCATGGCAACGAACGACAATGAAAACACAACATTCCAAAATCTATGGGACACAATAAAAACAGTCTTGGGAGGGAAGTTCATAGCTCTACAAGCCTACTCCAAAAAAAAAACAAGAAACAATGGTAATAAATTACCTAACCCTACAACTCAAAGAGTTAGAAAGAGTGCAAGAAGAAAAGCCCAGCCTAAGCAGAAGAAAAGAAATAATAAAGATCAGAGCAGAGATAAACGAAATAGATACCAAAAAAAAAAACAATACAAAAGATCAACAAAACCAAGAGCTGGTTCTTTGAAAGGATAAACAAGATTGATGGACCTCTAGCCAGACTCACCAAGAAGCAAAGAGAGAAGACCCAAATAAACAAAATCAGAAATGAAAGGGCTGAAATGACAACCAATCCCACAGAAATACAAATGATTATGAAAAATACCATGAACAACTCTATTCCAACAAAAAGGACAACCTAGATGAAATGGCCATATTCTTATTAAAATACAAGCTCCCAAATCTCAACCAAGAATAATTTTTTAAAAAAAACCTGAATTGCCGAAACCGGTTTGGCTCAATGGATAGAGCGTCGGCCTGCGGACTGAAAGGTCCCAGGTTCGATTCCGGTCAAGGGCATGTACCTGGGTTGCGAGCACCTCCCCAGTAGGAGATGTGCAGGAGGCAGCTGATCGATGTTTCTCTCTCATCGATGTTTCTAACTCTCTATCTCTCCCTTCCTCTCTCTGAAAAATCAATAAAATATATTTTAAAAAAATAAAATAAAATAAATAAATAAATAAATAATAAAAAACCTGAATAGGCCGATAACTACTGAAGAAATTAAAACAGCGGTCAAAAATCTTCCAGAAAATAAACAATATGAAAGTCCTGGTCCAGACGGCTTTACAGGGGAGTTCTGCCAAGCATTCAAAGAATAACTAAAACCTATCCTCCTCAGACTATTCCAAAAAAATTCAAGAGGAAAGCACACTTCCAAGCTCTTTCTATGAAGCCAGCATTACCCTAATCCCAAAATCAGATAAATACACCACAAAAAAAGATAACTACAAGCCAATATGATTGATGAACATAGATGCTAAAATCCTCAATAAAATTCTAGCAAATCGGATTCAGCAATACATTAGAAAGATCATATACCATGACCAAGTGGGATTTATTCCAGGGATGCAAGGATGGTACAATATCCACAAATCAATAAATGTGATGCATCACATAAACAATCTGAGAGACAAAAATCACATAATCATATCAATTTATGCAGAAAAAGCATTTGACAAAATCCAACACTATTTCTTGATAAAAACTCAGCAAAGTGGGAATAGGGGGATCATACCTCAACATAATAAAAGCCCTATATGATAAACCTACAGCCAACATCATACTCAATGGGCAAAACCTAAACCCATTTCCCCTAAGAACAGGAACAAGACAAGGATGCCTACTTTCACCACTCCTGTTCGACATAGAAATAGAAGTACTAGCCACAATGATCAGACAAGAAGAAGAAAAAGAAGTCATCCAAATTGTAAAAGAAGAAGTAAAACTGTCCTTATTCACAGATGACATGATACTATACATAGAAAACCCCAAAGACTCCATCAAAAAACTACTAGACCTAATAAATGAATTTGGCAATGTAGCAGGATACAAAATTAACACCCAGAAATCTATGGCCATTTTATACACCAATAATGAACTCACAGAAAGAGAAATGAAAAAAAAATAATCCCATTTACAATTGCACCAGAAAAAAAAATGAAGATATTTAGGAATAAACTTAAACAAGGACGTAAAAGACCTGTACTCAGAAAACTACAGGACATTGAAAAAAGAGATAGAGGAAGACAAAAACAAATGGAAGAACATCCCATGTTCATGGATTGGTAGAATCAACATCATTAAAATGTCCATACTACCTAAAGCAATCTATAGATTTAATGCAATACCTATTCGAATACCAATGGCATATTTCAAAGATCTAGAACAAACTCTCCAAAAATTCATCGGGAATAAAAAAAAGACCCCGAATAGCCACAGCTGTCCTGGGAAAGAAGAACAAAGTTGGAGGGATCACAATACCAGACATCAAACTATATTACCAAACCACAGTCTCAAAA
>NW_005871050.1:9574667-9576847 GCF_000147115.1 Myotis lucifugus | reverse complement strand
CAGGCTCAATTCCTGGCGCATGTGGGAGGCAAGCAATTGCATGAATACAAGAGTCATAGAAGCATAGAACAGTCCATCCAAACTATGAGGGAAGGCGGGGGGGGGGGCGGGGTGTTAGGAGATCAAGCAAAGGACACAGATCTATGGCAAGAGAGACTAAGGAGAAAATAAACAAATGGGACTACATCAAAATAAAAAGCTTCTGCACAGCAAAAGAAACCATCAACAATACAGAGAGATGTTTCTCTCTCTCTTTCCCCCTCCCTTCCACACTCTCTAAAAGTCAATGGAAAAATATTCTCTGGTGAGGATTAACCAAAAAAAAAGAACCTTTTTTAGTAAGGTATCATGAAGCAGAACCAGGGCCAATGGGTATAAGGAACAAGGAGAGAGATTTTTGGCACAATATAATAAATAAATATATAGAAGCGGGAACTATGCTTGTAAGGAAAGGCATAGAGAAATATGTTGGTGGAATAAGTGCGTTGGGAAATAGTGGTTACTCTGGCTCTGGAATGGTCCAATGATAACTTGTTGAGAATGTTGCAAAGGAGATCCAAGTAATAGGTGGGTAACTGGACTAGGTGAATTTTAAGGGTCACTCAAATAATGAGATTCTTTGGAATTGTGGTTGGAGATAGTCTGAGAGCTTAAAACAGTAACAGCAGTTTGTTCTCAAATATGATGAACTAAAGTGTTTGGTAGATTTGTGGACCAAGTCTCTGGAAAGACAGCCAATCTAGTAAGTATTGAGGTCCTGAAATGGAATAGAGATGACGCAGGAATATGCTTTCCAGTAACTGAAAGGCATATCCAGAAAGGAATGGTGCCACTGTAAACTCAGTCTTCACTGTTGGTCAGAGTTATTTCTAGGGCATGGTAAATGAGTTACCTTATTTTTCCATGTATACATGCTATTTTTTTTCTAAAATCGTTAGACTGAAAATCGAGGGGCATCTTATACACAGAAGTCAGCCAAGGAGGGAGCCACATGGTTGCATAGCTGCCCATACCTTGTCAAACAGGCTTCCTCCAGTCAGGAGCGTTATCGTCACTGATGTCAGCTGATGCCGTAATTGGAGGTAGAGAGTGCGCAGATGCAACACGGACTGAGAATTCTGAGCCCATAAAGATGTCAAAAAATAAAAAGATAAATACCGGTAAGTGATAGTCTTAATTTGAAAAATTCAAGCTGAATGTAATTAGCTATGCAAAGGAGCATGGAAATAGAGCTGCAGAGAGATAATTTGGACCTCCCCCACTGAGTGTATGATCAGACAGTGGAGAAAACAGGAAGAACAACTCCTTAAGATGCCAAAAAAAGAAGAAGGCCTTAAGAGGAAAACCAGCAAAATGTTTAAAATATTGATTTCTTAATTTTCGGTTGGAAAAGTGGGGGGAGGGGAGGCATCTTATACATGGGGGAATCTTATACACTAAAAAATACGGTAATTCTTTTTTATCTTGTTTTGAGGGTGTCTCAGTGGCTACTCATAGACACAAAGAGGCTAAAACGATTCATTGATTCATACATCAAAATGTAATGTCACAAAAGCATGTTATTTTCAACAGTATACAAAGTTAGGACTAGAGCAGGTGGTCTGGAAATAACACTTTCCTGCCTTTTCCGCATTCCTCTTCAGGCTGCCTGTGCCAACTCTTCACCTTTGAATCAGGGGAGTGCTTGTACACATATTTTGATTTGCCTCAGGTCTTACCCTTAAGTTGATTGTTCCCTACCTTCCTCTGACCTCAAAAAATGGTCAGAATCATAATAATCTTTCCAGGAGTAATCTGCTGCTTGGTTCATGGACCTCTCTGGAGAAAAATGATAAATAGGTTTAATCTTTTGGGCCAATTCTAATTGAATTGTAGTAGCTGCGGTGAAAAGACATTTAAGGCCTCATCTGAACACAGCAGGAAAGAAGGTCCTGACCGAATAATGATATCTGCTGTATAGGTATGGGAGAGGAGATTGACAGCATGCGTGCCTTAAAGATGCACATCCTCGGGGTAGAGGAGAAGTTGTATGTTTCTGCCGAAAACTATTACTATCTGCATCTTGCTAGGTTAAGGGGTGCAGGGGTGGGCAAACTTTTTGACTCGAGGACCACAATGGTTCTTAACTGGACCGGAGGCCGGAACAAAGCATGGATGGAGTGTTGTGTGAACTAATATAA
>NW_005871050.1:9571087-9574525 GCF_000147115.1 Myotis lucifugus | reverse complement strand
ATTCCATACTGTAGTTAAAGTTTTATTGCTGGGCCTGAGCGCAAGACTGAGCCCCCAATCAGTCCCAGATGGCCAGCCTGACTCTAGGCAATAATGATCTGTTACTAAAATGTTCATTTTTCAAAATGGTTAAATCAAACGCATTATGACCACTAGAGACACAGTTCAAGGCCTGGGCTTTCCTAGAGGTGGGTCAGTAGCTGTGTCTTTGTCTGTGAAGGATGGTACATTATGCTATAGCAATATGCCTGTCAGTGTTTCTTCTTGTTATCCAGCTGCAGGGAGCACAAATGCTTTATTGCCATGGTAGACAGTCTTTTCCTTAAAAAGGCAAAATAGAAGGAAAGGAATGAAACTCAAGCAAAAGAAGTAATTTCCTATAACTGTGAAAACATAAAGCAAATGCCTGAACATGATTTTAAATGGGTCTGTGATGTGGCTGGTGTAAGGAAGCTTTCTTGGAAAGGATAAAAACTGTGAGTGCTGCTGGGAATAGAACGCATTAGGGGGCAAGGAAGCCAGGAATCATGTTCTGGAAGTCAGTTTCTATTAAATGAATAGACTTCATACAGTTCCCTAATCTTGTCTGGATAAATGAGCTTTTAGAATAATAACTTTTTAAAAAATCATTAGGTGACTTGATAAGGTAGTAATAAAACTGTCAGAGTCTCCACTTTAAAGCTGAGGTGTAATAGGGGATTTAAAAAAATATCTACATGTTTTCAGAATGTGTGGAGGAGGGAAGCTGAGAAATTAAGCTCTATTTGAATCCCTGTACTGGGAGGTGGGTGGGGGGAAGAGGAGACTTTAGAATGTCCAATAGCACTTTCTGTGATAATGGATGTATTCCATATCTGCACTGTCCAATAAATTAGCCACTGGCCACCTATGGCTATTGAGCACTTTAAATGTGAATAATGTGACTGAGGAACTTAATTTTATTTAATTGTAATTAATTTAAAATTAAACAGCCATAGATGGCTAGAGTCTACTATACTAGACAACATAGTATTCAAATTTAGGTCAGTTTCCAGATCCAAGAGCAACAAAAGCCCAAGGAAAAGAAAGAACAACTGTGAAAAAGGAAGGAAATCTTACCTTTTGCGACAGCATGGATGGACCTGGAGAGCATTATGCTAAGTGAATAAGCCAGTCAGAGAAAGACAAGTACCATATGATTTCACTTATATGTGGAATCTAATGAACAAAATAAACTAACAAAACAGAAACAGACTCATAGATACAGAGAACAGACTGACAGCAGTTAGAGGGGAGAGGAGTTGGGAAGCTGAGTGAAAATGGTGAAGGGATTAAGCAAAGAAAAAAAACTCTTAGACACAAACAATAGCATGGTGATTGCCAGAGGGAAAGGGGGATGGGGGAGGTAGAAGAGGGTAAAGGGGTGATAAATGGTGAAGGAAGGAGACTTGACTTGGGTTGATGAACACACAATGCAATACACAGATGTATTTTAGAATTTTACACCTGAAACCTATATAATTTTATTAACCAATATCACCCCAATAAATTCAATTTTTTTAAAGAGGAAAAGACAAACTACACAGTGGGAGAAAATGTTTGCAAACTACAATATCAAAAAAAGAACTTTTATCTAGAATATATTGAGAACTTAAAACTAAAAGTAAAAAAAAAAATCCAACTAGAAAATGGGCAGAAGACATAGACATTTAACCAAAGAGGATGTACAGACAGCAAATAAGCACATGAAAATGTGTTCAACATCATTAACCATTAGATAACTGTAAATTAAAACTACATGAGATATCACTATACATCTGATAAATGGGTAAAATTAAAAATAGTGACACCAAATGCTGGTGAGGATGCAGAGAAACTGGATTGTTAATATGTTGTTGGTCAGAATGTAAAATGGTACACCCACTGTGGAAAACAGTTTGGCACTTTCTAATAAATTAAACATGCAATTATCATACAACTTAGAAATTGTACTCCTAGGCATTTGTCCCAGATAAATGAAGGCTTATGTTCACTCAAAAACTGGTTTATAGCATCCTTGTTCATAATAGACAAAAACTGGAGAAACCTAGATGTCTTTTAATGGATGAATAACTAAACTGTGATACATCCATAATATGAAATACTACTCAGAAATAAAAAGGCTTAAACTAGTGATACATGCAACAACCTGGATAAATACCCAGGGAATTATGTTGCGTGAAGAGGAAAAAAAAGTCCCCAAAGTGTACATACTATATTACTCCAGGTATTTAAGATTCTTTAAATGACAAAATTTTAGAAATAGAGAACTGATTAGTGGTTGCAAAGGGTTGAGGAGGGGTTTGGAGAGAAGGATAGTGGCTGTGGTTACAAAAGGACAACATGAGGGATTACTGTGGTGATGGAAGTATTCTGTATTTTGATTGTATCAATGGAAAATCCTGGCTTTGAGAGCATAGTATAGTTCTGCAAGGTGTTATCATTAGGGGAAACTGGGCAAAGGCTACATGGGATCTCTCTGTATTATTTCTTACAACTTTCATGTACATTTATCTCAGAATACAAAGTTTAATGAAAACAATAATCCTATCTAATAATAGACAAACATGGTAATTGACCATACCTTCGCTACACCTCCCATTGGCTAATCAGTGTGATATGCAAATTAACCGCCAACAAAGATGGCAGCTAATTTGCATATTGCAGGCAGAGCGAGCCAGCATGAGCCACCATCTGGGCCCCCGTGTGCTGCCTAAGTCCTGCCCCCAGCCAGGACCCCCGTGTGCGGCCCTGGGCGGCGGGACCCTGCGGCCGTGATCATGATCGTGATCGTGATCGTGATTGGAAACCGGGCCGCAGGAAAGGCGGCCCCCCGGGACCCAGGAGCCGCCCTGCCTGCGGCCCGTGATCGTGATCATGATGGGAAAGCCGGGCTGCAGGAAAGGCGGCCCCCCGGGACCCAGGAGCTGCCCTGCCTGCGGCCTGTGATCCTGATGGGCCGCAAGCAAGGTAGCACCCCGGGACCCAGGAGCCTCCTTGCCTGCGGCCTGTGATTGTGATCGGAAAGCCGGGCTCAGGCAAGGCGGCCCCCTGGAACCCAGGAGCCCGTCGGCGAGGTCTGCAGGCGAAGCAGCGATCAAGCTATGAGGGGGAGGGTGGAGGGCGGAAGGAGCTACAGGAGCAGCTCTGGCTGGAGACTGAAGACTCCCGCCGGAGCGAGGAGCAAAGACTGAAGGCTCCAGCCGCAGCAAAGACTATGTCCAGAGCAAAGATGGAAGGCGGTGGCCAGAGTGAAGGTCTGGGTCCCGGGTGCCAGAGGAAAACTGGTGCTGGCAGCCAGGGGAAAGAAGGCCTACTGCACGAATCTTCATGCAACGGGCCTCTAGTCCTATATAATAAAAGCCTAATATGCTAATGATATGCTAAGGCCACTCAACTGTTCGCTATGACGTGCACTGA
>NW_005871050.1:9566439-9569916 GCF_000147115.1 Myotis lucifugus | reverse complement strand
AAGGGCTTCCTTCCCTTTATTTTGTAAATATAGACCTTTTGCTGTTTCCAGCTCCCTCATTCTATGGAAATGTACCTGTTGCAGCTTTTCAGCTCCCATATTCTATGGAAATATACCTTCTGCTGCCCTGCAGCCCTGTGCTTCTTCTATGGTCCTCCCAATTTCTAAAATTTCCAAAATTTCCTAAACCTGTCCTATTTCACCCCTAAAATTCCTGTTTCAGTAATGTAAAAGTGCTAAATTCTCATCCTATATAATAAAAGCCTAATATGCAAATCAACCGAACAGCGGAACGACTGGTGGAATGATCAGTTGCTATGATGCACACTGACCACCAGGGGGCAGATGCTCAACGCAGAAGCTGCCCCCAGCCTGCAGGCCCCAGGCCAGCCAAGGCAGGTGCCAGTGGAGGCCCCCTGATTGCCCCGCCGGTCACCCCACAGATTGGCCCTGATTACCAGCCAGGCCTAGAAACCCTATCCATACACAAATTTTGTGCATTGGGCCTCTAATATTTCATAACAGAATATCAATAGATGCTGTCTAAAATTCATATATCAGAAAATAGTACTACAGCATATTAGTTATACAAATGGAAATAACTACCATAAGGAGTAGTCAAATGAGTTAAGTGTCAACCTTCCAGTAGGTTGGATGTGAAGATAGGGAGAGAATGGGTAGGGACCTGCTAACTGGAAAGCCTTTTATTACTGTTTTATGTTTTACTATTGTGTGTGTATTACTTTGATAAAACTTGGTGACATTTTTAAGGAAGTGTAGACATTCCTGATGGGAGAAATGTGGTTTCTACCCCCTGCACCTTTATCAACCACTCTCACTGTCAGAACCAACCTCCTAAATAACAAATCCAATGTCCTTTTCTCTAGCCTCACCTTCCTAGCCCTCTCTGCAGCATTTGACATTATTGATTATTGCCTCCTTCCCTGACTAGCATTTAACAAATGCTCCCCTGTCCTGTCCTTTCCCACTGTTTCAATGCTAGTTTAGATCTTTAGTAAGTCTCACCTGAACCAATACAATGTCCTTTACCCTCCTGTCAAATAAATTTGTCTTATGAAGCAGCTTTTATCCTGTGAATGCTTTACTACAGCAGTTGGCAACATAAGGCCACAGGCCAAATCCACCTGTTTTGGTGAATAAAGTCTTATTGGAACACAGGCATGCTATTCATTTATCTATTATCTGTAGCTACTTTGGAGCTACAACAGCAGAGTTGAGTAGTTGCAACAGAAACCTTCAAACCTGCAAAGTTCTAAATATTTACTGTCTGGTCCTTTACAGAAAAAGTCTGTGGATTCCTCCTCTACTGCAAGACAAGAATGGGTCTCATTGCTACTCAGAAGTCCCTTTGTCTCTTAGACCCCTGTTTCACATGACCCATAGAAGTTATTTCAAAACTTCTCCACTATCTTCTAAGCCTACTACTCTAACATTTCCTCCATCAATCACAGAGAAAACAGGTAATCAGATTAAAATGTTTCAACTACATTCCCAATGCCCCGGCACTGTTTATATGTACTGGTTCTTACTAGGTGTACCAGTTAACAATGTGGATTTTTTTCAATAGATGGAGTTACACATATGTTGATATATATGCGATTTGATATGTATGCTATTTTGTTGTATTGACAGCAAGATTCAAAACTTCATATGTCAAATTTGCTGAAGGTGTTAACATCATAGATATTTTTACGCTTAATGTCGAATTTTGAGATGGAAAAGATGGCGACCAGCAAGAAGGTAGGGAGGGAGAGTGTGTGAGAGAGGGAGTGATAGAGGAGTGTGTGGACATGTGTGGTGTGTATGAGTGAGAACTAGGGACAGCTAGATGCTACAGGTCTTCCAAGGGGCTGCCAAACCAGGCAGTCTTAGATGGCGAAACCCCGGTGCCACCTCACTCTGGGGAGGACACCCCCGGCACAGAGACCATGCCATCTTGAAGAACAGAACTGCTTGAGACTAGGCTCCTAGCCTAGCCACTACCCAGTCTGGTCTCAGTCGCAAACCAGGACCCTACAGGCACTCGGATAAAAGACCTGCAACCACAGCTGCAAACCCATGGACACCAAGACCCCAGGCACCCTGACCATAGATTTCTGTGAGTCACAGAGCCAATCCCCCTCCCCACCGGCCCTGCAGCAGTGGCATAGAAACTCCCAGAACCTCTCCGCACAAACACGCAGCAGCTGCAGCTCTACCTGAATTTGAGCCTGGGTGTGTGGATGCGAGAAGTTTGTTTCCCGTGACCAGAATCTGCACCCAGGCAGGGAGGCTGGGCTAAATTTGAGCCTAAGTGTGTGATCTTGGGGAGTTTGTTTCCCATGACCAGATCCCGCACCCAAGCAGGGAGGCTGCATTGAATTTGAACCTGGACGTGCGAACTCTGGGAGTTCGTTTCCCACGACCAGACCCCACCCCCAAGCAAGGAGGCTGAGCTGAATTTGAGCCTAGGTGTGTGATC
The DNA here is from genome assembly GCF_000147115.1 of Myotis lucifugus. NCBI lineage: Eukaryota > Metazoa > Chordata > Mammalia > Chiroptera > Vespertilionidae > Myotis > Myotis lucifugus. The sequence goes on along the minus strand of NW_005871050.1, from coordinate 9,567,434 downwards.
TTGGGGAGTTTGTTTTCCGTGACCAGGCCCTGTGTGCACACAGGGAGGCAGAGCTAAATTTGAGCCTGGGGGCACGAACTCCAGGAGTTTGTTTCCCACAGTGCCCGCCCGTGTGACCAGACCCCACGCCCACACTGGGCGGCAGTGCCACCTGACTTTGATTCAGGACAAGCACACACGGAAGGCTGTTTTCTGCGGGGCAGGAGTGGACCTCCTGCCGAGTGCGACTGTGCAACCTGGTCCCCCAAGAAGACTGGGGAGCCTGATTCTCCATGCAACATGCAGCACTGAGCACCAGTGACTTGACTCTGTTTCTTGTTGTGCACGCCTGGGATCCCTGATTCCCAGTGCATTCACACTAAGAGCCAGTGACTCTAATTCTTGCCACATGCACACACAGGGACCCTGATTCTCAGCAGGAGACCGCACCAAGCAACAGAGACTCTGATACTCAATTCTCGGTGCAGACACAGGGTGTCTCCTACTTCTGACACGAGCTAGGGGACTCTGATCTTTGGCACACACCAGCAGGGTCTGTTTCAGAGTGGCACAGGCAGGGTCCCTGATTCTAGGTGCGCACACAAGGCCACACTAAGCGCCTGTGACTCTGATCCTAGGCGAGTGTGGCCCCCACCAACCCACGGCAGCCACACCTCTTGGTGTCAGAGCTCTTCAGTGACACTTGGAGGGTGTGAAGCTCCCACTGCACACCACCCAGGCCCCCGCAACTCGACATTTGAACCTTCTAGTGATAGTCAGAATGGGGAAACAATGCAAGAATTCCCAGAGGAAAGATAGAGGAATTGCCAAGAAAGGAAACAAGTGAAATGGAAGCATACAACATGACAGAAAAAAGAATTCAGAGTAATGGTCATACAGTTCATACACCAGATGGACAAGAAAATCAATCACAACCTATGCAAAATCAAGAAGAAATGAAAAGTGATATAGCTACATCAAAAACATCATGGAAGGTTTCAACAGTAGCCTAGAAG
>NW_005871050.1:9562990-9566229 GCF_000147115.1 Myotis lucifugus | reverse complement strand
GAAATCTATTTGAAGAAATAATGACAGAAAACTTCCCTGATATGAGGAAGAAAAAAAGTTACACAAGTACAGAGAGTCCCAAGCAAGATGAAGCCCAAAAGACCACACCAAGACATGTCATAATTACAATGGCAAATGTTAATGACAAAGAGAGAATCTTAAAGGCTGCGAGAGAGACAGAGTTACCTATAAAGGATCCCCCATCAGATTATCAAATTTCTCAACAGAAACACATCAAGCTAGAGGGGGATAGAACGAGGTATACAAAATGATGCAAAGCAAAGGACTGAATCCAAGAAAACTCTATCCAGCAAAACTATCAATCAAAATTGAAGGGGAAATCAGGAGATTCGCAGACATAAAAAGGCTAAGGGAGTTTATCACTACCAAGCCAGCAATGCAAGAAATGATAAAGGGAATGCTGTGAAAATAAGAAATAAAAAGGTAAGCATGAACACAGGAACAAAAAATAGAAATTGCTACAAACAAGTACCTTTCAATAATAATTTTAAATGTAAACGGATTAATGCTCCAATCAAAAGACATCCAGTAGCTGAATGGATTAAAAAAAAAAAAACATGACCCATATATGTGCTGTCTACAAGAGACCTACCTCAGAACAAACTGAAGGTGAAGGGATGGAAAAATATATTTCAGGAAAATGGAAATGAAAAAAAAAGCTGGGGTAGCAATATTTATATCTGACAAAATAGACCTCAAAGTGAAGGCCATAAGAAGAGATAAGGAAGGCCACTTCATAATACTAAAGGGATCGATACAACAAGAGGATATAACCCTGATAAACATATATGCACCCAATGCAGGAGCACCCAAATACATACAAAAAAATCCTGGAAGATATCAAGAGAGAGATCAACAGCAATACAATCATAGTAGGGGACTTTAATACACCACTGACATCACTGGATAAATCCTCTAGACAAAAATATTCAGCAAAGAAAGAGCAATCCTAAATGACACACTAGATCAGATGGACTTAATTGACATCTTCAGAACATTTCACCCCAAAGACACAGAATATACGTTCTTCTCAAGTACACATGGGACATTTTCAAAAATAGACCACATATTGGGTCACAAGCAAAGCCTCCCCAAATGCAAGAAGATTGAAATCATACCAAGCATCTTCTCAGACCACAATGGCATAATATTATAAATAAACCACAATAAAAAGAATCCAAAACACTCAAACACTTGGAAGCTGAATAGCATGTTATTAAATATTGATTGGGTTACCAATGAGATCAAAGAAGAAATTAAAAACATTCTGCAAACTAATGACAATGAAAACACAACAATCCAAAATCACAATGAAAGCAGTCCTGAGAGGAAAGTTTATAGCTCTACAGGCCTACCTCAAAAAAACAAGAAAAAATGGTAGTAAATCATCTAATTCTATAACTCAAAGAATTAGAAAGAAATTATAGAGTAAAAGATTAGTGATTAGCATTTGTGGATTATAATGAACAACATAAACTGATGAACAAAAACAGATCCAGAGACAGAGAAGCATGGATCAGACCGTCAAACCTCAGAGGGAAGGTAGGGGAGGGTGGGAGTAAGGGGGAGAGATCAACCAAAGGACTTGTATGCTTGCGTATAAGCCTAACCAATGGACACAGACAACAGGGGCATGAGGGCATGGGGGGGTTGGGGGGTAAAGGGGGGATGAGGACACATATGTAATACCTTAATCAATAAAGAAATTAAAAATATAAAATAAAAATATGCTGAATTCATGAAAAAAAAAGTCGAATTTTATGTCAAAAAGAGCATTTACGGGAAGTTTTAACTCATTACTTTATTTTGAAGAAAAAGTTATTGTATACTTCGGGAAACTTATGGTGAACATGCTCCATCTCAAGATACTTGTGAACACTGGTTTAAATGCTTTAAAAGTAATGATTTCAATGTGAAAGACAAAGAATGTCCAGGTCAACTGAAAAAGTTTGAAGACCAACGATTACAAGCATTATTGGATGAAGATGCATGTCAAACTCAAAAACAACTTGCAGAAAGATTAAATGTTGCTCAGCAAACAATTTCCGACCATTTACAAGCAATGGGAAAGATTTTAAAGGCAGGAAAATGGGTGCCACATCAACTGAACGAAAGACAAATGGAAAACCGAAAAGGTCATCAGTAAAATGATGCTTCAACAGCATGAAATAAAATCTTTTTTGCATCAAATTGTGACTGGCGATAAAAAGTGGATTTATTTTGAGAATCCCAAATGCACAAAGTCATGGGTTGATTCAGGTCAACCATCAACATCGACTGCAAGGCCAAATCACTTCGAAAAGAAGACAATGCTCTGCGTTTGGTGGGATCAGAAAGGTGTGGTTTATTATGAGCTTCTAAATCCAGGTGAAACCATTAATACTGATCAATACCGAAAACAAATAATCAATTTGAACCACGCTTTGATCATGAAACGACCAGAATGTGCCAGAAGACATGGCAAAGTAATTTTGCTTCATGATGATGCACCATCACACACTTCAAAACCAGTTAAAGACATGTTAAAAGATCTTGCCTGGGAAGTATTAACACATCTGCCATATTCACCAGGCCTTGCTCCTTCATATTACCACTTGTTCCGATCGATGGCACATGCACTTTCTGAGCAGCACTTCAAAAGGTACAAAGAATTGGAAAATTGGTTCTCTGAATGGTTTGCCACAAAACAAGAAAAGTTCTATTGGGACAGTATCCACAAATTACCTGAAAGATGGGGGAAATGTGTAGCTAGCGATGGACATTACTTTGAATAAAGCACTTCTGATGTTTCTCTTGAAATTATCCTGTTTTCGTTGATTACAGAATCCGCATTATTAACCGGTACACCTGGTAGCCTCTCTCGCCTCCCTAAGAAATCAGACATACATTTTACTCACAGGGGTAGTAAGTGTATATTTCACAAATAATCTTAGTTTTGTCACAGAAGTCTCCTTGGCCTTAGTGGAGATCCTTAGCTCACCTTCCAGTCACATCTGATCTGTAACACAGAGTTGTGCCTGAAATATGTGTGAAGTGAGGGATGACATTCAGTCATCATATGACGTTGTTAGCAACTGCACGCGAGGTTGGCCTCTAGCCACACACGGGGCTCCCACACAGCGAGAGCCGAGGCATGTGCAGGAGGCAGGCGCCAGCAGGGTAATGTGGAGGAGGACGGAGCCTGGGGGAGCAGAGCGTGCCCCACCAGGAAGATGTGA
>NW_005871050.1:9551330-9562444 GCF_000147115.1 Myotis lucifugus | reverse complement strand
CAGCCCCTCCCCCCCCCCCTCCCAGCCTGCCAGGGCCTGATTGGGCTCCATCGAAGCAGGGCAGCCGGATCCCATGAATTAGTGCACTAGGCCTTTAGTATATAAATAACCAACTACCACCCAACTGCTCATCTCGCATTCACAGCCAAATTTCTTGAAAGAGTTGTCTATACTCAGTCTTCACTTCTCCTCCATTAAGTTCTCAACCCATTATAATCTGGCTTCAGCCCACACCACACCACTGAAATGGCTTCAATTAAAGTTAGCAGTCTCCTCCATGATGCAAATTCCCATGAAAATTTCAGTCTTTATCTAACTCTAGCCTTTAACACAGTTAACCATTCCCTGCCTGGCTTTTTTCCTTTTATCTCCTCTTCTCTCCTCTGCTCTGCTCTCCTCTCCTTTCTCCATCCCCACCCCCAAGTATCTTCCTTTCCTTATATTTCTCCTCTGGAGTTTTGTCCTTAGCTTTTTTTCTATACTCTACATACTCTGCATAAACTCTGCATTCACTCTAATGGATAATTACTATGTGTATCAAAGGTGGAATACTGGCTGCTTGAAGCTTCATATGGTGTGCAGCTGGCTTTTGTTTGGCTGGCTTACTAGATATATATATATTTTTTAACATGAATGCCTTTGGGCAGGGCCTGTGCTCATCTATTCCTTGTCTTAACCCTACATCAGCCCCAGCAAGAATTATCCATTTCTATTACTTGCCTGGATCCTGTAGACATTGGGATTTGCAACTCCTCATACTAAATGACTCTCAAAACTGTATCTGCAGCCCACACTACATTCCTGTACTCCAAATAACATATCTAACTTTTTGTCATTTCTCCATTTGGATATAGCACTCAACACTGGTAAAACTAAGCTCACTACTTCCCTCCCTTTCAAATCTTATCCTTCTGTTTTCCCTTTCTGAGTGAATGGCATTCCCTAACACCCAAGTCCAAGCCTAAGATTCATCCTTGCTCTCTATTACCCACCTTATCACTTAAATTCCATTGGTTAGCAAGTCCTGTCAATTCTACCCCCTAAATCTCTCTCAAATGTACGCCCTCTTCTTTCTCCCTCCCCACTGCTATATATACTTTTTACATATTTTTATTGTTTTCAGAGAGGGAGAGAGAGATAGAAACATCAATGATGAGAATCACTGATCAGCTGCCCCCTGCATGCCCCCTACTGGGAATTGAGCCTGCAATCGTGCCCTTGACTCAAACCTGGGACCCAACAGTCGGCAGTCTGATGCTCTATCCACTGAGCCAAACCAGGTAAGACTCGACTGCTGTATTTTTTATTCAGAGCTGTGTCATCTCTATCTGGATCGTTTCAATAGCCTCTAAAGGGCATTTCATGATCAGGTCCCTATTGACCTTTCTAGCTTCATCACTTTGCTACTCAAGTCACACCTTAGGGTCAAGCCTAACACTCCCAGGAACTCTCCAGGTTCTCCACACCTCAGAGACTTTATATGCTCTCTCTACTTGAAACACCCTACCCATTCCCCTTGTTTCAGGAAAACCCATACTCTCCTTCATATTTCAACTCAGACATACCCTCTCTAGAATGCCTTTCCTAACACTTCACATCTTATCTATTACAGGTGCCCTCAGCACCTCTCAACCATCTCTCCCACTAAACTAATTTCCTTGCAGGCAGGAAAGATATTCATCACTCTTATTTCACATACCTTTTTAAAGATATTTTATTGATTTTTTAAAGAGAGGAAGGGAGAGGGATAGAGAGTTAGAAACATTGATGAGAGAGAAACATCGATCAGCTGCCTCCTGCACACCCCCTACTGGGGATATGCCCACAACTAAGGTACTTGCCCTTGACCGGAATCAAACCCAGGACCCCTCAGTGTGTAGGCCAACGCTCTATCCACTGAGCCAAACAGGTCAGAGATTCACATACCTTTTAAAGTCCTTGGCACACAACAGTCTGTGAATAAGATTTTTTAAATGAATGTTCTCTGAGTAATCTATCTATAACTAGATTGGTGCCCAAGAGTCTTTGCAATCCAGTGCCAATCTCCATTTTCATCATATCTCTCACTATAACCCTACATGTATTAATGCTCCCAAACAATGTAAACAGTCAAGAATATCACATTACAGGTTTGGACTAGGGAGTAAGCCTGCAAAACTCAACAATTGTATTCACAAGTTCAGATAAGTCACCGCTGTGACTGTTGGAATAAGTAGCCAAATTGGTCTACTTTATTCCCTTAAGCCCCTGTGCTGGTTTCCCACATCTATCATTGCTCATGCTCTCTTCAGTATCTCTTCTTATAATGCCTATCCCTCATGCACCAGATTAAATACTGTCTTCCTGAAACCTAACCAGCTCTATCTAGCCAGAAATAGAAAGTGATTGCTCCCTCCTCTGAGCTCCTCCATGTATTGGAGTCTCTGATAACTATCCAATTTTGCCTCATTTTATAGTTTTGTTTGTGTCTGAATAGCTTTTATCCCCTTCCTGACTATAATCTCCCTCAGAGCAGGGAACCTGTCTTGTTTGACCTTTGAGTGCTCTTTAGTGTCTTCAACTTAACAGGGAGTCAGTGCATATTTAAATGAATATTAAGCAAAATCAGATTACGGTAAGCATTTCACCTACTTACAAATGCATTTGGCACTTGATTATTATCCCCAAAGCCAACTGCCTTGTGAATTTGAAAAAAAAAATAACACAACTCCTCCATGGTAATAATTAAGTATTAATTATCATGGTGGTGTTTCCCATTTACAAATATTAACATAGGGAAAAGGGGTTTTCAAAGTCACTGAGAGGAGTACACACTTTGGTTTCCACTTCTAAATCAAAGCTAAAGAAGCCATTTCCATATGGACTGCTTGGACAGTGAAATGATTGCTTCAGCTTCCAACTGAAACTATATTGGCAACTCAGGGTATCTCTTCCAACCCTGAGTAGGTCCCCTGGAGCCTTCCTGAGATAAAGAGCTGTAATTTAATTTGTCATTGCATAACCCAGTCACGGAAAGCATGAAGGAGCTCACATTTTCATTCCCTTCATAGTAGACATTTAATTATATGATAATTACTTACAGCTTGCTGCTCAGCTTCTACTTTTATGAAATGTAAATTACACTTCACTCAAAAGTGCAAGATGAGCATTTAAAACACTTCACTAAATAGATTTAAAGAATTTTCTGACATTTTTTCCCAGGCCAAGAATTAGAAAGGCAATATATCCTTAAAGGAAACTTTCATTTAGATACCAGGAAAGTTGATTTCTTAATGAATATCTGGAAAGGGAAAAACTTCTAAGAAAAAAAATGTATAGCAGGTTTTAAACAAGCTCAGTGGCCTCAGTAAAGCAAAAGCCTCATCTCTTAGAATAAGTCAACCACTTTATCAACTGTGCTTACTGGTAGATTCATTAACTAAGTTTTACTGGGAATGCCGAGGAAAAGTTGTCACAATAATAAAATGATAGAATTAGAATGACTATACTGAAAACAAATGTCAAATGTATCTTATTATTATTCTAGCATTATTTTTACCTGACATTAGAATTATGAACTCCTAAGAGAGGTCAAATGATTGGGCAAATCATTATTATTTCCACTGCTACATTATGCATTTAAGTAGAAAAGCTAGGTTGGGAATGAAAGCTGATTTGATGGAATCATGAACCATTTTCCTCAAACCCTGAATTTTGCATTTAGAAGTTTTGCCATTGTTCATTGCCAGAAATTTAAGAATGTTAAAGATTACTCGCCATAATATTGTCTTTGGTTTCCCATCCAGGGTCTTGATAGAAAAGTTTAGACACTAGAAAATGAACAATAGCCAAAAAAAAGGCAAGGGTAACTTAAATTTTCAAATAAATATAGAAATTTTAAATAAATATAGAAATTTAAGCAAATTATTTGCCATTGTTTAATCAAGAAATCATTAGAAATTCAAAGTAAACTAGCACTGATAATAAAAAAAACTATCCTTGTAGATTATTTGATTATTTTCTTTTTAAAAATGTATTTTTATTCATTTCAGAGAGGAAGTGAGAGGGAGAGGGAGAGAGATAGAAACATCACTGATGAGAGACAATTATTGATCAGCTGCCTCCTGCACACCCCCCAGTGGGAACGGAGCCTGCAACCCCAGGCATGTGCCCTGATCAGGAATCGAACTGGGACCTCCTGGTTCATAGGCCAAAGCCCAACCACTGAGCCCCACTGATCAGGCTTCTTTTTTTTTTAGGATTTTATTATTTCCAAAGCATTTTCACACAAAATCATAGTATGTTAGAATTGAAAGGAACATTCGAAATTATCCAGTGTAAACCCTCCCATCACTCTTTCAATATACTTATTTTTATTTCATTTATTTTATAAACTTTTAATTAAAATATAACATAAAATGGAGGTAAATCTCAATTTGTACAGATTAATTTTTATAAAGTGAAGGCACAACCTACGTCAGGACTTAGAACAGTAACCAGCATCCCCAAAGCCTCTCTCATGTCCTTTCTGGTCTACCACTATTTTGATTTCTATCACCATAGATTAATTTTGCCCATGCTTCAACGTGATATAAATGGACTCTCTTTTGCATCTGGCTTCCTTCTCAACCTTATATCTGTGAGATTCATCCAGGTGTTTGGCATAGTAATTTGTTCTTTTTAATTACTGTATGATATGTCATTGTGTGATTATACCACAATTTATCTATTCCAATGATGATGAACATTTAGATTGCTTCCAGTTTGGTTCTATTACAAGTAATGCTATGAAGATTTTGTACATCTTTTGGTGGACACATGTCTATATTTCTGTTGGGAATGTATATACAGAGTTGGGCAAAAGTAGGTTTACAGCTGCTCATACGGAAAAGAATATAATGATTTATAAATAATAATATAAGAATAAACTCTTGTGTTTTGCATACTCACAACTATAAACCTATGTTGCCCCACCCTGTATATATATATTAATGAACAGATTTGTTATGTCATTGGGCACACACATATTTCACTTGAATAGATATTACTAGTTTTCCAAAGTGGTTGTACCATTTTACACTCCAGGCTACAGTGTATGAGAGTTATTGCAGCTCCCCATCTTGACAATACTTGGTAGTGTTGGTGTATAATGGTATCTCCCTGTGCATTTAATTTGCATTTCCCTGATAACTAATAATGCTTGATGACCATTTCAATATCTGATTTTATGAAACATCTGTTCAAGTCTTTAAACATTTTCAATTGGGTTATCTATATTTTTAATTGATTTGTAGGATTTCTTTATATAATCTGAATATAAGCCCTTTATCTGTTATGTATATTGCAAATATTTTCTCTCACACTGGTTTATCTTTTCACTCTCTTAATAGTGTTTTTTAAATAAACAGAATTTCTTTATTTCATAAAGTCCAAGAGAGAGAGTTCAAATTACCAATTTAAGGAATAAAAAAAGAGATATCACTACAGATATGTTAAAAAGAAAATAAAAGGATAATATAAATAACTCTATGCCAACTCTTTTGGCACAATAATAGTCAATGCATTGCTCATTTTTATCCTATAAGCTATACACACTATATAAATTTCAAGAAAGAAAGAAAGATTGGAAAATGACCTCTGGGTTGTTATTTCATGACTATGGAAACATTTTATTTCATTTATTTCTTTATCCATGTTCTTTTACATCTTTTAAGTGTCACATCTTGTGAGGCAATCCTATATAATAAAGAGGTAATATGCAAATTAACCCTCACACCCTCACAAGGTGGCTGCCTATGACCAGGCTGGCAGGGGGGTTAGTGAGGGACGACCAAATGACTGAATAAGCAGGCTGCATGGGGCAACCAGGCCAGCAGGGGGGTTAGTGAGGGACAACCAAACAACTGAACAATCAGGCTGTGTGGGGCAACCAGGCTGGTGGGGGGGCCACGAGGGGTGACCAGGCTGGAAAGGGGGGCAGTTGGGGGTGACCAGGCCAGCAGGGGGGCAGTTGGGGGCAACCAGGCCAGCAGAGGGGGGCAGTTGGGGGCAACCAGGCTGGCGGGGGGGAAGTTGGGGGTGACCAGGCTGGCAGGGGGGGCAGTTGGAAACAACCAGGCCAGCAGGGTGGGCAGTAAGGGGTTATCAGGCCAGTGGGGGGGCAGTTAGGGGCAACCAGACAGGCGGGCAGATGAGCGATTAGGAGCCAGCAGTCCAGGATTGTGAGAGGGATGTCTGACTGCCTGTTTAGGCCTGATCCCCGGCAGTCAGACATCTCCCGAGGGGTCCAGGATTGGAGAGGGTGCAGGCTGGGCTGAGGGGACCCCCCCTTCCATGTATGAATTTCATGCACTGGGCCTCTAGTGGGTATATAACAATGAACAAAAAAGATTTGTCCCTATTCTTATGGAGCTTACAAAACAGTGGGAGAAACAAATATTGATAATCACATTAATAACTCATTACCATTATGGCATGTGCTACACAGAAAACCTACAGGGTACTATGCATGTATAGAATGGAGGCCTAATTAGAGTCTAGGGCCATAGAAAACTTATCTGAAAGGGTGACATGTAAACTGAGACTTGAAGGATGATTAAGAGTTTGCTAGGGGAAGGGGGGAGGAGGAGCAAAGAGGATAAGAAAAGGAAATTTCAGAATGAGAGCTCCCACCCCCTTCACACTACACACACACACACACACACACACACACACACACCTAGAACAATATGAGTTCAGTGACTCAAAACCCTGGGGATTCAACAGTTCCAGGTCAAAGTTAAGAGAATGCTGTGTTCGTTCTAAAGCCAATGCAAAAGGAGGCAAAGAGCTAAACAGTTATCCTAAAATGAAAGCAGCTCTGAGGCTTGGTACCTCACATAAAGAGGTACCTAGAGTTTCAAGACAATGTCCTCAAAACTGGCAGGGCTACTGAAGTTTTACAGATTCTACAAGTAGACTATATAGGCACACTGTTCTCTTACAGTGTCCAGGGAGGTAAACTCAGAGGAAACTGGCAATGTAGTATCCAAGGAAGGCTAGACTCCAGGTCATTCCAGGGCTGCCAGCATGGACAGAAAATCCTGTGCCTCAGCTTGTTCCAGAATCAGGAGAGCAGTGCCCTCGAAGACACCACACAGCATAGAGAATGAAAATCTGAGGACTCCTTGGGATTGTCCAAAACACCCAGTACTGAACCTTACCCTGGAGGCCACAATAATGATTGAGATTAATTTTTTTTACAAATTTTGGTAGGGAGTGTGATCTCTAAACACATTAAATCATGTTTAGAGAATAAAAGAAATACAGTCTTTCTTTCACTCCATATTTTGAGGTAAAATGCATGCCCACAAAAATATTTAGTACTGGGAGGAAGTAAAGGAATCAGGAGAGAGTCTCAAAGCAGTTTGGGTTGACTATAAGATTCCCTTGGTCAGGAGTGGAGAAGAAGTAGTTAAAGGTGTAGGGCCAGCACGGACAAATATTCAGTGAATGAAAAAAGGAATGATCCTGGCCCTTTCAGGGACCCATTCCAATATCCAGAAAGTCAATCTATCTATCTGACCTCCGTCTCTCCCACAGGAGAAATACATAGAAAGTTGGGTTGCCTTACCTTAATCTATTGCTTCCCAGCAGTAAAAGTAGGCCTCCCAAGTGGCCACCAAGGTTGTAGGGGTAAAAATGTGCTTCACGCTTCACTGGAGAGGAAGCTTCTCCTTGAGTTATGTGTCCTAAGTGGATCCTAATGTCATTAGGTACAAGAATCAAAATTTGCATGGAAATCATCACAGGGAATTGTTTCTTCCCCATGCCAGTATTGATTTCCCAGCACCGTTAGCTGCTTAATGCTACTGCTTTTAATTGATTACTCCAGGGGAGCCCCTCAATAGCAGGATTCTTCCATTGAGATGCTAGAACATTCATTGAATGTGATTCGACAACCTCAACCGACTCTGGAGACTTCTGCCTATCTATAGTGCAATCACAGCAGCCCTACACCATTTAATAAATTATGTGGCACTGCCAAACACAATTCTCAGGCTACAGCCCAGTTAAAAATATGAACCTGTCCAGTTCTGTTTACCCGCTAAAAATCAATGATCAAGTCATACATTTGTAACTACACTCAAAGTTGGCTATCTGAGACTTATTTAAAAACCTTTACTTGTTTCCACCTGTGTATATAGTATGTGAAAACTCCAAAATGCCTAAGTTCATCTTCCTGCCTTAGTAAGTAGTTGAGTGACTCTAGCTAGAATCTTCTTTGGCTAACCAGGGATATCACAGTGTTTGGTATCTGGAACAACATTGTTACTACTGAAGACTAGAGCAGCTGACAAGTGTTGCGGTGAAAGCATGCTGAGGCAAAGACAGCTCAGGGAACACCACAATACCCACCAATTTACCTAATCCCCAACAGGAGCTTCCTGCTTTCTGATTCACCTATCGCCTCAATGTTGGCCTCAGGAAAAAGGCTCTGGTTAATCAAGTCAATCCAACTGACCAAATATAGAGTGCATTGGTGGTGTTGATATAAATGTCAGCCCACAAATTCAGATGCACTTAGTCTACTTTGAGCCCGCATTCCTCCAGGTAATATTAAACTTAATTTCAGTCTATTTAAGCTCTCCCCACAATCTCTGGGGTTGTGGCTAAGACAAGAAGAAAGTATTTAATCTTCAGTTGTCTTTTGCTGTCCACCCTGGAATCCACAGAAAGGTACATTGTTATGTGTGGCCTTGATGGTTTCTGCACATGTGTGATAGGGATATTCAAATTCCACACAGACCTCAATTACTGATGCACTCAGATCACTGCTATGCCTCCTCAGCCCTAGACTGAAGTTTGCTCAGGTCTCAGGGCCCTTAGTAGCTATCCAGAAAACACTTGTTTCTTCTGATACCCCACCAGAGTCCAGGGAATTATAAAGCTGTCTCAAGCCCTGTCCCCTAAGATAATACATGCAGCCCATTCTGCTCTACTTTTCTGGTGCCAAGTTGCATTCAGGGGAACTCTTTAGAGCTTGCTGTCTCCTCCTAGTGGAGAGAGGCAAGGCATAGTCTTATCTGCTCAGATTTCTCTGCCCATCCCCCATCTGAGGATTATATTATTTCTTCAACTTGGGTCTTGGCCCACAGATACAGGTTATAGTACCTCTATTAAGGGACTTACCAAGAACTTTAACTCTCACTCCCTCTCACATCCCATGGAATTTTCATCTAGTTTGGGGAGAGAAAAACTGAGTCTGAGTAATCCTGTATCCCTTCAAATCTATTGTGTATGTCATGAAGTATATGTCCTGGGTTCTTTATTTTTTGTAATATATTTTTATTGATTTCAGAGAGGAAGAGAGAGAGAGAGAGAGAGAGAGGGAGAGAGAGAGAGAGAGAGAGAGAGAGAAGAGAAGAAAAGAGAAGAGAAGAGAAGAGAAGAGAAGAGAAGAGAAGAGAAGAGAAGAGAAGAGAAGAGAAGAGAAGAGAAGAGAAACATCAATAATGAGTGAGAATCATTGATCAGCTGCCTCCTGCACACCCCCCACTGGGGATCGAGCCTACAACCTGGGCATGTGCCCTGACCAGGAATAAAACCATGACCTTCTGACTCATAGGTTGACTCTCAACCATTGAGCCACACCATCCGGGCCATCCTGGGTTCTTTATGGCATAAGCTTCTGAAGCTCAAAAGCTTGGGTTCCTAAAACTCTAAATAGGCTTTTAAAACTCAAAGGATAAGAATAAACTTTTTTTGTTTTCTGCTCTTTCACTCTAATAATCTTTTTCTTAGGTGATGAATGTCTTTTTTGAATATGGGAAAGGCTAAGAACACAAACAGGATAATTTATTAAAACATTATCCCAACATGCAACTATATACTTAAGGCCATAGTAGAAACTAGAGACGACAAAAGGAAAGACACAGTATGTATGCTAAAAAGAATAAAGTTTCATTATGGAGACCATGATTTATATATCTGAGACATTCAAAAATGCAGTCACATATAATCCAGGGATAGCTTGAATGATACTCAAAATGCTATAAAGAAGCCAAATAAGAGAGCTATTAATATGAACCATAGGGGTTGGAGACAGTTCCACAGAAATGACTGAACTGAAAAGAAACAAATAGAGAGAAGGAGGTAGTAAATTAATAATTTAATTTCAGAAACTTTTCTCTAGGCAAGTGTTATACCCCTTATATTGGAATTTTTATGATGTTTTTACTGTCCTACTGCAGTTTTTATTTTTTAAGTCTATTTATATCTTTCAGAAACTAATGTGCTCTAAAGCTCAACTCACTTATTATTAAATATATAGTTATTAAACACCTACTGTATATTGAGCCCCATAGTAGCTACCATTAGGACTACTTGCATAGAATGAAACAACCTGAATCCTCTAAGAGGAAACCATATAATGGGCAGCATACATAGTGCAGTAGTTCCCACACTTGAACATACATCAGAGTCACCTGGAGGATGTGTTAAATCACATCACTAGGCCTCACCTTCAGAGTTTCTGATTCAGTAAGTCTTTGGCAGTGCCTGAGAATTTTCATTTCTAATGAGTTTCCAAGTGATGATGATGATGATGGTCTGGCAGAAATGACTATGGTAATGGTTAAGAACCCACAGGATTTATAGCCAACCAGACCTGGATTTGAATTCCCAGCTCTGGCACTTACTGCGGCTCGCGAGCCACATGCAGCTCTTTGGCCCCTTGAGTGTGGCTCTTCCACAAAATACCGACTTCTGCGCATGGGCCACAAAGTTTCAATCACACTGTACATGCGCGCCCGCACGTGGTATTTTGTGGAAGAGCCACACTCAAGGGGCCAAAAAACCACATGTGGCTCGCGAGCCGCAGTTTGCCGACCACTGGTTTAGTTACTTTGAGCCTCAGGTTTGTTAGCTGTAACACGTGATGCAACAAGATTCAACAAATATATTTTGAGATGTGTGCATCAAGGTACAGGGGAAATAGTGGTGAACAAGATGGATGCAGACTCAATGAAGGGACAACCATTAAACATAATTACAAAAATACTGAATAATTACCATTGTGATTAGTACTGTAAAGGAGCATAGTGTTCTATGAAAAAAAAAACAGGGAAACCTAATCCAGCCTAAATGATAAGGGA
>NW_005871050.1:9546592-9551230 GCF_000147115.1 Myotis lucifugus | reverse complement strand
AATAAGGGCCTTGTTCATTAGTAGCATCAGTAAGACAATGGAGGCTACTATTTGGAGCTGCTGGATGGGCAAGGGACCGATTTGTCTGATGGTGGTTTGTGGGGCTTCTGGGTGAGGCTAATAGGAAGTGATAGAGAGATGGGGCAAAGAGGGGCATGGGTTATAAAAAGGTAGACGAGGCTGGTGATAGTGGGTGGGGCTAGAGGGTGGGGCTAATAGGGGAGGGTATGGTGATGGGCATGACAGTGGAGAATTGTGGTGGCATAATGAGGATATAAAGCCTGCTGGAAGTGGTGCTTGGAAGATAGTGGACTCACTGCTCACAGAAGACAATGTTAGTGGGTGTGACTTGTAAGTGATGGTCGTTAGTGGAACTATTATAAAGAATAAGGAAACATTAATTATAAATCATATAAAGTAATGACACTTAAGTTGAGAAGGATGAAGAGAGAGGTGATATACACTTCGAGCCGAAGGGATTGCATGTGCAACATCTCTGACACAGTAGAGACCTGGGGGTCCTATAGAAATCCATTGTGGCTAAAGTGTCAAGAGTGAAGGGGAAAATGGTAGAAGATGAGGCTAAAGAGGTGGGCAGGAGCCAAACCATGCAGAGCCTTGCAAATATTGGTAGAGTCTAGTCTATCCTAAGAGCAATTGGAAACAATAATATCACCTTAATATGTTTAAAAGTTCACTCTGGCTATATTGTGGATAACAGCGTAGAGGGGGCCACTAGTTAGGAGGAATTTGGATAGGCTGAAATAATTCAACAACTCAACACCAAGTCACATTTTCCCACTGATGGAATATAGGTACCTTTATAATCAGAGCCCTTCCGTGTCTTTTCTCCCCTGTGAATCCTTGCCTTGTATCCCAGTAATGAGACTAGATTTCCTACGCAAAAATCTGAATTCCTACTACCCACTATCATGATCCCTTGATAATTGACCCCCGCCCCCCGTTCCCCCAGCTAATCTGGACTCTGCCAATTGCCAGCTACTTTGATGACCATTGATCACTTCTGCTTGTTCAATAGCCTAATTTTTTATTTAGTTTGTCATTGCAGATACTTATACTCATATCTTACCTACTCTTATCCCTCGATGGTCTGGTTTGATTCTTTTTGTTTGTTTTATTTTTTTACTTTTTAATTTTTTATTGAATATATTTGGGATGACATTGGTTAATAAAAATTATAGACCTACCCTGATTGGACTACAATCATCATGTATTCAAGGCTTATAATTACAAAATATTTAAAACTCTGAAATTTCATGCCTTGTCCCAGCCCAGCTTTTCCTAAATTCCAAGTCTTGTCTATTCCAATCTGGTCTGTTCCACCACCACCCAAGCCCTGGTTCTACTAGCTGGTGTTGAAGTTCTAGAAGACCAATCAATAATAAACATAGCCTGGGATTCAGACCACATTAGAACTTGCTGTCTGAGAATTGGATGTGGGTTATTGGATATTTGGTAGATCTTATGATTATACAACTTAGGCCTGGTAAAGAAGTCAGAGGTGCTCCTTTACATCACTTGAGCTCCCTTGTCTAGTTCCTGGGAAGTCAGAACTCACATTTTAATAGATTTTCCTGAGGCCTCTCAGTAGTTTAATAAGGGAATATATTACATATATAGGGTGTCCCAAAATTCACACAAGATTTGAATTTTGCGTGAGCATTAACAACAACAAAAAAAAATAAAAGCCTAATTTTACTTGTTTATTGAATCAGATTCTAATATCTGTTGCCCTTTGATTTCAATCCCTTCAATTTGATAAGCATTACCAAGTACCAATTATGGCCCAGGAACAGGGACAATGAAGACCAATGAAGACCACGGATTTGTGTATGTGCCAGCAAAGCCGTGGAGGCCATTTACCCGATGTCCTATTCCATACATAACCCTATACTGTATACTTTATGAATCAATAAAAAATTTACAATTTTAAATTATAAAACTGTGTTTTCTATCAAAATTACTTCTTGCGTGAATTTTGGGACACCCTATACTAGGCTATAGGCATCACGTGGGTGATATCACTGTATTAACTCTGAGGCAATAGCCATGAGAAACAAGAAATCTCTCCTTCCTGAGATGCTGGAAGGCCATATTGGCTATGCAGATCAGATATGCATCTCTGAATGTGTAGGTGAAGGCCCAACTGATAAGGCCCATGCTCTTCATATTCCAGTGATCAAACTGCAAGTGAAGATCGCAGGGGTGCAGGTAGAGGTAGGAGTGAAGCTACTAATGGGTTCAAAGTCATTCAGATTTCTGGATTTTGTTACAGTTCTCTGGGAGTGAGATCAGAGGCAAGTGACCGAATGTGATAGTTGCAGACACAGAGAGTAGGTTTTTTCATTCAAGATCCTTCATCTGTAAGTCTGCTACTTCTTATTATAAAGACCAAAATACTTTAGGGGTGTAGCACTGGGGAGGAGAGTTCTCTCTCAGAAAAAAGTCATCTCATGGGAATCTGGGAAATCTCCTGATTAGGGCCTGATGGTGGCTTTGGTGCCAGGGGCTGGTGGCAAGGGTTTATACATTATGGCAAAGAAATCCTGGGAGGAGAAAACTCAAAGGCTCTGAGAAAGAATAGAAAAATTTCTGGCAGGCTCAGACTAAAGAGCTTAAGTTAGAGGACTCCACAGAGGCAGTAGAAGTGTCAGAATGTCACAGTACCAGAAAGATATCAAAATCAACAGAGGCAGACCAAACAGCAGTTAATCCCAAAGTCAGAGAGTTTGTAGCACTCGGCAAGTACAAGTTCTTTTCTTTAAGCTCACCAGGAGCTCAATGGAACAGGCTTGACTCTGGATTCACCACAAAGATGATGCTCACATCCAAGGTATGAGGTTTTTCAATGGTTGGCCCCAGGACAAAGTATAATAACTGGAATTTCATTTTTAGGTTTTCTCCCTTCCATTTTGGCATTCTCTCATCCCAGGAAACATTTGTTGTGTCTAGCCACACAGTTCCCATCCATCAAGTCTATCCTCTCATAATGCTCAAGGCCCAAAAGTCTCTGCATCTTGGGTCCCCTTCCATGCTCCCTTTCAGCCAGTCAGTTCAACGCATAACGGAGTGAATGTTGCCTAACCCATTTTCCCTTTGCATTTTAGTGGAAGCTTTTAACAATTGTGTTCTTTAGTGATATTACCCAAAGCAATAATTCTAATATTGGAAACTTCTGGCTCTCTAGTATATCTGGGAGAATTCAGAGATCTGGTGTAAAACAACACAAATTTACTCTCTTATGGTTCTGGAGTCAGAAGTCTAAAATGGGTTTCAATGGGCTAAGTTCACAGCTTAGAGAGGGCTAGTTTCCAATGAAGGCCCTGAGGGGAAATCCATTTATTTCTCTTAGTCAGCTTCTAGTAGCTGCCTGCATTCCTTGGCTTTTGGCTCATTCATCCCTCTTCAAAGTGCTTCACTCCAATCTGTGCTTCTGTCACCTCATCTCCTTCTCCTTTGGCTCCGCCTGAGTTCCTCTTATTAAGACCCTTTTAATTACGCTGAACCCACTCAGGTAACCAGGGTAATGTTCCCATATCAAGATCCTTAATTTAATCATATCCACAAAGTCTGTTTTGCATATAAGATAACATATTCACAGTTTCCAGGGTTTAGAAATGTAAATATCTGGAGTATAATTATTCACCCTTCCACAGGGAACATTTGAAATCTTACCATGATTCAGACATTTTTTATGTCTGCACATAGTTCATGGATTAGAGATTTTAAAGAAATGTAAAATAACTCGGTGTTACATTTACCCAATGATCATCATCTTCCAAATGCTGTATGTGGATGGAAGGTAGGATTGGTGGCAGGGGACACATGTTACAAAACTTCTACAATGGGGCATTTGGAATGGGCCTTTTACCTGACAAACTCTACTGCTAATTATACCAGACTCTGCCTTGTGATGGCAATACACTAAGCACTGTGTTAATTACACTATATGTGTCTTGTCATTTACTTTTACTTTCATAACAACCATGTAAGGTAGTTAATATTACCCTGTTTTACAGGTTAGGAACCCGAGGCACAGAGAGGGTAAATGATTTGCCTGAAATCAAATGGTTCCTACAAAGCAGAGGTAAAATTTGAGCCCAGATATGTCTGACTCCTATACTAATCCACATGGACCCCTGTTTGGGGAATTCTGTTTTAAAGATCTGGAAGTTCATGGTGCTATAGAGGTCATCATACATGCTCACTAAAACTACTGTTCTCAAGGATTTAATTATCCACATTGTGGGAAGCACCGGGGAAAATTACACCAGATTTTCATGGATTATCATATTTGGGTAACAGCTGAGATCCAGGTATCTGTATCTTTAAAAACCAATTATGACGCCCTAACCGGTTTGGCTCAGTGGATAGAGCGTCGGCCTGCGGACTCAAGAGTCCCAGGTTCGATTCCGATCAAGGGCATGTACCTTGGCTGCAGGAACATCCCCAGTAGGGGGCGTGCAGGAGGCAGTTGACTGATGTTTCTTGCTCATCGATGTTTCTAACTCTCTATCCCTCTCCCTTCCTCTCTGTAAGAAATCAATAAAATATTTTTTAAAAACCAATTATGTGATGGTATGCTGGTCAAGGTTAAAGATAACATGGCACATGTAT
>NW_005871050.1:9446391-9545742 GCF_000147115.1 Myotis lucifugus | reverse complement strand
GAGGGAGAGAGAGAAACATCAATGACGAGAGAGAATCATTGATTGGCTGCCTCCTGCACGCCCCCCTACTGGGGATTCAGCCCGCAACCAGGGCATGTGCCCTTGACCAGAATCAAACCTGGGACCCTTCAGTCTGCAGGCTGACGCTCTATCCACTGAGCCAAACCAGCTAGGGCATTTAGTGCCTCATCTTAATGATAGAGACAGGACATCATCAAGATTTTCTGGTCAGGAGCTGACCCTATGTTTCAAGCCAGTAAACGCCCCCCCCCCCCACTTCTATTACATATTGTCTCAACTCCTACGGGATTGGGCCATTCATTCAACAGACCTTTATTAAGGACCAACTATGTGCCCAGCACTATGCTAGACCTTGTCGGGGATACGAAGATGTACAAGACACAATCTTGTTCTCCTGTTCTAGGTTAAGGTATTACATCTACCTTGCTATTCAAACTTCCCAAAAAATCTAGAAAACATCGAAAAGTCAGAAACAAAGGATGAAAACTGGTTCAGTGACCAAGTTCACTTAACTCTGCATCATTTTCCTTTTTGTCCTGTTATTTCTCTGTCCCCTTTACCCCATAATTCTGTCCCTGATCTTATCCTTTGAAATTCAGACTGCCTTTCTCCCCTCCTCAAGATTTGACCCATTTTTTGTTCTTTAATATCTTCCTGCTGCTCCATGAAGATTTACCCCAAAACTCCCTCTGATACTTGATACTTCACCTACTCACATGCATCACACTACCCCCAATCCTAATACATACACTACCACCAACAAAAAGGCCCCTGCAGTTTGAATTATGAGACCCTATGAATCAAAAAACTGGCAGCCACTTGGTGGCAGCATACCCAAATTCAAATAGCAGGAACTATTTCTAAGTAAGATCAGCCTGAATTTACAAAACTAAAGTTAGAAAATGACAGATATGCAAAGCTAAAGTTAGAAAATGATAACCATGCCACAGCTATAAAGTAATATCAGTTGTACTCAGGAAAATTAAATTGACAATGTGTTGCAGTCCTTCCTGATAACTGGAGGGAAGGAGAAAAGGAGGGAGAGAGGGAGGGAGAGAGAGAATACAAAATTTATTATGGGATTAAGGAATGCATTGTCAGGGCCATAACACAAGAAAGAATCCTGACTCCTAATGTTTTAGCACTAATGTCAGAAAGTCTGTTGCATCTCCATATTCCCTTAGAGAAAACTGAAGTTAGACCCGTGGTCGGCAAACTGCGCTCATGAGCCACATGCGGCTCTTTGGCCCCTTGAGTGTGGCTCTTCCTAAGCCTTAGGAGTACCCTAATTAAGTTAATAACAATGTACCTACCTATATAGTTTAAGTTTAAAAAATTTGGCTCTCAAAAGAAATTTCAATCGTTGTACTGTTGATATTTGGCTCTGTTGACTAATGAGTTTGCCGACCACTGAGTTAGACTAATTGAATAATCCGGACTATTGGAAATAGTGATAAGATAAATGAAAATGCATATATAGATATTTTTCTCTCTGGTATAATAGGTCATTAATAGGACACTTACAATAATACAAGCAGCGAGTGTATGGCTTTAGGGAATGCACTCATAAGAAGTCAGATCTTCCTCTGGGATTTGTATCAAATGTCAAATGAGCTCCCACTGATGCTGAAGGCAATGGGCTGGCGTAGATGCCAACCCAAGGCTCTTGAATTCTACTAAAACACAGAGCCTATATTCTAGTTTTTAAGTAGCCAGAACACTGTAACGATTAGCAGCTCAGCATAACAATGTGTCCCTGATACCTTTGGAAATGTGAGATTTAGAATAGTTTTGCAATTGGCCCTGTAATCAAATGATCTCTAATTTATTTTAAAATGCCTATGCTTGCATCCTAGATGCCTGAAAAAACAAACAGCTACTCCCTCTCTCGTTAGAGCTTTTCTATTTCTAGTGGAGTAATTATATAGTTTTCATCTTTAATAAGACACTCAAGTCAAGAAGTTCAATGGTAAAAGGTATGGAGTGTTTTAACTGAGTTGGCATACATATGGCCAGAGAAAAGAAAAACGTATATTGAGTCCCTACAAACTAGCCATCCCTGTGCCAGCTACAATAGGGTAAATAGTAAAAGTATAGGCATGGTGCCTCATCTCAAGTGCTTACAATCTAATTGGGAGATAAGATTAATATATAAAACAATTAAATAAAAGACAAAATGTGTTTCAGACTGTTTAGAGGCTAGGTGTTAAAGGCATTAAGAGGAAAGTGATTGTGGACTGGAGTTGTCAAAACTGTGAAAGGTCTGAGATCTTACTGTACTTACAAGCTGGCAAGTTATTCTGCCACATTTTCATGGGTGCTGGTAGAAAATATGAGATTCCTAGATTAGAGATGAAGAACAATTTATTGCTCATAGCAATAGCAGTAGCAAGAGTATCGGCATTTTTGCATTACTTCTGCAGTCCCAATTTCTACAGGGCAATGTGAAGTGGGCCAAATGACACCTGTACATGAAGTAGGTTGCATTACAGGAGAGGAACCCTGAACTTAGGGAGCTCAAGCGCTTAGAATCCTAGTATGCAAAGGCTAGTATGCAAATTGTCCCGGTCACGAGTTTGACCGGCCAGGAGTTAGATGTGTGCTGACCACAAGGGGTGGCGCAAAACATGGCAGGCATCGGCAACGCTGCACTGGCAGTGGATGCTGCTGGCCCCGATGGGCCCTGAGGAGAGCAGGACAGTGGCGGGATGGTGGATCAGGTGAGCAGGCAGCACCAGGCCAAGGTGAGTGTGAAGGGAGGCCCCCCGGCCAGCAGCTGGGGGAAGGGAGGCTCTGGTCGGCAGCCGGTAGCCACTAGGGACCCTACCAGTGCATCTGGGCCTCTAGTCTTTTATAATGGGCAATGACACACCTGCTTTTTGCTCCAGAGACACTGTCTCTGTATTACAAGATTTTTCACAATACAAATAAATATCCTTGAAAAAATAGTCCAGAACAATGGGCAGTCAGTGCCTCACTTGCAAGACATTCAGGTACAGGAGAGACTTGGTAGTTAAGCAAGGGTTCATGGAGTCATGAACCCTTGATAGGGAGTGCAGATCATAGCACAGATGGCTCATATAAATTCTTGTCCATTACAAAGCACATGTAAAGATGAGAGATTTCTTAAATTGGCTAATAAAATCCTAAAAGACCTTTGTCCAACACACTCATTTTGCAGACATGGAAACCCAGTCCCAGAGAAATCAAGTGGTCCTAATATCATTGTGATGTACAACTAGCACATTTCTCAGGTCTGATTAGACAGGTATATTCTGTGCCCACTGAACAATGTCCTACTTTCCTTAGTAGGAAGCTAGTTGAGCACCTCATTAGGAATAAAATTACTACCTGCACCAGGTTTACACTAATGTATTGACATCTATAGCACTCATTAAATGAACCGTAAATCCAGTACACTGAAGTCATTTTCTACCAAATCAAGTCTGGCTTCAGTCAAAAGAATTAACAGTGTGATATAGTTCATGCCTAGCATTTGCAGGGGGTCTCTGACTAGATAATTTCAGACAAAGAGGAAAAAATTGTGGGTTCATGAAAGAGTGCTGATTAAATAAGTCATATTGCAAGCATTCTAATGAGAGCTGGAAGTTTAAGGGCAATAATCAACTCAAATTGACTAGTTGGTGAGGCCATCTAAGGACTCAGTTGTTTACTAATCTGTCTGCACTTCACTACTTTCTCAAGATTCACAAATGTCATAAATAATATCCCTTGCTTTGTCTAAAAACACCTTTAGTCCTTCTCAATTTGCATAGCAGCAGAACTATGGGAAAGTGTGAGGGGGGAATATAATAACTATCCAGAGTACTAAAACTGAACCCAAAGTATAGACAAGCTTTCTTGTATATGTGGGAAAGCTGGATAAATGTAATAATCCCAGAGCAAGAAAGTTAATTGGACTTCAATATATTTTCTGGTTAGGTTTCATTAAACCTGAAATTCAAAGGAGCAACAAATGAAAATTCTACTTGTGAGTTTCTGATTTTGTATGCAAATCATGCTACATTGTGAGAAAATAATAGCTCTTTTAAAAACTGGGAGTATACTGGCATATAAAAACCAAATATGCCGAAACCGGTTTGGCTCAGTGGATAGAGCGTCAGCCTGCGGACTGAGAGGTCCCCGGTTCGATTCCGGTCAAGGGCATGTACCTGGGTTGCGGGCATATCCCCGGTGGGGGATGTGCAAGAGGCAGCTGATTGATGTTTCTCACTCATCGATGTTTCTAACTCTCTCTATCTCTCTCCCTTCCTCTCTGTGAAAAATCAATAAAATGTATTTAAAAAAAATAAATAAAAAATAAAAAAATAAAAACCAAATATGGGATGAAGTCAAGTGTGTCCTTCAGCCCCACACTATTTCTGGTGAGAAGTTGCCTATTAACCTTTTTTGGTTACCTTGTTGTAAATGGTAAGTCATTTTTCTCTTGCTGTTTTCAAGATTTTTCTTTATTTTTCAACAGTCGAATATAATGTGTCTGGGTGTGGCTCTCCCTAAATTTATCCTATTTGGAATTTACTAATCTTTTTATTTTTTCAACTATTTTTCTCTCTCTCCTTTCTTCTGGAATACTCATCATGTGTATGTTGCTACACTTAATGGTGTCCTATGTTCTCTGAGGCTCTGTACATTTTTCTTTGTTCTTTTTTCACTTTGTTCTTCAGATTCTATTATCCCTATTGATCTATCCTCAAATTGTCTAATTCTTTTATTCTACCAGCTCAAATCTGCTGTTGAACCTCTCAAGTGAATTTTTCATTTTGGTTATTAGAATACAATTCTAGAGTTTCTATTTGCTTCCTTGTTGTAACTTTCATCTCTTTATTAATATTTTCTATTTGATTAAACATTGTAACATGTCCTTTAATTCCTTAAATATGATTTCCTTTGGTTCTTTGAACATATTTATAATGGCTACTTTCAAGTATCTGTCTGCTAAGTTGAAGATGTGGACACCCTCAAAGACAATCTCTATTGTCTGCTTTTTCCCATGTACAAGTCATATTTCTTGTTTCATGTCTCATAATTTTTGTTGAAAAATATTTTTAGATTAAATATTGTACATCTCTAAATTCTACTACCCGCCAGAGATGGTTGTTATTGCTGTTTGTTTGTTTCTATTTGCTTGTTGGTGTTCCTGGACTAATTCTGTGGAGCTTATTTCCCCTGCAGTATACAGCCTTTGATATTTCTGCTCAGTTTCTTTTGTGTGTGTGTGTTTTTTTAATCTGCCTTCCTGAGGGTTGTCCCTGGGTAAGAATAACTTAGTGGTCAGCCAGTAATGGCTCAGAGATTGTGCTTAAAAACATCTTTAACTAGTAAGAGCCATTTTTAATAGTTTGTGTGTGGCATGGGGAATGCTTTAAAAAATGCAAACAATTTATAATCATGCTTTTGCAAGGCCTCATGTTTATCCAGGGATGATTATCTTATCAGGATCCCCTTGATCCCTCCTAAGTGAGCACAGCCTTGCACATGTACACAGCCTTCCAGACCACCAGAGATAAGCAGAATCTTAGCAAGGACTTTTGGGTTGTCTACTTCTTAAATTGCTCTGTTAAATCCCTGGTCTGTTAGTTTGTTGATTTTCTCCAACCAATGTCAGGACTGTCCAGGCTAACCACAATGTTGGCCTTCCTGATTGTTTGCTACTAATATCACTATTGGTTTTGACAATTCCCCTGGACGAGGGTTTTCCACACTATACTCCAAGTCAGCTCCCTCTGGTAGCACTCACAGCCTTTCCTGCCTTCTCAGGTGGAATTTCCCCGTCATGAAGTTGGATAAGAGTAGCAACTCCACATAGACTCCTATTCTTTTTCCCAAACTTCACTAGATTATCTCTTTATATAAAAGGCCTGTGGCCATCATGCCATAACACCATCACGACCTGCTCTCATGGCAGGCAGGGCGGGGCGTGAGCTACTAGCAGCAGAGATCTACTAGTGGTGGAGGGCGGGGCAGCGAGCTACAAGCAGCGATGGGCAGGACGGCCAGCTGAGGCAAGTGGAAGCGAGCTACTCGCACACGATTTTGTGTGCTAGGCCTCTAGCCTTTAATAAATGCTTCTCAATGTGTATGCCTTTGGTCAATTTCCAGAGTATTTTCATGGTTGTTTAGACAACTTTGTCATTTTCATCCAAGGAGCAAAGGATCATAGAGGCAGATGAACCCACTTTAATCTTCAGAGACCCAGAGTAAATAGAACTCCATGGAATGCAGGTCATATTCCTTAGAGGCCCATGACATTTGAATGTCTAAGAATATGATTCCCAGACTGTGGACCCTGGAGCAGTAGTAGGATCACACACATACACACACACTGGTCATGCTTCTTAAAAATTCAGACTCATTGCTTCTATTCTCAGATATTTTGATTCCATAGTTCGAATACTACAGCTGGAGAACCAAAGACCTAAGGCAGTAGATCTTCATAAGTCAAGTTTTAAAAAGGAAATTGCTAAGATTGAAAATAAATGACATCAAAATTAGTCATTACTACTTCATCATGAAAGACTCTGTCACACTAACCACTCACTGTTTGTTAGCCTTCCTCATTTTTTTTAAAATATATTTTATTGATCCTTTACAGAGAGGAAGGGAGAGAGATAGAGAGCCAGAAACATCGATGAGAGAGAAACATCGACCAGCTGCCTCCTGCACATCTCCCACTGGAGATGTGCCCGCAACCCAGGTACATGCCCTTGACCGGAATCGAACCTGGGACCCTTCAGTCCGCAGGCCGACGCTCTATCCACTGAGCCAAACCGGTCTCGGCATAGCCTTCCTCATTTTAACAAAAGCCCTAGTGGCCCAAAAGCAAACTCACATGTAATATTTTAAATTCATTCATTAATTAATTTCATTTTATTATTACAATGGCTTTATTAATTCAAAAGAATGGCACAGTGCATTGAGGTACAATCTTGTAAGTGCTCAAGTTGCTGCTCTTCATGATTTCTACATTCTTTATTTCTTTTTTTCCACCACAATTTATCCCCTCATACCCTCTTCCGCCTCTACCTACTACTTCCTCTCCCTCCCACAATCACCACACTGTTGTCCATGTCTGTGAGTTCTTTTTCTTTTTTGCTCAACACCTCCCCCTCACCAGAGCTGTCTGCCTGCTCTCTGAGTCTGTCTCTATGCAGATTGGTGTAGCCACTGTGGAAAGCAGTATGGAGTGACCTCAAAAAATTTAAAATAGAACTCTCTATGACCCAGCAATTCCACTTCTGTGAATTTATCCAAAGAAGCCCAAAACACTAACTCAAAAGAATATATGCACCCCTATGTTCATTGCAGCATTATTTACAACTAGAGGCCCAATGCACAAAATTCATGCATGGGGCTAGGCCCTCGCAGCCCCAGCTTCATCTGGAAGGTCGTCCAGAAGGTCGTTTGGCTGTCTGGTCTAATTAGCATATTACACTTTTATTATTATTGATAGCCAAGATTGGGAAGCAGCTCAAGTGCCCATCAATAGATGAGTGGATATAGCAGCTGTGGTACATTTACACAATGGAATACTACTCAGCTATAAAAAGGAAGAAAATTTTACCCTTTGCAACAACATGGATCTGGAGAACATTATGCTAAGTGAAATTAAATACTATATAATTTCACTCATATGTGGAATTTAATGAACAAACTGAACTCACATGGAATTTTTGAAGAGGTTTTCAAAGAGGCAGATTTCACACTGTATTGCAGCTATTGTTTACCTCTCACAGACCTTAGACCATGGGACAAGATAAGTAACTTGCCCAAGGTCACGCAAGTGCGGGCGGACTCAAACAAAGCATTGACAGAGGAGGAAGGAGGGGATATAAGGCTCGTGGATACACAGTATTCACTTTATAATAATTGTGGAGAGGAGGAGAGGAAAGAGCAGGAGAGGTAAGACCTGAAGGGAAATGTAAAGTCACTGATTACAAATTATAGTTCAAAATTTAAATAATAATAATATTCCCTTATGTATACAGCTTTCTCCAATTTTCAAAATTGTTTCATTTTCATTTTTGTTTCTTATTTTCAAACATCCTGTAAGTTGGGCAGGGCAAGCATTTTTTTAAATATATTTTTTATTGTTGATAGTATTACAGATGTCCCCCATTCCCTACCCCTTTATTCCCCCCTCACCCACCTCCCAGCTCCTACCCACCCCTCCAGGTCGTCACTACCCTTTTGCCCATGTCCATGGACTATTAAATATAATAAGTTCTTTGGTTTATCTCTTCTCATCCCCCCAACCCCACATTGAGGTATGTCAGTCTGTCCCATGCCTCCATGCTTTGGGTCTTATTTTGTTGGTCAATTCATTTTGTTCATTAGCTTCCAAAAATAAGTGAGCATTTATTATCTCCAGTCTCTTACATTACCTCACAATGTTGTTGTCATTTCTTTTTATATATTTATGGAGCCAGATTTCCTGGGTTTAAATCTCTCCTCTGGCATTTACTAGCTGCATGACCTTGGGCCTGTTACTTAGCTTCTCTGTGCCTCAGCTTCCTTATGCCCCTTCCCCCCAAAAAATGATATGATAGCATTGCATACTACATGAAGTTTCTCTGAGTATGAAATGAGTTAATACTTTTAAAATGCTTAGAAGAGGACCTGGAATATAACATGAACTATATATGTTTGATAAATACATAAATTACCAGCTGGGAAACTTCCTAGCTGTGGGACCTT
This sequence comes from Myotis lucifugus, assembly GCF_000147115.1. Lineage (NCBI taxonomy): Eukaryota > Metazoa > Chordata > Mammalia > Chiroptera > Vespertilionidae > Myotis > Myotis lucifugus. The sequence continues at coordinate 9,537,006 of NW_005871050.1, read as the reverse complement.
AGTCCTCAATGTCTTCATCTGGAAAATGGGGATGACATTACATGCCCTGAAAAATTGTGGTTCAATTTACTCCCTGACATTCATGGTGGGAGTGCAAATTGGAGCCAGCCTTTTGGAAATATTTGTCTCCATATAGAAAAATCTTTAATTTTTAAATTTGAACACCTAAAATTAATTTCTATAACTCTAGAAGTGATCCAAAACATGGTGATCAAGGGGTATTTCCCATGATTAAAGATTATTGTGAAAGAATTTATAATAACTGAAAGATGAAAGCAACAGCAGAGAAGCTGTTAGGTATGAATATTTTGCAGCTGTTAAAAATGATAGTAGGTAATGGGGAGATACGGACACATGTAATACCTTAATCAATAAAGAAATTTTTTAAAAAATGATAGTAATAAAGGTGTTATGTAACATGGAAAATGCTTATATTATAACCAGATAGTAAATTAAATGCATAGTATAATTTTGTTAGAAAATGTCATTTCTGGTTTTTTTTAACTGCCAAAATTATGTGATTAGTTGAGATGACAAAATTAAAGTTTTGTTCTTTTTCTATTTTCCAAACTTTCTATTCTTGTGTTTTTTAATATATTTTTATTGATTTCAGAGAGGAAGGGGAGAGAGAGAGAGAGAGAGAGAGAGAGAGAGAGAGAGAGATGAGAGAGAGAGAGAGAGAGAGAAATATCAATGATGAGAGAGAATCATTGATTGGCTGCCTCCTGCACGCCCCCTACTGGGGATGAGCCCACAACCTGGGCATGTGCCCTTGACCAGAATCCAACCTAGGACCCTTCAGTCTGCAGGCTGATGCTCTATTCATTGAACCAAACGAGCTAGGGCTATTCTTGTATTTTTTAATATAAATTTAAATTATACTAATCTGTCTTCTGTCTACATAACAGGTTTAGCATGAGGATTAATGAGTCTCTACCATATATGGAAGTGCTTTGTAAACTCAAACATGACAATCTGATGTAAGGTGTTATTATTTCATGGAGAGTTATGTACAGTGTGTACAGACCTACATGTGCATTAAATGGCACTGCTGTGCAGTGCTTCCCTCATTTTCACATCAGGACACCCACAGAAAGTGAAAATGTCTGGCAACACACAGAGGAAGATGAATTAGGCTGCTTTCAGCCAGAGCAATGGGCCAAGGTTCTGGCCACGCCAGGCCCTGCCCCACCTGAGGATGAGAGGTCCAATATCTCTGCACGCCAAACAGAAATCTCTGCTCTATTGACCTTACACTTTTTTTAAAAAGGCCAAGAAATATAGAGTCCGGAGATCCAAATGACCTTGGATATTTTACTTCACCTCCCATTTACAAATGGAGAGAGACAGCAGTATTCCTTTCCTTCCCGGCCTCAGAGGGTCAAGTGAGTATCAAATAAAATGATGGATGTAAAAGTGCTTTGTTTGGAAATAAAGGAGATAAGGACATGTGGTAACTGCTGTTATTCTTTCACATGGGACTTCAACATTAAGGAGACTAGGAGCCAGTATGCTTTCAAATGATACACAGATGCTGCTCGTTCATTCTGCAAGTGCTTATGAGTGCTCCCTGCTTACAAAACATTGTGCTTGGTGCTGAGAATCAAAATTTCCTGTTCTCCCAAGAAAAAAAACCTGATTGGATCTTTGGCCATAGCAACAAGTAACCCCTGGAGCCACTCTTAAACCCATTTTCTTTTGTCAGTGACGCTCTGAAAGCCAGCCAATTAGTGGTAGCCCCATGCCTGGGAAAGACAGCCAATCAACAGCAAATACCCTCCAATGCCATGTTGCCATAGCTAAAGATGTAAAGTCTGTAAACACTTCCACTTCTGACGTTCACTAATTCCTGAATTCCACACTTTCCAAAACCCTCCACAAGATAAACTCTCTGCATTTCTCAGAGAATCTACACCTTTTAAGTGAAGCTCTTCCCTGCTTAAGCAAGCAATAAATTCAGCTTTTATTTAATGTATTTGTATTGATTTTAGAGAGGCAGGAAGAGAGAGATAGAAACATCAACGATGAGAATCATTGATTGGTTGCCTCCTGCACACCCCACACTGGAGATTGAGCCTGTCACCCAAGCATGTGCCCTGACCGGGACTTGAATCGTGACGTCCTGGTTCATAGGTCGATGCTCAATCACTGACTTATGCCGGCTGGGCAATAAATTCACCTTTTTATTTCAGCCATTGTGTAATAGCCTTCAACACTACTGGAAGATGTTACATAAATGAGCCAAATATGGTCTCTGTATATTAGCCCTATGTTGTTGACTTCTTCATAGCAGGCTGGGATCTGTTAGCTCAAAATCCAATAGGCACCACACTCAAATTTGTACTCATCCAAATTGTTTTAAATATAGCCTCAATTGGCAGATGTTTTAGCCTACCTGTTTTGTATACCCTGCGGCTTCACCTAACATCTGCTAGGCATAGATAAAGATAAACCTACAGCTATAACAGACCACAAGCCACTGCTGCCCTGCAGAGCTCTCTGACCCAGAGGATCCCCATTATGCTGCTGAGCAACATTGCAAGGACATGTAAGCTCCCTCTCCAATTCCCCTCTTCCCTGGAAGTCCCTTGACATTCTCCCCTCCTCCCTTTCTGGGTAGTGACCCCTATATGGTGGCCTTTGGAAGATCTTAGCTGTAAGTGACTTCTCCTCTATCCCTACTCCAACCCCACCATGCAAACCTGTCAAATTGGAATGCACATAAATCTTACTGTGTGTTACTGCCACCTCGTGGTCATATATTTTATCCTTGATCAGCCCCCATATGCCTTCAAATTTACTGCAAAGAGGTATCAGCCTGGCTTGACCTTCTGCCCTCCTGGATTTCTCAAGTTGATGGGGAGTTATGACAAATCCATTCAGATCGGATGCCAGTTGATAGAAATAAACTACAAGTGGTCAAATTTGGGAGGAAGTAAGAGGTCACTGTGGACAAGGAAGTATCAGGGCAGCTTCCTGGAAAATGTGGAAATTGAACTGAGTCGTGAGATGACTAAGTAGAGAAAATGATACAGAAACCAAAATTTAAAACCAGGAGAAAACAGATCAAACTACTCTTCAATAGAGTGATTTTTAAAATTCTAAATCTTTTTCAAAGACCTAGTATAATTAGGTTCCCTAATTCTGGCCAAATACTGAAAACTCATTTCTACCAAGTGGCTCTGTATGTAAATAGTGTCTCAAAGGTTCTTTCCCCCTTAAATGGTCACTTAGATTTAGAACACTGCACATGAAAATAGCCCCAGGCTAAGTAATGTGTGGATCACGATATAGACCAGTTTGATTACCCACCTGTCCCTGGGTCTACATAACCCCAGAGAGAAATAACCTTTATAAACACAGAGGAAAGATTACATCCCACCATGGCTTTTCAAACACAAAAGAAATGTTCATAAACACTCTTTGATTTCACCAGTAACAGCAGTTGTTCACAGGAAAATAAAACCATCCTACCCCCCTCCCCCATGCTGTCCCCAGTCTTCCAAAGGCTTCCCACTGCCCTGATCAGGTTATCCTCCTTGAAACAAAGTAACTTTTAATAAAGTGGGTCGCTGGCAGGGAGAACCTGATATGATCACACACCTGTTATAATAGGATTTAATTCTGCTTCAGATGTGGTTTTAATAAAAAAAGGATTGAGAAAATCGAAAATAAATTACATTGAAAGGTCAGGCTTATTGCTTGTACTGTTATGTTAACTCCCCCACCGACACTTTTAGAGACTGTATTTATGAGACCTTTTGATTTGAAAAAGAGAGGTATAAAATGCATCTACAATTTCCCTATTATTTGCAGTGGTATTTCATTTTCAAGTGTCAATTCCACGCACTTAAGTACGGCATTCTTTAACAGGAGTAAATCTAAAAAGTATGAGTTGTTTACAGAATGCTGTTATTCAATATATTAATAAAACAAGCATCTCTATCCAGTGGAAAGTTAGAAAAATCCTTCCAGAGTTTATGCAGCATGATAATTCACTTTAGTGCATGTGGGGCATTTATTAAGAATGTGTTGACTTCTAATTTGAATGGATATATTCCTCTGATACAGCATCTCCTCTGCCAGAAGAAAAACCTGCTTGATTTAGTAACTAGGGATCGATGGGCCCACCCAAGATTATTTTCCACATCTTTCTAATGGGACATTCAGGTATATATAGTGAGTTTGGTTTTTTTACTCAACTCCAAATTAACTAGAAGTGTTACCATAAGCAATTCCAAATGTCCTTCCTTGTTCCTAGGTTGGTTTCATGATCCATCCATCAAACATAACAGAATGTGGAAGGAGACTTCTCCTATTGAACCCAAATAGGTGACTATAGTCTAAAACTGACGAATAATAATAATAATAATAACAATAATATGGGCCAGTGTTGCTCAGTGGTTGAGTGTTGGCCTAAGAACCAGGAGGTCACAGTGCAATTCCTGGTCAGGGCACATGCCTGGGTTACAAGCTCAATTCCCAGTAGGGGGCATGCAAGAGGCAGCCAATCAATGATTCTGTCCCATCATTGATGTTTCTCTCTCTCTCCCTCTCCCTTCCTCTCTGAAATCAATAGAAATATATTTAAAACAATAATAATAATAAACAATGAATACTTGCATGGCATTTATTATGTACCAGGCAGTGTATTAAACACTTCTCAAACCTTAATCCAATTAGTCCTCATAATAACCTTATCATGTAGATATTATTTTTGAAAATATATTTTATTGATTTTTTTACAGAGAGGAAGAGAGAGGGATAGAGAGTTAGAAACATAGATGAGAGAGAAACATCGATCAGCTGCCTCCTGCACACCCCCTACTGGGGATGTGCCCGCAACCAAGCTACATGCTCTTGACTGGAATGGAACCTGGGACCATTCAATCCGCAGGCCGATGCTCTATCCACTGAGCCAAACTGGTTAGGGCATGTAGATATTATTATTACCCCCATGTTAGAGATGAAGAAACTGAAGCACAGAAAATTTAAGTGAGCTGCCCAGTGACTCACAGTTTGTAAGTGGAAGAGTCAGGATTTGAAATCAGGCACTTTAGCTCCTGAAATGTCTTGTAGCCTAGACTCTCATTCTAAAGACAGTCACCAACAAATGGGACCATATATTTCCCTTAGGGTTTATTGGACATACGTCATCTACTATGCTCTACTACCCTCCACCTCCAGTCTACTCTCCTGAAGCCTCGAGGAAGAGATGAGGGCATGTTATTGGTATTTTCATCCCGGTAGAAAGAGGAAGAAGTTTTTCTCTCCTCTCCACTACAGCCAAGTGAAGTAGTGGTTGGGCCCCAAGAGAATCTCTCACAGATTTGGGGAGAGTCTAAAAGGAGTAAAGACTGGCATCTTGCTCCCCAGTAGTATGCTTGAAGAGCTATAAACCCTATGTACTTACCCTCATGTATTTGGACAGAATAAGGTGAGACTCCTTAAGAGAATGTGATATAGGTTCTATAAAGGCAGAGGCTATATGTGAATATTGATGCTGGGACCTGCTTCTCACCTGCAGATTTCTGAAGCCAGGTGACTTCTTGGAGTAGCCCATTCTGGTAAAACATGAAAGGACTGTAATATAATGTAACTTGGACAAGAATGAGATGATACTCCCACTCCAGATCCCTGCCTCCCTTAATAGTCACAGACAGGGACTACAGCAGTTCTATGACATCATGTAAAGGAACATAGAGTAGAAGAGCAGGAGCCTTAGTGCTATCCAGGTAGTTTCAGGGTCAATGGTCAAGCAACCCACGTAGTGAAGAGGTTGGGCACATGAACTTCTGGGAATTACTGCAAAACACCAGGCTGCCCCTCTCTGAGAATGTTCTCAGTAACAGAGGGCACGTCGCAGAACTAACCACCACTCCCACTGAAGCCACATATGCCACCTGTGTGCAGAGAAAGTAGCGCAGCAGCAGAAGCTCCCAACAAGACCTAGAAGAAATCTAACCAGGGCAAGGCCAAGGGCATCCCCCTGCCACAAACAGACAGCTAGAGAACAATACCAGAGGAACTATATTATAAACAGGAAAGGGAAAAAGAATAGAGAATATCACACCTCCGCATCTACTCCTACTTTTCCTACCGACCCATCTACATAGCAATCTTTGAATCAGATATGAGAATGGAATTTTTCAATAGACTAAATTATACTAACTGAAAAGGACTAAAGGTTTATGAATACAAAAGAGGAACTCAACAAACCAAGGTTTGAATCAATGTACAGAAAATATGAAACCTTTATATGTAAATACCCCTACCAAGTTAATATTCCACAGTGAACCAGTTACATCAGAATTCCGTTGCAGAGGGCAGGTGCCTCTTTAGAGGGCTGTAGGAGTGTGGAAATTCTCTTCAGGTCTTTAACTTCAAAGATTACAGGTCTACATAAACTTCCTGAGTTGTAGTTCATTTTCAGTTTGGCATTCTTGGATTTATGAGCAACAGGTGTTGCCCAGACCACCAGGGCAGAATGTAGTCACACATAGAGAAACTAACAAAATCATCCTTCTCTGGCTCAGAATTGGAACACTGGCCCCATCCAAATTCCTCCTTCTGGCTTAAATTAGCTATGGTGAAGGGTAGAGGAGGAAGGATCCTTGGGGTGTTTTGAAATTTTTGCCTTAGGTCTTATTTTCACATGGCTCCTGGAGACTAGGTTATGACCACTCTCTCTGGGGCCTACCATATTTTCACTGCCCAAAGAATCTACTGCTATTTGCTGTCACAATACTCCACCTTCATGATACTGCTAGTGCCACCACCACCACAGCAGCAGATCTCATGCATAAGTAATACATCAGAATGTGCTAGTACATTCCAGATACTACGTGGGAACCTCCTCTTCCTTAGAACACTGACATCTGTCCCAAAGAAATATGCTAGCAGCCTATATGAGTGTCAGCCTACCACACTATACTTGACAATCCCTCTTTCACATCCTAGCATTGTCCGCACACCAAGCTGATGGACTTCAACTCTCTCTGTTACCAAGGTGAGCTCCTAATAATTATTAGATAGGAATTGTGCAAGTACTGTGTGGTCAAGGACTATGAAAATTGCTGCATTATCACACTGAATCCTCAGAACTGCTCTATTAGGAAACTCCTGGTTAGGATTAATTTTACATGGAAAAATAGAAATGAAAAGGACTAATAGTGGCTTAAACAACATGGGGCTTAGTTTCCTCTCATGTTCAAATACAATTGGTATAATGTCCTCTTGTGTCAGAGGCCTAGACTCCTATTTCATTGCTCCATCTTGTTTCTTCCATTCCCATTGTGATTTCATGGTCCTGGTTGGCTGCTGGGGCTTTATTTATGATGATCCAATTCTATCCAATAGAAAGTAGGAAAAAAATGAGAAGGGCTTGCTCACTCCCTTTAATAACACTTATCAGAAGTTGCATGGATTGATTCTGCTTATAATTCATTGGTCAGAACTCAGTCACATGGTCAGACCTAACTGCAAGAGTAGCTGGGAAATGCAGTCCTTATTCTTGATGCTCATGTGGCCTGCTAAAGAACTGAGGTTCTATTGCTGATGAAGAAAGAGGAATATATTTGGGAGACAATTAATCCCTAGAATAGGTAGGTACAAGGCTCCTACCTATGACTGTGCATTTTGTAGATTTTAAAAAGCTGAGAGATAGGTGGAAGATGAAATCTAGCCAGTGCCCACTTAGCTAAACCAGTATGCCATAGTTCAATGTTTAGTCATCCCAGAAGAAGAGGTGCCTTATTGTATTAGGTTGAACCATATAAATTATCATTTTCATAGATTAAAAATGATGGAATATTGGCCTGACTGGGTAGTTCAGTTGGTTAGAGCATCGTCCCAATACACCAAGGTTGCGATTTTGATCTCCAGTCAGGGCACATACAAGAATCAACCAATGAATGTATAAACAAATAGAACAACAAATCTCTCTCTCTCTCTCTCTCTCTCTCTCTCTCTCTCTCTCCCTCCCTCCCTCCCTCCCTCCCTCCCTTCTTCCCATCCTCCCTTCTTCTCTCTCTCTCAATAAATTTTAAAAAATAAAAATGATGGAATGTCAGCTATTTCATATGGTTCAACCTCATAATATGACCATACCAATATTCTGCCTGATGGGGACAGGGACAGGCCCCCCTGTTCCCCAATGGCTAAATGCTCAATGTTTAACAACCAGTAGGGTGAGCCCTTATTTGTAATGTTTGCTGATTTCCATGGTATAAATACTCCCACCATGGCCAATCTCAAACCGCCAACTTGACTTCACTGAACACAGAGTTGGGAAAATATATGCAATAGTACACCATATATTATAAATAAATAATCTTGAGAGCATACATAATAGTATAATACCATCAGTTCATTATGAAGTAATGAGTATTTATTTTTAATATAATTTTAATTATGTTTATATAACTTATTTTTTAAATTTTTAATAATGGCTGCATTTAAAACTTGGATTGCAAAAAACAAACAAAAATACTGAAAAGTTGACCATTAGATCTTGTAATCCAGAATGAGCCAGCTCTAGCACATCCTTGTCTAAGGGTCATAGTTCAATTATCCAGCCCAGCAAACTCCTTGCTTCCTTCTCTAAACCAATACCTAGCCAGCCATCTCTCCAGCCCTCCAGATGTATATGAGTTAATTGAATATTTATAGCTTGGCCTACATTCTGGGATCTCTCTCTGTCCAAATATTACCACTTCTTTAACCTCTACTATTTATCATTTTAGCCTATACTATTCCGCCTGGTAATAAAATCTGTATGTACTCCGCACTGGGTGAAGTCCATCTTTCCTTAATTTATTTATTCTAAAGCAAGTGCATTAGTATTCTAACTTCAGAAAGGGTCTCTTATCCCCTTTTTAGGATCCAACATAGATAACAGCTCCATTTTCTCCTGCTCCCCACCCCCACTCATATTCCTGATACCAAACAAAAATCTCTATCCTGTCAGCCATTCTTACTCTATGTAGAGGAAACCTAACATTTTGTCCTTGTGGTCAATTTTATCCACCCATCCATCCAGAAAATGTATTCCCATAGTCTCCTTGGCTAGTCTCATCACCTTCATTGTGGCATTAGATTAAACATTTAAAAATTCATATAAGACCCTTCATAAAGTCCATATAAGTCCATTTCTGGGGACTCCAAATGTTGTCACTCCCTACCTCACACTTGACATTTCAGAAAAACACTGAAAAGCCTGGAGCACTTATACTCTCCCAGGTGTTTCTTGCCTGGTACTGCTGCCTCAAATGCCCCCTTTCCCTCTCCTTCATGCTACATAATCATGTTCACTTGTCAAATGCTTGTTCATGTCTCTTCACCTCCTCCATGAAGCCTTCCCTGATACCTTGAGGCAGAATGAATGTCTCCACTGCACAGCTTCTCTATTATGTACATATTTCTATTGTTGTGTGACATATAGGGTGACCAGATTTAGCACATAAAAATACAGTAAACCCAATTAAATGTAAATTGTAGATGAATAAATGAATAATTTTAGTAAAAGTATGTCCTGTGTGATATTTGGGATAGATTTATGTTAAAATTATTTCTTGTTTATCTAAAATGCAAACTTAAATGGGCATTTTGTATTTTATCTGGCAAGTCTAGTGACACTACATTAACATTTGTGTCTTGCAGCTCATCTATGGGTTCCTTGAAGGCAGGGATTTGGGCTTGTTCACCTGTTTCCTTAGCACCATGCAGTCCTTAGCACACAGTAAGTGCTCACTAAATGTTTTGGAAACTACGTTTGGGCACTGCTTTGTACCATTTGAATAGGTTTACATACATCATCTTGACTCTTATAAAACCATACAGTGTGACCACAACAAGCCAGAACTGAGACCAGGTCATCCTGAGTTCCTAGTTCTTTTTACTAAACCACACTGCTGTTTTTTGTATGTGGCCACAGATTTTATGCAACTTTGCAATTTTCAGAACTATTTCCAAGCTTTAAATAAATGATCATACTTGCTTTGGTTTTAAATGATATTAGGCCTCCATTGGTATAGCAGTGACTTTAATATAGCTTGAGGTGCTTGAAATTGTGTCTAGTGAATTTTTAATTAGATATCAATCAAATCGAGAGACTGGTTATAAAGCATCATTTTCCAGTAAAGTCAGCAACATGGTAAATGATTTTATTGGTAAACCATGAGCTTTCTTTACATATTTATTATTATTATGTCAATACAGGTTTCCTCTATCTGCGTATGTATAGCAGTTGACAATATCAGCCACATTATTTGGTTTCCTCTGCTTGCCTAGCTTTTCAGTTGTGGTAAGTGAAGTCTGTATTCCCTGTCTCAGCACTTTTGAGAAGTGGAATTTACAGTAAAACTTATCTTAACTTGTACCCAAGTAATGAGCCCTTTGTTAATTGAAAAATTTCTGCACTTAGCTCTAATGGAAAAAAGAGGCAATTGTATGAAAATGGATTGACAAACATTTATTTTTCCCCAGAAACGTCTGACACTGGTCTATTCTGTCCAATTTCCTGTGCTATTTATTTCCATTTAGAGTTCTAAATAGTAATGGGTGATCAGAACCTTGGCCTTTACAAAGGACCCATCTCTTTACTAAGTTCTATGGGGTTCAAAAGAGGCAGAAAGAAATGAACTTTTATCAAATGACAACTATGAGCCTCTCTGGAAAAAATTCTCAAAAAAAAACAACAACACAAAAAACTGGTGACTGTGGTTGTCTCCTGGGAAGGAAAATGGGTGATAAGGGAATGGGAATGAGAAGGCTTATTTTGCACTACATTCCTTTGTGTACATTTAAAAAATTTTATTATGCACCTGTATTAATTAAAGAAATCAAACATTGTTTTAAATGCCAACCATGTTCTTTGCATGATTTAATAAATTCTCACAATGACCCTTTAAGATAAAAATTATCTCTGTTTTTATAGAGAGAAAACTTGGCTCAGAGAATTTAAGTAGTTGGCCTCAGTTCACACTAGTTAAGTGAGGGAACCAGAATCTGAACAAGGGTTGGCCTCATTCCAAAGCTATGCTAACTATGCTGCTCCCTCAAAGAAGATGAAAACCTAGTATCTGTCCTTAAAAACAATCTTGCCCGGCCATCGTGGCTCAGTGGTTGATCATTGGCCTATGAACCAGGAGGTCACAGTTTGATTCCAGTTCATAGCATATGCCCGGGTTGTGGGCTCGGTCCCCAGTGTGGGGCATGCAGGAGGCAGCCAATCAGTGATTATCTCTCCTCATTGATGTTTTTATCTCTCTCTCCTCTCTGAAATCAATAAGAACAATCTTGGTGGACAACTGAGACATAAAACTCTGGAGTTAATTACCATATTTCACTGATTCTAAGAAACACATTTTAAATGTTCTAAAATTAGGATGTGTCTTCCAAAGGATGGCATGTTACAGTATATTTGTTATTGTTTTATTTTTCTTAGTGATTCATAAGATGATGGTATGTTTTCTACCAATGGTATTTTTTTTAATGTATTTGTATTGATTTCAGGGAGGAAGGGAGAGGGAGAGAGTAACATCAGTGATGAGAATCACTGATCGGCTGCCTCCTGCACGCCCCCTACTGGGGATCAAGCCTGCAACCTGGGTATGTGCCCTTGATTGGAATCGAACCCAGGACCCTTCAGTCCACAGGCCAATGCTCTATCTGCTGAGCCAAACCGGCTAGGGCTCCACCAATGGTATCTTGAAGTCAATGAAATAAAGTTCTAATATAATGCAGAGAATCACAAAGTCCAAATAGGCAGCACAAGTAGTAGAAGCTGTAGGACAAGCATGTCAAACTCAAAGGATAACACAGGCCAAATAAACAAGGCATGCAGCCTGCAGGCTGCGAGTTTGACATGCTTGCAAGTTCTAAGGAAGGAGTGTCCCCTTCTGTAAGAGTTATAAGGCTTTGCACTGATTTGAAATAAGCCTCAGTGATTGGGTAGTGTTACCTGTTAATCTATTGCCACAATAATGCTGTGCAATGAACCACCCCAAAACTCAGTCGCTCAGAACAAAAACTATTTTCTAATTATTGCTCTTGGGTCTACAGTTTAGCTGGGAAGTTCTGATCATCTAGGCTGGATTTGTTCATATGTCCACAATCAGCTGCTGATCCAGTTTGGCCTCAGCCTGAGTCAAGGACGATATGGATCTGCTGCATGGGTTTCTCACATAGCTCCAGCGGGTTAGCCTATCTCATGGATATGCAAGGGAGCAAGACCAGAGGTGCAAGAGTGAGCAGGAGAAAATGTGCAAGCATTTTCCACGTCTCTGTTTGCAACATGTATGCTAACATTCCACTGGGCAAATCATGACATGGTTTAGACCAGAGTCCAGAGATGAGGCAGAACACACTGTCTACAATGGGAGAAGTGATGAGGTCCATTAATGCAATCAATCTATCACAGGTAAACTTCAGATCTGAGGTTGAGGAAAGGAAGGCGGTGTTTGCTGGCTAGGAGAGACCCTCCTAAAGAGGAGAATCAACCAAATAGGTTGTATGTGTGTGTTTGAGGGGGTTGTTACATCAGCAAAGACAGAACCAGACCAGGCTATAACTGGGAGTTTACTTAGGGACAATGTTTACAATGAAAACTCTGAATCATTGTTTGAAATAAGGATACAGCCAGTCCTCCCATAAAGTCAGGCTCCCCCATCTCTGCACCCAGAAGCTCCTGAGGCCCACCCACGGAACCCTAGTCTCTACCAAATACAGTTGGAAAACTACTGCATGGTATTCATGGCTCCAGCAGCAGGCCTAGCCTGTCTTTGTTCAGCTTCCCAGGGCAAAGATAATGAATTCAGCTTGGAGTTTGGGCAATTTGGTCCTGGGAAGGTCAACCTCCAGCTCAGCCATCTTGTGAAGCCAAGGCATCTTCCTCATAGACCAGAGCATCATTCCTCCGTTCAATTCCCTGCAAGGCCAGAAAGAGGTCCCCATCTTAGCAGATGAACTTTAGAAGGACATGTGAACCATCTCTGCTGGGATACCATTGTGCACCCTAATAATGTTTGCAGAGCTTTCTTTTCTCTGATATTGGTAATTAACCACCTTTGAGCTCTGAATCACACTGAGGATATCCACAGCACTGCAATTTTTTTCTTTTGAAAACAAAGGGAAATCAATTTCAGCCAATTCAGTTGTTGCCATTTTATGAAGTTAAGGTGCTCAGTGTAAATTAATGTTTTGAATATATGCCTTTAATCAATAGGTGTAATTATTGATTAGAATCACACAAAGCCAAAAGCAAACCAATCATTCCTGACACTGCAGATACCATGCAGATAAATCCCAAATAAAACTGCACTAAGCTCAAGGATTATGTGGCAAACCCTTTCCCACTCCCCCATGTTACAAGTGAACTCTTGAAAAGAATGTAAACATGTTCGCTCTTTGCCTCCCTTCCTGTGCAAACTTCTGCAAGTTTTTTTTAATTAAAAGGATCCATAGATTAGAGTAGGGGCAGTTGATCCTGACTAGTCACTTGCCCAGGAAGTGACTAATACAGTTCCTTATTCTTAATAATCATATTGCCAGTAGGAAGTGTAAATTAATCAGAATATACTGATGCAGAGCCCTCAGGCAAAGCTAGCTTGATTTTATTATTGGAGGACCACTGAAGCCCCTATCCCCAACCCCATGAGGTTGTCCTAGTTTACAAAATTATTATTTACTAGAGGCCCAGTGCATGAAAATTCATACACTGGAGGGGGCATCCCTCAGCCCGGCCTGCCCCCTCACACAGTCTGGGAGCCCTCAGGGGCAGGAGGCAACCTGGCTATCAGAGGAAGGTGACGACCCCATCACACCTCTGCTGCTGCCACTGCCAGCAGTACAAGCCTTGGCCAGCCCTGGTTACCTGAGCCTCAGGTGGCCCTAGGCAGCTGGGCAGCCGCCATCCGAGGCTTGCCTGCACCTCGGGCCAGCCCTGGGCATCTGGGGGACTGAGGGGACTGGGGGACTCTGGAGGCAGGCGGGGCTGAGGGGACTGGGTGCCACCATCTTGTGGCTGTAGGTGCCACCATATTTGAGGGCGGGGCAGTAAATTAGCATATTCCCTCCTTATTGGCTGTGGGCACCGCCATCTTTTGCGATGGTGTGAGGGTCAATTAGCATATTCCCTCTTTATTAGGATCATTGTCAGTGTGCCCAAATACCTTTCCCTTCTTAAGCCTCAGAATCCAGTCTCAGGCCAGTTTCCCATGCTCTCACAAACACTGGTTAACACTCATTAAAGTCTTACTTATGTGCCAGGCATTCAGCTAAGTACTTCACATGCATTACCTCACTGAATCTTTACAAAACTCTATGAAATAGGCAATAGTACCCTGGTTATGATTCCAAGATGTCATTGATTTTTAAGAGTACCTATCAATTTAACAATTTCTGTGTGAGTCACACAGTAGTTATATCAAATTATCATATCAAATACATATCAAAATCAGAGGTGTTATAATGTTAGAATTAGGAAAATAGGTACTATCCCATTGACAGATGAGGAATCTAAAGCCTGGAGGAGTTAAAAAAAACAGTCCAAGGTCACAAAGCTAGTAAGTGGTGACTACGGTTCAATCCCAGATCACTGATTCCAGTGCCTATGCCTGCCTATAGAAGCCTGATCTCTTTGCCACAGGTCTCAGATGCTTTGTCCCTTCCCTCTCCAGATGCCATCTTCCATTCTGTTTCATGAAGTTCTGCTCACCCCTAGAACTCAGCTGCAAGGGTGACACAAACTAGCCAGTTCCTTATTTGCTGAAGACCTCAAACATCCAGAAATGAACGATCATGCCAGGAAATAGAGATAGTATATTTTGGTAGACAAAGGTGCAGGATCACTGCTTTCAAGATGGAAAACCTAATACATGCTGCATCCAGCACCATCCAGCACCAAAACTATTGAAATATAAAAGAATCCTTGAAAGACATAAAGCATGTGGGACAGTATTAAAGAGAGAAACTATAGCCCAGCACATAGGCAGTAGAACTGCTGTGGTCAATGAGAGAGGTACAAAGGATGCCTCATGCTCTCAGGTGGTGTAAATAGGAATAGCTCAAGCATAATCATAGGACAGCGATTTTCAATCATAGTAGGGGATCTTAACACCCTGCTGACTTCACTGGATAGATCTTCCACACAAAAAAATTAACAAGGAAACAATGACTCTAGAGGAGTGAATAAAAAAGCTGTGGTTCATTTTTTACACCATGGAATACTATGCAGCAGTAAAAAAGAAGAATCTCTTATCCTTTGAGACAACATGGAAGAACCTGGAGAATATTATGCTAAGCAAAATAATGCTAAGCCAATCAGAGAAAGACAAGTATCATGTGATCTAACTCATATGTGGAATCTAATGAACAAAATAGATGCAGAGACATAGAAGCATGGAACAGACTGTTGAATCTCTGAGGGGCAGGGGTGGGTGGGTGGGAAGAGAACAACCAAAGAACTTGTATGCATATATGCATAACCCATGGACACAGACAATAGGGTGGTGAAGGTCTGGGGTGGGGTTTGGGGCAGGCTAGAAGGAGTCAATGGGGGAAAAGTGGGACATATGTAATACTTTTAACAATAAAGATTTTCTTAAAAGAACAAAAATTATTTTAAAGCTAATTAGAGATCTAGAAAATTAAAATGTAAGTTTGGAAATAAATAGCTTGATTGATGGACTAAGTAGCAAATTTGATTCATGTGAAAAGCAAACAAGCAAGCTTCAAGATTGAATTGAAAAAATTATCCAGTAGAACCCAAAGAGTTAAGACATAGAGGACAAAACCAGTTTTAACATCAGTCTAATAGGAATTCCAAGAGAAGAGAACACAAAAAATAGAGAGGAGGCAATCTTTGAATAAATAATAGCCAAAATGTCTACATAATTAAAGAATGATAGTGACTCTTTGATTGATAAGGCCCATCAAGTGCCAAGAAAGATGAATTACACACACACACACACACACACACACACACACACACACCCTTAGATTAATTGTACTACAATTTCAAAAACCAAGGTTAAAGTGTTGTAAGCTACCAATGATCAGAGGGAGAAGTCAGGTCACCAGAAAGGAATGAGAACTTGACATTGGACTTCCAACTGTAACACTGGATGCCGGAAACAGGGAGCACTTCATATTGCTAAGGAATTCTATCAATCAAGAAGGAGGATAAAATAAAGACTTTTCCAGCCATGCAAAGACCCGGAAATTTTACACACCACAAACCCACACTGAAAGAATTATTGGTGGATATATTACAGAAAAAAGAAAATTCAATCCAAGAGGCATTAGTGAGACTCAGTCCAAAAATATCAAGATGAGAATTGGGGATGGAGAATAGTGGGTAGTAAAAGGATGCTAAGGTTATTATCTTTTCAGGAAGACTAAGTAGATACTAATTCTAGTGTTAAAAATATAACTATGTGTATTAAAATTTTAAGGGTGATTAATAAAACATAGAAATAAGAGGTATAATTTTCCAACTTGAAAGAAGAGAGGGAAATAAAAAATCTTAATCCATTCAACAAAAAACATAAAGGAAAAAAATTAAGAAAGTGAAAATATAATAGATTTATAACAGGAAATAAGAAAGCAGGAATAACTCTATGCATATAAGTAATCACAGTAAATGTGAATGAATTAAACTTATTAAGAGAGTAAAAATTATCCAGCTAGGTATTACATACAAGAGACACACTGGAAACAAAATGACTCATGTAGATTGAAAATAAAGAGCTAGAAAAAGATAATACCCAACAAATGATAACAAAAGGAAAACTGGTGTGACATTATTAAGAGCAGACAACATATACATTCAAGGCAAATATAAATTAGAGACCAAGAGGGAAACATTATCGTGATAAGGAGAAAGGACAGTTCACCAAGAACATGTAACAGTTATGAACCTTTCTGCACAGAGGATCAAAATATAGAAACATAAACTGATAAATGTACAATAAAAAACATGCTTTACATAAATCACAATTGCAATGAGAGAATTTAAATCATTCCTCTGAAAAATTGAGGTATCAAATAGACAAAAATTAAGATTATAGAAATTTTGAATAATACAATTAATATATAGAACTTTGTATTCAACAAATAGAGATATACCTTCTTTTTAAACATACACAAATATTCACCAAGAAAAAAAAATGACCTTTCATTAGACTATAAGAAAATATCAAATTCCTAAAATAGAAAGTTCTGTAGGCAATGTTCACTCTTCACAATGCAGTAAAATTAATAATCAACAACAAACATAACTCCTCAAAATATTTACACTTGGAAATTTTTAAAGAACACAATTCTAAATAACTCTTGGGCTAACAATAAGTAAAATGGGAATTGTAAACTATTTTGAACAGAACTAATCACTAATCCCAAAACGTTAGGAGTGGGTACTCAACTTTATTATTTATCAGGAAAATATAAATCATGACAGCAATGTAGTACCATTACATATTTGCTGGAATAGCCAAAATTAAAAAAAAAACAGCAAGTAACAAGTGTTAGGATGCAGAACTAATGAAATCTCATATGCTGCTGGAATGAGTGCAAATATTTAGGGAAACTGGCATGAGCTTCTACATCTGAACACATATATACCCTCTGATCCAGCAATCTTACTGCAATGTATATACCCAAAAGAAATGTGTGAATATGTTTACCTAAATATATATACAAGAAGGTTCAAATCAGTTTTATATATTACTAGAGGCCTGGTGCATGAAAATCGTGCACGGGTAGGGTCCCTAGGCCTGGCCGGCTATCAGGGCCGATCAGGGCCTCTCTTCCCTGACTGCCAGCTTCCAGCTGGGGTCTCCCTTCTGTGTCACCCCCTGTTGGTCAGTGCACATCATAGCAAGCGATCGAACTCCTGGTCTCCAGTCGAACTCCTGAGGAAACACTGCATATTAGCCTATCATCTATATATGATTGCTAACAACTGGAAACAATCCACATTTCCATCAATGATAGAATGGATAAATTGCAGTACATTACAATGAAATACTACACAGCAAGGACAATAAAAATTACCCACAAAAATACACATGAATCTTATAGTTATAATATTAAGTGAAAAAAATCCAGAATCAAAAGGTTACATACTGTATCATTCCATTCACATAAAGTTTAAACAAACATGATACCTTTCTGAGTCTATATGATGACTGCCTGGTGTCACATGATGCATAATTTCTTTCTTTTTTGGTACTAGTTTTTGTTCATCTAGAGAAGATAACTTGGGAGCAAATAGGCATTTGAGGGGAACCATCAAAGGGAAACAGGCTCTCCCATTTCTGAGCTGCCCAACTCACGTGTTGTTTAACTCAAGGCTGATTTTTTTCAGACTTTATTTTCTTTTTATATATATATATTTTTTACTAGAGGCCCGGTGCATGAATTCGTGCGTGGGTGGGGTCCTGAAGGGGGGGTGGGATGCGATCGGCCCTCTGGGCGGGCAGTGGAATGCCCTTGACAGCCCGGAATCCAGATCCGTCCCCCTGACATTCGTGCCAGTTGTCGGGAGCCACCTGGCAGCCACTTTTATATTGTTTCTTCCTTGCAGAACATCTAGGGAGGAGAAGCGGCTACAGTGCCTGAGGCCAACTTCCAGGAGGCTGGCGGTGCTGTAGGGATTGTGCCAGTGGCGCTGGTCCGTCAGTGCTTGGCCCGTGCTCCAGAGATTGGACTTGCAGGACTACTGAGAAAGTGAGTGGCTGCCAGCCGGGATGGTCTTAACTGAGTGGCACTCCCACTGTGGGAGCACACTGACCACCAGGAGGCAGCTCCTGCATTGAGCATCTGCCCCCTGGTGGTCAGTGCGCATCATAGCAACTGGTCGTTCTGGTCATTCTGGTTGTTCCGGTCATCCGGTCACTTAGACTTTTATATATATTGATTTCAGAGAAGAAGGGAGAGGAAGAGAGAGTTAGAAACATAAATGATGAGAGAGAATCATTGATTGGCTGCCTTCTGCACGCCCCTTACTGGGGAATTGAGCCCGCAACCTGGGCATGTCCCCTTGACCAGAATCGAACCTGGGACCCTTCAGTACGCAGGCTGACTTGACATTCTATCCACTGAGCCAAACCAGCTAGGGCTCAAGGCTGATTTTTTTGTCTGTTAAAAGGCAGCAGGCTACCCTGGGCATTAGGTAAGAGCTTTGAAAACATGGCATCTGGAATATATTGAGATATTCAATCTGCCTTTCCCAGAATTGCTGGAGACAGGGCCCACTTCTCTATTAGCCATGGTGTGATTTCCTTATTATAGACCACAAGCTCAGAAATCCAAGATCTTCTTTTAGCTAGTAGCTGTTGTCTAAGAGTTGAGACTGAGGCCACAGAGATCTGACCAGAAAGCTGCCTTGTAACCTTGCTGACCTGCTGGGCCATTGAAAAGGCAAGATTCTTTCTCCAGGGCTTGAAATTGGCTCCCTCTTTTCATTAAAAATGAAATTCCCATAATTTAGAAGTTCATGAGGTCGGAATGTTCACTTGCTGAATTGGCCTTTAATGGTCTCTCACTTCTCATCTGTGTCTTCCTGTGTTCCAGCCTCCAGCCAGTGTGCACTTATATAACATGGAGAAAATAGCCCTTTTTCAGCAAAATACTTTGAGGTTCATAAAAGACAAATAGCTGAAAAGGGTAAGAACCTGTGACTTAGTTAGCTATATAACTTTAAAATGTATCATCTTTTATTTTTTAATTATCTTTTGTGGGGTTTTTTAATTTCCCCAGTGAATCATTGCAGAAGTTAGGTAGCCATAATTACAAGTCAAAGGGACAGCCCTCCCCACAGAATAATTGGGAAAATGTTCAGTCATAATCATCTTGGCCAAATATTTCATCATCATACACAATCACACCCTTGGCATTTGCAAAGATCTAAAAGCGTATCCTTTTAAGAAGACATCAAATAAAAAGGTAAAACGGGGGAAACTGGGCAAAATTTTACACTGTCACTATATATTGTTAAGCTTTTTGAAAGACAGTATAAGCTTTGTTGTAACTCATTCACTCATGTTTTCATTCAGCAGATATTTTTTAAGAACCTACTATATTTTAGGCACTATACTACATACTGAGGATATAGTAGTAGGCAAGATGGACCCTGCTTTCACTGAACTTATTGGCTAAGTAGGGAGATACACTATTAAAGCAGCAATTATAATAATGTGTGATACATTCTATAAAAGGTTAGCCATTCAAGGAGCTGTGAGGCTACATTTGTCCTAGACTTGGGAGTTGGAATGGAGTTAGGAAGACTTCCCAGGGTTGGTGAAATTTCAGCAGAAACCAGAAGGATGAGTTACTCAGGAAGTATGTTGATAGATGGGAGTTAGAGTCAGTAGAAAGCTATATAATGTGCTAAAGCTGTGAAGCTGTGAGAAGGGTACATACAGGGAACTAAACCAAGTTCATTATGGTTGGAGTATCTGTGTAAAAGAGAGAGAAAGAGATGAGAGAGAGAGAGAGAGAGAGAGAGAGAGAGAGAGAGAGAGAGAGAGAGATCATAGTTTAAAAATGAGGTTGGGCAAGTGCACAGATGCCAGATCATAAATGGTTTTCTAAATTATGTTAATAAATTTAGACATTTTCTTTAGGCAATAGAAAGCCACTGAAGGCTTTTGAACAGGGAAATGGTGTGATCAGATTTATGCTTTAAAAAGCACACTCCAGCTGCAATGTAGAAAACTGAGTGGAGGTGGGGAGGGAATGGAATAGCAGCAGGAAGACCAATGAGGTTATTGCAGTCCAGCGGAAAAATGATGGTATTCTGGAGGGGAGTGGTCATCTAATGTTCAGTGATGGAAATGGAGAAGAGCAGAGAGATTCAAGAGATATTTATGAGTTAAAATGAACAGGACTTGGTGATTGACTGAATGTGGGAGAGCAGATAAAAGGTGTCAAAGATGAGTTCTTGATTTGGGACATAGGAAACTGGGTGGGTGGTGATGCCATTTACTGAGATTTTAAAAAAAAACACAGAAAAATGTGCAAACTTGAAGGACTATAGGGAAGGGAAAGATATGAGTTTAGTTTCAGAAATTTTGAGTTGGCAGCACATGTGGTATATCCAGATGGAGATGCATAATCAGTAATAGAGGAGAGGCTTGGGCTGGAAATATGACTTGAGAGTCACCATTATTTAGATTATACTCGAAGCCATCAGATAAGATTTCCTAGGCAAATAATATAGGACAACTAGAAAGGGCTGAGGTTCAAGTCCTGAGAAATCCAACATTTAAAGTCTAGGCATAGGAGAATGAGCACCCAAATGAAACTGAGAGGGAGAGGCCAGAAAGTAGATGAAAACCAGAAAAAATATATCATAGAAGACATAGAAAAGGAGTGTGTTGAGCGAGAGGGATTAGTCAACAATGTAGTGTGCTGCTGAGAAGCCAGGCAAGATGGGAACTAAGAAGTTTCCACTGGATATAATGACATACAGATAATTTTCTGCTCCTGTATCTCAGTTGCCTAATTCTTAAAATGTAGTAATTGTATTCCTCTTGGTCTTGCCCAAATTCAACCAAAGTACTTTTGATTTTGTCTGCTTTACATATTTGGCTTCATTACATAAGATTCCATTTGAAGAAAAAAATTCATGGATTAAAAAATACTCTAATGAGATGATGGAAACTATACTGGTACACTAGGAATTCTAGCTCCAGCTGGAATATTAGCAATGCCCTTCCAGCTCTCATAGTCTGATTCTATCCACTGAAGACACACCTCAATCTTAGTCCTTTCTTATTTCACTGATATTATCTTCAAATAATATATAGTATTAACCTTGAACCCTATTAGTCAACCTCCCTATATTGTCAACCTCATATTAGTTTATTTACATACCTTTCATTCCTCTGTCCATCAAAATCCATCCAAGTCAAACGTAAGAGTCACCTTCTCTCAAAGGCCTTCCTTGACTCCAAATCACACTGATGGTATGCTCCTTTGCCCTTGTTTAGCAATTATCACACAGAACTTCTAACTTATTCTCTGTCTGAGGTATGTTAGTCTTATCACCCCAATGAAACTGTACTAGTAAATTCCTCTACAGCAGCAACTATATATTTGCTACCTCTCCCCCCATGCCTGCCATAGACTATGTGTTCAGCAAGTGCCCAATAAAAACCATTTTCTCCCTTTTTAACTGTTAAGGCAGCATAACCAAGCCCTACATTCTGTTATTTGTGTATACTTATTGCAAAGGATTTTCATTTTATGACATTTGCCACAGTTAGTGGGATGGAGCAAGGAGATGTCAATTATTTTAGTGGTAGTAAAGCACAGAAAACAGGCAAATGCCACAGGAAAAAACAACAGCAGGCACTGTGTTCAGGAATATGGGATCTTTGTGATAAACTTTAAACCCCAGCATGGGCCTGGCCTGGAGAATTAACATTTCACACTGAGAGACATTTTTTTAAGAAGGTCATGCTTGAGGTCACATCTAGTGGACTGTATTGCTTTAATGGGGACAACATAAAAATCATACATTTTCTAAACAAGGACTGTGGGAGTGACTTTGCCTTGGCATATGATGCATTTACCCTGGAAGGAAAGCAGGTAAACATGGCTGAAACTTTCATTAAGCTATAAAAATTGATGGAGCCAATTATCTCCCTCTGAAACTCAGCCAATATGACGAGAAGATAAATGGCTTAGAAATAGAAATGGAGTAGTGATAAAGGTATGAGAGGTATCCAGGCAGCCTCTGATTTTCATAGTGGCCCACCAAGAAGAGAGAGTCCTTCTAGAAGAACAAAATTTGACTGAAGTCTGTCAGCTTTTATTTAGTACCTTCTTTTCCTATAAGTATTTGTACTGAGGTCTGTTGTAGATGATATTACAATGCCAGGTTCCAGTCCTTGCTCTGTAGAAACCTACAGTGTAGTTGGTGGAGCCAAGACAAAGATATCAGAAACAATGAAAGAATATTTACAAAGTGATATAAACTGAAACAAAATGTAAATTAGCTTCAAACACCCAGGAAATGGGGAGTCAGGGAATCGTATGATGCATGTTTGTCCATAGGGTATATGTGCCCACTATGTCTATTGAGGAGGTGGTGGTACAATAATCTGGGAAATAAAGCTCTATCCTGAGGAAGTGTATGAGCTAGATTGCTGGAGAAAAAGAGCATTCTCTGTTACTATGAGCAATGGGTGCAGAGGCAAAAATAAACAGTGCATGTAAAGAAAAGTATTTTAAAAATTAGGCTATTTAGACTGGTGAATGTTTGTGAGCAAGGCTGAGATTGAAGAGTTGGACAACAGACATGCAAAGGTTGATAGTCGGGAGTGGTTGGATAGATCAGTTAAGAATAGTTGAAAGAGAGCTTCAAAATCCACAGCTAACATCATATTTAATGGTGAAAGACTGAAAGCTTTCACTCTCAGGACAAGTCAAGATGAGGATGCTTACATTCACTAATTCTAGTTAACATTGTACTAGTGGTTCTAGCCCAGGCATCAGACAAGTAAAAAGAAATAAAGGGCATCCAGATTGGTAAAAAAAAAAAAAAAGAAAGAAAGAAGAAGAAGAAGTAAAACTATCTCTATTTGCAGATGATATGATCTTGTAAATAGAAAATACTAGCAGTGGTTCTCAATCTTCCTAATGCCGCGACCCTTTAATACAGTTCCTCATGTTGTGGTGACCCCCAACCATAAAATTATTTTCGTTGCTACTTCATAACTGTAATTTTGCTACTGTTATGAATCATAATGTAAATATCTGATATGCTATATGTGTTTTCTGATGGTCAAGACCCACAGGTTGAGAACCGCTGTAAAATCTATTATCACTAATAAACAAGTTCAGCAAGGTTGCACAGTACAAGATCAATATACAAAACTCTATTGTACTTCTATATATTTGCAATGAAAAATCAACAAATGAAATTATGAAAACAGTTATATTTATAATAGCATCAAAAGAGTAAAAAACTTAGGAACAAATGTAAAAGAACTGAAAAACTTACACTCTGAAAACTACAAGCATTGTTGAAAGATACTAAAAATCTAAGTAAATGGAAAAACATCCCATGTTCATAGATTGGAAGATTTCATATTGTTAAAATGGCAATATTCTCCAAATTAATCTACAGATTCAGCATAATCCCTGTTAGAATCCCAACTGACTTCTTTGTAGAAATTAACAAGCTGATTCTAACATTAATATGGAATTGCAAGTTTCCCAGGATAGCCAAAACAACCTTGAAAACAAAGAACAAAGTAGGAGGACTCACACTTCCCAATTTCAAAACTTACTAAAAAACAATGGTAAGCAGGACAGTATGATAGTAGCACAGGATAGACATATAGATCAGAGGAATAGAATCATGAGTCCAAAAATAACATTATGTGTCAACTGATTTTTTACAAGGTTGCCATGACTATTCAATTGGGGAAAATATTCTTTTAAAAAAATAGTGCTGGGACAGATGGATAGCCACAGGCAAAAAAAAAAAAAAGTGAAGTTGGACACTTACCTCACATCCTATACAAAAATTAACTGAAAATGGATCAAAGACATAAATTCAGAAGATAAAACTATAAAATACTTAGAAGGAAACATAGAGATAAATCTTCATGACCTCAGATTTTTCAAAGGATTCTTAGATATGACACCAAAAGCATGCAAAACAATAACAAAATAGATAATTTGGACTGCATTAAAATTTAAAACTTTTGACTTTTGTGCTTCAAAGGACACCATGAATAAAAGTGAAACAAGGATCCACAGAATGGGAGAAAATATTTGCAAATCATATATCTGATAAGGGACTACATAGGCTATATTATACAGTGGTTCTCAACCTTCCTAATGCCGCTACCCTTTAATACAGTTCCTCATGTTGTGGTGACCCCCAACCATAAAAATATTTTCGTTGCTACTTCATAACTGTAATGTTGCTACTGTTATGAATTGTAATGTAAATATCTGATATGCAGGGTGTATTTAGGCAACCCCTGTGAAAGGGTCGTTCGACCCCCAAAGGGGTCGCGACCCACAGGTTGAGAACCGCTAGTCTATAAAAATAACTCTCACATTTCAACAATAAATATATAAACAACTCAATTTAAAATGTGGTCAACGGATCTGAATAGACATTGCTCTAAAGAAGATAAACAAATGGCCAATAAACATATGAAAAGATGCTCATCATTATGAATCATTGGTGAAATGCAAATTAAAATCACCATGATATACCATTTTATACCCACTAGGATGGCTAAAAAAAAAAAAAGAATAAGAAGAAGTGTTGGGGAAGATGTGGAGAAATTGGAACCCTCATACATTTCTGTTGGGAATATAAAACGGTGCAGCCACTATGGAAAACCATCTGGAAATTCCACAAATGAGTATAATTACCATATGACCCAGTAATTCCACTTCTAGCTATATACCCAAGAAAAACAAAAACATATCTCCACACAAAAGTTTGCGGACAAATGTTCATAGTAGTAATAGTCATATAACTCAAAAGTGGAAACTCAAATGTCCATCAACTGATAAATGGATAGACAAATACAGTGTATCCATATAAGGGAATATTATTCAGCCAAAAAAAGAATTAGCTACTGATACATGCTATGACCTGGATCAACCTTAAACACATTTTTCTAAGTGAAAAACATTCACATTGGACCACATATTGTATGATTCAATTAAATAAAATGCCCAGAGTAGGCATATTTATAGAGACAAAAAGTAGACTATTGCTTAAGGCTGGGGCAGGGATAGGGGGAATGGGAAGTGGCTACTAATAGGGATGGAGTTTCTTTTAGGGGGAATAGAAATTTTAATATTAGATTATAGTGATGTTTACAGTCCTGAGAATACACTAATAACTATAGATTGTAAACTTTAAGTAGGTGAACTGTATGGTATGTGGATTGCATCTCAATAAAGCTAATACTATGAGTTGAATTGTGTCTCCCAAAGGGATGTTAAAATACAAACCCCCAGTACCTGTGATTATGGCCTTATTTATAAATAGAATTTTGCAGATTTAATCAAGTTAACATGAAATCATTAGATTGGTCCCTAATTCAATATGACTGGGGTCGTTATTAGAAGAGGGACATTTGGACAAAGATACAAATGGAAAATGCCATGTGAGACAGAGGCAGATATTGCAGCAATGCAGCTGCCAGCCAAAAAACACCCATGATCAATGCCTACCACCAGAAACTAAGAAGAGGCAAGGAATGATTCTCCCCAGAGTCTCAGAGGGACCATGGCCCTGTTGACACCTTGATTTCAGGCTTCTAGGTTCTATAACTATGAGACCATAAATTTCTGTTGTTTTAAGCCACCTAGTTTTTGATACTTTGTTATTAAAGCCCTATCAAAATAATTCAATAATCCAGCTGTTAAACAAACAAACAACCCAAAGAGTTTCAACTTGTATAAGATATCAGAAATAACACTGGACTCAGAGTTAAGGGGCCTAAGTTTTTGTCCCAATTCTCTTGTGATTTACTGTATGACATTAGGCAAGTCACTAGCTCTCTCTGAGCCTAAATGTTCCCATTTATAAAATGCAGGGGTTGGGTTGCATAATCATTAAGTTCCCCTCAAGGGTGACATTTCCTACCACTAATAGAACTCATTTGTTTTAAAATTCTGATTCAAATGACACCAATAAAAACTAGTGAAATATTTTATAATCAAATTAACTCCTTCCATCTTTTGCTTTTTTATTCATCGTGAAATCTCACTGGAACTAAAATCACCCCCATTCTTCTTAGCTCCTACAGGAACATGAAATCATTCCCCAAACCATGTGGGGACTATGAATTGGGACATAACCCAGTTTCTGAAATACAATACAGTTGTGAATAAATTCCAGTTGTCCTTTCTCTTATACTTAGTAAATGCAGAACTTCTTTTTCAGCATTGTATTAATAAAAACCTAGGTGATGCCAACAACTAAGCCTCATTTAACCAAAGAAATAAAAGTAGTATTGTCCTAGTTATACCTTGTATTCAAAGATGCTTTATGTAGTTTGTAAACCTTTGGCTTTGATGTACATTAAAGAAATCTCAAGCTGATCTTCCCTTTGTTATTAAAAATGTATAGTGTTGCACAATACAGCAAGTGTTCAAAATGGCTTCCTCCTCCCTTTTTGTGTTTAAAGATTTGGAATATAATACTCTTTCATTTATATTTCCATTATTCTTTTTAAACTTCCTTTTATCTCTCCTGTGGTCCTTTCTCTTTGCAAGAAAAATCACTTGACCCTCTTGACACTAGCAAACTCCATTGTATCTCAAGAAATGGAGTTTGCATCAGTTGCTGAATTGTGCACATGCCATAAAGATGTCTCTTCTTTAATACATAACCCCATGTGAAGTTTAACTTAACTTTCCAGATCACTGCAACCCAGCAGAATGTTTTTTCACAGGCTGAATATTCAGGAAGCAGTTTTGTATTTAGCTTCAAAATAATGAACTCTTCTAAATGCCAGCCATTGAGTTTGGGCAACTCATTATGGTTTCTATTTAATAGTTTGGCTGTTGCATTTAAGATTTTCGAACCTACTATTGCTAATTTGTATCAAAATTTTTATCCTGTAGGTTTTAATAAAATGGCATTTTCAATTTCATGCTACAGTAGTTAGTTTTACATTCATTCAGTCAGTCTCTCATTTATTCAGTATTTGTTGAGTAATATGCAAAATTTTATATAGATTGAATTTTTAGAAATTAAATCGCATTTTAGTACAATACATGAGTGACTATTTAGAAGAAATCTAGAGTTAATCCTTCTGTAAAATAAATAATCATTTGGTAAACAGATACCTCTAACCTAATGTATGTTGTATTGAGTTTACTTGAAATGAAGACCCTATTATTAACATAGATGGAAAATTAATACTCCTAAGAGGATAGGAAGTGTGGTCTTCAGACCACACAAGACAGAAACTGAAATTGAAACTCTTGTTTAAAATTGGGATCCTCAAAATCAACCTATTAGGTGTGAAGGAGACTAGAACAGTTTCACCCATCATCTCAGGGATACACCAGACACTTATAGGCTATGTCCAGAACTGGTAAAAGTCCTAAATCTCTTGCAAAATAGAAAAAAAAATGTTTAGAGACACCTCCACATCCTAGGGTGCATGGAACACCCACAGAAAGGACAATGCTGAGTTTATAATAAAAACATAGAAATCACATTAGGAAATTAACCACTGTGAGAAAGAATCAGCTGTTACAATAAACAGCAGGATTACCATCTCAAGAACTGAACAAAATAAGCAATTGAAGGAGATTATAAAATAGGAATGTTTAAAATAATTAAAAAGATCGAAAAGGATTTTTAAGAAAAAAAGATGAATTTGAAGAAGAAACAAAAAGAACTTCTAGAAACAAAACATATAGTCATTGAAATTAAAAACGGAATACAGAAGTAAAACTATAGTCTAGATATAGTTGAAGAGAAACTGTAAATAGTAGAAGTTAGCTGGGAAAATCACCAGCACAGAAAAATAAAAAAAAGAGATGAAAACGTGAGTGAGTAAAATGCCTAAGGATAGAATAAACAGAGTATAATTAAAGTGGTAGCATTATTTTAAAATCCCATTCACAATACACAGAAAACGAGTTACAAAAGAAATTAAACAGAATGGAGAAAAAGGCAATATTTGAGGAGATAATGGCTGGAAATTGTATATAACTGAAGAAAGACACTAGTTTTAAGATCAAAGGACACTGAGTCTTAAGCAGGATTAGTAAAACCAAAAGCATATCTAGACATATCATAATGAAATTCAGAGTACCAAAGGTAAAACAAACAAACAAAAATATTCTACAAAGGAATGACAATCATATTGACAATAGAGGCTCAAACAAAATGAAATGACAGTGTCAAAGTGATGAGGAAAAATATCTGCTACCCAGAAGCCTATGCCTGGCTATCATTAAGAGTGGGAGTAAACAAAAGGCATTTTCAGATAAAGAAGACTTAGAGCATTTTTCACTCATAGACCCTTGCTCAAAGGCAATGAAAACATATACTTCAGTAAAGAAAATAATAATTTTAGGAGAAAGAGTCAGAGAGAAGAAACAAAGGTGAACAGAAAAACTGAAAAACATGTTGGCAAATTTTAAAAGCACTAAATATAAAAAATAAACAATAATAATAGCTAGGGATGGTTAACAATAAAGTTAACATACTAGACAATAACATGGAAGAGGGGGTGGTGATAAGTATTTGTGTTCTACGCCCTGATATTGTTCAAAAAAAATAGATAAAGTGATTAATATTAGACTTTGTTAAGTCACATTTATCTGTAAACATCTAAGAGGTCACATATTCATTTAAATTTTTTCAAACCACTAGAAGAGCAGGAATAAAATGTATGACTTCCAAATGAATAGAGGGTAGAAAGAAAAATAAAGAAAGCTTGATCAATAAGAAGAATCATCATTGGAAGTTTCTCAAAAAAATTAAAGTTCCCATGTGAGCCAGTAATTCCACTCCTAGACATATACTCAAGAGAATTGAAAACATGTCCACACAAAAACTTACAAATGGATTTCATATGCAGCATTATCCATAATAGCAAAAAGTTGAAACAACCCCATGTCCATCAACTGATGAGTGGATTAACAAGATGTGTTATAGCTATACAATGGACTATTAGCAGCCATAATAAGTAGTGAAGTACTGATATATGCCACAAATGGATGAACCTTGAAATCACTATGAAAAGTCAAAGAAGCCACACACAAAAGACCACATATTTTATTATTCCATTTATATGAAATGCCAAGAATAGACAAATTAATAAAGACAGAAAATATGTAAGTGGTTGCCAGGGGCTAGAAGGAGGCAGGGATTGTAAATGACTGCTAATACGTAGAGGGTTTCTTTTTAGTTTGATTAAAGTGTTCTAAAATTAAATTGTGGTGATGACTGCACAACTCTGGATATACCAAAAGCCACTGAATTTTACATGTGAACAGTATGAATGTTATAGTATGTGAATTATATTTCAATAAGTATTATTAAAAACAAAAAAGAAGTCCAAATATATCAGTAATCACAATAAATGATAATAGATTAAATTTAGCTGTCAAAGGCCCATATGGTTTTAGAAGCAAGTTAACCTCAAAAATGTATAATACATATTTTATATAAATATTACAGAAAAAACTTAATTTCTCCAACTTCTTTTGTGAGTCTAATATACCGTGATACTAAAACTAGAACAGTGCAAAGAAAGGATAAGAACAGGACAATCTGCCTTATGATCATTGATGAAATCTCCTAAATTAAATATTACCAAACCCAGCAATGTATTTCTAATACATTATGACCAAGTGGTATCTATCCTAGCAATGTAGGGTTAATTTAACATAATGAAATCCATGTAATTCACAAAATTAAGTGTCCATGGGAGAAAATTAATCAAATCTCCGAGGTGCAGGAAAAGTGTTTGAAAAAAATTCAAGACCTGTTCATATGATTTTAAAAAATTCTATTAGCCAACTTAGAAGAAAAAGGAACTTTCTTAGCTTGATTAAAGGTAGCTCTCCAAAACCTGCAACAAACATCATCCTTAATGGTGAAACATTAGAATAACACCCTTTAGAATCAGAAAACAAATAAAAAATTCTCATCACTGTTTCTACTCCAAGAGGGGGGGACAGGTCAGAACAATAAAATGATATCAATAAATGAGAGAAGATGTTTTAAAGAAAGAAAGTTGCCATCACTTTCACATGATATAATAATCTACATAGGAAAACCTACAGAATCTGCAGACAAACTATTGGCACCATTGGCACTACTAAGAGATTTCAGCAATGTTGGTTGGTATCCAACCAACACACAAAATTCAGTGTACCAGCAATAATCAATTAGAAAATATGTATCCTTTTTTAGATTTTACTTATTGATTTGAAAGAAAGAGGGAAGCACTGATTTATTGTCTCACTTATTTATGCATGCATTGTTTCTTCTTGTATGTGCCTTGACTGGGAATTGAATCCACAACCTTGGCATATCAGACGACACTCTAACCAACTGAGCTACCTGGCCAGGGCTATCTTTTTAAAGTAGCATTCACAATTGCAGGAAAACATATAATACACTTAGGAATAAAACTAACTAAGTACATGTAGCCACATAATGAAGAAAATTATTATTCAATTCTATTCCAACCAAAATCCCAACAGTATTTTTTTCATGAAACTTGACCAGCTGATTCTAAAATCGATATGGAAGAGTAACAGTCCAAGAACAGACAAGAAAAATTTGGAGATGAGTGGTGATACACCCTACCAAATATCAATTTTTATAAAACTATATTAAATTTGAAACAATGTGGTAATATCACAAAAATAATCAATAAGAGATTGGCAAACTTTTTCTGTAAAGGGTCAGATAGTAAACAGGCTTGTCATGTAAGGGGCAAAATTGAAGATAGTATGTAGATATTTATATAAACAAGAGAACAACTCCTGCCTCACCCCACCTTATTTATCAGGGGTGGGCCATCCCAGGCTTTCAGCAAGTTTTGCAGCCTCCATTTGAGACGCTTTCCAGATGAGGAGCTATCAGCGAAAGTGTAAGGTAACCACTGACTAACCAGCCAGACTTGCCAGGAACTGCCCTTCTTTTAGTCTTGAAAGGCCCATGTCCTGGGAATCCCTTCCATTTCCAGAAAAACAGGATGGCCTGTCACTCTACCTAAAGGAGAAAGTTCTGGCAGGTTTGAAAGAGGGAAGACTGGCAGCTACCACAGTGGATTTCATTTTGGGCCCCAGCAACACCCTCCTCTTCTCCCAGAGAGTTTAGCTGTCTTAACTTGGGCAGGTGGCCAGAGGTGAGGCAACTCACTTAGTCGCCAACTCCCAGACTGAGCTTCCACTGGACTGAGATTCCACCACTCTGCTGGCTGGTGCCAACAGCAGAGCCTCCAACAAGTAGGCAGAGACCAGTGTAAGCCGTGGGCAGCAATGATACATGTCTGCCAGAAGGGAAAGCAGGCACTGGAAGCAGAGAGGGCAATGGGGTAGAGGAGTATGCTCAAGCTTCACCACTTACACTGCTAGTTGGCTTGAGTATACCTGTGGGTCAGATTTGGTCTGAGGGACATAGTTCACTGATCCCTGAAATAGATCAGAGCTTCATATTAGAGTGGCCAGAATATGTGTGTGTGTGTGTGTGTGTGTGTGTGTGTATCCTATATAATAAAAGGGTAATATGCAAATAGACTGAACAGCAAAACAACCAATCAAAGCGTAATATGCTAACGATATGCTAAGGCTGCTCAACCAGTCGCTATGATGTGCACTGACCACCAGGGGGAAGATGCTCTGACCAGTAGGTTAATTTGCTGCTGGGGTCCGGCTGATCTGGACTGAGCGAGATGGGCCGGATATGTCCTGGAGCCCTCCTATGGTCCCTCCCCAGCCCAATCCTGCATCGGTGGCATCCCTCAGCCTGGCCTGCACCCTCTCGCAATCCAGAACCCCTTGGGGGGGGTGTCAGAGAGCTGGTTTCAACCCAATCCCGCAGGCCACTCCCCTTTGGAGGGCACCAGATGCAGGGATCATGGCTGGCGAGCACTGCTGCGGCAGCGAGAGCCTCTCCTGATCAGGACTGATTGGGCGCGAGCCCGTGGCAGGCACAGTGGGGCTGGGATGAGCGGGAGCCGCAGGTAGGAGCTGCAGGTGGCATTGGACTATGGGTTTTGGCCTGATCCCTGCAGGCCACCCAGAGGGACCCCACCCATGCACAAATTCATGTACCAGGCCTCTAGAGAGTGTGTGTGTGTGTGTGTGTGTGTGTGTGTGTGTGTATCTCCTATCTAATAAAGAGGGAATATGCTAATTGATCCTCACACCATCGCAAAGATGGTGGCACCCACAGCCAATAAGGAGGGAATATGCTAATTGACTGCCCCACTCTCAAAGATGGCAGCACCCACAGCCAATAAGGAGGGAATATGCTAATTGACTGTCACACCCTCAAAGATGGCAGCGCCCACAGCCACAAGATGGTCGGCAGGGGAGGAAAGTTGTGGGCGATCAGGCCAGCAGGGGAGGGCAGTTGGGGGGGACCAGGCCTGCAGGGGAGGGCAGTTAGGGGTGACCAGACCACTAGGGGAGGGTAGTTAGGGGTGACCAGGCTGGCAGGGGAGTGCAGTTAGGTGTTGATCAGGCTGGCAGGGGAGTGGTTAGGGGGTGATCAGGCAGGCAGGCAGGCAGGCGAGCGGTTGGGAGCCAGCAGTCTCGGATTGTGAGAGGGATGTCCGACTGCCAGTTTAGGCCCGATCCCAGATTGGAGAGGGTGCAGGCTTGGCTGAGGGACACCCCCCCCACAGTGCATGAATTTTGTGCACCGGGCCTCTAGTTATGTATGTATCTATCTATCTATCTATCTATATGGCTAAGTGACCATCCAACTGGTCAGTACATATGATTTGCACTGACCACCAGGGGGCAGATGCTCAATACAAGAGCTGCCTAGTTGTGGTGACTTGGCAGCAGTGGTTCTTGGATGACACATCCCAGAACCAGAGAGGAGGGAGCCCAATTCCTTGTGGGGCCATGTGATTCCACCTTCGGCAGTGGGTTACATTGCTGCTAGGGCACTGTTGGCCCGAATCTGGTTTACTATACACTTGTATTTGCGTTCCAAACCCTGTACGACAGCAACTTTGCAGAGTGCCCTCTCGTACTCTGGGACCCCTATCTATCTATCTATCTATCTATCTAAAACCCTAATATGCAAATAGACCGAACAGTGGAACAACGGAAAAACCAGTTGCTAGGAGGCACACGAGGAACATGGTGGGAGTTGGCAACAGGCGGCAGAGCATAGAACATGGCAGGCATCAGCCGCGGCGGGATGGTGGAGGTGAGTGGGGGCGCCAGACCAAGGCAAGGCACCAGTTGCTGTCATTGGGGCGAGCCTCTGGTGGTTACTGAAAATTCTTTGCTCCTGTGTGCCACAGTCCCACTGGGCACTTGCACCTGCTGCTGGCACCATCACTTAGCACCATCAGCATGTGTGAGTGGTGGCTGCCGGCCCAAATTGCCCCTGAGGGCTTCTCCACCTCTCCCTGCTCCTGAGGGGCAATCGGGACAGCAGCTACTGCTCACACCTGCTGACAGTGCCAGCCCCACTTGCACCCACTCCTGGCGCTGGCCCCAATCACTCCACACCATCAGCAGGTGCGAGTGGGGCCGGTACTGTCAGCGTGTGAAAGCAGCAGCAACAGGAGCAAGGCTTCCAGCAGACAGGGGACCAGGGGCCTCGGTGGGAGGGGCCGGGCGGGGGTGCAGAGGATGGGCTGAGACCCACCCCTATGCCCACCACAGCCTCACAGCCCACACTTCCTTTCAAGGTACACGAATTCAGACACTGCCAACCAAGATGGCGGCCGGCAGCCAGGCAGCTGAAGCGAACAGGAGGCTTGCTTGCTCCAGTGATGGAGGAAGCCAAGGCTCCCCGCCTGCTGCTGCCGGCCTCTGAGCTGCACTCTAAGAAACAATGTTGCAATTATAGAAGGTAAAAAAAACCCAGAAACCTGCTTTCAGCCAGCCGGGCCTCAGAGCTGGAGCTGCAACAGTGTTTCAATTATAGAAGCCAAACAAATCCAGATACCTGCTTTCAGCAGCCAAGGTCTCAGAGCCGGAGCCGAGCCTCAGAGCTAAAGCCGGCTCTCAGTTCCAGTGACAGCCATAGAAGGTAAATAAATTCCAGAATTAAAAAGAAAAAAAGGAGAGGTTGGGAGCTTCAGTCACCCGCCAGCCTGAAAATGGCCCTCAGCCCCTCATCCAGACTGGCCAGGTACCCCAGTGGGGACCCCCACCCTGAAGGGGGTGTGACCAGCTGCAAAAAGCCATCATTCCCTCATCCAGGCTGGCCAGGCACCCAAGCGGGACCCCCACCCTGATCCGGGACACCCTTCAGGGCAAACCAGCCAGCCCCCACCCATGCACCAGGCCTCTATCCTATATAGTAAAAGGATAATATGCAAACTGACCCTAACAGCAGAATGACTGGGAATGACTGGTCACTATGACACACACTGACCACCAGGGGGCAGATGCTCAATGCAGGAGCTGCCCTCTGGTGGTCAGGGTGCTCTCACATGGGAGGAGCTCTGCTCAGCCACAAGCCAGGCTGATGGCTGCCAGTACAGGGGTGGTGGTGGGAGCCTCTCCTGCCTCCTCAGCAGCGCTAAGGATGTCCGACTGCAGTTTAGGCCTGCTCCTCGCTGGCAAGTGGACATTCCCCGAGGGCTGCCGGGCTGCCAGAGGGATGTCTGATTGCCATCTTAGGCCCAATCCTCCGGGGAGCGGGCCTAAGCCAGCAGGTGGTCATCCCCTGAGTGGTCCCAGACTGCGAGAGGGCACAGGCCGTGCTGAGGGATCCCCCCTCACCCCCGAGTGCACAAATTTTTGTGCACCGGGCCTCTAGTATATATATAAAAGGCTAAGTGACCAGCCACTATGTCTAATGCGCACTGGTGATTTAAAAATAAACGTTGATTGGCACATGAGCAATACATATAAAGCTCTTGCTGACACCAATCACATGTGTGTGTTTCAATCTGTCATTTTCGATCATGAATTTGGTTCTTTTTTTATTTATTAAGGTACTAGAGGCCTGGTGCACGAATTTTGTGCACGAGGGGGGATGTGTGTCCCTCAGCCCAGCCTGCACGCTCTCCAATCTGGGACCCCTCGCAGGATGTCTGACTCCCATTTAGGCCCGATCCCACCTCACAATCCAGGACTGCTGGCTCCCAACCACTCACCTGCCTGCCTGCCTGATTGCCCCTAACCACTTCTGCCTGCCAGCCTGATCACCCCCTAACCACTCCCCTGCCAGCCTGATTGATGCCTAACTGCTCCCCTGCCAGCCCGATTGCCCCTAACTGCCCTCCCTGCTGCCCTGGTCACCCCCAACTGCCCTCCCCTGCAGGCCTGGTTGCCTCCAACTTACCTCCCTTGCCAGCCTGGTCATCTCTGACTGCCTTCCCCTGCTGGCCCGGTCCCTCCCAACTGCCCTCCTCTGCTGGCCATCTTGTGGCGGCCATCTTGTGTCCACATGGGGGTGGCCATCTTGTGTGTTGGAGTGATGGTCAATTTGCATATTACTCTTTTATTAGATAGGATTACATATGTGTCCTTATCCCCCCAGTGCCCCCCCCACATTCATGCCCTCACCCTCCTGTTGTCTGTGTCCATTGGTTATGCTTATATGCATGCATACAAGTCCTTTGGTTGATCTCTCCCCCTTACCCCCACTCTCCCTCTACTTTCCCTCTGAGGTTTGAGCATCTGATTGATGCTTCTCTGTCTCTGGATCCGTTTTTGTTCATCCCTTTATGTTGTTCATTATATTCCACAAATGAGAAGATCATGTGATATTTATCTTTCTCTCACTGGCTTATTTTGCTTAGCATAATGCTCTCTAGTTCCATCCATGCTGTTGCAGATGGTAAGAATTCCTTCTTTTTTACAGCAGTGTAGTATTCCATTGTGTAGATGTACCGCAGGTTTTTGTTTGTTTGTTTGTTTGTTTGTTTTTTATTGTCTAAAGTTTTACATATGTTTCCTTTTTCTACGCTTGACCCCCACCCCAGCCATTCCCACCCTGGGCAAGCCCCCACTGCCCCAGTGTCTGTGTCCATTGGTTATGCTAATATGCATGCATACAAGTCCTTTGGTTGATCTTTACCCCCCCCCCCCAGCCATTTGTCTCTGGATCTATTCTTGTTCATCAAATTATGTTGATCACTATTTCCCACATATGAGTGAGATCATGTGATATTTATTTTTCTCTGACTGGCTTATTTCACTTAGCATAATGCTCTCCAGTTCAATCCATGCTGTTGCAAATGGTAAAAGTTCCTTCTTTTTTATAGTGGCATAATATTCCATTGTGTAGATGTACCACAGTTTTTTAATCCATTCATCTACTGATGGGCACTTTGGCTGTTTCCAAATCTTAGCTATAATAAATTGTGCTGCTGTGAATATAGGGGTGCATATATCCTTTCTGATTGGTGTTTCTAGTTTCTTAGGATATATTCCTAGAAGTGGGATCACTGGGTCAAATGGGAGTTTCATTTTTAGTTTGTCGAGGAAACTCCATACTGTTCTCCACAGTGGCTGCACCAGTCTGCATTCCCACCAGCAGTGCACGAGGGTTCCTTTTACTCCACATCCTTGCCAGCACTTGTTGTTTGTTGATTTGTTGATGATAGCCATTCTGACGGGTGTTAGATGGTACCACACTATCTTTTTGATTTGCATCTCTCGGATAATTAGTGACTTTGAGAATGTTTTCATATGTCTCTTGGCCTTCCTTATGTCCTCTTTCAAAAAGTATCTATTTAGGTCCATCACCCATTTTTTCTATTGGGTTGTTTATCTTCCTTTTGTTAAGTTGTATGAGTTCCCTGTAAATGTTGGAGATTAAACCCTTATCGGTGATAACATTGGCAAATATGTTCTCCCATACAGTGGGCTTTCTTGTTGTTTTGTTGATGGTTTCTTTTGCTGTACAGAAGCTTTTTGTTTTGATGTAGTCCCATTTGTTAATTTTCTCTTTAGTTTCCATTGCCCTAGGAGCTGTATTGGTAAAGATATTGCTTCAGCATATGTCTGAGATTTTGCTGCCTGTGGATTCCTCTAATATTTTTATGGTTTCCTGTCTTATGTTTAAATCCTTTATCCACTTTTAGTTTATTTCTGTGTGTGGTGTAAGTTGGAATTTGGTTGTTTTTGTTGACACTTCTATTATAGAGAAAGGGCAAATAGTGATATTAAAATATTTCTTCTAATTAATTTCCTGTCAATGTGCATGAATCCATGCTCTGGACCACTAGTATGGGATATAAAACTGAAACTCATGAACACAAACAGCAGTGTGGTGATTGCCAGAGGGATAGGGGTGGTGGGAGAAGGGGATCCTAATATAAGGTGACAGGAGATTTGACTTCAGATGGTGGGCATACAGTGTAATATACAGATCTTGTAAACATAGAAGCCCACACCTGAAACCTATATGTTCATGTTGACCAACATCACCCCAATCAATGTAATAAATAAATATTAAAAATAAATAAATAAAATGGATTAGTATACCATATTTATTTTCTAACTCCTACAAATCAATAAGGAAAAACAAGCATCCCCAATGAAAGCAATTAGACATGGAATGAATAGGCAGTTCCCAGAAGAGAAAATCCAAATAGCTAATATGTAAATATGAACAAGGATGTGCAAGGATGTTATATTAATCTGAATAAGCTGGACTTATACTTCAGTAACAAATCATCCCCAGATCTCAGTGTCTTAACCCATGATTTTATTTCTCACTCATACAAAATCAGTTATAGATCAAGACATTCTCCAAGGCAGCAATCCTCTGTGTGGTGATTCAGGAATTAAGGCTGCTATGATCATGTGGTTCCATCATCTCTGAAACTAACCTCCATGTCCATGATGCAGGAGGGAGAGAGGGAGGGAGGAAAGGAGGAAAGAAAAAAGGAGAAAAGGAGAGGAGAGAGAGAGAGAGAGACTATACAATCAGACTTTTCATTACCTCAGCCAGATGACCCACATCACTTCCATTCACATTTTATTGGCCAGAACTAGTTCTATGGCCCTGCAAGGGGACTGGAAAGTTTAGTTTTCTGTTGTTTAGGAAGGAGGAATATGAAACAGAATTTGGTAAATACATAGCATTATCTCTGCCACAAATGTTCATTACAGACTATAAGGTAAAAATAATATAGTTTGTAATTTGAAAACAACATAAATAGCCACCCAAGTGTTAAATACAGTGGTGATTTATACACTGGAATACTATAGTGAAAATGAATTAACTATATCTGCATGTCTAAACATAGCTAAATCTCAAAAATATAGTGTTGAAAAAGCATAAAAATATGGATAGGAGGGATAAGCACCAACTTCTAGAAAATAATTACCTCTAAAGAGGAAAGGGGGAGCGGAATGGCAGTTTGGAGAAGGGGAATGAGTTTTCAATGGTATGATGTGACATTTTGTTTCTTTTTAATTTTTTTTAAATATATTTTATTGATTTTCCACAGAGAGGAAGGGATAGAGACAGAGAGTCAGAAACATCGATGAGAGAGAAACATCGATCAGCCGCCTCCTGCACATCTCCCACTGGGGATGTGCCCGCAACCCAGGTACATGCCCTTGACCGGAATCAAACCCGGGACCCTTCAGTCCGCAGGCCGATGCTCTACCCACCGAGCCAAACCGGTTTTGGCTTGTTTCTTTTTAAAAATTACCTGTAAAGGCAAATTTATAAAAAAAGGAAAGTTTATTAGTGGCTGCTTGAGGCTGAGGGTGGGAATGAGGAGTAACTAAAATGGACACAAGGCATCTTTCTGGGTGATGAAAGTCTTTAAAAATTGAATTGTAATGATGGCTACACAGCTCTGTAAATCATCAAATACATTTAAAATGGTAAATTGCATGGTATTTGAATTACACCTCAATAGAGCTATATAAAAAACTATCTGCAATAAATATAGCAATGTATTATATAACTCCATTAATATAAAAATAAGTGTTTGTATATGTATTAAAAGCTTTTTTTTAATGATGGGGCATAAATGTTGGTGGGAATTCAGATTGGTATAGCCACGGAAATCAGTATGGAGGTTCCTCAAAAAGTTAAAAATGGAACTGCCTTATGACCCAGTGATTCCACTTCTGGAGATTATATATATATATCCAAAACATTAATTCAAAAGAAAATACGCACCCCTATGTTCATTGCAGTGTTATTTACAATAACAAAGATATGGGAGCAACCCAAGTGCCCATCAATTGACAGACAAATGAATAAAAAAGCTGTGGACATATATACAATGGAATAGTACTTGGCCACCAAAAAGAAAATCTTACTATTTTTGACAGCATGGATGAACTTAGAGGATATTATGCTAAGTAAAATAAGTCAGTCAGAGAAAGACCTACCATATGATTTCACTTATATTTGGAATCTAAAGAACAAAATTAATGAACAAACAAAATAGAAACAGATGCATAGGCACAGAGAACAGACTGATGTTGCCAGAGGGGAGATAGGTTGGGGGAACTGGATGAAAAAGAGGAAGAGATTAAAAAGTACATATTGGCCCTGGCCGGGTGGCTCAGTTGGTTGAAACATTGTCCTCTACACCAAAAGATTGCAGGTTCAATTGCTGGTTAGGATACATACTTAAGGTTGTGGGTTCGATCCCCAGTCCTGGTGCATAAAGGAGGCAACTGACCGACATTTCTCCCTCACATCGATGCTTCTCTTTCTCTCTTTTCCTCTCTCTAAATATCAATAAACAGATCCTTAGGTGAGGATTTTTTAAAAAGTACATATTGGTAGTTACAAAATAGTCACAGGATATAAAGTACAGCATAGGAAATATAGTCAATAATATTGTAATAACTATGTATGGTGACAGATTAGTACTGAAAATATCGGAGGGAACACTTTGTAAAGTACATTATTATCTAATCTCTATGGTGTACACCTGAAACTAAAACAAAATAATATTAAATGTAAACTGCAATTGAAAAATATGCCAGTCAGAGAAAGATACATGATCTCACTCATATGTGGAATCTAATGAACAACATAAACAGATGAACAAAAATAGATCCGAAGACATAGAAGCACCAAAAAATAAAATTTCAAAAATAAAAATAAAAAAATAAAATGATGATGCATATCATTAGTGTCTGCCAGTAGGTCTGATAGCTCAAGTCAACTGCTTTTTGGAAAGGAAACAAGGAACATGAGACTTAAAGATAGAATCGCTGAAATAATAACAATGATAATAGCTATTTTTATTATTTGATATTAATCTAGATATATCTATATTTAAATTCCCATTGTACGCCATAAGCATCTGTAGACACAAGCAGCGGACCTTCCCTACACGCCACATGCATCTATAAAAAAAAATGTTTTTCCTAAGTGGCAGTCTTGACCAACTTTAAAATCATTTTTTGTGAGAACTTTCAGCTGAAAATATTCAAGAACATCCGAATTGTGAGTAACATATTTATTTTTATAATATTCATTGCAAATTGATTTTT
This sequence comes from Myotis lucifugus, assembly GCF_000147115.1. NCBI lineage: Eukaryota > Metazoa > Chordata > Mammalia > Chiroptera > Vespertilionidae > Myotis > Myotis lucifugus. Next base: position 9,495,852 of record NW_005871050.1, on the reverse strand, counting down.
TAAATTAAATTCAAAATCCCGTGGCGTATGGGGATGGTTTTCATTTTGGACGTGTGACAGTTAACTGGTTAAGTTAGGCATGTTGATTATCCACTCTATTTTACGAAGCCAAATCAATGTTTTCATTGTACTGCATCACTTTTTGCATCATCTAACATAATTTTCCAGAGCACATCATTTTCACTCCCAAATAGTAGTGGAATATACAGCATTTTAAAAATACTTATATGATGTTCTCTCTGTGAAAAAAAAATGTTCCCAGGCAATAAGTATTTATAGGCATAACATGCATAACAGCCCATTTTTCCCTATTAATAATTTACCACAGTGATAAAAGTATAGGCTCTGGAGTTTGCCCAGTTAACATCTATTGAGGACTTACTAAGCACCAAGCCCATCAATCTTCACAATAACCCTTTGAAGTAAATATTGTTATTTAGCTCCATTTTTCAGATGAAGAAATCCAAGGCTCTGAGAACTTGAGTAATTTACAGCTGGTGAGGATCTGATGGCAAAGCCTGAGTGTCTACTCTAGCTGTTCCTTTCAAACGTCTAATCTATCCAGAGTCATGTTGTAAAATTAACCACAAGGACCTGGTGGAAAGAAAGTGTTGTCCTCAATCCATGTCAATTCTGTCAGAGCAAAACCTTATTTTTACAGTTCATCCAATGATTTCAGGTAATTTTGACACCAAGGGTCCCAAACACTTGAGATATCTTTGCCTATCTTTTTAGTAAGGTTCCAAATTCACCAAATCATGGATAATCCCCGTCCCTTCAACTCCATATAGGACCCAGGAGTGTTAGTTGACTCAATAGCCAGGTAGCAGGTCAAAGATGGCTGGCATTCTCTGGCAGCAATGATTTTTTTTTTAAAAAAGGCATACCCCTCCCCCCAAATGAAGACAACAGTAAAGCGATCATCACTGGGTCAGAGATATCAGTTCATTTCTGAACACAGAAAGCAAATGTAGAAGTGGTAACTGATGAAGTGGGGCAGAGGAAGCAATAGCCTAGAGAATGCATAGAGGAACAGCCAAGAAAGAAGTCAGTATGCCCTTTCTGATCTCACAAAAAGCTCACTGTTAAGAAGGAACAGAGACAACAAAAGTAGGAGTGAGGTGAAGAACTGACAATACAGGGATTAATTAAAAGTCTGTGTATGGAACAGTTGACTATCCCCAACCTCCAGTTCCCCATGCACAGAAATATTAGCCACCAGACTTCTACTTCAGGCAAAGGAAATGAAACCTCATCAATGGAGAAAGTAAACAGTCCTGGAGCAAAGGCCTCTGCTTTCTAATCCTTGGGGGTTCCCTATCAGATCATCCTAAGGTGAAACACCAGTTGATCAGCTTTATCCAAGCACAGAGTTCCCAAGCAGTTGCTTATATTTTATTTCAATATTATTATATATGAACAGATACCCAGGGATCATCAGCATTTATAAAAAATTTTGCAACAAGAAATAGATCAATAATAAACAGAAGGAGGGCCCCAAGAAAACATCAATACTTCAGGGAATAAAGAGAACTTAAACAGCAATAAGAACAAAATAAAATTTTTATTGTGGTAAGAGCACTTAACATGAGATCTACTCTCTTAACAAATTTTTAAGTGCACAATACAGTATTGTTAAATATGGGTACTATGTTTTACATGAGATCTCTAGAACTTACTCATCTTGCATGACTAAAACTTTATACCCACTGAACAACTCATTTTCCCCTCCCCATAGCACTTGGCAACCCTTTAAATTCTCTGCTTCTTTGAATTTGACTATTTTAGATACCTCAAGTCAAATCATACAGTATTTGTCCTTTTGTGACTGGCTTATTTCACTTAGCATAGTGTTCTCCAGGTTAATTCGTATTTTAGGATATGGCAGGATTTCCTTCCTTTTTAAAGCTGAATAATATTTCATTGTACATATATACCATATTTTCTTTATCTTAATCTATTCATCATCCATAACAGTTAGGGTGCTTCCATATCTTGGTTGTTGTGAATAATAATGCTGCAGTGAACATGGGAGTGCAAATATCTCTTCAAGATCCTGATTTCAATTCTTTAGGATATATAACCAGAAGTGAGATTGCTGGATCATAAGGCAGTTATATTATTTTTTTTGAGGAATCTCCATAGTCTCTTCCATAGTGACTGCACCATTTATACTTCCAACAACAGTGTACAAAAATTCAAATTTCTCTGCATTCTGGCCAACATTTATCTTTTTATTTTCTTATGTCAGTCATCCTAACAGGTCTGAGGCACTATATCATTATGGTTTTTATTTGTATTTCCATGATTATTAGTGATGTTGAGCATCTTTTCATATATCCGTTGGCCATTTGTATGTGTTCTTGGGAGAAATGTCTATTTAAGTCCTTTGCCCACTTTTAAATCAGGTTATATTTTTTGGTATTGAGTTGTAGGAGTTCATTATATATTTTGGATATTAACTCCTTATCAGCTATATGGTTTGCAAATATCTTCTCCCATTCTGTAGGTTACCTTTTCACTCAGTTGATTGTGTCCTTTGCTGTGCAAAAGCTTTTTAGTGTAATATAGCCTCACTTGTCTATTTTTGTTGTGCTTTTGTGTTATATCCAAGATCATTGCCTAGCCCTAGACCAATGTCATGAAGCTTTTCCCCTATGGCTTCTTCTAATGGTTTTACAGTTTCAGGTCTTTATTTAACCCATTTCGAGTTGATTTTTATGTATGGTGTAAAATGTAAGAAGTCCAGTTTCATTCTTTTGAATCCCATTTATAATAGCATCAAAAAGAATAAAATACTTCAGGATAAAGTTAACCAAGGAGGTAAAAGTTTACATACTAAAAACCTAAGACACTGATGAAAGAAATTGAAGACACAAGTAAATGGAGAGACAACATGTGTTCTTGGAAGATTTAATATTGTTGAAATGTCCAAACTACTCACAGCAATGTACAGATTCAATGCAATTCTTATCAAAATCCCAATGGCATTTTTTACAGAAAAAATTTCAAAAGTCCTAAAATTCATATGGCACCACAAAAGACCCCAAATACCCAAAGCAATTCTGAGAAAGAAAAACAATTTTATGAGGGTTCCTTTTTCTCCACATCCTCACCAGCACTTGTCGTTTGTTGATTTGTTAAGTTGATAATAGCATTCTGACAGGTGTGAGATGGTACTTCATTGTCATTTTGATTTGCATCTATCAGATGATTAGTGACTTTGAGCATGTTTTCATATGTCTCTTGGCCTTCTGTATGTCCACTTTCGAAAAGTGTGTATTTAGGTCCTTTGCCCAATTTTTTTATTGGATTGTTTATCTTCCTTTTGTTAAGTTGTATGAGTTCTCGATAAATTTTGGAGATTAAAGCTTTATCGGATGTAACATTGGCAAGTATGTTCTCCCATGCAATGGGCTCTCTTGTTGTTTTGTTGATGGTTTCTTTTGTGATGCACACACTTCTAGGAATATATCCCAAGAAATCAGAAACACCAATCAGAAAGAATATATGCAACCCTATGCTCATAGCCACACAATTTACAATAGCTAAGATTTGGAAACAGCCTAAGTGCCCATCAGCAGATGAGTAGATTAAAAAACTGTGGTACATCTATGGAATGCTATGCTGCTGTAAAAAAAAAAAAGAACTCTTACCATTTGCAACAGCATGGATGGACCTGGAGACCATTATGCTAAGCAAAGCCAGTCGAGGAAAGATAAATATCACATGATCTCACTCATTTACGGAATATAATGAACAATGTAAACTGATGAACAAAAATAGATACAGAGACATAGAAGCATCGAACAGACCACCCAACCTCAGAGGGAAGGCAGGGGAGGGTGAGAGAAAGGGGTAAGAGATCAACCAAAGGACTTACATGCATACATATAAGCAGAACCAATGGCACAGACAGTAGGGGGTGAGGGCATGTGCTGGGGGCGGGAGTGGGCGGGGAGAGGTCAATGGGAGGAAAAGGAGACATATATAATACTTTAAATAATAAAGAACTTAAATGAAAAAAATAAAATAAATTTTTTAAAGTGCAACTTAAAAAAAAGAAAAATAATTTTAAATAGCATCTGCAGAAAGATTCAACCAATCAGATAAAAAAGAACTTGTATAAATTGAAAATGTGATTTCCAAAATAAAATTTAGTTACAAGGTTAAGCATAAAGCTGAGGAAATTTTCCAGAAAATAAAATGAAGAGACAAAGAGGTGGGAAATCTGACTAAAAAGATAAGAGACATACTAGTAGATGATCAACCCAGAAATTCTAAATCTGATTAGCAGAAGTTTCAAAAAAGAAAATTGGTGTTTCCGGTTTCTTGGGATATATTCCTAGAAGTGGGATCACTGGGTCAAATGGGAGTTCCATTTTTAACTTTCTGAGGAAACTCCATACTGTCTTCCATAGTGGCTTCACCAGTCTGCATTCCCACCAACAGTGCACGAGTGTTCCCTTTTCTCCACATCCTCTCCAGCACTTGTCATTTGTTGATTTGTGGATGATAGCCATTCTGACAGGTGTGAGATGATACCTCATTGTTGTTTTGATTTGCATCTCTCAGATGATTAGTGACTTTGAGCATGTTTTCATATGTCTCTTGGCTTTTTGAATGTCCTCTTTTGAAAAGTGTCTATTTAGGTCCTTTGCCCATTTTTTGATTGGATTGTTTATCTTCCTTTTGTTAAGTTGTATGAGTTCCCTATAAATGTTGGAGATTAAACCCTTATCGGTGATAACAGAAACACCAATCAGAAAGGATATATGCATCCCTATGTTCATAGAAGCACAATTTACCATAGCTAAGATTTAGAAACAGCCTAAGTGCCCATCAGCAGATGAGTGGATTAGAAAACTGTGGTACATCTACACAATGGAATACTATGCTGCTGTAAAAAAGAAGGAATTCTTACCATTTGCAACAGCATGGATGGAACTGGAGAGCATTATCTAAGTGAAATAAGCCAGTCAATGAAAGAAAAATACCACATGATCTCACTCATTTATGGATAATAAAGACCATTATAAACTGATGAACAAAAATAGATAGAGGCAGAGTAGAATCGAACAGACTGTCAAACTACAGCGGGAAGGCCGGGGAGGGTTGGGGGGAGGTAAGAGATCAACCAAAGGACTTGTATGCATGCATATAAGCATAACCAATGGACACAAGACACTGGGGGGTAGGGGAGGCCGGGGGAATGTCAAGGGGGAAAAAAGGAGACATATGTAATACTCTTTGTAATACTTTAAGCAATAAAACAATTTTTTTAAAAGACACAGGAACATACAGACACAGAGGAAAGACTCCATGTGAAGATGGAGACAGGGAATGGACCAAGGGACACCTGGGGCTACCAGAAGCTGGAAGAGGTAAGGAAAGATCCTCCCCTAGAGGTGTTTAGGGAGCACAGTCCTGCCAGCACCTTGATTTTGGATGTCTACGTTATGGCAGCCTAAGGAAACACACATGTGAATTCTGTTGGGTATAAGCAGAAACCAACTTTATTTTCTTTCCTCCACTGCCTTTCCATACCCACACGGTTAGGCCATTCATCCTCAGGCAAAATCAAAGAGTGAATCTTAATGTAAATTGTGGGCCTTAATTAATGTAATAATTAAAATGTCCTATTTAATAAAAGCCTAATATGCTAAAAAAAAAAAAGAAAATTGATAAAGGAGAGGGGAAGAAATCATCAGAATAACGCAAGAAAATTTTATAGAGCTTCATGAATAACAGTTTCTGTATCAAAAGGGCCTCCTCAGTATCCAGTGCAATGAATCAAAAACACTCCACACTTTGAGACAGCATGGAGGGACCTGGACAGTATTATGCTAAGCAAAATAAGCCAGTCGGAGAAAGATAAGTATCATGATATCCCTCATATGTGAAATCTAATGAACAAAATAAACTGACAAAATAGACTCAGAGACACAGATCATGGAATAGACTGACGAATTTCAGAGGGAAGGTGGGGTGGGGGTGGGGGTGGGAAGAGATTAACTGGGGAACTTATATGCAGAATAGAGGCCCGGTGCACGAGATCTGTGCACTGGAGTGGGGGGATCCCTCAGCCCGGCCTGGGCCCTCTCACAATCTGGGACCTCTTGGGGGATGTTCACCTGCCAGCTTAGGCCTGATCCCTAAGCCGGCAGTCAAACATCCTTCTCACAGTCTGGGACCCCTCGCTCCTTACCGCCCACCTGCAGCGGAGGCAGGAGAGGCTCCCACCACCACCTCTGCACTCACCAGCCATGAGCCCAGCTTCTGGCTGAGCGGCGCACCCCCTGTGGGAGTGCACTGGCCACCAGGGGTCAGCTCCTGCATTGAGTGTCTGTCCCCTGGTGGTCAGTATTTGTCATAGCGACTGGTCGTTCTGCCATTCAGTCAATTTGAATATTAGGGTTTTATTATATAGGATATGCATAACCCATGGACACAGACAATAGTGTGATAAAGGCCTGGGAGGGGTGGGGTGGGGTGGAGGGGGTCAATGGGGAAAAAAGGGAACATCCGTAATACTTTCAACAATAAAGATTTTTAAAAACTTAAAAAAAAATTTCCACAATAAGCCACATCATTGTGAAATTCAAGAATGCCAAAAATCAAAAGAAGATGGTAAAACCTTCTAAAGAAAACAAAACTGGTCATCTAGAAATGTATAAGAATCAGACTAGCATCATAGGTTTCATCAGTGGCATCAATTGCTAGAAGACAACTGAGCCATGCCTTCAAATTCTGAAAGAAAACTGCTTTCAAATGAGAATTATGTATCTACAAACTTATCAATCTAATATGAGAATAGAGTCAAAACATTTTCAGACACTTAAAACTCAAAAAATTCATCTTTCACACATTCTTTCTTAGGAAGTTACTTGAGGATCTATTCCAGCAAGAAAAAAGTAGAAAACAAAATCCAAAGACACTGAGATCCAAGAACCAGTTGTTCCACCCAAGGACTGTAGTGAAGAGAAGTCCTAGGATGACTGCTGCTCATCAGAACTGGGGAGCAATAAGGCCAGACTGGGGCAAGGCAATGGAGGGCTCCAGCAGTGAGGTATCCATGGAAATAACAGGAACCAAGAGATGTTTATACTATCCTTTAAAAGTTGGAACAACCTGAGAAAATGATAAAGGCAATGTCTGGGAATTAGGAAAGCAGCCAAGCAAGCAATAACTTAGGTATTACAATGCCAATTAACCCTTCTGGAAAGAACTACTTAAGAATAAAATATATCCAGGCAAAAGATAAGCAAAATAAAAATCTTATAAATGGAGATTCTTTGGTAAAATGGACTGGTGTCCCAAGCAACTAAGGAAATTGAGGTTACAGAGATGCACCACCTTAGGCAATGTGGTGAGTGGAAAACCTATATTCCCCACCCTTCCCTGCCTTCCCTCTGAGGTTGGATGGTCTGTTCTATGCTTCTATGTCTCTGTATCTATTCCTTTCCCCCTTCCTGCTTCTCGCCTGGAATATGATGACTAGAACTCCAGCAGCCACCTTATGACCTTGAAAAGTCACACACTAAACTTGGCAAAGCAGGAAGACAGAGCAAGCTGGGTTCCTAATGAGTCCGTGGAACTTTTGCCATGTCCTGACTCCAGTCTTCCTTCAAATGAGAGACTAAATTCTTACGTAATTAAGTCACTATAGCAGGGGTGGGCAACCCCTGGCACGCCAGTAACTTTTGCTGGCACACGAAACCCTCTCTTATAATCTTCCATTAACAATTTTTTTTCTTAATATCGACTTTTTTATTTTTCAGATAAATTCAGTGGAGGTGCATCTTAGATAAATAAATAATTTTACATAACAAGTTTTCTTAAAGACCATAGACATGGATTGACGAGAGAGGAGAAGAGCAATTTCTATGCCTCTGCCTTAACTCTCCCTGCCTTCGTAGATCCGACCAGTGTTTTGGTTTCATCCACATACGCTTGTGAATCTTTGTTCTCAGTGATGAATTTTGTTAAGTCTCGTAATAGGTGTAGCCTGATGGATGAAAGTAGTAGCCCGTGCATATCTCTGAAGGTCACGAAATATAAACCTGATGTAAAATCTCTGTCATCAGTGATGCAGCAGCAAAAGTCCCACTGATAATATCAAATGGAGTCATAAAGTTTTCTGTCAGACTATCAGTGTACATGTATACATTAAAAAATAAATGTATTTTTCATCATCATATACTGTGTTTTTGTCGCTCGAATGAATTTTATTATTTCTTCAAGGTTCTTCACATACGTACACCTTAAGAGATATCAAGTAGCGCCCTAGCTGGTTTGGCTCAGCGGATAGAGCATCGGCCTGCAGATTGAAGGGTCCCAGGTTCGATTCCGGTCAAGGGCATGTACCTGGGTTGCGGGCACATCCCCAGTGGGGGGCGTGCAAGAGGCAGCTGAATCGATGTTTCTCTCTCATCGATGTTTCTAACTCTCTATCCCACTCCCTCTCCCTTCCTCTCTGTAAAAAAATCAATAAAATCTATTTTTAAAAAAAGAGATATCAAGTAAGCGTAACAAATTCTCAAAAAATTAGGGTTGGCATGCAGAAGAATTTTGAGTTAGAGATTTTGCTGGTTTTGGCACGCACTCACAAAAAGGTTGCCCACCCCTGCACTATAGTCAGGTCTCTATTATCTGGCAATTTCTGACTAATTCCTAGAACATAAAGCAAATGTTATGAACTTTGACAATGTGATATATTATTATATGAAACAAAAATTGGAAGGGAAGAGGAAAAGCAAGTGTGACCTCATCTTTCATGGCAGAAAGTCAGTTAATATTATGAAAATTTATTATGCTCATATGCATGCATACAAGTCCTTTGGTTGATGTCTTACCTACCTTCTCCCTCCCTTCCCTCTGAGGTTTGACTGTTCCATGCTTCTCTGTCTCTGGGTCTGTTTTTGTTCATCAGTTTATGTTGTTCATTATATTCCACAAATGAGTGAGATCATGTGATATTTATCTTTCTCTGACTGGCTTATTTCACTTAGCATAATGCTCTCCTGGTCCACTCATGCTGGGGGTGGGAGCAGCAGGGGAGGAGACATATGCAATACTTAGATAATAAAGAATTTAAATTTTAAAAATATTATGAAAATTGAAACGAGAAGGGAAAAAACATAATAAAACACCAAACTCATAATGCTTTTTTTCATCAAATTTTTTCCTCCACCTTAGAGGGATCTATTAGAAACTGATATTCCGTATGGTAAATAAATATTTTTCCAAAGTGTATAGTTTCTTCAGTTTGACTTCATTTTCCCTTTATGCTATTAAATGCTAGTAAATATAAAATGAATACTTTTGATTGACAATATGTATATGGTCCAACTTTTAGAAAAAATGTGTCTATATATGTACAATGAGCTATCTAGAATGCTGCTAACTGCATGTTAATGGTAGCTGTGTCAGTGTGGTGGGAATTGCTCTCAAAACCTTAGCTCTCAATTTTTTACTTTGCATTGATTAATTTTTATAATGAGCATGTATCATTTTTTAGGAGAACAATAAAGTCATTTTTTGGTTAATCCTCACCCCAGGATATTTTTTTCCATTGATTTTTAGAGAGAGTAGAAGGGAGGGAGAGAGGAGGAGAGAGAAACATCGATGTGAGAGACACATCAATTGGTTGTCTCCCATACGTGCCCTGACCTGGGATGGGGATCGAAACTGCAACCCAGGTACATGCCCTTGACCAGGAATCGAACCCGCAACCCTTTGGTGTATGAATCGATGTTCTACCACTGAGCCACATGGCCAGGGCAATAAAGTAATTTTGAAATGAGGGGATTAGACTCAAGATCTCCAAGCTCTAAAATTCTATGATTTAATATTCTATACAAACATATCCATAATTCAGTGATAAAAGTCTCCACATTAAAAACACCTCACCTAATCTTCTAGCCTCCTTTGATCACTAATCTTTGTCTAGGCCCAATGTCTATTTTAAAAGCACTACATTATCTCAAGTAATTAACTTTGAAAGACAGTGTGTTTTGCCCTGGCTGGTGTGACCATATGGTTAGAGCATTTGCCTGCGCACTGAAGGGTCCATGGGTTTGATTCCCGGTCAAGGGCATGTGCCTGGCTGGGTTGCAGGTTCACTCCTTGCCTCCAGTCTGGGTGTGTGAGGGAGGCAATCAGTCACGTGTCTCTCTCACATTGATGTTCTCTCTCTCTCTCTCTCTCTCTCTCTCTCTCTCTCTCTCTCTCTCTCCCCCTTCCCTCCCCTCCCCTCCTCCCTCCCTTCCTCTCTCTCTGAAAAAGCAATGGGAAAAATATCCTCATGTGAGGATTAACAAATAATAATAATAAAGTGCCTGCCACATGGTAACTACCCAAAAATAAAAAACAGTGTGTTCTCTCATCAACCAAAAGCAACTTTTCTAATACAAATGAAAATTTCATAAAACAGTAAGCATGCAACCTAATCCAAGAACAATGAAGAAATATTAACTTACACATAAAGTAGTTTTAGTATTTAATTGTTATGATGGCAAACTGTCTACTTAGAGAGGTTGTAAATATAACTTAGATTGGCATCCCTTTCTTCAAAACAAGGAACATCCACTATTCCCCTAATCTTGCATCTCTTTCATACCCGTGTCTATAATGCTTTCTACCTTATCTATAATTTGGACAAATACCATTCACTGGACAACACCCAGCCCCTCCTACCACTACAGGCCTATAGCACTTGATGTGTACCTCTGTTATAACAACTCTTAGGGCCACTGTTGTGCAGGTTCTGCATTGCACAAAAGCACACAGATTAGGGAGTAAGTGGTGTTATAATCCTTCCTGAGCTCAGTTGCCAAACCAGGTTGTACCTGCCTAGAGGAGTGTCCATTGAATTTGCACAATGGCACATTATAGGTTCACATTAACTGTTACAGTAGTTTGGATTGAAATCAGAGTTGAATTGTCTATTGCTCTTCCTAGACTACGAGCTCACCAAGGACCTGGCATAGAGTAGGAACTTAATGTTTGCTTAATGGGTCCTGAATAAATAGAAGATATAAGCAATTCCCTTAATCTTTTAACATCACAATGAAAACAAGTGTACTAGTAAAGCATATTTCTCTCCCTTTATTTAGGTTGAAAAACTTTTTTTAAAGTTGTACAGAAAAGAAGGAAGAAAATAAAACTAATATTTCATGAGTAGCTACTGTATGTCAAAAACTTTATATATATATATCTCATTTTATGTTCCAAATAACCCTACACATTCAGTTTTATTATTAGTGATAGTTAAAATATTTACCAACCAGTATAGCATGGGCATCCATGAATCAGAGGGGACAGTGGCCGGATCAGAACAGAGTCCAGCTGTAAACAACAGCTACACTCTTGCTGGCAAATATAAAGTGAATGTAAGCTCTGGGTATATCAATCCCATGTTACAGATGGGCGAATGAATGCTCAGAGGTAAACTAGTGTGTCAAGTTCACATAGCTAGTAAGTGGAGAAGTTAGAACTAGATCCTGGATAAGTCTGATTCTCCCTGGTCTCTACAGCCCAGCAGGAATGTGGGAATTTGGGTCTAAGTTTCCTGATGTCTAATCCAATATCTATTCACTAGACTACTTCGCTTCCCCAAAGAGGAATAACCACTGTTTATGACTCTAAAGTAATGACCCTCATTCCACAAGTCACACACAACAGTCATTTTGCTTTAGAGTCATGTTTCATACCTTAATAAATCTGAATGGGATATTTTTATTACTTTATACATTGAAGGGGTTAGTAAAAGGAGATAATTCTTGAATAATGCTCCTGGATCCCCTTGCATTTTTTAAAGTCTATATTCTTTAAATTTGAACTACATAATGCAGTTCCTCTCAGCAAATACACTTCATCTGTTGAAGAATATACCAAATATAATTTTGTTCTATGAAAGTTCAGGGCAATACTTTTCCCTACATATTTTATTATTGGTTGATAAATTCCAGCTAGTTTCAAAACATCATATGTTCTATGAATATATGTTCTATGAACATTATTCATTTCAGAATACTGTATTTATTCAATCCTGGATCAGCCATTGCATAGTACGATGGCCAGTCACTATGCATCATGCCAAATCTCTACTGGGAATGAAAACATTTAACAATGTTTGGTTTTCTTTGAGGTTATTTTCCATTACAACCCTGTAGGAGATTCTAACAAATTTACTATGAAATAAGTTCTACTATGAAATAAGTTCTTCTCTGTAAAGGAAAAGTGATTTTTTTCCCTTAGGTCAGTTTTATTGGAATATAATACTAACCTATAGACAATCAACTCATTCTGATTAGTGATCAAAATTTATTTTTCTGACAATAAAAGAGTGAACCCAAGGAAAGATTATCATTTAAAAGTGTTTTTTTAAAGACACAAATTCTTCTTGTTTTACAGAAATGGTGAATGCTTAAAAAGTGCAAACGTATAAAAAGACATGTTAAAATGGCTTTAGAATACCACCAAACTATGAAATGCATTTTTACAAGTACACTGATGCAAAAACACATAGAAAACATTGTACATATGCCTTTCGTAATATGGGCTTTGAATCCTCCTTCCATGCAAGTCATGGGAGTGGCATTCAAAATATGAACAACCTGAATCGCACAGGCATCAGCCATCAAAATGGAATCCAACTCTATCCTGGAGCAGAGTCCTCTGTTATACCACAGATTAACCCTTCAGTTGCTGGGTAGTAATAAGATCTTTGAGTTCCCAGGGAGGGATCAGATCAGCTTGGATAAGGTGAGGCACTTGAGGGGCTCCGGGAAGGAACTATTTACCAATCACTAAGTATGCAATATTGTAGTAACCACGTATCACTGTTTATTAAGTAATTGACAGTAGTATATTTTAATTTCTATTCTATTTTAATATTACATTTAATATTACCATATTATTAAAAATAAGCAGTATGGTCAGTACCATCTGAAAATCAATGTCCACGTGCACCTGCCATGCCCCAGGCCCTTTTTTCCCAGGACCTTTGTTCCAACTACCCTACTCTTAGCCCCTGCTGCCCACCCAGCCATGTTATATGCCATATTACTCAGCCCTTCATTAACCACAAACAACAAAACTCAATATGCACTTACAGGGGATGAAAATCCAAAGGTCAGCAACCCTATTGGGCCTGACACAAAAATATAACCTGGCCAGCCAAATTCCCAGTCTTAGAAATTTGAGTTAAGAAACACAAAAAGACTAATCCAAGTAGCAGTTAGTCCTTTCCTGTTAAGAAATAAGAATGGGCCCGGCTGACGTGGCTCAGTGGTTGAGCATCGATCTATGAACCAGCGGTCATGGTTTGATTCTTGGTCAGGGCACATGCCCGGGTTGTGGGCTTGATCCCAAGCGTGGGGCATGCAGGAGGAAGCAGATCAATAATTCTCATCATTGATGATTCTATCTCTCTCCCTCTCCCTCTCTCTAAAATCAATAAAATATATTTTTAGAAAGGAATGAGAATGGGAAAGGTGATAAAAAAATATCACTAAATACACAAAGGAATGGGAGGAGCCAGGGCTAGACACAAGTGGCCGCAGTTAATCATAGAAATGAGTATGAACATTATGATGAGGAAGGATGGCAATCCAGGTGCCAGGAGGGGCAGAACACAGAGTGACCTGTTTTGGGTTTACAAATTGACCGATTTCCAGGAAAACAACTGACAGATGACCTAGACCTAGACACATTCTCCTGGATTGAAACTATTCACAAAACCCTACTTCTACTTGACCATCAAAGGTCTGATTCAAACACCTAGAACAGTGTTTTTTAACATCTGATTCCTGGACCAACATCACCTGGGAACTTGTTAGAAGGCAAATTACCACTGAAGCAGAAATGCTAGGGGTGGAGTTCAGCAATCTGTGTTTTAATAAGCCCTACAGATGATTTCAATCCAAGCTCAAATTTGAGAACCAACCCCTCAAGCTGGCTTGGCTCAGAGTGCCAGCATTACTTGGAAGTGGACTGCTGCTGCCCTTAGAGCAGCGGTTCTCAACCTGGGGGTCGAACGATCCTTTCACAGGGGTCACCTAAGACCATCGGAAAACACATATATAATTACATATTGTTTTGTGATTAATCACTATGCTTTAATTATGTTCAATTTGTAACAATGAAAATACATCCTGCATATCAGATATTTACATTATGATTCATAACAGTAGCAAAATTACAGTTATGAAGTAGCAATGAAAATAATTTTATGGTTGGGGGTTACCACAACATGAGGAACTGTATTAAAGGGTCGCGGCATTAGGGAGGTTGAGAACCACTGTCCTAGAGGCAGATTCTCCACTGCTGACCAACTCAGGTGCAGCCACGTCAGTCAAACCACTTTCCTACAATGTGACCTGATGCAAAAGATGATTTGTATTCCTATGATTCTCTCATTCACAAATCTGAAGATAGCAGCAGTTAAAAATGAAAGGTAAAGCTTACCAAAAATGCCCTCAGGAAGAGAAGGATATATTAAGGATTGTGGTAAGGCAAAGTAACAATAAAAGCAGAATGCATTGCACAGCACGAGGTTCCAAGAAATAATATCTGTCAGCCATCCATTAAGGCTATAGACACATATAGAGAGAAGCAGAGCTACGGAGAAAGAATGACAATTGAGAGACATCATGCAGTCCTGGAGAGCGATGGTGTGGGGTCACACCAGGATTTAGCCCAATTACCTCCTGACTGGAATGGCGTCTGCCTGGGCAGTGGCCATGAGGAGCAAAGCAGCACAGACCCAGATGCCTTTCCACATCCTTGACAGCTAAACAAGATCACCAGACTCTGTGTTTGTCCTTGGCCTGAACACAGGCTGTTCCCAGCACAGCTCCCTCCCTCTCTCCTCTGCTAGAAGCCCCTATCCGACTCTAGCCTAGGACAGAAACTCACCCAACAGACCAGCCGCCATCGAGTCTTCCCCAGATGTAAGTAATAAAGGTTATGACCTTCCTCTCTTATCTCTCGCGTGTTTTTTGTTTGTTCGTTTGTTTGTTTTTGGACTAGCGAAGAACAGCGTGGCGCTCCCTGGATTGGAGCTCCAACATTACAGATGGAAAGCATAACTGCCTGTATTCCTGCTGGAAGGTGTCCCTACCATATCCACCTTTTCATATGTTAGTACTTGGAGTTACTGGAATTCGAGAGGCAGAGGCTATTTAGATGCATTTGAGTGTAAGAAGGTGAGGGCAATTAACAAGATTAGTGGGACACAGAGTGGATGAGAGAGAGACAAAGAAACATAGAGAACTCACAGACCAACAACCAGACCAGTGGAGACAAAGACAGTTCATAGGGGTATAAAACTTGAAGGGCTCTCTGTCAGAGAAGGGTCATGGTCACAACCCCTTCTCCCAGGAGTTTAACCTGGAGTCCAATTAAATGAAAATGAATGAATGAATATACAAATAAATATATTTTGAATTAATACACGAAGTTAATGACATATGTCAGGATGGACAGAGGTGACTTTGGCCAAAGCCCAGTGGCAGACAGAGCAACAAAGCTTCTGAGATCAAATCACTATGAGAGTACAAAGAGATGACACGAGTGGGCCAGCTCTTGCCTCAAACCATGTAGTCAAAGAGGAACAGAAGGACCAGATCTGTGGAGTGACAGACCCAGCGACTGATACCATTCCAGCTCTCCTGGTGTCCTGAAGAAGTTAGTTAATGTGTCTAAAGAGCTTAAGTGTTTCAAGTCCAGACCAGTTTTTGCCAGAGTACCTTTGCTGGGTGGTGGCCTGAGTAGGGAATCTCACTTAGGGGCCAGGGAAGTGTTGAAAGCAGGAGTGTTCTGCCACAGACACATCAATTCAGGCTTAACAGGTGACTATGCACAATCCAGCACCAGCAATGGCAACAGTGGCAATATTATAAATCTTGCCAACTTCACTGGCAGCGAAAGTGGCATGAAAGCCTGTTCTGAAGCAAACAGCTGAGGGTAGGAAAGGTGAAGTTCTCCAGCCTCAAAAGGTTTTGTCTGAGTTCTGGGCCAGTGCTAAGAGAGGAGTGGCAGGACCAGCACATGTTGGTCCTTGGGGCATTCCCAGATAACACGGCTCTCACTGCCTATTTTCACCCAGCCATTTTGGCCCCAAGGACATTTTTGCTCTGCATTTTGCTCTTTCATCCACCCATAGTATAAACTGTTCAGGTTAGAAGAATTCAACCTTACTAGGAGTTTAATACCTCTACTTCAACTTATACATTTCTTTGAATCTATAAATAGGAATTTAACACCTTACAAGTAGGTGAGCCCATGAGAGGAAAGACATCATGTGCTGGTCTTCCCAGTTATAAAGTTGGCACATGTTTCATTAGGTTCTCTTCCGAGTACTCCTGCTTTCCCAGTTTATAGCTATGAACCTGGAGCATGGTGCCCAAGTAAGAAAAAAGCTGCCTCAAATCTGAAGTTGGCCTGATGCTCACAGCTAAGCTGTGTTATTCTCCTCTTGGATATTTAAAATTTCATATAATACCAACTTCAAACAAGGTTACCCTGAGAACATGAGAATGTGTGGCAAAACAAGGCCACTTCATACTTTTGTCTTAAGCACAAAGTCAAGGCCACTGTGCCCCCCAGAAACTACTCAACACTGCTTCCTCTGGCCTAAAATGAGTAACTGCTACTTGTTTACCAGTTATTTATTTATCGGCTCTCTAGCTGGCCCTCCCTATAGATGAGGTTTTATTGCAGGGGTCCTCAAACTTTTTAAACAGGGGGCCAGTTCACTGTCCCTCAGACCGTTGGAGGGCCGGACTATAGTTTAAAAAAAAACTATGAACAAATTCCTATGCACACTGCACATATCTTATTTTGAAGTAAAAAAACAAAATGGGAACAAATACAATATTTGTATTTGCATGTGGCCTGCGGGCCGTAGTTTGAGGACCCCTGTTTTATTGAGATACCCTGACAGCATCCAATCTAAAATGAACCCTCACTTCCTTAGACCCTCTGTCAATCACCTAACCAAAGCCCAAATCCTATAATAGGTGGCTTCAACTATCCTCTCTTTGGGAGACCCCATGTTTCCTTCCACATAGTGTGTATTCTCCCACCCTGAAACAAGTAATAAACCCAACTTGTTCAAATGCAGGTGTGTTCCTGGTGGGTTTTAACTGAGGGGCATTGGCATGCCCCTAAAATGCATTCTTTTCATTTGTCTTGTGTGTTGTATTGTGTTGTATGTGTGTTTTGCATTAAAGGATATAAATTTTCAGTATCATATATATAATTTGGTAGGTGGGTTAACAGAGATTTATATGTTGAACATATCATAGCTACAAATAGTTTAAGGAGAACTGGTAAATAGGCATAATTACATTAGGAGAAACTGCATAGTTAGGTTGTATTACAATAAGTAATGTAAATTATTAAATCACTAGTGGCCCAGTGCATGAAATTCGTGCACATTAAAAGAGGATTAATTAGAGGAAATATTTTAATATTGCTATTTGCCCTTTCTCTAATATAGTGGTTCTCAACCTTCCTAATGCTGTGACCCTTTAATACAGTTCCTCATGTTGTGGTGACCCCCAATTTTATTGTTACAAATTGAACATAATTAAAGCATAGTGATTAATCACAAAAACAATATATAATTATATATGTGTTTTCCGATGGTCTTAGGTGACCCCTGTGAAAGGGTCGTTTGACCCCCAAAGGGGTCGCGACCTACAGGTTGAGAACCACTGCTCTAATAGAATTGTCAGAGATGAAAGAAAATTAGTAAAATGTATATGAAAATCTTCCTCCTGTCAGAGTCTGGGGCATGCCGCAGGACCCAGAGTCAAGTCTCTGCCCATCTGCAGCTCCTCAAAATCACATGAGACCCAGACCCAGCTGGCCCCACCCTCACTGGGTGAGATCCAGACCCAGCTGGCCCTACCTTTGTCAAACCCCGCCAGGTGGGGGACACAGCCTCAGGTCCCCTGGCCCAGTGCCGGGTGGGGGACACAGCCTCAGGTCACCTGTCAAGCCCCACCAGGTGGGGGGTGCAGCTTCAGGGCCCCCATCAGGCGCCGCAGGGTGGGGGTGCAGCCTCAGGTCCCCCATCAAGCCCCACTGGGTGGGAGACATGGCCTGAGATCCCACGTCAAGCCCCACTGGGCGAGGGGAGCAGCCTGAGTTCCCCTGGCCCAGCACTGGGGCAGGGGGTGCACCTTGAGGTCCCCCATCAAGCCCCACCGGGAAGGGGGCACAGCCTGAGGTCCCCTGTCAAGCCCTGCTGGGTGGGGGGGCACGGCCTCAAGTCCCCCAGCCTGGCACCAGGACAGGGGGTGCGGCCTGAGGTCCCCAGCTTGGCACTGGGGCAGGGGGTGTGGCCTGAGGTCCCCTGTCAAGCCCTACCAGGCGGGGGGCCCAGCACCACGCAGCCTCAGGTCCCTGCTGATTGCTCATTAAGGTTCGTTACGGGAACATGGCCTCCACTGTGGGCGCAGCCATCTTGTGTTACGGAATCCCTGCCTCTGCTGTGGGCGCAGCCATCTTGACCATTACAGCATGACAGCCAATTTGCATATTCCCTCTTTATTAGATAAGCCCATTTTAATGGAAATGTGTTGGTCTTAACAAAATGGGTGTCAATTTCGGAACTCAGGGATGCATAACATTTTTTTCCATTTGAAGTAATGGTAATTGCCACTGTGACTCAGGAGGACTTGCACTAAAGAAGATTGCCAGGAACAAATCACAAGGGAAAAGATTATATTCATAAGTATTCGATGTGCAATAGTATAGATCCATCCTGAAGAATGGGAAAATTCTGGGACACCTGAGGGAAGTTGGTAGCAATTTCCTCATGGAATAGCCAAGAAATTAATACCAATTTCCAAGTAATAATAAATATAACTATTTGAACTAATCAACACAAAATAAAATGGTCAATGTCTAAAACAGCACATAGTAAATTTTATTAGAAACAAAATACTTAAAAACTACATGTCATTTGTAACATTGAAAACTGTGAAAAGTAACCTGAGAAAATAACCTCCATGGGAAAAAATGACAAGTGTTGAAATTGCACAAGACAAAATTTATTGACGACCATAATTTTACAGAAAAATCACACATTCATGAAAATTTTAGATCTGTAAAATTTGAGTCAGGAAAATACACCTTGATAAAAAATAATGTTCACAAATGAACATTTATAATTCAAGGTAAATTTTTGCTATGAAAATAATTTTTAAATAAAGCAAATCCTTACTCTAAAGTTAAAATGAAACTCATCAATCCCAATGAAAATAATTTGGATAGATTAAAATTACAAATGGAAAGATGGAAATGGTTTATTTGTACAGTTTAGAAAATTGATTAAGAACCTTTAGTTAACTTAAGGGAATTTGTCTCAATAAAAATTTGCTTAATAGCCCTGACCAGGTGGCTCAGTTGGTTGGAGTGTCATCCCATGCACCAAAAGGTTGTGGTTTGATTCCCGGTCAGGGCACATACCTAGGTTTCTGATTCAATTATCTAAATACTATCCCCACTGCTACAGGGAAGGAGAACCAATTAATAGCCTAGAGCACACTTAATAGTCTGGGCACCAACTTTGGCCTTACCAAAAACTTGGGAACACTTTAACCTCTGCTTAATAACAATTCCCATTATTGTCACTATTGGTGATATGAAAAAGTCTCATTGTTAATGGAGAGAGGAATTAGAACCTAGTACTTTGTACCAGTTCAGACTATCCTGATCCATTCACATCACCCAATAACTGTCTACAAAAGGGTAGATTTTCTAAGACCAGATTAATGATACACTACCCAGTCACTACTCTCTTTAATGCCCCCCACCTTTTTATGAAATAACTAAGGGTTAAGAAGAATATATATATATATAGTGTCTTAATTTGAGTTTCCTCAGAAGCAGACCCTGAGAAACACCCACAGGGGGTAGAAAGTGATACAGGGAAAAGAAAGCAGTCCATAGTGTGTTATCAACCCAGCTACTACTGTTGGTGACTAGAGCTTACTCCGTGGGGAATCATATAAATTAGAGACCTTAGAGTGACCTTGCTCAAGAGGTGAAAGAGCTGGGGTACTTATACATAAACTCCAATCAGTTTTTGGTTAAGAGCCACCCTCCTCCTCTTCCAGCCTAGGGTAGAAAGCTTTCCAGGGTCTCTGATAATGCCCATAGACAAAGAGATATTGGCAGTTATAAATCATCATCTGGAACACACAAAAATGATAAGGCTGAGGAATAGAGGACATGACAGATGGCATTAGCTACATGTATTTGGATCACATGAAAATATTACCCCTTGTCTATTGGGGAGGTTAGCTTAGGCAGACTAAATAAAGGAGACATGGGATAGAATACTGATAGAAGTTTGAAATTTGATGGAAACTTAAGGATCTCAGGAGTTAATAAGAACACCTGGAGAGAAAGCAATGTGGACACAGCAATATTGTGGGCCTTGAAACTGGCCCAGGAATCTGAACTAGCTGAATTGGCTACTGTACCATAAAGGAGGAACAATAGATCACAGTGGGGAATAATTGCATTTTATTTTGGTGACAGTTGTTTCACCAGTTGGGTATAGGCTTTTCAGACCAAACACCCAGCAACTAAGATAGCTGTAAAGTTTATAGTTCAATAATTTCTTTTAACTGGAAAGTCTCACACAATGGATCAAATTTGGGGCATATTTCATGGGAATCTGACAAGTATCCAGCTTTTCTATATAGCATAACCATTCATAGGCCAGGGAGCCAGGGAACAAGAAAAAACTGTACAACGAAGACCTAGATATAAATGACTATGATGAAAATGAAAGATTTCTGAGCTCACTACCTTCTTTTGATTCTAAGGAAATTAGGGTCTGATTAGCCAATGAATTATCAAAGACAGGTGATTTATGAGGGCCTCTGTGGGAGCCCAAGGGTTTTTGGAAAACCTATTCACCTCTTGTCTTCTATATAGGCCTTGAGTGAAGGAAACCATTTAGGGTCCCTGTTTTTCTACTCACTTCCCTCCTTGCACATTCTCCAAACAAGGAATCAGGTTAAGTAAGATTCTAATAGAATCAAGTGGACCATTTTTGCTTGTGGGCTCATTATGAATTTATAAGATTGTATTCATGGATACAGCACTTTCTTCTGCTTCCTTTAACCTCTAAGCAGCCAACATAATAAACTGACTATCCTACTTTTTCTCCCCAACATGGCTTCCAGGTCTAGGGCTACTATCCCATCAGTCTAAACCTCTTGTTTGAAATGGAGTTCTTTGTTGGAACTTTTAAATTCTCTATGACATCTTAATTTCTCTATAGAAACTTGACAGTGAGAGAGATTTCCTATAAAGCCTTGGGCCATTTGATATCCTATCATTGTATTATTTGGACCATGCTGTCATCTGGTGTTCATTGTATAGTCCTACTTGGTAGGCTATGTTCAACAAAGATACTGTACATAATCTAAGGTGAGGAATACAATAGGTGTGGTGTTTAACATCCTGAATAAAATGCTTTCACAAGTTTCTGATAATGACATCAGAGGCATTCACTGAACACCGTAGATAGCTGAATTTCACATCTCTTTGGCCCAAGAAAGGCTCATAAGAGCCATGATACAGATTAGTCATAACATTTTGGGTTACCAGAGAAACAATAAGAAGTACATTATTAAATTTCCATGAAAGAAGTTCAAAGATACTAATTGTACCTGTTCCCATCCTCCATTTTCATTCTGTCTTTAGAAAAGAAATGCTAAAAGGAACCCTTATTCACTGCTGATGGGGATGTAAATTGGTATAGCCACTATGGAAAACAGTATGAATGTTCCTCAAAAATTAAGAATAGAGCTACCACATGACCCAGCAATCCTTCTTGGTATTTATCCAAAAAATTGGAAAACATTTGTTTGCAAAGAACATGCACTCCTATTTCATTGTAGCATTATACGTGGTAGCTTATACGTGGTAGCTAACACATGGAAACAACCTAAGTGTCCTTTGATGGATGATTGGGTAAAGAAGATGTGATACACACACACACACACACACACACAGTGGAATACTATTCAGTCATAAGAAAAGATGAAATACTGCCATCTGCAACAGCATGGATGGAGCTTGAGATATCATGCTAAAGGAAATAAGTAGGTGAAAAAAGACAGAAACCATACTACATCACTCCTATGTGGGATGTTAAAAAGGAAGCAACAAACAAACAAATTCATAGATACAGACAACAGAAGGGTGGTTACCAGAGGGGAAGGAGGTGGGGGAAGGATGAAGAGGGTGAAGGGGATCAAGTATATAGTGATGGAAGGAGAGTAGATTTTCTGTGGTGAGCACACAATGCAACATACAGATGTTGTCATTACAAAGTTGTACACCTGAAACTTATATAATCTTATTAACCAATGTTACAACAAATTTAATAAAATTTTTAAAAACAAAATTTTAAAAAGACAAAAACTTCAAGAAAAAGAAATGCTGAACTGACTAATCAGAATCCAGGACCCTCACTGGGCTGTTTTTTAATGCACAGAACTTGGGGGTAACAATAAGACCTTCTCAGGTTATCATTTTCTCCTGCTCAGGTGAAACTTTTTTTTTTAATATATTTTTATTGATTTTTTACAGAGAGGAAGGGAGAGAGATAGAGAGTTAGAAACATCCATGAAAGAGAAACATCGATCAGCTGCCTCCTGTGCCCGCAACCCAGGTACATGCCCTTGACCGGAATCGAACCCGGGACCCTTCAGTCAACAGGCCGATGCTCTATCCACCGAGCCAAACCGGTTTCGGCTAGGTGAAACTTTTAATCTCATTAGAGTGAAAAATTCCAAAATTTTACTTTGAGTTTAAGAGCTCTAGATTAAAGTCAGAGCCACAACACCAGCTCCTGAAGTATTATTTTGCTTACCTTTACCTCCTTTGTGGGCCTCACAGAAAGAGCAGTTAAGCCAAGGAAGTATTTGGGTCTCTCTGGGTTCCTTGATATATCATCCTAATCACATCTCTTACTAGTACCCCAATTACACCCCCACCTCCAAAAAAGTAAAAGAGTCTCACTCCTAATAGTGGATACAGTAAAAGGTATCCAATCCAGGGCATGTCAGTAAGAAATAAGAAATCTGAGCAATGAATAAAACCTTGGAAAATCTAGCAGATAATGGGCTGTCACTCTAGAAGTATTCTTGTTTCAGAACCTCTATGAGAAGACTGAGGATGTGAAAGATGCTGGCTTGCACTCCTACCCAAGATTTGTACCTGCTCCCACCCTCCATCTTCATTCCACCTTAAGAAAAGAAATGCTAAAGGGAACCCTCATTCACTGCTGGGGGGAATGTAAATTGGTACAGCCACTATGGAAAATAGTATGGATGTTCCTCAAAAAATTGAGAAGAGAGCTATCACATGACCTAGCAATCCCTCTTCTGTGTATCTATCCAAAACATTTGTTTGCAAAAATATGCACCCCTATGTACATTGCAGCATTGTTTCAGAATCTCTGTGAGAAGATTGAGGACACTAAATAGAATTTGATAGGAAATGCAAAAGATCTTAATGGGGGAGGGAGTAATTCTTTATTGGTACAAACCTTGTTTTGATAACTAACACCACTGTCCCGTATTCCCAGATTTTCTTATTTGTTGTGTGTTTCACATTAGATTCTGATCCATTTTTACCTGTTTCCTTATAAACTAACCTTGACTTTGATTAATTGCATACTAGCAGTTTCATGTGACAGACCCAAGTTCTTTTCTGAACAGAGAGCCCCAATAGCAGAGGAAATAATGTAAAGCATTCTAATTTGTCCCCCTATATTTGCCAGCCCACTTGCACATACATGGGACCACATGACTAGGTCTGGACAATGAAATATAAGTGGATGTGACATGTGTCACTTCTGGCTGAGTCAATAAAGTTCCTACATGAAATTATCCAGCATCTCTTTTTCTCCCACAGCATCAGTTAAACAAGCTACATGTTCCGATGGTGCAGCTACAAAACAGTGGAGTGATTGTGTGGAGCAGATCCCCTCCCATTCTCACATCCCCTCTCCCCAGCAATGGGACTGTGATATGAGCAAGAAATAAACTCTTGGTGTGTAAAACTTCTGACACTTTGAGTTTGTTATCTGAACATAATTGTATTCCTATAGAAGACAGCCCCCTTCTCCTGCATGCATAGGGCTTATTTCACACTCTTAACTTAGTCGTTAATAAATCTGCATGTTAAACCCATAATCCTCTGAACTGGCTCTACTGGACATAAAATCGCACACAAGTCAGCAAGCAAAGCTTTAACTTCCAACCAAATACATAGTAGTGAGCAATATAATTCAGTAAGCACAAATATTTTGTACTG
The DNA here is from genome assembly GCF_000147115.1 of Myotis lucifugus. Classification (NCBI taxonomy): domain Eukaryota; kingdom Metazoa; phylum Chordata; class Mammalia; order Chiroptera; family Vespertilionidae; genus Myotis; species Myotis lucifugus. Next base: position 9,471,489 of record NW_005871050.1, on the reverse strand, counting down.
CACAAAAAAACAGGAAATAATTAAATTTCGTATAGACATTTCTTTATTATATTTTCCCACTTGAATATTTAGAGAATAATTTAAATGTGATTCATACTGACAGCAAGCACAGTATCAAATATTAGCTTTTTAATATTTTTCTGTTCTCACCCTTGATTCCTTTAGGAAAAAATATTTAGATGACCTCAAAGAAACACTTATTATGCTAATCACAGTATGCAGTAATACAACAATCCCATACTCAATAGAAAAGAAAGCAACAAAGAAGTGAAAAAGTCTTTCTCCTCAAATCATTTTAATTCTTTTTTCCACAGCCATATAAATTTAAAGTATGAAACAACAATAATACAGCTATAGAATCTAGGTTTTCTTTCAAAGCAGCGGCATATAAAACATAGAAAAGCTAAAACCTCAGCACAAGCTTCAAAAGAACAAGGACTGAGAGGATTTGATGAAGACATGAAATGCACGAAATACAGTACACAAAATACTAGAATGCATAAAATATAAAGCTACACATTTCAAGTAGAAAGCATTGTAAAATATATAAAATATGCAAGAAATCAAAATGAAAAAGATTTTTCTTAGAGTACCATGAATACACTGGAACTGGCAATTAGCATTTGAAGATGGGAACAAGAAAATAGCAGTTTCCCATTTAAAACTTTATTTCTAGGCTTTAGGATTTCACCTTCTTGACATCCTTCTTTCCAGAGCTCTCAGTAGCTGACTCTGCTTTTCTTTTCTGTGACTAAAATGGAAACAGATTTAATGTTCTGCTCCAATATGGATATTTTTAAATGGCCCAACAATGTTAAATCTAGGATGTAAATGCATTAAAAAAAATTTTAACATGAATATTCACTTAAATGTTATACTCACAATTAATGTTCTAAATAGCCCAACAAACTATATAACCCAATGTAAAATAACCTTCAAATATGTTTCTTTTTAAAAAAAAAAGACATAAAATATGCATAAAAAATAGTCATCAAGTGACTAGTTACACATGGTACTATAAATGTACTCTTATGTTAACTACTTAATACTGAAAGTTTTCTGGGCAAAATGTTATTTATGAGTGTATTATTTATAAAAACTATATGATAAGATATTAAAATACCACATTTCATGTATTTTATGATGCACATTTCTTTTCCACATTAGCATCTCTGAAATCAGGATGCATCTTACAATTGGTGACAAGTTATAGTTACTTGGCAACAGTTTTTCTCAGTGGTACATAAAATAATGCTGTGTCTTAGAGTAGAAGGCTTCCAGGCTTGCTGAAATATGGTAGTTTACATAACCACACTCAAATAACATGACCCATTTAAGACTATTTTAAATTGTAACTATACAAGGCAACCTGACTGGATTAAAATCAAGTCATCTTATTATTCAACAGTTAATTTATTAGCAAGTAAACCAAGTAAAGCTTTACTATCTACTCAAAGTTCTAATTTTCACTCATAGTTCCACAAAGAAAATTTATTTAATCAAATCAGAACTCCCTGTTTCAATTACAGCCCCATCCCATACCCCTCCTCCAACTCCCACCAACAACTCTAGTCTCAATTTGAAGGATTTTACTTGCATTATATTTTTGCTTAAAGTCATGAGGAATTTTTTTTAAATAGAGCCCTGTTACTAGGTAGGGAGTTCCTAACCATATGGTCTATAAACAAATAAGAAACAGTGGTTGCAGTGTAATTCTTTTTCTATCAAAAACAAATTAGCAATTCATAAAACAGTTTTTATAATTGGTATCACTATGGCATTAAACATAATATAGGCATTTTAATTATGTAAAAAAATGGGATCTACCTAAAAATTAGGAAAATGCTGAAAATTTTACCATTGGAGTTTTAGTTGTGCGTTTCTTCTTTTCTGCTCTCTCTCTTTCCTCAATTTCCATATTTTCTTTCTCAATCAATGAAATCAGAGTATTACAGCGTCTCTGGAACTCCTAAACCAAACAGTTAATGATTTTAAATTTCTGTGACCCAGGAATACTCATTAGTGATAATTCTTTAGCTGTATCATTTCTGTGGTACAGATTTCTAAAGTTAGTATTCTTCAGAACAATATCTATACAGGATATTAATACATTCCACCAAAAATATGGGGAAGAGGTAAATGTCATTCAATGGGTAAATGGGCAAAAAAACCCACACAACTTTGGTGCACTTGTACCATGAAATACTACTCAACAATGGAAAGGAAGTAAGTCTTAGTACGTACAACAATCTAGATGAACCTCAAGAGAATTACGCTGAATGAAAAAAGTTGACCTCAAAAGGTTACATACATATTCCACTTATATAACATTTTTTAGAGAATTTTTTTATTATTCAGGAAGAGAGCAAACAAAGAATATGTAACATTCTTGAAATGACAGTTTAGAAATAGAGAACATACCAATGGTTTCCAGGTGCTATGGAAAAGGGGGATAGTGGGAGTGGCTATAAAAAACTAGCATGAGGGAGTCTTACGGTGGTGCTGGTTACATGAATCTACATGTGATAAAAATTGCACTGATCTACATTCACATGCGTGAGCACACACACACAAGAGCCATGTATAACCGATGAAATCTGAATAAGCACTGTGGATTGTACTAATGTCAATTCCCTGGTCATGACATTGTACTATAGTTATGCAAGATGGTATTATCATATCAATTTGGGAAGACTAGGTGAAGGGTGCATGGGACCTCCTGTACATTTCTTTACAACTTCCTGTGAATCTATAAATATTTCTAAATAAAAAGCTAAAACCACATAAACAAAAAAAAAGGGAATATCTTATTGCCAGAATAAGTTTTGCAAGTAGTCAGTTTACAAAACTGAAACAGATTGCTGTCGTACAGGGCTCCTCACAGTGGTCAAGTTTCCGATGAGCACTGTCAGCCACTAGGTGACAGATGTAGGATGCAAGTAGTTCCCAAAGCTATTCAACCAACAGAACTCTCTTCTCACAGAACATCTTGTGGGATCAGAGTTCTGAGGAACACATCTCAGGAAACACTGCTGTATTTGTTAATTTGGAGCAAACAGTAGCTGAAAAGATTCTGCATTCACCTTGCCACTACCTATATTTCACTGCCAGCAAATCAATGCATCTGACTATAAACAGTTTTTATGAATGTATGGTGAGTACCAAACATATGATTCATTAATATAGACATTCATATACGTTAATCCTGTATACTTTGCTGTATTTTAAAGGTCAATAATAGTTTAATATTAAAAGATAAGTAATATTTTAAAATATGATTCCTTTTCTGTATAAGCAAAAATTCCTGATAAAATACAAAATAGCTAAATGTTCAAATGAAAATGTTTATGGACAATTAAAACTCCAACCAAAAATATGGTCAAAATACAATAGAAAACTCCTAAAAATTAAAATGTCCAAATATTTTTGATTTTTCACTAAAACTAATGATCAAAGAAATGCAAAGTAAAACAATATCGTCTTTATTAAATTTGCAATATGTATGTACATATGTATGTGGTATGTGTATCCAGTGTCAGCAGTAAGATGGTGAAATGAGAACTCTATAATTCACTGATGATGAGATGCCAATGTTATGAACTGAATTGTGAACCCTCAAAATTCATATGTTGAAGTTAGCACCTCCACATTGTGACTGGAGGTAAGACCCATAGGAGGTAATTAAGGTTAGTTAAATGAGGTCATAAAGATGAGGACTTGTGTTTTTACAAAAAGAGAAAGTGATGCCCAGAGATCTCTCTCCCTTTACACTCCAACAAAGAAAGGACCATGAGAGAACACAATGAGAAGGTGCCATCTACAGGTCAGGGATAAAGGTCTCACCAGAAACCAACCCTGCTAGCACCTTGGTCTTGGACTTCCAGTCTCCAAAACAGTGAGAAATTTCTCTTTAAACCACCTGCAGACTAACACATTACCTTTCTGGAAAGCAATTTGGGAATATCAATAAAGCATCTTAAAAATGTCGTTATTTTGAACTAGCAATTCCATTCCTAGAAACTTAATGTAAGGAAATAAGAAATATATAGGGTGTCCCAAAATTCACGCAAGATTTTCAATTCAATTCAATTGCAAATCTTGCGTGAATTTTGCGACACCTATATATAAAGATTTACTGTAAAAGAATGTTTACAGCAGTGTTATTTTAGCAGGAAAATACTGGGGACTAAATTTTTGGTAACTTGGAAATACACAAATGCATCTTATATACATATATACAGAGAAATAGCTGAGAGAATATTATCTACAATATTACTAATGGTTAACAGCAGGTATCTCTGAGAGTGGGACCAATGATAACATATTTTCTCCTTTATACTAGTCTGTATTTTCCAAGTTTTCTGCAATGAACTTTTAGGTGTTTGGTAATCTGTAACATTTTTAAGAAATGGAAAATGGTTTTTTGAAGACAGTTTTATCTGTCCAAATAAAAGCCAGAAAAATGACATACAACATAGAAAATGTTACATAACAAAAATATTATCAACTATCCAAGCATTTTTTACTCTAAAATTCAAGCCCAAAAGGAAGCAGAAAACCAAAGATAGTCTAGACAGAAAAATTCCTCATTGACAAGTTATTGTTTAACTGTTATAAATAACCTTACAAAACACTGGTACATTCAAGTCTCTTGTATATATTCAATTACCCAAGGTTAAATAATTTAGGAAAAGTAACACTGAAATTTTCCTTACTTACCAAAACAATACTGGTATCTTTAATATGCAGACCAAATACTCTTCATAGCTTCATTCAATAACACACATACAAATTAAACAGCATGTTATTCAATTTATCTATTATAGAAAGGGCTAAGTTGACCCTGATGAGATTTGATTGTTGGTTTCTAGGGAGACTAGATGGAGTCTTTATTTGAATCTCATTCTTGAATCATTAAGCTATACCCTCTGGCTATTATTATTCTCAGTAAGTAATAGCTGTCTGTGACTGCAGATATCTTTGGATACATATTCATGGTTTATATGTGTGATTCAGGAAAAAAAAATACTTTTGACACAGTCTCATATGCAGAGAAGCAGTATATATAAAAGTGATTATAAATAGACTGTATAATTTCTTACCTTCATTCCTTTTAACTTGTCACTAACTACTCCAAACAGAAAAATAACCTAACTCACTAGATAAACGCACCAAGGAATGGGAAAGGATGAATGTTGCTTTACTAGCATAGGTACTGTCACTTTCTCTAGATATACCAACCCCATATTTTTATTTTTTTTAGAAAGAGAGAAAGGGAGAAGGAGAGAGAAATATCAATGTGAGAGAAGGAGAGAGAAACATCAATTAGCTGCCTCCTATATGCCCACTACCGAGGATTGAGCCTGCAACCCCATGCATGTGCCCTGACCAGGAATGGAATCAGCAACCTTTTGGTACATTGGACAACACCCAAACAATTGAGCCACACTGGCCAGGACCCAACCCCATTTTTTATTCACACACTTAAAGACTACCTAACTAAACAGATGGTATCATAAATAGATCACTAGCTAAAACCAGAAATTACATGGAGAAAGGCCAGATTACCAATAAAAGGGTGTTGTACTTTTTAAATGACTATGAGAAATTTCATGATGTCAAAAGCACTTTCATCGTATATCATTATCCTTTCATTTATATATTTTACTACATTTTTATAACTCTTTACCTTCCCATTTTCCTGGGGTTACAGGGAGTGGTTTCTATAGTTCTATAGACTAATTATCTCTTTCTCTCATCATTTCCCCATGCTGAATTTAGGAATGAAGTTGCAGGGAGAAAAATAGCATATGAGAGGAAGAGAGGAGATGCTAAACCAATAAATACAACAGGAAAGTGACAAATGGAAGACTGTTCTGCAATGTTAATAACTGTGGCAAAAGAAGAAAGTACTTTGTGTTCACGCATATGTGGAAATGCTGGATTTTAAAAAGGTTAAACAAATTTCTTCATGGCAGGATTTCTCTGGGTATTTCACATTCTAATGTAGATTGGAAGCATCCAGGGAAGGATTCAGTATCAGAATTTCCCAAATCTATTTGAACACAGAACCCTTGTCCTGCATATCATCTATTTGCATATCCTAGAACAATGTTTGGTAAAAACTAACTAGGGAAATGCTGTGCAGGGTAAGAATGATGAATAAGGTTAAGTTTGGATCAAAGTACAAAAAAACAACAACTAGAAACTAAGAACAAAGAACTAAGAAATTTGACTTAATTCAGTTGACAAAAGGATCTCATTGATGATTTTTGAGCTGGAGGAGTGATATAATCAAAGGTGTTTTTTGGTACTTGGAATTCTTTCCTGGATACAGATTCTCAATAGTAAGAGTTCATAAAACTATACACTCTCAAGATTAGAAAGGGCCTTTAAAAACCATTCAAGTTGATGCTTAAATCCCTTCTATTAGGCCCTTGTTAATTAGTTGTCCAGCATGTCTGAATTCTTCCAATGATAGGGTCCTCTCTACCTCCCAAGGCTCTCTATTTCACCTTTCAACAAGTTTAAAATGTCCCCTATGCAACATTACAATTTGCTAGAATCAGTTTCCAACAATCAGTTCTAGGTAGAATTTTTTTAAATATGATTTTATTGACTTGAGAGAGAGAGAAAAGAAAAGGGAGAGAGGGAAAAACATCGATGAGAGAGAAACATCAATCAGCTGCCTCCTGCACACACCCTACTGGAAATCTTGTTTGCATTCCAGGCATGTGCCCTGACCGGGAATCAAACAGGTGACCTCTTGGTGCTTGGGATGATGCTCAACCCATTGAGCCACACTGGTCGGGCTACATCTAATTTTTATAGTTATAGAAAACAAGCTGATTTCCTCGTCTGCATGACAATATTTCAAATATTACAAAGCAGCTATCATGTTTCCATCGCTATCACCAATACAACCCCCAAACACCCCTCATTTAGTAAGGGCACATGCCCGGGTTGCAAGCTCAATCCCCAGTGTGGGGCATGCAGGAGGCAGCCAATCAATGATTTTCATCATTGATGCTTCTATCTCTCCCTCACCCTTCCTCTCTGAAATCAATAAAAAATATTTGAAACAGAGGTCAGCACATCTTTTCTGAAAAGAGCCAGATAGTAAATATTTTCAGCTTTGTAACTACATGGTCTCTGTCACAACTATTCAGCTCTGCCATATAGGATAAAAGCAGCAGTAGACAGTATATAAATGAAGGAGTGTGACTGTGTTCCAATAAAATCTTACTTACAGATATTAAAATCTGAATTTTGTATTTATTTTCACATGTCACAAAATAGTATTCTCTTGGCTTTCTTTCAACCATTTGAAAATATAGAAATCATTCTTGGCTTGCAGGCCATACAAAAACAGGTGGTGAGCACAATTTGCCAACCCATTTAAAACTACAGAATTTAAATTTACTTAAAAAAATTTTACTGCCTTAGCTTTCCATGCCTTTAATTATGATCTTACTCACTATAAAGTCACCCGAGTTTCAACTTTTAAATACTAAGATATGTATCTCTACCTTTATGTAATAAATGATGGAATGTTTGCAGTGAACAGCACTGCCCCTTAGTGTGTGGTAAACATCAGTCATCCTGGGCACCAAGTTCAAATATCATTTTTCCCAATACTCAGCTTCAAAGTATCAATTCAAAAGGCACAGAAAGCATCAGTAGTCTTGAAGTGACTTATTGAAAGAGACTAAAGAAGCTCTACATCACATTTCCTATGTACTAAAATCCTAGACACTAGCCCTATCTACGTCTAAATGACAGAAGGTTCATGCCCATTATGGTTCAAAGTCAAAAGCAGGTGAATAAGGAAGGGAAAAAAATAAATTGCACTTCACATTTGTGTCTCTAAAGTTTTAGGTAGTCCTATAAAGCCATAATTTTCTTCTACAGTTCTTAGTAAAACAAAATCAGTAGGTTTTCACCTTTGCTCTTTTATAAACTCCCTATACTTTACCTACAAAATCAATACCTTGAACTATACATTGTGTGGTATATTTCCCAGGTCCTCTGTCACCTTGGAACCTCTATCATAATAACAAAAAGCAATCACATTCTATACTAGAATCTCAGGGCCCAAGCACACTGCCAGTTAAATGATAATTAATATTCTAATAAATATATCATACATTTCTTAAAAACAAGTATCAAATGTTATGATGCTTTTACTTAACTGCTGCTGCTTAAACATCATCCTATCCTATATAATAAAGAGGTGATATTCAAATTGACCATCACACCCTCACAAAGATGGTTGCCTATGACCAGGCCGGCAGGAGGATTAGTGAGGGACGACCAAATGACTGAACAAGCAGGCTGCGTGGGGCAACCATGCCGGCAGGGGGGTTAGTGAGGGACGACCAAACGACTGAACAGCAGACCACATTGGGCGACCAGGCCAGCAGGGGGGGCTGTGAGGGGAGACCAGGCCAGCAGGGGGGGCAGTTAGGGGCAACCAGGACAGCAGGGGGCAGTTAGGGGCAATTAGGCTGGCAGGGGGGGCAGTTGGGGGCAATTAGGCTGGCAGGGGTGGTAGTGAGGGGCAACTGTGCCAGCGGGGGGTGGCAGTTGGGGGCAACCAGGCTGGCAGGGGGGAGCAGTTAGGGGTGACCAGGCCAGCAGAGGGGGGCAGTTGGGGGCAACCTGGCTGGCAGAGGGGGGCAGTTAGGGGCAACCAGGCTAGCAGCAGGGGGCAGTTAGGGGCAACCAGGCCGGCAGCAGGGGGCAGTTAGGGGTGACCAGGCAGGCAGGCAGGCAGGCAAGCGATTAGGAGCCAGCAGTCCAGGATTGTGAGAGAGATGTCCGACTGCCGGTTTAGGCCCGGATTGTGAAAGGGATATGGGATTGGGCCTAAACTGGCAGTCGGACATCCCCTGAGGGGTCCCAGATTGGAGAGGGTGCAGGCGGGGCTGAGGGGACCACCCCCATGCACAAATTTTATGCACAGGCCTCTAGTCCTATATAATAAAAGGCTAATATGCTAATCAACCAAACGGCGGAATGATCGGTCGCTATGATGCACACCGACCACCAGGCAGAAGACGCTCAATGCAGGAGCAGCCCCCCAGTGGTCAGTGCACCCCCACATGGGGAGCACCGCTCAGCCAGAAGCCCTGAGCCAGGCTCATAGCTGGTGAGTGCAGCAGCAGTGGTGGGAGCCTCTCTCGCCTCTGTAGCAGTGTTAAGGATGTCCGACTGCTGGCAGACGAATTTTGTGCACCAGGCCTCTAGTTACTTATAAAATGTTACATCAGCTCCTCACAAGGTAACACATAAGTATAAACACCTAAAACAGACTCCTGTTAGTGCATTTATTGTATTGCAGATTGTTAGGACAATTCTACCTTAAATCAAACACTATAGTTACTAATAAAACACATGCTATTTACAACTGACTATTCAAACTTATCCTATATAATAAACACCTAATATGCTAAGTGTCCGGTCAGCTGTTCAACCAATCAAAGTGTAGTATGCTAATGATATGCTAAGGGCACTCAACTGCTCGCTGTGATGTGCACTGACCACTAGGGGGCAGATGCTCTGATCAGTAAGTTAGCTTGCTGCTGGGGTCAGGCTGATCGGGACTGAGCAAGATGGGCCAAACACACCCTGGAGCCCTCCCGCGGTCCCTCTCTGGCTGGCCACTGTCCCGCGTCTCTCCCCAGCCCTGATCATGTACTGGTGGAGTCCCTGACCCTGGCCTGCACCCTCTCACAATCTGGGACCATCGGGGGATGTTGGAGAGCCGGTTTTGGCCCGATCCCGCAGACAAGGCCGAGGGACCCCACTGGTGCACAGATTCCTGCACTGGGCCTCTAGTGAATAAATAAAAGCTACAGGGCTGAGAGCCTAATAAAGTCTAGGATTAGAAAAAGGTAGATGAAAAGAAAAGAACTCAACCCCATTGGTACATTTCTTCACATTCTATCCAAATCTGCTCCAACTGCAGGTGTCTGTGAGATAGAAGCAAACTTAAGTACAAAAGCTCCAAGCTCATCTATGCCTACTTTGTGCAAGCTATTATGCTGGTCCCTTTAGATATAACCAGTTGCACTTAAAAATTAAGAGAACAGTAGTTCAAAATGCGTCTAGGGCAGATGATGATACATTAGCTAAGGGAAGAAAAAAAAGATGAGGAACAGAGAAAAGATAGAGATATAAATTTGGAGATTATCAGCCTATAGTTGGTAGGTGAGGTAGACATTTGGCCACTTGCACAAAACAGTATTTCTAAAATGTAAATCTGATCATGTCACTGACCTGTTAAAATCTTCCAATGACTCCCCACTTCCTATAGACTAAAGACCAAAGACTTCAATATAGCAGACAGTTATTTCCTTATTTCCCAGTACTTCCTGCTTACATCCTACCATACCAACCTACTTGCAGTTTCTGAATATGCTCGGCTTGTTTATACCTTTGCCCATGAAGTTTCCACAACCCTGAATGTAGTCCCATGGCCAACTACTTTTAGTTTTTTAAGACTTGGTTCCAAGAAGGACCTCTTCTATGAAGCTATTCCTCGGACCTAAAACTCAAGGCAAAGTCAAACACTACCTCCTCTGTGCATATCTCTACATTGAACCTTTTCAAAATTAAGGCTGGAAAGGGACAGTTTCAGCTTTTAAGTGCATGAGTTAATAATATATCTCTATGAGCATAACTATATTGCATTTTTAATATTTTAATAATTCTATAGTCAAGAAGAACCCAATAATACATTTTACAGTTAACCAGTTTTATCAATAATGTATTAATTCATATTTCTCACATTTCATTAATAATGTAATACTCTAAAATATCAATGTTAGCTGTTATCATATAATTAACTACTGACATGTAAAATAAAAAATTGTGATTGGTCTGCTTTATGAAATTTTCTAGACCATGCTGCATAAGCAACAAACAAAAGTAATTACTGTGACTCTAGAATAAGTAGGAAATTTTCAAATTTGACTTTTATTTTTCTGAAGTATAGTACCTATAAAGAAAATCTTTCTCTATGATGAACTAATCACCTAATTAACACTATCACTGATAAATTTATAAAAAAGGGAAGCAAGCTAATAAAAGGCTACAGTGATATTTTCTAAAAAACATTTTTCTCCTACAATTGTCATGAGAAATTTCATTTTTTTAATTTTAAATAAGGAACACTTTCATTAATAATAAGTTGATTTAAAAACAAAGAGTAATATCATGAAATTTTTATTACATTGTATACAACAGTATGTGATTCTCTGAGAGGCTGTCAGAAAAAAATATCATTTAAACTACTACAAAAGGCACGGTAATTGTAATAACCAATTACTAGTACTTTGATTCAACTCCAAGGCACATGGCCACAGGCAATATGCACATAGCTCCTTTATCTGGGAGAGGAAAGGAAAATTTTCCCCAGAAGTTAAAAGGCAAGAATTCTTTTTTTTTTTTTACTAAAATTAAGAGTAAAAGCAACCCTGCAAAGGATACAATAAATGGTTATATCAAGAAATATTATTTATCTTAGAGAGTTAAATTCTGCTTTTCTCCTTTAAGTACTTAAAAGGACCTAAGCAGATCCAAAAATGTACTGATTAAGCTTTGGGTACTTTTCATATGTCCTTTCCAGTAAACTGACTAATGTGCTGGATCTTTTGGACCTCTCATCTTCTTCTCAAACCTCCAAGTCACATTGGTCTATCACTAAATGAATGGAAATAGTACCCTGACATCTATTCCCTGAAAGGAATGACAAGAAAATTAATGAGCTAATAGTGATAAAGATTTTGGCAAGCATTATATAAAAGGTACTATCAAATATGAAGTGTTATCATTTTTTATAGTCATTTGGTAAAAGTCTTTGAATGCCCTAAGACTAAGACCCCATTTTAAGATATTTTTCTTAGGAGGGAAATGGTAGGGCTATTCATATGCTCTGAGTTTTAAAATCTAAATTGATCGTATCCTTCCTACTTGTTTATATAGTTCAATAGGCTTTGATTACTTAAAGAACACAGAAGTTTTTGAAGAAAGAAATCACGATCTTTTTAACACAGAGAAATGAAACTAAAATTCATTTTTTTTCTTTTGTAGAGCAAGAATTTTTAAATGGAGGAGAGCCTCAAAGAAATCTTCAACCTTTAGCTGAAGGCTTTCAAAGTGAGGCATATTTAGAAGTGGAGGTTCATGACTTTAAGCACTATAAGACTGTTATTTAAGTCAGAAGCCATTAATTCAGTACTTTGAGATCTCAGAATAAAATATTACTACCAAAGTTTCTACTTTTTTTCTAAGCATTTCCATCCTATTTATTGGTATCTCTGGGAGAAAAGAAAGACATCTTTAAGCAAGATTATGTTTTTAAAGATAGCTTCTATAGTAAGCTAAGTTTAAAGTTTAAACATTAATAAGATTTTAATTGGAACACAGTGACATACATAATGAATCAAATTACATCTTCTGTATTTCTAAGATGGGATTTTTCAATGAAACAAATTATTTTAACTTTGGAAATCACAACTGCCTCTTTCAATTTCCTAGGTTGTGAATGTGATTCACTATATATGAACAATTATTTAAAATGATAGGGCAAAGAGATCATCTAGGAATATTAATAATCTATTTCTTTGTGTCTTATTTTAATTTTTTTCAATTATGGTTTACATTCAATATTATTTTGTATTAGTTTCAGGTGTACAGCATAGCAGTTAGATAATCATAATTAAGTAAGTGTTCCCCCCCATATTTCCAGTACCTACCTCGTACCATACACAGTTATTATTGACTATATTCCCTATGTTGTACTTTACATTCCCATGACTATTTGTAACTACCAATCTGTACTTCTCAAACCCTTCAAAGTTTTCACCTAGTCCTCTAACCCCTCTCCACTCTGGCAACCATAGGTCTATTCTCTGTATCTATGAATCTGTTTGTTTTGTTTGTTTGTTTACATTGTTTTTTTAGATTCCACATATAAATGAAATCATATGGTATTTGACTGACTTATTTCACTTCCCTAATGACTGATATTATCATAAAATATTCCAAAAAAACGATCTAAATATATTTTAAATATACTACCTGTACTCTAATTCCAGATATATAAGCAAAAATGATCCATTACCCAGGAGGAAAATAAAAACAATATGACAGAAAAGTTAACAAACAGAACACTTTGTATTACAATATTTAAATATGAAGTAAACTATAACATATTTTTAAAGATTTGTTAGAGCCGAAACCGGTTTGGCTCAGTGGATAGAGCGTCGGCCTGCGGACTGAAAGGTCCCAGGTTCGATTCCGGTCAAGGGCATGTACCTGGGTTGCGGGCACATCCCCAGTGGGAGATGTGCAGGAGGCGGCTGATCGATGTTTCTCTCTCATCGATGTTTCTAACTTTCTATCTCTCTCCCTTCCTCTCTGTAAAAAATCAATAAAATATATTTTAAAAAAAAAGATTTGTTAGAAATCATAAATTGCACCTTCTAGAAGGTAATTAAGGACAGAGATGTCTTAATTTTCAAAAGACAAAATGAATGTTTCATTGTTCATTAGCTATGTAGTTAATATCTGCTCTTTGGAAAACACACATTAGAGATTTAAATATCTTGGTAAAGAAACAGGTAAATGTAGAAAGAAGATGGAGGAAAAGGATTCTTTACAAGGGATTTCAGGGACATCTAGTGGTTGTTAATAATATACTTGGTTTATTCTTGGAAAATGAAATAAGTTTATATAGTTCTACAGGCATGTTCATATTACAAATAATATAAGCTTTTCCTTGCACTTCTAAATCTATTTCGTCCTACTGATTTTGTTTAATGATTCCAGAAACTGAAAACAGCATTAAACTCTCAACCTTTTTAAAAATATCACTGAAATAATATTTGAAAATTCAGCAAAAGTTCCACCACATAAAAGGGCATACATGATATAAAATATGATTCACCAAAAAATATAGGTAAGCATTTGTCTTTTACAAGTTGTTGATGCTGCTCTAAATTAAATAGTTAAATGCATAAACCTCCAAATGGCTAAAATGCTAAATACAAGAGGTACAAATTTCCAATTATAAAACATATAAGCCATGGAGATGTAATGTAGAGCATAGTGACTACAGTCAGTAATATTATAGCCCTGGCTAGTGTGGTTCAGTTGGTTAGGTGTCATCCTATGCACCAAAGGGTCGCTGGTTCCATTCCCAGTCAGGGCACATGCCCGTGTTGTGGGCTCAATCCCCATTAGGGGGCCTTCAGGAGGCAGTCAATTTATATTTCTCTCTCCCTCTCCCTTCCTCTGTATAAAAATCAATTTTAAAAATCTTTAAAATAATAATAATGTAATGCATACTTAAAAGTTGCCAAGAGATTAAATCCTAAAAGTTCTCACCACAAGAAAAAAATTTTCTTTCTAACTCTATTTGAAGACAAATGGTAACTAGACTTATTGTGGTGATCATTTGGCAGTGTATACAAATGTCAAATTATTACATTGTATACCTGAAACTAATGTTATATGCCCATTATAACTCAAAAAATGCTTGAAAGGAGTTCTCTGCAAAACATGGTCATAGATATACTAAGCTAGAAGGCACCTTAAAAGGCCAAGAAGCTCACTGTCAAAGGCTTCAGACAATCAAAATAAAATCTCATTTTGAAATCTAATAGACAAATTATTCTACAGTGTTCTTCAATGATTATGTCAATTATCCAAAGAACCCTGTCAAACAACTCTTCCCTACATCCAAACTTAGCCCTTCATGCTATTGATTAATTTTTTTATTCTCTTCCCAGTACTTTCTACTGCATCTTATTAACATACTAGAGGCCCGGTGCACAAATTCATGCACAGGTGGGGTCTCTCGGCCTGGCTGGCAATCTGGGCATTCAGGACTGTCTCACCCAGTCCTGATCGGGGCTGATTGGGGTCAGCTGGCCTCGGGGAGGGACCGTGGGAGTTTGGCTGGCCATGGGAGGTTGGCTGTGGGAGCGCACTCACCACCAGGGAGCAGCTCCTGCAATGAGCCTCTGCCCCCTGGTAGTCAGTGCGTCATAGTGACTGCTTGACCAGTCCTTCGGTCATTTGGTCGCTTAGGTTTTTATATAGAGATACACCTCTTCATATTCTTTTGAACAAGTATAGCACTTTACATTTATTCCTATTAAGTGTTATGTTGTAAGATCCAATGGATCCATCATTCCAATTTCTCTAGTTCCTTTTGGATCCTGGCTTTATCCAAAGAATTTGCTAGCTCTCCCAGTATTACATATTCCATAAACTTGATAGGAACATTCAAATAACAATCCAAGAGAACACTCTAAATTTTTGATAAAGTTTTATGAAATATCTGATCTTATAAAGCATCTGCCAAAATTAGCATCTTCAATATGACACACTCAGTTTTTTACTTTTCTTATTATTCAACTTGAACTGAAATACAAAATCAAATAAAATCTTTGCACCCCTAGGAAGCTTTGGCCAAGAAAACATTTATAGTAGATAGCAACCACTTAAGAAAAAAATGTTCAATATTTGGATTGTTAGTTTCTGGTTACTTTTAATTTTTAGGCTGCATAAAAGCTACTTTTGTTTTAATTCAGCTTTCAAAAAATTGATGATGTCGACATTAAAAATGTGTTGCATTTTATTTCAATATCATCATAACACTGCTAAGCAGCACTAGAATTTAAAAAAAAACACAATTCAGATTAGAAAGTACCAGAATAAATTATAAGTAGCTAAAATAAAAATATCTCTTCTACTTAATTATTCTTTGTCTCATAATAATTTTATAAAGAATCCACTTAGGCAACAATCCATTCCCTCCTTCCCTCCCTCCCTCCTTCCCTCCCTTCCTCCCTCCCTCCCTCTCTTTTCCCAATCCTCCCTCCCTCTTTCTGTCCCTCCATCCCTCCCCCTCTTCCTCTCCCTTCTTCTCTCTCTAAAAGTGATAAAAATATATCCTCTGGTAAGGAGAGAAAGAGAGAGAGAGAGAGAGAGAGAGACTAAAGAGACTCAACAGCCAAATTTAATGTTTGAACTTGGACTGGATCATCAAATTTAAATAACAGCTATGAAAAACACTTTTAGGACAACTGGAAATTTTGTACATTTTGTACATGAACTGTATACTGGATAACATTATTGAATCAATGTTAACATTTTCAGGTAGGATCAAGATATTGTGGTTATGTAGGAAAATGTTCTTGTTTTTAGATAAATGCTGAGGTATTTACAGGTGAACACTAATGATGTGTGCAACTTACTTTCAAATGTTCAGAAGTATAGATATGTATATTTATAAATATAAAATAAAGATATGTATTTCTGAATGCAAAATATAGATTATAGATTATATATATATGGTATATATGTATAAGTATATACATTCATATATGGGAGGGGGAGAAAGTCAATGTGGCAAATGTTAGCAATTATAGAATCTAAGTGAAGAATATATAATATTTGAAATTTTCAAAATAAAAGTTAAAAGAAGTAAGAAAGGAATACATACCATGGCAGTTCTAGACTTGATAAACCAGTCAAATCTAAACTGAGGAGCATTCCGTACGCACTGTCTTAATTCTTCATACACATTTTCTCTATCAAAGCCCATTTTGTGTAACATACAAATCAAGAATCTATCTTCTTCCTCAGTATAGTTTTTTCCTTTGCTGGTTCCATACTGAATACGTAACTGATGAAATGGAGCCTTGTATCTTGCAATCTGTAGATTTAAACAAAGTAGTGTTTAAACTAAATGTGCAATAAGTCAAAGCTAGTAACCATATTAGTTAAAATAATCCTATATAATAAAACCCTAATATGGAAATCTACAGAACGGTGAAACGACCGGTCGCAATGACACTGACCACAACGGGGGCAACCGGTGATGCCGATCAGGGGGCAGGGCCTGCCAGCAGGCGGCACCAGGCCACCAGCCAAGGTGGGTGACAGCAGGAGCCCCCCGACCGCCCTGCCCGCCAGTCACCCCTGATAGCCGGCCAGGCCTAGGGACCCTACCCTATATATTGGGAACAGTCTCTTAGATTTAAAAATTAAAACCTGGCAAGGCTACTCTAACACTGAAAAAACAGGATGATACAGCGATGACATGCATGGATTCTGGCTTGCACATTTTGTGGTCAGCCCTGATTCTGACACTTATAACTGTGTGACAAAACCAATCACTTAACTTTTCTCTGCTTCAGTTTTTCCACCCATAAGATGAAGAAAATGGTAGTACTGCCTCAGAAGGATCATGTTATGTATACTTTTTATAATCAGGGCAAAAAATTGTAGCTGCCCATACAACAGCAAAGATGCATTTCACCTGTATGAAAAGTATGGTCACTGGTGCATACAGCATCCCGGATTGCGAGAGGGATGTCCAACTGCTGGCTTAGGCCTGACATCCCCCGAGGGGTACTGGATTGCGAGAGGACACAGGCCAGACTGAGGGACACCCCCTCCCATGCACGAATTTTGTGCACTGGGACTCTAGTATATGTAATAAAAGCCTAAGCGACCGTTATGGTGGAACGACCAGAATGACTGGTCACTATGATGCACACTGACCACCAGGGGGTAGATGTTCAATGCAGGAGCTGCCCCCTGGTGGTCAGTGCACTCCCACAGGGGGAGCGCCACTCAGCAAGAAGCCAGGCTCACGGCTGGTGAACGCAGCGGTGGTGGCGGGAGCCTCTCCCACCTCTGCGGCAGTGCTAAGGAGCAGTGAGCCGAGCGGTAAGGAGCAGCAAGCAGGTGGGCAATAAGGAGCAAGGGAAATTTCCACCTGCCAGCTTAGGGGAGCAGGCCTAAGCCAGCAGGCGGACATCTCCTGAGGGGTTCCGGACTGCGAGAGGGTGCAGGCCGGGCTGAGGGACCCTCCTCCCCAGTGCACAAATTTTGTGCACTAGGCCTCTAGTCTAATAATAATGTTACAATTATGAAATATAATACTTTGGCATCCAGGGCTTTCTTGATACTGATCCTCCGTTGAATTCTTGCTTCACCGCGTTCAATTTGAGCCATAATTTTCTCAATGTCCTGTAATTCATTGCAACGTTCCCAAAATACAGCTGAAAGACAGAGTTACTACTTTAAAATACTATCATCTTAAGAAAATGAATCCACAAAATTGTACAATAAAGAAGTAACAGAAAAGGACGCAGCAAAATGATGTTTAAAATTAAAATTCAGATCCATCTGTATATGTTAAATTATTAAATACAAATGACATTTTTAATTATCCATCCCAAATGACAGGATTTCAAGATACTACAGATACTGATTTATGCTATGCTTTTATTCCAACATGATACAGAAGGGATCAAAGGAGAGAGGGTGACCATATAACTTAGAGAGCATTGCTTCTTAGCAAGCAAAAACAAAAAGGAAAACATTATCAACACATTATTCAAACTTCCTACAAAGCAGCAATTTCTACTGAAACCATTGCTTCGCCTTTGGAAGCACTCACTGATCTTATTTTCAGTGAACTGTCGCTTATTTTTTAAACTTACCTGGAATAGCCTTTTCTCTAAAAAACAAAAAACAAAACACAAAGTCACCCTAATTTTATAAATGAGCTAAATAATCTGGCTGTATTAATATGCATTAATGTAACTTCAGTGAAAAGCCTTTTTAATGACATACTCTAAAATTTTTCATTTTTAGAACCTGTAAGAAGGAATGTTACCCTGATCAGTGTGGTTCAGTTGGCTGGAGAGTCATCCCATACACCGAAAGGTGGTGAATTTGATTCCTGGTCAGATCACATACCCAGGTTGCGGTTAGATCCCTATTCAGAGTACATACGGGAGGCAGCTAATTGATGTTTCTCTCTCACATCGATGTTTCTCTCTCTCTCCCTCTCCCTTCCTCTCACTCTAAAAATCAATAAAAAATATCTTCAGGTAAGAATTTTTTTAAAAAGAAAGAAATGTTAGCACTCTCTAATTTGTAGAAGCACCTGCATTCATTTATTAATTCTTTCACTTATTCGTTCAACACATGTTTAAATGCCTGCTATGTATAAGATACTCATTAACAGCCAATTGTAGGTATTTCTTCTCTTATTGTAACTAACTACATAAACCCATTCCAATCTCCCCACCCTTTGACAGAGCCCCAATTAAACCGTCCTTGGCTAGTCATGCCACCAGGTCTGGTGTCAAATTTGAGGGAACATCTGATATGTTATCTTTTTGAATCACTTGTTTTCTTGCAACTTCATATACACTGATGCTATTTTGAAGACAATTCTACTTCAGAATATCACTCTGCACATACCCTTTTAACTCTTTTATTCAACTGTTGCTGCAAAATGTGTCTCTCACCTATTTTACTTCCTCTAAGCCCCCAAGTGCTCTAAACTTATGTGATAAAGCTTAAGAGTAATAGAAATATTATGCCAGTATCAAGAAAAAATGAAGTTCATAAACTTTATTTATACTATATGAAATAAAAACTCAATATAATCAGCCTCTAAAGTCCCTGGTGATCATCAGAAGACGCTTTCATATTTCCAAAAGAAAAAAAATGTATTAAATCTGGATTTCTTCAAATGCTGACACTATAGATAACCTTAAGAGCTGGTCCTAGCTTATATTAATCCTTGACATATTTGCCAGTATTATAATGTCTCCTCCCTACAGAATTTGAGTTGTTAAGCTAAGTAGGATTTGAGGGACTAGCATAGAAACCTCAGACTACTTTGTAACATTGTTTTTATGGGGGAAATGTGCTGGATTCTAAAGAGCTAATATTCAGACTAAATATGAGAGCCCAACCTATTTGAAAGTCAAAAACTTCCTATTCTACATATAGAAAATTTCCTAGACATAATTGCCTATATTTGATAAGATTTTTTTTAGAAGCCTGAGGTTGAATATGCTGTGGCATGGAAATTATATTAATTCCATGTGCTTCAGCAGCTAATCTAGTTCTGGTCAAGACCAAAGACACACATGAGTAAGAGAGGGACATGATTCTAGGATCAATCAACAGATTTATTGAAGCAGTCTTTTTAGATCTATTCTAGCTTGTCTGGAATTAATGGAACCCACATGACCTGCCTGGAGTTCATTGGAACCCTGACAGTGTCTGAGGACCTAAAAGGGCCTAATAGGAATTCTCTACTTCAAGGATGACATAGAAAGACACTAATTCATTCTGCTGAACCTGAAATCTCCAACTTTATCTAGAAGGGGGGATGGGGGGCAATGAGGGGATAAGGACACATATGTAATACCTTAATCAATAAAGAAAAAAACTTTACCCAGAAGAGGACCAAATTCCAGAGGTGGGAAAGTGGGAAACTTATTTTCTCAATGCTCATCCAGTTGCCTTTTTTTCAGCAGGGCTTTACTTAGCTCCACTAGCTAACTACAATGGCAGTTACTTTGTTTTGAAAACTCTTAAAATCTTTTCATAGAAATAGAATTATATTTTATACTCTCACCTGTACTTTATTCATAAAAGTTTAAAAGATCTCTGAACAATGCACAATTACAGTGACACTAATGAAATGAATATTACAATTAAACGTCATGGTTGAAGTTATATACAAACCTGAATACTCCATGACCTCCTCAGGGGATTTGCCCTCCACCTCTCGAGCTATATTATCAATGTCATCTCTTCCATACTTCTCATTAGCTTTAACAAATTGGTTAAAATCACGCTTAGTCCAGTTTGTGAATCCCTGTGAACAAAAAATTAAGCATTATCAATCAAGGTTAAATTAACAAATCCATTTATTCTATTTACTTCTATACAATGATACATTAAAACAGTTTAAAAAACTGAAAATGTTTCTCCTCATAAAATCCTAGGTGTTTTATGTTGGAATCAAAAGTTGAATGAGTGCTATTTATAAAAATAACTGCTTTTCTATCATGAAGAGAATGTACTTCTCCCCAAGTACTAAAAACTGATTTATAGTTTCAAGATATTATAGTTTTTTAATCCCATATTTTATACATGTCCTTGCCTTTGGGGTAAAATTGATAAAATGTTCTCTACAACCAAGGTCCATAAGTTTGGTACCTATATTTTCTTCTATGTAACTTATTGTTTTGGGTCTTATGTTTAGGTCTTTGATCAATTTTGAACTAATTTTTGTACATGGGGACAAACTGTAGTCCAGTTTCATTCGCTTGCATATGGCTTTCCAGTTTTCTCAGCACTATTTATTGAAGAGACTGTCTTTATCCAGTTTTCTCAGCACTATTTATTGAAGAGACTGTCTTTACTCCATTGTGTGTTTCTGACTCCTTAGTCGAAAATTATCTATCCATATATATGTGGTTTTATAGCTGAGGAGCTATTAACTTTTACGTATACAATGATTATCTTAAAAAGTTTCAAAAATCTCTCATCATTGTACTAAAGTTCTTTTCAAGAAAGGATAAAAGGCATTTTGAGAATTATGAAATTAGTCCATAAATAAAATATTAGTAAAGTATAATTTCAGAGGACAGTTCGCATCAGCCAATAAAATAAATTTAAATTTTCAAGAATCTGTTAGTAATTATTGTCTCAGGACTCACAGTGAATTAAATTACCTTATTATAATTGATAAAATACATATCTTCTTTCCAACAATTGACACCTACATTTATGTATTTACTGGTATTTCCAAAAGGGTTTATTTTGTGAAAGAGATAAAAAAAATAGGGATATTTGGTCTAAACACTTACAAAATAGCCCTGAGTTTTGTTAATGTATCCAGTCAAGGTACTAGGCCTATACAAAAAAAAATAAGTAATCTATATTTTCTTTTTTCTATTAGTTGACTAGAAGTATATCAGTCACTTAAAATTTTTTGCTTGTGTGAGAGTTTTTTCCTTTTCTTCACTCTCCCTGCTGTAAGAGGTTCAGCCCCATCTATCTTTTTCGCCCTCTCTTGACCCACAGGCTGGATTTGGGATATCAGAATTTCTTGGGGCCTATAAATTCAAAAGGTGGAGTTATGAGTAAACTGTTGAGAAAAAGTAATTAGGGATACACACACACACCACACACACACACACACACATATCAATCTTTAGTAAACAATATAAAGTCATACCAGAATGACATATGATCCTCTCCACAATCCTACTGCCATATTACCAAAATAAAAACCTTAAATGTGCCACATGGTACTTTTTTTATTGAACTTATTGGGATGACATTGGTTAATAAAACCATATAGGTATCAAGTGTGCAACTCAATAAAACATCATCTGCCCATTGCATGGTGTGCTCACCATCCAAAGTCGTCAAAGTCAAGTCTCTTTCTGTCCCCATTTATCCTTACTTTGCATATTTCCACCTTCCCACACTTCCCTTTCCCTCTAGCTATCACCATACTGTTTGGCCATGTCTCTGTGTGTGTGTGTGTGTGTGTGTGTGTGTGTGTGTATCGTATCCTATATAATAAAAGAGAAACATGTAAATTGACCATCCCTCTGCTACACTCACCAGCCAATCAGGAGTGAGTATGCAAATTAACCCAACAAAGATGGCGGGTTAATTTGCATGCACAGGCGCCAGGCGGAGAGTGGAGCGGCTTGGGGAACTTGGCTCCCCAAGCTGCTAGATGGAGAGCAGAGAGGGAGAGCTAGTGGCTTGGAGGACTTGGCAGAGTAGGAGGCCATGGGACGGAGACAGAGCAGGAAGGGAAAACCAAGAGCATGGGGAGCACCAGGAATTCTGGGAATAGTATCTCTGGTGGCAGCCCCAGGACCGGAAGTGGAAGCCCAGAGCGCGGGGAGCACCAGGAATGCTGGGACTCGTAGTTCTGGTGGCAGACGGATCTCCAGACACTAGAGCAAAGTGAGCCTGGAGCAAGTTACTGTTGCAGGTGGGGGATGGAGGGAAAGCAAAGGTGAGAGACATAGTAAAATCAGAGTGTCTAGGAAAAATTAAAGGGAAGATATCCTAACACTTCCAGGAAATCTCCACCAATGAAGCAAAGAAAAAAAATGCCTCTATTATTCTGTGAGCACAAACCAAACTGAGTTGGGGTCTCAGACAATTCGCTCATATGATTGCAAAGACAGAGAGAAACTCCTGGATTGGTGAGGACTCCCCTGAGGGCTCCCGGATTGGAGAGGGTGCAGGTCGGGCTGAGGGACCCCCAAACCCCCCAGTGCACAAATGTCATGCACCGGGCTTCTAGTATATAATAAAAGGGTAATATGCAAATTGACCCTAACATCAGAATGATCAAAATGACCACTGGACCAGTCACTATGAGGCACACTGACCACCTCTTGGTTCCTTTCCCAGCCGGCAGGCTCTGATTGTCCGATGGTGAATGGGGAACTGGGGGGTGGGTGGCGGCGGGGGGTGGAGCCAGCTGTGGGCAGCCGGGGAAGATGGCCCTGATTGTAGGCCAGGCCTAGGGACTGTATCCGCACATGAATTTTGTGCACCAGGCCTCTAGCAATATTATAATACTTAGTCAAGTAAAAATTGAAATCTGAAAAAGAGAAGATGCCTGATGGAGTGGGTGGCTTATATCTTCATTTGAAAACCAAAAGTAGGTTTTCCTAAATTGAGCAAAATACAAGGCAGCCATATTTTTCTGATGTCTTTGTCTCTTCATGGAGTTTTTTTAAACCTGAAAGGTAGGAGAAGAATGCTTGGAAACAGAATGATTTGGCTTTTCTGGGATAATACATATATATCCTATATAATAAAAGCCTAATATGCAAATTGTCCCCTCAACCAGGAGTTCATCCAGGGGGCAGGGCTGGCCAACTGCCATGGCCCCTCTCCCTAGCCAGCCCCACTCCTTCTGACAGCCACAGCAGGCAGCTGGGGGAAGGAAGGCCCTGGCTGGCAGCCGCTAGGGACCCTACCCCTGCACGAATTTCATGCACTGGGTCTCTAGTATACATATAAACTTTTTTGCTTAATCCCTTCACCTTTTTTACACACAGCCTTCTAATTCCCCTCCCTTCTGACAGCTGTCAGTCTGTTTTATGTATCTGTGCTTCTGTTTCTATTTTGTTTGTTAAATTATTTTGTTGATTACAATAACCAAGATCTGGAAACAGCCTAAGTGTCCATTTGTAGATGAATGGATAAAAAAGCTGTGGTATACTACAATGGAATACTACTCTGCCATAAAAATGACAAAAATCTTACCACTGGCACAGCATGGATAGACGGAAATTATTATGCTAAGTGAAATAAGCCAGTCAGAGAAAGACAAATACCACATGATCTCACTTATATATGGAGTCTAATCAACAAAACAGTTAAGCAAACAAAATAGAAACAGAACCACATGGTATTTTAGAGTTAAAACCAATTGCTAAATGCCACATTATATTCTAGATTTGGTTATACAATGGAACAGAATATACTGTAATACATGATAAAAACAATAATATCATTAGCCCCAATACCAACATTATACAATAAAATCCTCAAGCCCAGAAGAAACAGTTTGGCAGTACAGAAAGAGCCCATATTCATCCAGTAATATAGACAGTGGTAGGGAAATGGCAATGCACCTTAAGATTGTATCCAACATGTTGATCAAGTCATCATGCAAAGGGAAAGTAGTGTTTTTATTGCCTGCCAGGGTATGGAAAGGGAGAGTATCTTCACATAAAATGCAAAATGTTTAGAAATGACAGAATAATGGGGGGAAAGATAATATATAGGGAGGAGCAAAAGTTGTGAGTATGTGAAACAGTTTATTCTTGGATTATTATGTATTAACTTGTGGCCTGGTGCACGAAATTAGTGCACGGGGGGGGGGTGGCGGGGGGGAGTTCCCTCAGCCCAGCCTGGACCCTCTCCAATCAGGGACCCATTGGGGGATGTCTGGCGGTCAGACATGTCTCCTAACCATTCACCTGCCTGCCTGCCTGATTGCCCCTAACTGCCTGCCTGATTGCCCCTAACTGCCTTCCCCTGCCGGCCTGATCTCACCCCCAACTTCCCTCCCCTGCTGGCCTGGTTGCCCCCAACTGCCCTCCCCTGCCAGGCTTGATCTCTCCCCCAATGGCCCACCCCTGCCGGCCTGATCTTGCCCCCAACTGCCCTCCCCTCCAAGGGCTGATCACGCCCCCCCACTGCTCTCCC
>NW_005871050.1:9444374-9445545 GCF_000147115.1 Myotis lucifugus | reverse complement strand
CAGGTAAGGGGTCCTGCTGGGTGCCTGGCCAGTCTGGTGAGGGCTGATGGCCAGTTTGCAGGCTGCCACAGCCCCTTCAGGTAGGGGGACCTCCTGGGGTACCTGCCCAGCCTGGGTGAGGGCTGAGGGCCATTTTCAGGCTGCCCACACACCTTCAGGGTAGGGGGTCCTGCTGGGGTGCCTGGCCAGTCTGGTTGAGGGGCTGAGGGCTGTTTTCAGGCTGGCTAAGCCCCACAGCAAGGGACCCTCACCCCATGAGGGTGTGGCCTGCCTGGGTGAGGGGCTGATGGCTGTTTGCAGGCTGGCCAAGCCCCCCAGCAGGGACCCTCACTCCATGAGGGTGTGGCCAGCCTGGGTGAGTGGCTGATGGCTGTTTGCAGGCAGGCCACAGCCTCTTCAGGGTGGGAGTCCCTGCTGAGGTGCCTGGCCAGCCTGGGTGAGGGGCTGATGGCTGGTTGAGGGGCTGAGGGCCGTTTTCAGGCTGGCTACGCCCCACAGCGGGGACCCTCACCCCATAAGGGTGTGGCCATCCTGGGTGAGGGGCTGATGGCTGTTTGCAGGCTGGCCACGGCCCCCAGCCACCCAAGCTCCCAGTGAAGGCTGGTTGGAAGCAGGTATCTGGGATTTATTTGTCTTCTATAATTGAAACTTTGTTGCCATGAGCGGAGGTCACAGCCAGCTCAGGGCAGGCGGGAAGCTTGGCTTCGTCCATTGCCTGGGCAACCAAGCCTCCTGCTTGCTCCAGCTCCATGGCTGCCCACCGCCATCTTGGTTGGGTTAATTTGCATATAGTTGCTCTGATTGGCTGGTGGGCATGGCTTAAGGTGTAGCAAAGGTATGGTCAATTAGCATCTTTGTCTTTTATTAGTGTAGATTATTGTATTATTTTCCATACAAACAACTGTAAACCTACTTCTGCCTCACCCTGTATATAAGAGGGTAGGAGTAGTGGAGCACACAAACACCTGTAATGGGACCCTCAGTCAAGGGAAAAAGACTCCAGTGGCAGTGACTAACAGAAATTATAAATTGTGCTCTGGGTACAGAGTTGTAAATACACTTACAACTAAGGAGATGAAACACCAATGTGAGAGAAACATTGATCGGCTGCCTCTTGCACACCCCCTACTAAGGATTGAGCCCAGAACCCAGGCATGTGCCCTGACCTGTA
>NW_005871050.1:9308429-9443879 GCF_000147115.1 Myotis lucifugus | reverse complement strand
CTGGTTCATGGGACGACGCTCATCAACTGAGCACACTGGCAGGCTTGGCTTCAAATTTTAATTAAGGAAAACCTCTTTAATGTAAGATATTTCTCTATCAAATACCTTCAAATTTTCTATGTCCAATAAACCATATTTTAACCAAATAAAATATTTCATAAATGTCTAATTTTATGACAGAAAATGGAAAATACCCATACAAAATAAACTCTTTATTCCTATGCAGATAATCCCAATACTAAAACTTTCCCCCTTGAACTTTAATAAGAACAAAATCAAAATATTATATCATACCATTAGATTTTAGGGTCCACTGCGGACTGATTCTTCCATAAACACCAGTCATATTTTAATACAGAAATGCCTTCATCAATGTCACATTTACTATTTTAATTCTAGAAATTATTCAAATACATAGTTGCTAATTTTTTAGAATTAGAAATGACTCAATATTCCTAAATTTCATTATGTCATCCTACCAAAAAAATCTTTTTAATATTCATCATTTAAAAAAGGTATTCATTTTTTACTTCATGAGATTCTTATCAGCACTAAGCTTCCTGTAGTTATTTAAAACTGCTATATAATAATTAAGTAGAAAAATTACAGACTAATAGTACTAACCAGATACCTCAAAGGTCTCAAGTACTCACACTGTGATTCTTACTAATGGCTCCCAGCAACACTTGATAGCCACAATATACAAAAGCTATCTTTCAAAAGGAAGCATCTCTGTTACTATATGGATTTCTAGTCAGACCCTAAGGAATTTGCACTTAAGAGCTGTGTTCCATGGAGAAGTGAAAAACATTTTTGGCCTTGTTTCTTGGAAGGAGTTTAGCAAGCCTTTCACAGAAATATGAAATACTGAATTAAATGTGACAGCACACAAAATGAAAGCAGTAACCTGAAATCAGCTCACTGCATCTTAGTTCTACCACTGCAAAACAGGTGGCTCACGCTACCAAAACTCACAAAGATTATGGAACTTCCTCCATTTGTCAAATGTTTATATCCATCCCTAAAGGTTTTTTGTTTTTTTTTTTATTGAGGATACATGTTAGAAAGCTCTACAGTGTTTTTCAGCTTCAAATATAACAAAACTCTTTCACTCCATGTCTTAGATTTCAATAGAATTTCTAAATACTCTGGATTTTTTATTCTGCAATTGAAATTTCAGTTAAGTCTTCTCTTTCAATGTGAAGAGTTTAGTGAACAAGCTATTAAATGCATTAAGTAACTCTTTCAAGTTGCAAGAGCAATGAAGCTTCTGAACATGTCTAACTTGCAACAAGGTCAAAGCTTAGACAGCAGGGGGAATTGGTACACATGCACTGCTATCCACCAAGTGGTTAGGGCAAAGCAAACCTGTATTTCATCCAGCCTTCAATAAAACAAAACTCTAACTACAGATCTTATCAGCAATATTGCTATGACCTTACTGTGCTGAATATGGGGGAAGGGTGGGAGAAAAAAAATAAAATTCAAATAAGCAGGCCCTCAAGAAAAATACTCTTTCTCAACTGCTTCAAAACTATTGAGCCCCCTGCCCGGCCGGCATTGCTCAGTGATTGAGCATCGAGCTATGAATCAGGAGGTCACAGTTCGATTCCTGGTCAGGGCACCTGCCTGGGTTGCAGGCTCAACCCCCAGTGTGGGGTGTGCAAGAGGCAACCGATCGATGATTCTCTCTCATCTTTGTTGTTTCTATCTCTCTTTGTCCCTCTCCCTTACTCTCTGAAATCAATAAAAATATGGTATATATTTTAAAAATCAATTATTGAGCCTCTCACCCTAACCCAAATCACTACAGAATAAGATTATGAGGGACTCAAAATGGACAAAATAGTACTGTGCACCACAGTGGCCCCAGCTATAGATCACACCTCCCTTGGGCTAGCAATCATTTAAGCAGAAATGGGGGGAAGGAGTCCCCGTTTGAGAACCTAACTTGTGTAGAGAATACCATGTAATTGTGCTATAGCAGTTCTGTTAATCTGAAAATAAACCATTGTTCAATTCATTTGTGCCTCTGTTGAGTTTTCTGGAGGTATGAGGGGGGAATCAATGCTGGATATCCATGAGAAAATAGGTCTAACAGTTATCAGTATCACACTGTCCTTGAAAGGAAGCATTTGCAGGTAATTAACATGCCATGCTCTTCTGTCTGTACTCTGAACTCAAACATGAAACCCACCCAATTAAGTCACCCAACTTAACTCAGGTCTGTAGCTTCTTGTAAAAAATAAAAAAGGTTCAGAAAGAACCAACATCCAGAATGTATTCTCATTTGTCTTATAAATCCTCAGCTACAGATGCATCAGAGGATCAAGGCAAGTCTTAAGACAATACAGAAGCAATTCAGGATGAAGGGAGGACAAGCTAAAGGTAGAGTGGTATGGGATCATTCCTCTTCTGCCTCCTCCTCCACCTCCATCACCACCACCACCACCACTTCAGCCGCTACACTCCAAGCCACCACCATCTTCTCTCATCTTCACACTTCAACAGCCCCCTGGCTGATTTCCTGGAGAAACTCATCATCCTCTGTGTTGCAGCCAGAGTGATCTTTTAAAGGTGTAAATCTGATCATACTCTACCACTTACTTATAAGTTGATCTTTAACAAATTACTCAGGGCAAATTACTTAACCTCTCCATGCCTCAGTTTCCCCATCTGTAAAATAGGATGAAGTTCCAGGGCTGTTATGAGAATAATGAGCTAATCTTTTTAAAGAACTTAGAACAGTAAGCATCACAAGGACTGAATAAGTAGCTATTATTATTTCACCACCCATCCACCCTTCTGTCTTAAAATCATCTCAATGGTTTTCCTTTGCTCTGAAGCTAAAGTTCAACCTCATTAATATGACCTATAACGGTTCCACATGATCCAACTTCACCTGCTCACTAGCTTTATCTCAAGTCACTCTTCTACTCATTGGGCTTCTTTCAGTTTCTGAAGGGGCAGTCCTTCCTACCGCAACACTTTTGCAGCTATGGTTCCATTACCTGAGCTTTTCTTTCCCACACTGCATTTGGCTAATTCTTGTGCATCTCTCTGATCTCAGTTTAAATGGCCCTTCCTTAGGGACCACTACTTAGATCTTGCAGTCCACATTAGATAACCATGTTATGCTCCCTTGCAGCACCCTGTGTAAGCACTGAAACACACACATACCAATGTCACTACTCTGTGGTACCTGCTTAATGCCTGTGCCTTTTAGAATGTAAAGTTCATGTCCCTCTTACTCATTGCTTTATCCCCAGTGCTTGGCATAGAACCTGACAGAGAGGCGTACTCAATAAATATGTATTAACATTTTTTAAAAGCCCTCCTTTCACTCATTCTCCTTGTCCTGTCACTTCTTTCTGGGAGGTGAAGAAGAGAAAATAACAGTAAGGTGCCATAGCATGGATTCCATGTCACCTTCCCGCTCCTCATTCATCCCTTTCCTCTCTTCTTACACCTTCCTCCTTTCTATCACCCTTTGCAGCTGTCCCTTCATCCCTCCCTCTTCTAAGGTTTCCTCTCCTCCATCTCCTTCCAGTTGGCCACCACCCAACCAATCATTGTGAGACCTCGCTCTTCACTACAAACTGCGTGTAAGGAAAAGCACTGTTTACATTAAAACCAGAGGTATGGTAAGAATGCGGTGGGCACTGTATTATCGCAGGGAACAGAAGTTCAGTATCTCCCAAAGAAGGAGCATAAACAATTCTATCAACAAAGATAATTTTTATTGTTGCTTCTTGATTACCACTTGGCTCACCTCCCAAACACGTCACACCACTGTAAACACAGTCCTTATTTAGGGCTGCAGAAAGAAGCAGGGTTATGTCACATGCAGAAATAGCCCAGGATGTCTGAGTGGAAAGAGCATAGCATTTGAACATTGAGAACTTGGGTTTGGGACCAGCACCTTTGGCAATTCTGTTAACTGTGCGACTCTGAACAAGTCATTTAACCTCTCTGAATTTCAGTTTCCTCACCTACTATATAGAGGTGATAACAGCACCTATTTCACAGGGTTGTTAGTAATCAAACTATGAGGTCTAACATTTCAATTAATTTTTCTTTCAACTCTCACAAATAACAGTCAATAAAAGTAACAAAAAGTAATGATCTAAACAAAATTTTTATAACCCTTAGTGAGATAATATATATTTGTTTACCTCATGAAATAGTAGTAACTACTTTATTAATTTCACTATTTTTATTTCACATTTTGTACCTATAACTTGCCTTTTTCTCTTGTCATATTACCATTTTCACTGTCTTTGAAATAGTTTTATGTCTGGTCTCAACGTTCAACTGGTTACTGTACACTTCTATAACTTCCTAAGAAGGATTTTATCCAGTCCTGTTGGTTAAATACATTCAAATTTAATCACATTTCCCTAACCAGATTATAACTAACTACTTATACTAGTATTTACCTTAAGTTTCTTATTCCTATTTTTATATATTTAAACTTTGGTACATAAAAAGCAAGCAAAGCTTTTTTACCATGTTTCAAATGCAATGCTTCCACTCTGTAATAATAGCAGAAATGCTCTCGAGATCCACTCTAGTTCCAAAATATAAATGAGCTAACTAAATACCTTATATACATGGAGCTTTTATAGGCACATTACAACATCTAATCAAAATAATTGGGCATAGTCCCACTTGTGTTAAAGGCTCACAAAATAAATTTTAAAACACATCGTCCAGTTCATATAACTGAAATTTTTCTAAAATTATAATAATGTTAATATTTTTATAATTTAATTTATACTATTGGTTATACTTCTAGTCATCCCTTTTTGTTCACTAGTAAGTCAATTTCAACATATAGAAATAACATGATATGCAATAATTTTCAATGTGATAGCTTTAGTGTGATAACATTAAATTTCACTCACAAAAATGGGTTCCTATTTATCAATATAAATAAAAATTTTGAATTCCAAAATATCATTTTTAAATGATATAATTTATTGTCATGCTTATCATTAATACCTGTGACCACAGTCTACTAATCACCAACAGGGCTTTCATCAACCTTGAACAATAAACTCAAAAATACTATTTCTTATTCATATTTTTTTAAAAATGATAAACCTTCCTATCATCTATCATACATTCACTTCTACCTAATCACATACCTGTTGTTCTTTCTACACATTCTTTAACCACTTGAACACTAGCATTATTAAAATAATATGTTATTATAACTATTTTAAAATACTGGAGAATTCTCCATTAATCTGATATAGTGATGATCCTACTGGCAATTAAGTAGATTGATGTTTTACTTCTAGTTAACCCTCTTTGGTTTTAAAAACACCACTATTTTGATTTACTCTTACATCCTCTCAAATTAAAATAAAACACCTTCTAGTCTAGCTGAATAGATTGTATTAGCTTAAAGGATTACATTACACTAGTCTCAAAAATTTAAATATTACCTTATAGCCTATTGTCTTCCTATAATAAAGAATTTCCTTTTCCAGGAGCTCAAATAAACGTGGTGGGAAAAACTGAAAATCCTGAACATTTGGCTGTTTTGAAGGTCGTGGAGCCTGTGGGGGGGGAAAACGCATGATATATACATATATATATACATACACACACACATACACACACATATGTGTGTGTATATATATATACACATATTTTTTCAGTACATAAGGTGAACATATTTATTTTTTACTATTTTTTATATATAGAAAAATGAATACAATGAAATCCATTGATATGGCTGGGCCATATCAAGTACTTTTCTATATTATTGTTATGTTTTAGGGACTATGATTTAGCACTAATAGAAATAACTCTGATTCACAGACCATGTTACAAAAGAATTCTGCTGTAGGACATAAAAACTGGCCTCATACTGTTGTCTTTTACCTTTGGAACCTTTGGCTCGCTGACACGTAAAGCCTCTCTAAAGTAGGCATCCACCGCATAGTTTGCTTTGCGTTCTCGTTTAGGAGGTTCAATCCATTCCACCATCCCGGGCTATACACAACAAACAAGAATGAGGAGTTTAATTACTCTAAACCGTTTTATAAAAATCAAGCACATCAAGGTTGCAAAAGCATGAGAAAACCAGAGCCCTTAGGAAGAACCAAAACTTGCTTTTTTGTAAGTCACAAGTATGCATCCCAAGGGCCAAAACCTTGCCCTGTATACCAAGTTTAGGTGCAAGGATGGTTTTCTTTTTCTTTTTTTTTTTAAGTAAGTTTAAAATTTGGTTCTTCCTTAGCAATTGAGAAGAATTTTCACAATCTGGTTAGTTTAGTTTTTTATGCCTAATAAATAAATCCATGGTGGGGTAAAAGTAGGTTTACAGTTGTGAGTATTCAAAACATAGAGTTTATTCTTGTATTATTGTTTATTATGTTACTTTTCATACGAACAACTGTAAACCTACTTTTTCCCCACCCTGTAGTAGCTACTAAAGAAAGAAGACTCACATTGATTCTGGTGACTCTGTTAAGTGTATGAATTAGAAAATAGCTGAAAGGGGTAAATGATGAATATCAGTATGACAGGCACATATCCCTTAAAATCAAGATAATTTTTTAAATGAGACTTCTTAGTAAGGTAGCTGTGGAAAAAGTCAGTGAAATCAGAATGACCTGAATGTGAAACCAGGTTTTGCCACTTTTACCAGTTGTTTAACTTTGGAGAAATTATTTTTCCATCTGTAAAATGGAAATAATAATACCTACCTTAATGATTAAATGTGAATATATATGTGAAAGCATTAGGTAAACTGCCAAGAGATCAATGTAAGTTATTATTAAGCATCCAAAGTGGAGTAAACAGTTATTTGGTAGTTTTACAAAACTTCACCCCAATATCAGCTAGAAAATATATTTTAAAAATAAGCAGACAAAACTAACAATACAAGTTCTGGAGTCTATAGGAATGGTTTTCTTGTTCAAACATTTTTCTTTATTTCATAGTGCCTAGCCTAGTGTCTTTACACAAAAGAGGCCATTAATCTACAATTAATGGCCCCACTCTAATCTTATCTAAGGGTTGAGTTCCAACTTTGGTATCATATTTAAAAATTGGAGGATATACTCAGATTACGGGCTCAATCCCCAGTGTGGGGGGCGTGCAGGAGGTAGCTGATCAATGATTCTCTCTCATCATTGATGTTTCTATCTCTCTTTCCCTCTCCCTTCCTCTCTGAAATCAATATAGATAGATATATATATATATATATATATATATATATTAAATAAAGAGTGTATGATAAACTAAGATCTAAGATGACTAGGATGGTTAGAGATCTACAAACTCAGTGTCTAGAGAAGTAAAGACTAAAGAGACATAATGGTGGCATCCACATAGGTAAAAGTCTATCAAACAGGAAAGAATACAGTTCTTCATTGATTCATAAGATTAAAAACAACATGGACAGTCACAGGAAAGTAGACATCTACTCAATATAATTTAATACGTCTTAAGTACCTACTGTATTATTTGCAAGTCAGTGTCAAGGGTACAAAGATGAATAAAATAATCTCTTCCATTATGAAGCTTATAAATCAAACTAGAGGCTCGATGCATGAAATTCATGAAAGGGGCTCAGCCCTCACAGTCCTGGCTTCGTCCAGAAAGTCGTCCAGAAGGACGTCTGGAAGGTCGTTCAGCTGTCTGGTCTAATTAGCATATTACGCTTTTATTATTATAGATAAGAAATTTTCTGAGAACCAGAGAAAATAAAACAATGAAATGAACTATCCTGAGAAGAGTAGAATTCCCAATATGACCACAGTCTCAGGCTGGATAACTATCATAGATACTATAATGGGACTTCTTAATTACAAAAAAGATTAGAATAAATAACCTTTAAGGTCTCTTTTAACTCTATCTAGACTTACGAGATACCGATAGTATAATATGAATTTACATAAAATGAGAAATACCCTGAGCAGTGAAATGAGTTTTGTTTTTCTTCCCCTCAGATGGATTAATGTGGGATAATAGTAATATTTTATAAATAACCAACATTTTATTTGTCTCAATTGGGGTGAAAAATAAATCAATAATAACTTCAATTAACTTTCTAAAAGTAATGTATTTGGTCATTTAAACTATACTTTTTTGAAGGTCTAGGTACCCAAATTTGAAATAGCATTAAAAACCAATTCCTGAACTTTTAAAAACAGAATAAATCATGCTGAATTAGTTTGTTTCAGACTGCAGTACATTAATACAAACTTATTCAGGTTAATTTATTCAGTATCAATGTCAGTCATGACTTAATCTACCAGGTATAGTTGTAAAGTACTGCAAGTGGTTCAACAAATCATATATGGAAATCTACCACACTGTGTAACTCCCATGATTTAAGTATAAACAACATTCTTACAAGTTTTTGATTCCTTCAAACAATAATATGAACCTATTTCAAGAACCTATCCAGGAAATATGAAAAGACAGAAATAAAATATAATCTCAACTCAAATACTCGGAAAAAATCTGATTTGTCAGACATTCAATTATAAAAATATATCATCATCATCATCATTAAAATTTCTAGTTATCTGTACATCATTAGTTTGCTAGAATTAGAAACACAAGAAGACCAGTTATATTAGAAACAGACAAGTACTTTACTAAGTCTAATTTACCTCTAAGAATGTAGATAAGAAGCTCCAATGATATTTAGACTCTTCACTGTAATATTTTTCCACTTTGTAAAACACTCCTAATATCAGTAAGCCCATGGGAATAACTATAAAATTTACAAAATTAATATCACATAATGAGATCTAGAAAGCATATTAGGGAGGCAATTTCTAACCTGTACATGTAGGCCTTCACCTCTATCTCATCACAATAAAATGTAAATAGTCAGAATTAAAGTTATAGATATAACTAGATAGATTTAAGTCAAGACACTAAAAACTACCTGAAATAATGAATGCAACAAAGCATTATAAGCATACTAGTTGCACTGCAAACTAAAATGGCTCATCTCTCATTTTTTCAGTAAAATCAATATCCAAGAATAAGTTTTTTTAAATAAAAATTCACTTCTGAAGTTAAAAAATGCAACAGCTTTATAAAACCATTTGAGCAACAAAATAATGATAGAATTGTATTAAAACTCAAAAATAAAATAGCTGCCCTGGCCAATGTGGCTCCATAGAGCATCGGTCTGGGCACTGAAAGGTTGTGGGTTCGATTCCCAGTCAAGAGCATGTACCTGAGTTGCAGGTTCAATCCCCGGACCTGTTATGGCACCTGTGGGAGGCAACCAATCAATGTGTCTCTCTCACATTAATGTTTCTCTCTCTCTCTCTTTCTCTCTCTCTCTCTCTTTCTCCCCTCACTCCCACTCACTAAAAAAAATCAATGGAAAAAAATATCCTCACTCCTCTGGTGAGGATTAAAATTTTTTTTAAATCAATGGAAAACATATCCTTGGGTGAAGATTAACAAAAAAATAAATAAATAAAATAAAACAAGATACCACTAAACACATATTTAATAAAAATAAGTATCCATGAGCCCATGTTGATATAAATAAATGGGAAGAGACAGTTCTTCCTTACTACAAAATCCCATTAATAAATGTAGATTTAGTAATGAAGAAAAATTTTAAAAATTACCATTAGGCAAATACTACAATAATAACTGCTGTAGGCAAACTCCACCAATAGATGTTAAAATCAGTGACTAAAAGTTTGAGGAATATCTTCCCCCAAGATATTTATCAATTACAAAGGGGAAAATGGTTATCCTGCAGTGAAGAAACCCAGCAGACATCACTTCAACTAAGTGATAAAGGTTAACATCCCCAGTAGTAAGATATAGCGGCATCGTATGTTCCCTGGTATGATGTACTGAGAAGGACATGGCATCCCTTCCATGGCATTCTTGCCAAAAATGCATAAGTTTCCATTAAAACACAAGAAAATGTCAGACAAACCCAAAATGAGAGACAAGACTACAAAATAACTGACCAATACTCTTCAAAAGTGTCAAGGTCATGAAAGACAAAGAAAAACTGAGATCACAGATTAGAAGAGACATAGCAACAAAAACATAATGGGGGTCAAGAATATGAGAAGACGAGCCACAGCTTGGGAGAAAATATTTGCAAAAGACATCTACACTAATAAAAGAGAAACATGCAAATTAACCATCACTCCGCTATACCCACCAGCCAATCAGGGGCGAGTATGCAAATTAACCCAACTAAGATGGTGGCAGCCATGGAGCTGGAGTGAGCAGGAGGCTTGGGTTGCCCCCAGCGATGGAGGAAGCCAAGCTTCCCACCTGCCCTGGCCAGCCCTGCGCTCCACTCAAGGCTACAAAGTTTCAATTATAGAAGACAAATAAATCCCAGATACCTGCTTCCAGCCAGCCCTGGCCTCTGCTCAAGGAGGTGCTGAAAAAAAAGAAAAAAAGAAAAGGAGAGGCTGGGAGCTTGGGTCACCAGAGGACGTGGCCACCCGGAAAACGGCCATCAGCCCCTCACCCAGGCTGGCCAGGGATCCCAGCGGGACCTCCACCCTGATCCGGGACACCCTTCAGGGCAAACCAGCTGGCCTCCACCCATGCACCAGGCCTCTATCTATACTCATAAAAGGGTAATATGCTAATTAGACTGGGAGACCTTCCAGGAGACCTTCCAGACGTTCTTCTGGACAAAGCCATGGTGGCGGGGCTGAGGTAGAGGTGGTTAGAGGCCAAGAGGGGAGGGCAGTTGTGGGTGATCAGGCTGATGGGGGGCGGGGCCATTGGGGGTAAGCAGACCAGCAGGGGGGCCAGTTGGGGGTAAGCAGGCCATCAGTGGGGGTCAGTTGGAGGTGATCAGGACAGAGGGGGGGCAATTTGGAGTGAGCAGGCCAGCAGGGGGGCAGTTGGGGGCAAGCAGGCCAGTGGGGAGGGAAGGTGGGGCGAGCAGGCTAGCAGGGGGGGCAGTTGGGGGTGAGCAGGCCAGCAGGCACAGTGGTTAGGGGCAATCAGGCAGGCAGGCAGGCAGGCAGGTGAGTGATTAGGAGCCAGTAGTCCCAGATTGTGAGAGGGATGTCCAACTGCTGGTTTAGGCCCAATCCCTATAAACCGGCAGTAGGACATCCTTTGAGGGGTCCCAGATTTGAGAGGGTGCAGGCCGGGCTGAGGGACACCCCCCCATGCACAAATTTCGTGCACCGGGCCACTAGTATCTGATAAAGGACTATTATCCAAAATATACAAAGAACTCTTAATACTCAACAATAAGAAAATAAAAAACATGATTAAAAATTGGCAAAAGACATGAATAGATATCTCCCCAGAAAAGATATACAGACGACAAATAAGCAAATGAAAAGATGCTCTACATCATATGTCATCAGGGAAATGCAAATTAAAATAAGATACCACTATACACATATTAGAATGGCAAAAACCCAGAATACTGACAATATGAAATGCTGGTAAGGATGCATAGCAACAGGAACCTTCATTCATTGCTCATGGGAATTCAAAATGGTACAGCCACTTTGGAAGACATGTTTGTCAGTTTCTCATCAAACTAAACATACTTACTATACAATCCATCAACCATGCTCCTTGGTATAAACCCATAGGAGTTGTATGTCCACACAAACCTTTGCACCTGGCTTTTTATAGTAGCTTTTTTCACAACTGCCAAATATGAAAACAACCAGCATGTCCTTCATTAGGTGAATGGATAAATAAACTGTGTAACATCCAGACACTGGAATATTACTCAACACTAAAAGAAATGAGCTATGAAGCCATGTAAAGACATGAACAGAGCTTAAATGTATATTGCTCAGTGAAAGAAGCCAATATAAAAAGGCTACATACTGTGTGATTCCAAATATATGACGTTCCAGAAAAGGCAAAAAAAAATCTGGAGAAAGTACAAAGATCAGTTGTTGCAGGGGCTGAGGGGAGGGAGGGATTAATAGGCAGAGCACAGAGGATTTTTAGGGCGGTAAAACTATTCTGTATGATACTGTAATGGGGGATACAGGTCATTACACATTTATCTAAACCCAAACAATGTACAAACCAAGAGTGAACCCTAATGAAAACGATGGACTTTGAGTGATGATAATGATATGTCAGCATAAGTTTGATGGTATCAAACATACCACTATTTGTGGGGATGTTGATATGAGAAGCTGTGGTTGTGTGGGGGTAGGAGGAATATGGGACTCTATTTTCTGCTCAATTTTGGTGTGAACCTAAAACAGTTCTTAAAAAAAAGTTCTCTTTTTTATTCAATTACTAGAGGCCCGGGTGCACAAAAATTTGTGCACTCGGGGGGCAGGGGGGTCCCCCAGCCCGGCCTGTGCCCTCTCGCAGTCTGGGACCCCTCGGGAGATAACGACCTGCTGGCTTAGGCCTGCTCCTGGGTGGCAGAGTGGCAGGCCCAATCCCTAGGTGCAGCCCCTGGTCAGGCTCAGAGCAGGGCTGATTGGGGAGTTGGGGCGCCACCCCCTGTCATGCACAGAGCAGGGCGGATTGGGAGGTTGCGATGCCACCCTCAGTCATGCTCAGGATAGTGCTGATTGGGGGGTTGGGGCACCACCCCCTGTAACACTCAAGGCAGGGTCGATGGGGAGGTTGCGGCGCCACCCCCTGTGATGCACAGAGCAGGGCCAATCAGGGGGTTGGGGCGCTGCCCCCTGTCACACACAGAGCAGGGCCAATCAGGGGGTTGGGGCAGTGCCGCCCCCCCCCCCGTCATGTACAGAGCAGGGCCCATCAGGGGGTTGGGGAGCTCCCCCCTGTCACTCACAGAGTAGGGCCGATAGGGGAGTTAGGGCACCGCCCCCTGTCACACACACAGCAGGGCGGATCAGGGGGTTGGGGCGCCGCCCTCTATCACCCACAGAGCAGGGCCGATCAGGGGGTTGGGGCGATACCACTGTCACACTCAGGGCAGGGCCGATGGGGAGGTTATGGCTCTACCCTGTCACACACAGAGCAGGGTCTGTGGGGGGGGTGGGGGGGTTGGGGAGCCGCACCCTGTCACACACAGAGCAGGGCCGATCAGGGGGTTGGGGCGCCACACCCTGTCACACACAGAGCCGCAGGGTGATCAGGGGGTTTGGGCGCTGCTCCCTGTCACGCTGATCCGGTGCCAGGAGGCCTCACGGCTCCGCTGATCCCGATGCTGGGAGGCATATTACCCTTTTACTATATAGGATAGAGACCTGGTGCACGGGTAGGGGCTGGCTGGTTTGCCCTAAAGGGTGTCCTGGATCAGGGTGGGGGTCCCCACTGGGGTGCCTGGCCAGTCTGGGTGAGGGGCTGAGGGCTGCTTTCAAGCTGGTGGTTGACTGAAGCTCCCAACCGCTCCTTTTTTTCTTTTTTTTTTTTTATTCTGGGCCAGCTTTAGCTCTGGCTCTAGCTTTGAGGCTTCTGCTGCTGAAAGCAGGTATCTGGTTTGTTTGGGTTCTATAATTGAAACAATCTATAACTCCAGCTCTGAGATCCCAGGCCGGCTGAAAGCTGGTTTCTGGGGTTTTGTTTAGCTTCTATATTTGTTACAAAGTTTCAAACTGCCAGCTCAGAGGCCGGCAAGGCAGGCGGGAACGTTGGAGTCCTCTGTCACTGAAGCAAGCAAGCCTCCTGTTAGCTTCCAGCTGCCTGGCTGCCGGCCGCCATCTTGGCTGACAGTTAATTTGCATATAGCCCTGATTAGCCAATGGGAAGGGTAGCGGTCGTACGCTAATTACCATGTTTCTCTTTTATTAGATTAGATAGTTTACATTCAATATTATTTTGTATTAGTTTCAGGTGTTCAGCATAGTGGTTAGACAATCATATACTTTACAAAGTGTTCTCCCTGATATTTCCAATATCCATGTGGCACCATACATAGTTATGACAATATTATTGACTATATTTCCTATGCTGTACTTTATATCCCCATGGCAGGGGTCCTCAAACTGCGGCCCGCCGAAAACATTTATCCGGCCCGCCGGGTGTTTTTGCCGCCGCTGCCTGTTGCTTAGCAGCTGACTAGTTTTTTTTTTAAACTATAGTCCAGCCCTCCAACAGTCTGAGGGACAGTGAACTGGCCCCCTGTTTAAAAAGTTTGAGGACCCCTGACCTAGAGGGTATTATTCTAAGTGAAATAAGTCAGTCAGAGGAAGACAAATATCATATGATTTCACTTATATGTGGAATCTAAAGAACAATATAAACAAGCAAACAAAATAGAAACAAACTCACTGATATAGAGAACAGACTGATGGCTGCTAGAGCAGGGGGAAAGGGGAATGAGTGAAAAAGGTGAAGGGATTTATAAGTACAGATTGGTAGTTACAAAATGAAGCTGTTTTTCAAAATTGCAATGTGGGATCCTGGACCGTATCCCCTGTTGATTTCCTAGATTTGATCATCTATACTCATAAAAGAAAAAAATGCTAATTGACCATACCTTCACTACGCCCACCAGCCAATCAGAAGAGTATGCAAATTAACCCAACAAAGATGGCCATTAAATTTGCATACTGCAGGTGAAGCAGGCAGCGCCAGATGCTGCCTGCGGGGTCCGGGCCGCAGATTGGGGACCGGGGAGGCGGGGCGGGCAGCGCCAGAAAGCCACCCGTGGGATCCGGGCCACAGATCGGGGGCCGGGGAGGCGGGGCGGGCAGCGCCAGGACGCCACCCGGGGAGGCAGAGCCGGCGATCGCCCCAGCCAGAAGCCTGAGGCCTGGGCAGGGGCGGAGCCGGTGATCCGCACAGGGCTGGGGGTCCCCTGCCCAGGCCTAATGCCCCAGTAGAGGCCTGAGGCCTGGGCAGGGGTGGAGTGGGCCATCGGAGCAGGCTGGGGGTCCCTTGCCCAGGCCTAAGGCCCGGGCCAGAGGTTTTAGACCTGGGCAGGCAATCGGAGCAGCCTGGGGGTCCCCTGCCCAGGCCTAACGCTCCTCTGGCCTGGGCATGGGTGGAGCCTGCAATCGGAGCGGGCTGGGGGGTCCCCTTCCCAGGCCTAACACCCCAGCCAGAGGCCTGAGGCCTGGGTAGGCGATCAGAGCGGGCTGGGAGTCCCCTGCCCAGGCCTAACACCCTGGCCAGAGGTCTTAGGCCTGGGCAGGCAATCAGAGCGGACTGGGGGGGGGGGGCCGAGCTGGGGATTGGTGTGAACTACAGAGGAAACACCTTTTCTGACCGCTCACTGGCTAAGCTCCCTGTATGCCACTGGTAATATTCTTAGTAACTTGGGTAATAAGAATGCAAGAAGGTGATGTAGGGTTTTTCCACCTCACTCTTGGAAAAAAAAAATGAAGGTCTGCTGCTGGAGGGTTAAGAAATGTCATATCCTGTCCTAGCTGGTTTTGCTCAGTGGATAATGCCTCGGCCTGCCCACTGCTGGGTCTGGGTTCAATTCTGACCAAGGGCATGTACCTAGGTTGCAGGCTCTTCCCTGGCTGGGGCCCAGGTCAGGGCTCATGCAGGAGGCAACCAATCAAAGTGTTCCTCTCACTTTGATGTTTCTCTCTGTCTTTCTCTTTCTCTTCCACATTCTCTAAAAATCAATGGAAACATATCCTCAGGTGAGGATAAAAAAAAATAATAAAGAAATGTCATATCTTATGAAAGATACATCTTGAAAATGCCTAAAGAAAGTTGTCATTTTTTCATGGTGAAGGGACTGGAGTCCGTGTTGATGAAAACACCTTGGTGGCTGTGGTGACTGACAGTGGCTGCAGCAGTGGGGTAATGGGGCTGGTGCCTTCCCCTGATCAGCCCAGTCGCCTCCCACAAAGGGAGGCGAGACTGCGGCTTAGACCCGCTCCCCAAAAGGAGCAGGGAGCAGGCCTAAGCCATCAGTAGGACAGCCCCTGAGGGCTCCCAGTATGTGAGAGGGGGCAGGCTGGGCTGAGGGACCACCCCACCCCAGTGCATGAATTTCGTGCACCGGGCCCCTAGATGTATTATAATAATGTAAGTTGTTAAAATTAAGGAAAGCTAAATGAAGGATATATGTGAACTCTGCACTATTTTTTGCAATAAAGTCTAAAGTCATTTCAAAATAAAAAGTTCTAAAATCTACAGTCACAATTCAATTAAAACAAACAAAATAAATAAAACTCCCATTTCTTCAAAAGATTCTTGCTATAACGTAAGGCATTATTTCATAAATGAGAACACCTTTAACAAAGTGCTTCTATCATTTAAGTAACTATGTGTTAATAATATTATCACTAATATATTTAGTACTAAGTGCTAAGTACATTGTTCTAATTACTTTATGAATATTAACTCATTTAACCTCAGAATCATTCTAGGATATTACTATAACTTCCATTTGACAGATGAGAAAAATGGATACCCAAAGTCACTTAGTGATAGAGTTGGGATTTCAGCTTCAGAATCCAGGAACTCAACGACACTCCTACAGTGTTTCTCAAAAACAAAAGTAGTAGTCATAGCAGCCAACAGCAGCAAAAATGATGATGACAATAATGGTAATAACAAACCACTAAAATATATTAAAGGTAACCCTTTCATGAGATCTTCTGACTTACATCAAATTTCACTGTATAACAGAGTATTGTATTAGATAAGTGCCAGTGATATTTATAATTGTTATGGGGAGAAATGTTCATTTGAGAGTCTAAGGGTTGCGGATAAAAAGTTACCTTCTGTTTTTCTCTATAATCTTCTCCTTCAAACTTGTACAAACTTTGTTCAGTGTCCATTCTAAAATTTCTCAGAGAAGACTCTCCC
The DNA here is from genome assembly GCF_000147115.1 of Myotis lucifugus. Lineage (NCBI taxonomy): Eukaryota > Metazoa > Chordata > Mammalia > Chiroptera > Vespertilionidae > Myotis > Myotis lucifugus. The sequence continues at coordinate 9,427,160 of NW_005871050.1, read as the reverse complement.
ATTTTCTGCAAGCGTTCATTCATCTCTGCGGTCTACATTTGAAAGCATTGAAGTTAGAAAATCATCACTGAATTAGTATACTTTATGTTTTTAAAAAGTCAAGTTTTGACACGAAATACCCAATCTGTTAACTTATAAGGTAAGGATGCAATGCTGACATCAAAATTGAATATAAACTTAACTTGCCCCAAGTATTTTAAATACTTAAGTGGTTCATCCAAAGTATTCTTCAATTAGGCTTTCTTTAAAATCTTTTATCATTGAAGATATAACCATATTATATTTTCTATTGCAAAATTTTAATGGGACAAATAGCTAGTACAAAAATACAGGAAAACTTGGATTAAACAACTGGCATACTAACACAAGATTGCTCAAAATTCAAGATAATATCTGATACATGAAAAGATGCTCAATATCACTAATCATCAGGGAAATGCGAATTAAAACTACAATGAGATATCATCTCACACCTGTCAGAATGGCTATCATCAATAAATTATCAAGCAACAAGTAATGGATAGGATGTGCATAAAAGGGAACCCTTGTGAATTGTTAGTGGAAATGTCAATTGGTATAGTCACTATGGAAAACAGTATGGAGGTTCCTCAAAAAAATTAAAAATAACACTATCATATTATCCAGCAATTCCATTTCTGGGTATTTATCTGAAGCAAAGACAATAACTTGAAAAGATAGCTGCATCCCTCATGTTCAATGCAGCATTATTTACAGTACTCAAGACATGGAAATGACCTAAGTGCCCATTGATATGTGAATGGATATAAAATATATGGTATATATATATACAATGGAATATTATTCAGACATAAAAAAAAAGGAAATCCTGCCATTTGCAATACTTGGATGCACCTTGAGGGCATTAAGTCAGACAGAGAACAACAAAAACCACGTAATATGTGGAATCTAAAAAAAACCCTCATAGATACAGAGAACTGATTGGTGGTTGCCAGAGACAAGGGGTGGGGTCAATTATAAAATAAGTCCTGGAGATATAATGTGAATAAACAAAAAAATATGGTCTGAAAAGTAAATTCTACCAACTTACAGAAAATATAGCAAATAGTGAACATAGAAAAATACCCCATGGGGATGAAATCAGCAAAATCCAAACTGTAAGCAACTCAAAAGGGAAATAACTCAGTTTCTACACCAAATAAATTACAAGGAAAATAATACATAAAAGAAGGGAGAATTACAGGTTTTTAAAAATATAGATGACATATCAACCAATGGCAATGTATGGATATTATGTGTACTCGAATTTAAAAAAAATTAAAAGTATAGCTACTTGTGAAACAATTAGAAATTTTAATACTAATTAGATATTTGATATTATTAATGATTTATCAGGGTTTTCAGGTAGTGCAATGTTATAATTATTATGTTTTTAGAAAGAGTTCTTACATTTTATTTTTTAAATTTATTTTTATATATTTAATTTATTGGGGTAACATTGGTTAATAAATTATATAGATATCAGGTGTACAATTCTATAATACCTCATCTGTATATCATATTGTGTGTTCACCACCACAAGTCAAGTCTTCCTCCATCACCATTTATTCTCCCTATACCCACTTCTACCTCCTCCCACCCTCCATTCCCTCTGGTAATCACCATACTGTTGTCTGTGTCTATGAGGGGGTTTTTTCTTTGCTTAATCCCTTCAGCTTTTTCACCCAGTCCCCCAACCTACCTCCCCTCTGACAGCTATCAGTCTGTTCTCTGTATTTAGTCTGTTTCTATTTTGTTTTTTTTTAGTTTATTTTGTTCATTAGATTCTACATATAAGTGAAATCATAGTAATGGCTTCTTTCACTTAGCATAAAGCTATGGAACATTTATACAATGGAATACTACTCAGTCATAAAAAATGAAGACAATCTTACCTTTTGAGACAGCATGGATGGATATGTCTACTTTTGCTTATGCTTAAAATTATCCAAAATAATTTGTGGCAAAAAGCAAATTCAACAGAAAACCAGAATATTCTGCAACAGCTTATTATATATACCTTAACAAATAATGCTTTAATATTTCATGAAATGTGCACAAAAGATTTTCAGTTAACAAAATTTATCAGCAGACATTTTTTAATCCAGTGCAAAAAATATAGTTCTGATATATGTGATTAAACACAAAATTTATTTTGTTTTTATACCAACATTATTTTCAACAAGCATGTAGTATAAGGTCACTCAATGTTAAACTCTGGTTCATAGTCTTTCTTAAACTAAAGAAACCTAAACTACCCCAGGATATAAATCTACAAATTCTTAGAGGACATAAGTCTTTTGAAGCACGAGGTTTAAAACATGTATTTGAAACAACGCAAGTACAAATAGCATGTTGATGTATGTTGATTTCAAAACAATCCATCATGAAAACAAAATGCCATTTTAACTAACCTTCTTTTCCCCTCTTTCCAGAAGAGTTGTAATGTCTTCATCTGTCAGCTCACTTTCCTTCGAAGCAAAAACATGAGTGGCTCCATGACGTATCATTTGCAACATTTCCTCTTTGGCCAGCTTGTTAGACTGTTGGTCAATGAGTCTTCCTAATAGTAAAAATAAAAGTTGTATATATTCGACTATATTCCAGAGAAAGCATGGCATAACAGTTCTAATAAGACACCACTACATTTATCCATAAGTAAAGCTTTATAAGAACAAAAATTAGTGAGCTTTAAAGTTATTTTTAATTAACAGCTCTACAAGTTTTTCTTCTATCATACCTTCTATTTCAAACATGAATTTCCTTCTGTAAAATTCAGCTAAAACTCAGAAGGACAGAAACATTTTTTCAAGTACAAACTTCACTTTTTAGATCAAAATTTTCTGTATGGAAAGACACCCTCGAGTACATGTTTTAAAAAAATTTTAACTCAACATTTTGTCTGTCAAAAGACATACCATTGACATTCAGCTATAAGCTATTAATGTTTAACTCGCTTATAGTGAATGCAAGGCTTTAGTTTAAGATTTAAATTAGCATTTTGTTTTAAAAATTGACATTTTTTGCTCACTAAGCTTGCAAATTTTGGTCAACTTTCACTAAAAGTAATCTCCTTTAAAGGAAGATTTTTTGCATATATTTTTGCAAAAAAAAAAAAAACACCTAATTAAGTTTATACATATAAATACCTTGTTGTATAACAATTGAGTCAAGTCTCAGTTTTATCTCAGCTCTTTCTACAATCCTTTCTTCAACAGTGTTATCAGTGATGAGACGGAACACACGTACTGGCTTCTTCTGACCAATACGATGTGCTCGATCCTGATAGAAAAAAAATCTATTATAAGATTTTGGTATTCTAGATAAAAGGTAGTATAGCCACCATCTGCTATAAAATTCTGAAACTAAAATTAGTTCCTAACCTCTCTATACCTACAAATTTTTTAAAAAGCATGATGACTATAAAAGGTAAAGCCCTACCATATGACCTACCAATTCCACTTCTGGATATTTATCAAAGAAAACAAAAATACTAATTCAAAAAGAAATATGAACCCCTATGTTCATTGCAGCATTATTTACAATAGCCAAGATATGGAAGCAACCTAGGTGTCCATCAGTAGATAGATGAGTGGATAAAGATGTGGCATATCTATACTAAAAAAAGCCTAGGTGGCCCTTGTGCCCTCACGTCATCACAAAATGGCCACCCCCATGTGGTCACAAGATGGGTTGCCCCCACGTTGTCACAAGATGACCATCAGAGGAGGGCAGTTGGGGGCGATAAGGCCAGCAGGGGAGGGCTATTGTGGGTGATCAGGCCAGCAGGGGAGGGCTGTTGGGGGCAATCAGGCCAGAAGGGGAGGGCAGTTGGGGGCAAGACCAGTCTGGCAGGGGAGGGCAGTTGGGGGCGAGATCAGGCCGGCAGGGGAGGGCAGTTGGGGGAAATTGGGCTGGCAGGAGAGGGCAGTTGGGAGTGATCAGGCCGGCAGGGGAGCAGTTAGGGGCAATCAGGCAGGTGAGCGGTTAGGATCCAGCAGTCCCGGATTGTGACAGGGTGCAGGCTGGGCTGAGGGACAGACACCCAGTGGATGAATTTTGGGCACTGGGCCTCTAGTATCTATCTATCTATCTATCTATCTATCTATCTATCTAATCTAATAATAGAGGAATATGCAAATCTGTCCATTACATCGTCACGTGACGACTGGATCAGCAGGCTGCGACCCCGCCCTCTGCTGAAGCAGCTGCAAGGCCTGGGGTAGGATAGGATACGATAGGCGCAGGAATGGAAAAGAGAAGGAAACTGCACACAGAAGGGGGTGGCGACCGCAGGGGGATGGAGCAGGTGCACCCAGCAAGGGGGGGGTCGCAGGCAGTGAGGAGCAGGGAGCCCCACCCAGACGCAGGAGGAGGGCAGTGGTGGCCATTGGCGGGGAGGTGCCCACGGGTCCTGGATGGAGTGGAGGACTGTCCGAGGCCTTCTGGGCAGAGGCGCCCCTGCTTTGTGGCAGCAGCGCCCAGGCCGTAAGGGCCTCAGCCACCCTTGCTGGGCCGGGCATCCTGGGCAGGGAATGGGAGCAGGACAGCGGCAGGGAAGCCGGGGAAGGAGGGACAGTGAACACCTGGCTGGGCTGAGCCCTGGGCTGAGGGTTAACCCCTGCCCCCCAACGGAAGCTTTAAGAAGGGAAGGAGGGTGGGAAGAACTTTATAAAGGAGTCAGTAGAGAGCAGAGTTAAAGAAGGTAAGAGGATGTGTGAGTGAACTGTAGGAGCTATAATGAAAATCAAGTATAATTGTGTACTGGGTACAGATTTTAAAAGTAAGTCAGAAAAGCAAAAAGATAAATGATAGTGAATAATTAGGCAGGTAGATACATATTAAAACAGTGGAAGTAAGTAGAAAAGGATGTGGATGAGAGTGAAAAAGGGAGGGAAGAAAAGTTTTAAAGGGGAGCCAGTAGGGCTTAAAAGGAGAATGGAAGAAGGAAGAAATGGGGGAGGTCCAAGGGAGGAAGTGAAGAAAAAAATTAAGGTGCGAAGGAAGGAAAAGGGAGGTAGGCAGGGGTAAAGATAAAGGAAAGAAGGAATGTGTTGGAGGGAGGGAGGGTTGGAGAAAGATGGGAAGAAGGATGATGGAACAGAACTAGGAAATAAGGAGGAAAGAAAAGTTTACAAATGATGAGTCAGTAGGAAAAAGTGTTACATGAAAGAGAGAAAAATTGTGTGACAGGGAGAAGCCAATAAGGAAGTCAAATACAATTATGTGTGAAGGGGGTAAGATTTTTTTAAAAGTTAATAGGGGTCGCCGAAACTGGTTTGGCTCAGTGGATAGAGCGTCGGCCTGCGGACTGAAAGGTCCCAGGTTCGATTCCGGTCAAGGGCATGTATCTGGGTTGCGGGCACATCCCCAGTAGGAGATGTGCAGGAGGCAGCTGATCGATGTTTCTCTCTCATCGATGTTTCTAACTCTCTATCTCTGTCCCTTCCTCTCTGTAAAAAATCAATAAAATATATTTTTAAAAAAATAGGGGCAACCAGGCCGGCAGGGGAGGGCAGTTAGGGGTGACTAGGCCAGCAGGGGAGGGCAGTTAGGAGGATCAGGCTGGCAGGGGAGGGCAGTTAGGGGATCAGGCCAGCAGGGAAGGGCAGTTAGGGGGATCAGGCAGGCAGGCAGAGTGGTTAAGGCAGGCAGGCAGGTGAGCAGTTAGGAACCAGAGGTCCCGGATTGTGAGAGGGTACAGGTCGGGCTGAGGGACCCTCCCCCTGCACGAAATTTCATTCATGCAGGCCTCCAGCAAGTCTATCTCTATATATATCTATATATATCTATCTATATCTATATATATCTATCTATATCTATATATATCTAATATATATCTATCGAATAGATATAATGGATGGGAAGGAAAGGAAAGAAAGAAAGGAAGAAAGAAAGAAAGAAAGAAAGAAAGAAAGGAAGGAAGGAAGGAAAGTAAGGAAGGAAGGAAGGAAGGAAGGAAGGAAGGAAGGGAAGGAAAGAGAGAAGAAGAATACTCGGCCATAAAAAATGAAGTCTTGCCACTTGCAACAACACAGATGGATCTAGAGGGCATTTTTCTAAGTTAAATGAGTTAGAGAAATGCATTCATATATTTCACTTATATGTGAAATCTAAAAAACAAAGCAGAAATAGACTCATAGATACAGAGAACAAACTAATGGTGACAGAGGGGGGATGATCAAGAAGATGAAGACGATTCCGCGGCACATGCAGTTATAAAATAAATCACGAGGATATAATATATAGCATAGGTAATATAGTCATCATTACAGCTTTGTGGACTTATCATGCTGGTCACTTCACAGGGTTTACAAATGTTGAACTAGGTTGTATACCTGAGACTAATATAATACTACATGCCAACTATATAAAATTAAAAAAAAAAACTAGAGGGAGCTGAAAGCTCCTTGACTAAGTTACTAAATAATTTTTAACCCACTAAGTCCAAACACCTTCCACACGAGCAAGGACTTTTAGTAAGGGACAAAGTAGTTAACAAGTGTTGCTATGGTAGCAAAAGTCAGCTTTATCTCATCATCGAACAGTTCCTTCTTCTTGCTGAGGCAATTCAGGAATCCGTAGTAGAGTCATAAAAATTAATTGAATACTAATATCCTTACTGTATATTGGTCTAGAATTGGTTCTATGGTTTATAGTTGGTAAAGCTGACAGGTGGCAAGTTCTGATAATATTAAAACATCTAGGGCAGTGGTCGGCAAACTCATTAGTCAACAGAGCCAAATATCAACAGTACACATTGAAATTTCTTTTGAGAGCCAAATTTTTAAACTTAAACTATATAGGTAGGTACATTGTTATTAACTTAATTAGGGTACTCCTAAGGCTTAGGAAGAGCCACACTCAAGGGGCCAAAGAGCCACATGTGGCTCGCGAGTCGCAGTTTGCCGACCACGGATCTAGGGGTAGTGGTTTTTAAAAAACAGAAGCTGCTAGAGCAAATAGGTGAAGGGAGGATGGTAGTTGAGAAAAAATCATCAAAGAAACAAAGTTCAAAACAGCTTTTATACTAAATATAAAAATACCAGAGTCCAGTTACACCTTCAACACTGAAAGAGAATGCAACATCCCTACACATATTTTAAATTTCAAACTCAAATCAGTAAATTGTGAAACAGCTATACTCTAACAATTTATGGAAATAAAGGTTATCATCAATAAGTTTTCCAGTTCAGTAACACTTTAACTTACTTGGCTTTCTCCTAGTTATATCAAGCAGGTAGTTCTGTACCATGCTAAAAAAAAATTATGCCAAAGCATATTGATTTTTAAATGTCCCAATGGTCAATATTTTCAATTCTCTATCATGAAAGAAAATGAAAGACTTCTAAGCTATGCCTCACTGGCATATGACTTCCAAAGACAGTCAGTTATTCCATAACTTCTTGGGATTTTGAATGAATAGTTCTTTTGAATCTTTTTACTTCTGAAATTATATTTCTATACCTTAAGATTGACAGAAGTTGTAGCTCTAGTTCAGTAAATGAAACTATGATGAAAGGTAAGAGAAATAGCTCCCTGAAAAAAAAAAATTAAGGTAGAATAGTTTCTGATACTGGCAAATGTTTTCCTGAAATATTTTCCTTTGTTACCTTCTTACCCCAAATGTTTTATTACAAAAGTTAAAATCGCACCTCTCCCAATTTTAGTAGTAAGGATTTTAATATATTTAATTGATAAGCAGAATATTAAGAGACTTTTAACCCTCTTCATTAAAACATGCATGCGTCCTCTTCAAGACATTTATTTTTCATGATAAAAAGCCAAAATCAACACACAAATGTTATAGTTGGATTTGGGTATGTTTGTTTTCATTTCCTTTTGTTTGTTTTTGCAGTTAGCACAATTGAAATGTTGTTTATTTTCCAGGAGAATCTATTTTAGCATCTACAAAAACTCCCCAAAATTGTTGTTATCTTTTTATCATAAATTGTCTTTGTGCTATATAAATAACAATAGTATTCTGAGCGAAGAAAAATTTCTGACATCATTAAAGATTACTAACCATAGCTTGCAGATCAACCTGTGGATTCCAGTCTGAATCATATAGTATAACCACATCAGCACTGGCCAAGTTAATTCCGAGACCTCCAGCCCTGGTACTCAGCATAAAGATGAATTTGCTGCTATTAGGAGCATTAAAGGCCTCTATTGCTTCCTTTTTTTTAAATTTACACAGGAGATGGAAGAAAAAGAGAGAAAATCAGATTATATTACCTTAACATATAATTTTAAAATGCAGACTCAAAACCCCACTTCGTAATATTCTCCCACCTTCTAAAATATTTAAACATTTAGCTATCTATATACTGTACTGTGTGATTTGCTGTAGGAAGTATATTGCATAAAGTGCCTAATCTTTATAAGAGTACATCAATAGAGTCAAACTTAGAACACTCATATAAATAAATTTAACTAAGCAAGTAATAAATCATTTGAATTATTAAAACAATAATAGTGAAAATGTTTAAGTGAGAGCTGACATATATTTAGGGGACAAAATGTCAGATATGTCAACTTCATTCCCATTAGTCTATGATGAATTAATAAGGAAGGTATAGTTTAGGAGATCAGCCAAGAAAGAAAAAGTTTTAGAAACGGGAATGAGAGCAACAGATATAGGGGAAGGTAAGTAGATTTATTTCGATATGGTGAAAAGGGGCAAACAGAGATGTAATGAGGAAAATCAGGAAGGTATTCAAGGGATATCTAGTAAAGAATCTTAAAAATTAATGGAATGTTAATATCCTTACTATATAAAGATCTCATACAAATTAATTAGAAAAAAAACCACTAAGACCCCAAAAGAAAAAAATGAGCCAAAAAAAAAACCAAAAAACAGACAATACACAGAAGAACAATCACAAATGGCTAATAAACACAAGAGTAATGTTCAATCCACCAGTAATCAAATAAATACAAATTAAAACATAATACCATTGTTTGAAGATTAAAAAAAAATGATAATACTCAATGTTGACGAAGGGGACGGTGAGACGGGCACTCTCATACATTGCTGCTGGGAGTGTAAATTGGTACAACCTTTCTGGAAAGCAATTTGGCAATATGCATCAAGAGTCTTAAAAATATTCATACCCTTTGACCCAGTAATTCCACTTCTAGGAAATTATCCTAAGGAAATAATCAGAGACGTGCACAAAGATTTATGTATAAGGACTTTCACTTTACCATTATTTATAAATAGTGAAAAATTTGAAACGACCTAAATGATCAACAATGGGGGGATAAATTATTCATAGTACATCCATAAGATGAAATATTACACTAAAATTATTTTTACAATGACTTTTTTACTGATACAGGAAAATACAATTTGATGTTGAGTAAAAAGTATCAGGATACTGAACTTTATATATAATGTACATAGTATATCAATTATAATCTTTTAATGTATATTTTATATAAACACTTATATTTATATACTTAATACATACATGACTATATACATTAAAAGATTGGCCAGAAATACTTTTCTTTTCCAAATTTCCTTCAGCAATCAAATATTACTGTTATAATCACAAAATATAGGCAGTTACACTTTTCATGAATGGAATGGCATGGTCAAAAGTTGCAGGCAGAAAAGGTGACTCCCACTGCCACAGTCAGTATAGCATGTAGAGAGGGCAGTATAGAAAGCAGCATGGTGTAGTGAGAGGCAATTTGGTGTAGAGGAAATAGCAAAAACCTGGGCGTGAATCATAACTCTACCATTTATTACATATGTGGATCTGAGCAAGCATTTAACCTCTCTGAGACACAGTTTCAAGTACAGAAAATTTTACCAATACTTTATTGGGCTGCTGGAAGAATTCAATTGGAACTATAAGTTGCCTAGCTTATAGTAGTAGTTGCTTGACAAATGTTAGTCCCTTTCCCTATAAAAGTGACGATGCCAATTAAGTGTAAGTTACAGGAACTGAGTCTGAGGATGACCAAAGACTTAGCTGAATTTAACTGTATCAATGGAGAAAGGGCCAATCTGTAAGCTGTTGAGAAAGAATTCTTTATTATCAGCTGAGAAATGATTAAATAAGGAATCAAATATGGTCTTCCCCTTCTTATTGGGAAAATAATAAAAAAATTATTGAAATGATTGTGTGGACAACATAATGGAAAAGCAGGGCATTTCCAAAAAATAAAAAATGATCAGTTCTGACTTTGCTGTATCTAAAGTCAATACATGCAATTTAAAGCCTCTGGAGGGACAACAGTATTTGAAATGTTAAGAAAACAGAAGAATTTGGGGCATAATTTGGTAACATCTACTATGTTTATGAGGAGGGAGATCAGCTAGAAATGCATATTGGCTAGTTGAAGTCAAAAAGCATCTACCCTTCGGCCTTAATATCATATTTATTCCAGGAAGAAGGGTCATCATGAATGGTACTATATGGTCTACAGTTAGGGTGAATTTGGAGAAACCCATTCTCAAGAATAAATCAGCAAAAGCCCAATAAACCTTCAAGTTACCATTTTAGAAAGAGTAAAATACTATAGAGCAGGGGACAGTGTAAGCTTTCAAATGTTCCACTATTGTAAATGTTACTGCAAGTGTTTCCCCAAAGTGGGCAGCAGGTAAACCCTTAATATGAAAAGGACCTGTATACCTATCCTATGCTCCAGCCAGGCTTCAATGCAACGTACAAGGGACAGAGGGCCCGCCACAGCTATGGAGGGAGAAGGCCATGTGCTGAGTCTTTGTGACCTGAGAAGGGGCCCCAAAGTTGAGAGGTAAAAAGGATTGTGTGCAATTTCATGACATGCGCTATAAACTGCACCACACAATTTAAAAACTGCATTCATACCTATTATATCCAATGGTCCTCACAACGTTGTCAGATAAAAGAAGCCTAGGTATTAATATTACCCTTATAATACAGTTAAAGATACTGAGGCTCAGAGAATTAAATGGCTTGCACACACTACAAAGTGGTGGAGTTGGTGCTAAAATTCAGGTCTTCTGAAACCAAGTTCAATGCATTTTCCACTATACCATGAAATCACGATCTTTGCCCAGAGCATGAGTACAGACTTAAAACAGAGGCCAAAGACAGAGTCCTGAAGGATCACAGAAAAGAGAAGATAAATTAGCAAAGCCCTCCCCAAAAAGTGCTTTAAAAGGTTTAAAATACATTAGACCCATGACATTCGTGAGGAATAATCTAAGACCTAGAAGAATTTCCAAATATGAGAAAAATACTAGGTGCTAAGTAGGCTTCCTCACTAACTAAATGACTATTTTCTGCACACCAAACTTTTAGTATTCCAAGATCCAAATGTATGATCAGCACCTATACCTATGTTATCCCATTTCACTTTTACAAAATCTCTGTAAGATTGAGATTATTCCCTTTACAAATTACTACTATGTTTCTTGAGTCTTTAGGGTTGGTCATAAAGTGGAAAAATCTCAATGTTAAACTCCACGAATGGTGAGGGTCTACTGTAGGAGGCAAATCAATAAAAGAAAATGACATAAAATCAGAGGTCAAAGAATTAGCTGAGAAACAGTTAGTAATCAAAAGGTCAGAGATAGCAGTGGTTAGAGGAGGTAAAGATGCAATAGTGTAATATCCTTTAGATAAGTGAAAATGTCTTTGAAGACCTTGAAAAGAATGATTGGTAAAGAATCAGTATAATGGAAGCCAAACTGGAAATCTCAGAGAGAGAGGAGTGGCAGTGAGAAATTCAATGCATCTAGTTACAAAAAAGGTCAAAGTTCAAAACTCCTTAATGATGAAAACATGGCTTAATTTAACTCTAAATTTTGATGTCTTTATTTAATTTCTCATCCTTACCTCTCTTTCTTCATGTGGGGTTTGTCCATCCAATCGACAATACTCATAACCACGCCACATACAATAATCCTCCAAAATGTCCAGCAAGCGAATCATCTGGCTAAAAATGAGAACCCTTGAACCTAAAACATTTTACCAAAAAAAGCAAGTTATTCAGTTTGTGTAAAACTAACCTGAAAGTTACAAAAATAACAGTAAGCATCATATGAAATATAAATATGTAGCACATGAACATTCCACTAAACACACACACTTATACACATACACACCTTCAAGGCATGCTATACATTTGTTGAGGTGATCTACTAGTAAAATCTGACTTTACTCTGTCCTGAGGCTGAGCAATGGGTCCACACAATCTTTTACTGGAATACTGCAAGAATCTTCTAACCTCTTCCCTCTAGTCTGTTTTTCTTAGTAGATTCCCCCAGACTGCTTCCAAGGTTCTCTTCCAAAAATACAAGTCTGATTGTATCACTTACCACAGCCAAGTCTTCTCTGAACTGCCCTGCAACCCACCCTGCCTTCAAATAAGCACAAATTCCTTAAAGCATGTTTTAAAAGGCCTTTTGTAACATGGCCCCATCCATCTTCCCAGATTCATTACTGCCACTCTACCCCAAATACCATTAGCTCCACATTCCCTTCTTTCACACCTGTCTTCATTACTCTGGAAAACCCTTCCCCTCCTTTTCCAGTGGGTTACTTCTATACATTTTCCAGGGCGCACCTCAAATGCCATCTCTGTGACCACTTCCCCAACTCCCAGTTTCTCAACAAATCACAGCACTTATCACAATGAACTCCAACTATTACTCCTCACCACACTGTGAGCTTCTCCAAGGCAAAGAGTATTTTGTGTGCCTATGCATCTTTTTATACCCAGCCTATAGGACAATTCCTGGCAAATATTAAGTACTCAACAATGTTTCCTGACCGAATGAATGAATGAATGAATGAATGAATAATGAGTGATTCTGCAAAATGTTATTCATATACAAGTCATTAATATTGTTATTTCATATTAATAGAAAGACTTGTAACTCACCCTGTTCTTTGAGTTTGGCCAACAGTTTATCAAGAACTACCATTTTACCACTGTTGTTGACAATGTGCTCATCAGTAGTATAAGGTGGACCAGGTTCAGCACCATCAAACAGGTAAGGATGATTGCAACACTTTCGTAGCTGCATCAGAATGTTTAAGAGTCGCATCTTGTCCATCTTGCCAGCAGAGTTCAAAACATCAATATCTTTCATCAGGATTTTTGTATACCTAAAATTTTTAAATATAATTAATCACTGATTATTAGAAAGGTTTAATGCCATCAAAAACATCACTTGGGAGAACAATTTAGACTCCTATTTAAAGACTAGAGGGGGCCTGTGCCCTCTCGCAGTCTGGGACCCCTCAGGGGATGACCACCTACTGGCTTAGGCCCGCTCCCCAGGGGATTGGGCCTAAGCTGGCAGTCAGACATCACTCTGGCAGCCTGGGAGCCCTCGGGGGCTGTCCACTAGCCAGCGGGGAGCAGGCCTAAGCTGCAGTCAGACATCCTTAGCGCTGCTGAGGAGGCAGGAGAGGCTCCCACCACCACCGCTGTTCTGGCAGCCATCAGCCTGGCTTGTGACTGGGCAGAGCTCCCCCTGTGGGAGTGCACTGACCACCAGGGGGCAGCTCCTGCATTGAGCGTCTGCCCCCTGGTGGTCAGTGTGTGTCATAGTGACCAGTCATTCCCAGTCATTCTGCTGTTAGGGTCAATTTGCATATTACCCTTTTATTATATAGGATAGAGGCCTGGTGCATGGGTGGGGGCCGGCTGGTTTGCCCTGAAGGGTGTCCCAGATTAGGGTGGGGGTCCCGCTGGGGTGCCTGGCCAGCCTGGGTGAGGGGCTGAGGGCCGTTTTCAGGCTGGCCACCCCCTTCAGGGTGGGGGGTCCTGCTGAGGTGCCTGGCCAGTCTGGGTGAGGGGCTGATGGCTGTTTGCAGGCTGGCCAAGGCCCCCAGTGGGGACCTTCACCCCATGAGGTTGTGGCCAGCCTGAGTGAGGGACTGATGGCTGTTTTCAGGCTGGCCACAGCCCCTTCAGGGTGGGGGTCCCCACTGGGGTGCCTGGCCAGCCTGGGTGAGGGGCTGAGGGCCGTTTTCAGGCTGGCCACACCACCTTCAGGGTGGGGGGTCCTGCTGGGGTGCCTGGCCAGTCTGGGTGAGGGGCTGATGGCTTTTTGCAGGCTGGCCAAACCCCCAGCGGGGACCCTCACCCCATGAGGGTGTGGCCATCCTGGGTGAGGGGCTGATGGCTGTTTGCAGGTTGGTCAAGGCCCCTAGCCACCCAAGCTCCCAGTGGAGGCTGGCTGGAAGCAGGTATCTGGGATTTATTTGTCTTCTATAATTGAAACTTGGTTGCCTTGAGCAGAGGCCACAGCCCGCAGGTGGGAAGCTTGGCTTCCTCCATTGCCGGGGCAACCAAGCCTCCTGCTTGCTCCAGCTCCGTGGCTGCCGGCCACCATCTTGGGTGGGTTAATTTGCATATAGTCACTCTGATTGGCTGGTGGGCGTGGCTTGGGGTGTAGCGAAGGTGCGGTCAATTTGCATGTTTCTCTTTTATTAGATTAGATAAATAAGATTTGAGTCTGGCTGGAGTGCCTCAGTGGTTGAGCATCGATCCATGAACCAGGAGGTCACAGTTCAATTCCCAGCACATGACTGGGTTTCAAACTCAGTCCCCAGCAGGAGGCATACAAGAGGCAGCCAATCAATGACTCTCTCTCATCATTGATGTTTCTATTTCTCTCTCCCTCTCCCTTCCTCCCTAAAATCAATAAAAAAAAATACATTTAAAAAAAGATAAAGATTTGATAGTAAATCTGATCAGCAAAACCAAGAAAGTAATAAAGGCTGAAACATTTTAACTTCTCTGTTGCCTATTAATCTATTCCTCTGCTTTTTCCATTACTAGAAATTACAATCAGCTGATAACTATTCAAATAACTATATCTGATAATTTTTCAATACACAATCATTATTTCTTATATTTCTCTACCCAGGTCATTTTTTTTCTGATCCTATAAACATTTTTCATTTTCTTTTCTAGACCTTCATGCAGGCAAAAATAGACCAATGTATTCACCTGAACGGTAAGAATATTTAATTATAATAAGAGCCAACCTGCACTGAATGCAAGTGCCAAATAGCATGTCACGGGCTTTATATGAATCATCTTGTTAAATCTTCATAAAAACCCTGAAATTTGTACTAGTATCACCCCCATTTTACAGACAGAAATTCAAGCAGCTAAGAGAAGTGAAACAACTTACTCAGAGCTACAGGAAGGAATAAAGCCAGAGTTTGATCTTATGTCTGAGTCCAGAAAAATATATTCTTCACAACTACCTTAAACTAGTTTCAATAACAGAGAAGTCATTATATGTCATAAATGATCTAATTTTATTTATATAAGCATCATATTGTTTCTCTTAGCAGCATTATTACACTATTAACATGTCTAATTTATGATTCCTTGTGACTCCTCTTTTGTCAATTTCCTGCTTTGTTTGTATTTATAAAACCATTTGAGCTTCTATTTTTATAATATACATAACCACTGACATTTTCACCCATCTCATTATTACTGATTGTTATTATAGTTATTTCTATTTCCCCTGATGGAAAAAATAGCAAATGTGTCCGTGACATTATCCTCTTTAACCCTGATATCATCTTGATAAGCTAAGTATTATTATCCCCAATTTAAAGAAGGGCAACTGAGGTGACATAACTTGCCCAAGCTAAATAGCTCTTAAGAGGAAAAGCTCAGGATTCAAACACAAGTTTATAGACTCCAAAGCCAACGCTCTTTCCCAAAGGCTAAATGAAATACTCACCAATTTTCCATTGAAATATGTGAACTACTTAACTTGCCATTGAAACATACAATGTAATTTTTGAACTAAAGGCGTAACTGAACCACTTCAAAGCTAATTTTTAATAACTCCTTATACATTAATTCTAATAAAAATAAAATAGCTCACCATTCTCGTTGCATTTTACTCAGTCCCAAGTAAATCTTTATTTCCTTTTTAGGAGGCAGGCTCTTCTCTACATCAGTTTTTATACGACGTAACAAAAATGGTTTTAAAACCTAAAAAGTTACAGTTTTTATAAAAGTTTATCAGAAATTTCATATATAAACCCAAATTACACATGCATAATATGATGGCACAAAATACAACAAAAATTAAGACTAGATTATTGAATAAGTAAAAAAGAGCCTTTAAAAATCTGTCATATAAGATTTTTAAACCTTAGAAGAAATCAATTTGGAGTCTCTAAAAGTGAAATAAAAATTCAGGCAACTCCAAAATGGTTAAATATATGAATGAGGAGAAAATGGTCCAATGTTAAGGAAGATATAAATGAACAGAGAAAAAAAGATGAAATAATGAGTGTATGCTTGCAAGGCAGATTCTATCACAAGGAAATAATAGTGCTACCATCTATAGAGTACCTGCAATGTGTCAGACACTGCACCACGAACTTCACACTAGTATTGAATCTTTACAATATATCTTTTAGGGAAATGTGATTATTTTAATTTTTAAAATATCACCAAAGTTACTTGGCTAGTAAGTGGTAGAAGCAGAATTCAAACCCAGATCAAGTTAATTCTACAATCAGTTCAGTCCCTGGTTAGCTGTCATAAGCTGGTCAAGTTCCTTAACTCTTCCAAGCCTGTTTCCTCATCCATTCATCCAAATATATATTTTTTATTTACATATATATAAAATATTTATATATATATATATATAATATACACACACACATATATATACATATATATATATATATATATACACACACACACACACACTATATATATATATGGCAAGCATTTTTAAAAGGGGATAATGATACCTATTTCTAAGGTGATGTGACAATTTGTGGTAGTACATGTGTAAAACTTAACCACAGCAGACATTACTAAACTATCACTATTATTATTAGAGATCAATGGGAGATAAGGAAAAGGGAGAAGTAAAAGCAGATTTCTGGTTTTTTATTTGGGCCTCTTAAATTTGTCTAAGGGATATTCTTTTTTTAAATTTATCTTTATTGTTGAAAGTATTACAGATGTCCCCTTTTTTCCCCATTGACCACCTCTACCCCCCTCAGGCCTTTCACCACCCTATTGTCTATGTCCATGGGTTATGCATATATGCATACAAATTTGTTGGTTAATCTCTCCCCACCTACCCCTGCCTTCCCTCTGAGATTAATCAATCTGTTCCATGCTTCGATATCTCTGGATTTATTTTGTTCATCAGTTTATTTTGTTTATTAGATTCCACATGAGTGAAATCATGTGGGGGATTCTTAAGAGTTTAAACTGCCTGTAAGATATTTATGCAGAAGACTTAGAAGGCAATGGGATATGTAAGTCTAGAGCTTAGGACAGAGATATGGAGAGATAAAATTGGGAGTTATAGGTGATAGCTGAAACTATAGGAATGGATCCCCAGGGAGAACATGTATGCATAACCCATGGATGCAGACAATAGTGTGGTGAAGGCCTGGGGGGGGGTGTGGGATAGAGGGAGTCATGGGGAAAAAGGGGGGCATCTGTAATACTTTCAACAATAATGAAAAAAAAAAAGAAAGTCAAATACAAAGCCCTACAAAACACTAAATTTTGGGGAATAGACAGAGAAAGAAAAGCCCATAAAGGGGACTGAGAGGAGCAGACAAAGAGGTAAAAGAAGAGAAAATCCATCCTGTACCCTAGAAATCAAGCAGGTAAGAGTTTCAAGCAGGAACAATGGCTAGCTGTGCAAATAGTACAGAGAAGCCAAGATACTGACCAAAAGGTATACCCTAAATAGAGCAACTTAAAAAAAAAATCATTGAAGACTTGTGAGATAAATTTCAATTGTATGGAATGGATAGAATCCAGTGGTCAGTGGATCCAGGAGTGAATAAGGCCCACTAGAGACAGAATACCCTGTCCCTAGATCTGACCAAGTCTGACATCTGAGGCCCAACTGTACTACGACTTGTATGACAAGATTCTTAGAAGATTTGTCTTCTATTCCTCTTCTGCATTCTTACAATAAATGCCCCATTACTTAAGGTAACTTGTTCTGTTTTACTCTGAACAAATATTTATAGCATGATGACTGTTGGGGATTCAAGTCAATGAATGTTTAATGAGCAGTTACTATGGATCAGGCACACAGGGCATAATGTGGTGGAAAACAGACAGGGTTTTGGCCACATGAAGCTTATACATGGGGAGAAGGGGGGTGAACAATACGTTTTTGTTTTTATTTTTTAATTTGTAAAGAAGGCTTGAGATTCTCAGTAAAAACAACAGACCAAAAAAAATAGCAAACATGCATCTGCATCCACTTCCACACAAAACTCCAATAAGACAATTTTTTACAAAATTTTAGAATTGTACATAAAAATAAGAGTGAAGCCCTAGCCTATTTGGCTGAGTGGATAGAGCGTAGGCCTGAGGACAAAAGGGTCCCAGGTTTGATTCCAGTCAAGGGCACATGCCCAGATTGCTGGCTCGATCCCCAGTAGGGGGCGTGCAGGAGGAAGAGATTCAATGATTCTCTCTCATCATTGATGTTTCTATCTCTCCCTCTCCTTTCTTCTCTAAAATCAAGAGTGAATAGGAGCCCTGGCTGGTTTGGCTCAATGAATAGAGCATCAGCCTGCAGACTGAAGGGTCCCAGGTTCAATTCCAGTCAAGGGCACATGCCTGGGTTGTGGGCTTGATCCCCAGTGGGGGACGTGCAGGAGGCAGCCAATTGATGGCTCTCATCATTGATGTTTCTATCTCTCTTCCCCTCTCCCTTCCTCTCTGAAATCAATAAAGATATATTTTTTAAAAAGAAACGTTTTAATAAAAGTTCTGTAACTTAATTTTAAAAGAGTGAATAAGACATTAGGTAGCAGGGATGGAGAGGATAAACAACTCTTTCAAGAAGCTTAGCTATCAAGAGTGGGGGGAAAAACCTAATCACTGAGAGGGACACAATGTTGAGGGCGTATTGTTTTGTGTGTGTGAGAGTGGTTAGCATGGTGTAGATTTGGATTTAATAAAGGAGATAACCTGAGAATGTTAAGGGAAACAAGCCAATATGGAGGGAGAGGTAGAAAATTCAGTCAGTAAAAAAGGATACATGATGGGGAAAATTCCATAGGAAACAGGAAGAAATGAGATCCATGGTTCACATAGGAAGAATTAGGCACTGCCCAGAGAAACAACATCTGTTCCACTCAGACAGAAGGTAACACACATCAGATACCCTTGGAAGATGGATATCCTTGAAGGAGTTCCTACCCTAATAACTTCTATTTTCTCTTTGAGAAAGGAATATTGTTACTTGCTGCGAAAGGAGGGGGGCACGGAATACCTGGGATAAAAGTCTTGGGGAGGTTAGGGGAGGTGTGAAATGACTGTTATAGAAAATGGGAAAGATAAATGCTGTACAAGGCCATGGTGAAGAATCACTAGCCTCCTCAAATTCCAGCTTACGTTAGGGAACATGAAATCGTGGTTCCAGGCTGTACAGTTGTATAATCTTCTTATCGGTATCAAGCAGCCCCAGTACAGAGTGGGTCACTCTGCTAATAAGTGGTAGAAGCAGAATTTACACCCCAAGACAGACACACAGTTACATTATTCCAGTTTAGGGCTTTCAGGTCACAAATGAAAGATCAAGAGAGCAAGGGAGTTTGGGAGTATCCACAAAAGAGTGGTCCAAACGGGCTCATCGCTGGGTACAGAAAAAAAGTAACCACAGAAATAGGCTGATGGATGGAGAGAAAAAGCAGGAGTCCAGGACTGGAGGTCTCTGTAAGGTAACAAAATAAGTAGAAAAGGAGTTACATGAGTGAAAGTATTAGAAGGATATGAGAAGTTATCAAAGAACGTAAAATTGGTGTTCAATAAATATGAGGGAGTCACCTGGTGATGAGCAGATGATGAGAAGAAAATGGGTAGCAACATGAGCCTCAAAGGAAGAATTCTGTACATAAGTGGAGAAGCAGTGGCTTAGAACTGGCATTGGCGAACTAGAATACTGATGTGCTCTTGAGGACCTGTGGAGCGTGTAGAGTGAACAGTCTCTACTGGAGAGGACCACATTATCCATTGGGGAGAGCAGAAGCAAAAAAACTATTCCATAGAGAGGCTGAGGAAACAGTAAAGTTTGTTTCCCAAAGAGGCTGTCAGGAAGGTTGAGAGGAAGAAGTGGTGAGACTGAGTCAAGAGGCAAACCCACAGTCCAAACAGATTCTATAGCAGTTTGTTTCTTGGCTTGCTAATCTCTCTTTAATTACTAAATTTTCTTATCTGCTATTACTCACTGCGTGAAGTCTTTCCACAAGTTTTTGATCACCAAGACAATTTTTAGTGTCAAACCAAGAATCAAAGTCCTGTGGAGGGAAGAAAATTCTGCAATAAGTGCACAGGTTTGGGTTTTTTTTTTAAATGCAAACTCAATATTCTATAAATTCTTATACAATTGATATAGCAATAATTCATTTTAAAAGCACTATCAGCCCTAGGTGGATTGGCTCAGTGAATAGATAGAGCATCAGCCTGCGGACTGGAGGGTACCAGATTCGATTCCTGTCAAGGACACATGCCTGGGTTGCAGGCTCCATCCCCAGTATGGGGTGTGCAGGAGGCAGCGGATCAATGATTGTCTCTCATCACTGATATTTCTATCTCTCTCTTTCTCTCCCTTCCTCTCTTTAAATATATATTTAAAGCACTTTCAAAATATGTAAACTGTGATGGCCAATATTATTTACATCTGAAAATAGAAAAAAGCTGGAGCAGCTAACAAAATTTGAACTCCATTATACAGGAACTCAAACAGCAGTTTGTCCTTAAAACAATGTTATAAGGCTTCCCATACCAAAACAGCATTTTATCCAGTAGGAGTATGAATATAGAATCGAAGACATATAATGATAATGAAAATGAAAATCCAACAATAAAAACCAAACAAAAGCAAAATAAGGTATACAAACCAATACATAGCTAAACTTGGTACTTTTTGTTATCAATTAATATCAGTAATGAGGAAAATCAAGCTCAAAAGTCCTTAAATCATTCTATTCATAACCTTGTGTTAATGATAAAAGCAATATAAATCATACATTTACAAAATGCATTTTCTAATCGCATATTATGAGCTCCTTAGTAATCACCAAATGTTAACGCCTACAATAAGCAAAGATCATTTTAAAGACTCCACCTGCCAAATCACTCCGTAGAAAGCCTTCCCAATTCGATTAAAAGAAAACTGTGAATGCACTACTCTGAACTCAGCCTATCTCAAATCATAAGTTGTGGCAACAATGTGATATAGGCAAAGTTTAACAGCCAGGATAATCTCAAAGAAAAAAAAAACTATTTCTCTAAATATCCCCATTTGAAAAATTTGTACTTACGAGCTCTTTTCTGAGAAAACCGAAACACACAGATAAAGAATTATAAAGAAAAAAAGAATCATAAATTTCAATCTATGCTTTAAAAACATATGCCTGCGAACATAAGAAAAATATATTTGAAACATATGACTTAAACTTACCTCTGCAGAATTAAAGGCATCAGGCAATAAAAAGTTGAGTAAGGCCCAGAGTTCATGCAGGTTATTCTGCAAAGGTGTTCCAGTTAGGAGCAAGCGGTTAGTTGACTTGAATTCACGAACAATCTCTGAAAGCTAGAGAAATAATAGTTATGTTAACATTGTTTTATTTATTAGAATACTCAACATTCAGTCCTTTATCCAACCAATACAGTTTTTGAATACAATAAAACTTAGCCCTATCTGTTTTGGCTCAGTAGATAGAGCATCGGCCTGGGGACTGAAGGGTCCCGGGTTCGATTCTGGTCAAGGGCACATGCCCGGGTTGTGGGCTCAATCCCAGTAGGGGGCCTGCAGGGGGGCAGCCAATCAATGATTCTCTCTCATCACTGATGTTTCTATCTCTCTCTCCCTCTCCCTTCCTCTCTGAAATCACTAAAAATATATTTTTAAAATAATAATAAAAAAATAAATCTTAAAAAGGAATTTTCTATGGAAAACATCCTAGTTCAGGTAACATTGCCTCAGTAAAGCAAAACTGAATAAAATATTCTATGCATTTCTACACTTACAAGAATGCAGATTACAGTCATACCTGAGACCCTTCCCCCACTTCAAAAAAATTATTGTCTCCATTTTGGGATCACAGAAACAGTTAGAACTCTGTGGAATTCAAGCCAGTCACTTTACACAATATCTTCCTCACCCTGTCAATTATGTCATCTACATGCCTAGCCAAGTTCTAACTTGACTTGGTTGCAACTTTTAAGCAGCAGAGTTGAGCCCAATTTCCCTGTTACCTTACATTGACTTTCAAAATATATGGCCACACAAATGAAAGCACAAAAAGTATAAAAGAACAGTAATCTTATCAATAAAAAGACACATCTTTAGAATACTCTCAAATAAACAATTATTCCCTAACATGCATCCTTTTATCTAGTGTTAGTTCCAATTTGAAAGGAGTATGATCCACCTAGTGGTTTTGCTCCACTTCTGTCCCGGTTTCTCTCAAAGTAGTCCAGTGATCCAAAGAGAGGTTCATCATAATAACTGATGCTTTTCCTACTGCTGGTGGACTTGAATGGCAAGAAATATAATATTTTTTATGTTAACACCACACTCTAATTCACACAAGTCAGATAATTCCAAGAAATGACTTTTCTAATAAAGATGAATATACATACTAGTAAGATAGCTTCTCAATAAAAATAAATCAACACACATGACATTTGCACACCAAATATTAACAAAATATCAAAATTATCAGAACAGAGTTAGGCTGCAACAGATATAGCAAATGAACACCCAATTTTCATTACATTAAAAACTGTGCTCAATTTTTCATGTGTTTTGTATTCAATAATTTAAACTCTAAAATCGTTTAAAATACTGATTTTCATTCATATTCCATGAATAAAATCACAACCTTCAGTTTTTTATTTTGAATATAGAGAAGTAAACAAACATAATAGTAAAAGAAATCTTTAATAAAAATATTGAGAACTGGCTTACCTTAGATTTTTCATTCTTTATTCTGTGAGCCTCATCAATGACTAGGTATCGCCAATGAAACTTTTTAAATACAGATTTTTCTTTGATCACCATCTCATAAGAAGTAACACAAACATCCCACTCTCCTGGCATCATTTCATCACGAATAAAAGCAGCCTAATGCAAAATAATATTCCTTATATTAGAGTATGCTGACAAGATTAACACAGAATTAAAGCATCAAGAGAAGATTTAAAATTCTAAGAGACCCTGGGAATCATTTGGACTCATCCATTTTAAAGATAGGAAAACTGAGGCACAAAGATACCTCAGTGTCAATTATTGGGATTCCATGCTAATTATATTCATCAATAAAAGAGAAGCAATGGCTTCCCTTAAACAAGTACAGAATATATCACCAAAAGATTATTAAATTACTAGGCTTTCTCTTCATATCACAAAGGGTCCAAAAGGACATGGGCAAAGTAACTGCTTTCTGAATACCACATCCTTAGCAAGTTCTAGTTTTCCTACCATTTGATTATCATTGTTTTTTATTATTATTTTTTCCTAAATGTACATTGTTTTTCTGTTTTTGTTCATTTTATACATATTTTTGGTTGATTTTTCTTTGTTAAATGGTATTTAAATATATCAAATAAATATCAAAAATATAAATCTTTTTTTTTACTATGGTTGCAAATATCAAAAAAAATGAATATTTCTATATGTGACATGGCACCAGAGTTAAGTTAGGGTTTTTCAAAATTTTGACACACCGAGCTCAAAAGGTTCGCCATCACTGTTATAGGACTTTGAGTTCCTGAAGGCCCAACCACAGACCCTCCCCTCCTCTTTCTGTTACACTTGCAACTCAATTAAACACCTATTGTGGCCTACATCAAATTTTTATTACTAAAATATTGACGTCATATAATGTTTACAAAAGGCCAGGAAACCAGAAAGGCCCAATATAGCTTTCCCATGTGGTACCAAGGTTCAAATCTGTCAATACATAATGATGTGGATTTTCTCTATACATACCAATATCAATGTCTAAGTGTTGAATAAGACACATTATTTATATAATTAATAATTACTGGTTTTCAAACTCTTTTGACCATGGCCCCCAGTAAAATTACATTTCAGGTTGCAATCCAGTATATACATACATGTTCAAGTGTGTGTATATAGAAAAAAGCAATACATATCCTTACTATGTATAAAACACTCTACTATTTTCTATTCTATTCTATCTCAATGTTTTATGAAATTGTCGTCACCACCCACTAAGATTACTTCCCGACCTTTGAGTGGCAATTTGAAAAACACCATTTTGAAGATTGGTTTTCAAAATTAAGAAAATGTTGAAGCTACCAGAAGAATGCAAACTTCCCATGGGGTAGAGATAGGGCAGTCACAAATTAAATGCATCTACTCTTTCTTTAAAAGTTATTAAATACTTCAGAGATACTTCATGAAACTGTTGGATTCTATATAATATAGTTGAAAATCAATGACATACATTTTCACTGAGATATCATAAAAACACAAGCCTCTAAATCAGCGGTTCTCAACCTGTGGGTCGCGACCCCTTTGGGGGTCGAATGACCCTTTCACAGGGGTCGTCTAAGACCATCAGAAAACACATATATAATTACATATTGTTTTTGTGATTAATCACTATGCTTTAATTATGTTCAATTTGTAACAATGAAAATACAACCTGCATATCAGATATTTACATTATGATTCATAACAGTAGCAACATTACAGTTATGAAGTAGCAACGAAAATAATTTTATGGTTGGGGGTCACCACAACATGAGGAACTGTATTAAAGGGTCGCAGCATTAGGAAGGTTGAGAACCACTGCTCTAGATATTACTATTTTGCTTGTGATCTTCATCAAGATATCATTGCAGGAAAAAGAAATCAATACTTTAGAAATACAAAGTTTTATAAGTAGTAATATAATATTAAATCAGCAATTTTCAACTGGTGTGCCCCAAGAATGTTTAAAACATCCACTACCTGACTATTTAGTCAGGGAAAACTAATCTGTTTTCCCTTAGACTGTCAAATTAAAAATAATGAATTATGCAGAAAGACAAAAATTAATAATCAACAGCCAACACAACAGTAGCCATCTGGTGTGAATGAATCAAAATTATACTTAGTTTTATGTGCTGCATAATTTTAGTAATTAGTTTATGTGTGCCATGAGATGAGAAAGGTTGAAAATCACTGCATTAAATAACAGTAGTGATTAGAAAGAGTTCTAAGTGACTAATCTGCTACTGGGAAATATTAGGCACAGAGCAAAATCAAGCCTATAATTCTAAATGTATGAGTTCAATATTTAAAATTATTTATGTTAAATTTCAATAAATTTAAGTCATTTTTCTTCAAGCAAAATGACAAAAATAAAATTACATAATTCATTATGCTACCATTCTTTTGAGTATATATTTTGATAACCTATCTAACATATGTTAAACAGAATAACTCTTTATACTCTAAACTATGCTCTCTGGAGGAAAAATAAAGACAAAGTTTAATAATATGCTTTCTAAGCTGGTTATTAATTTTTGTATTTTTGCACAATTTATTTTTTTTAAATAATTCTACACTCCCAAAATAATTGTAGCCTATTAGATTGACAAAAGGCTAATTTAAACAAGAGCTCAGAGTTTCGTATCTAAGAATGCATGCATATATTTTTCTATTCAATGACCAAAACTGAAAGCTGTGTCTATGCATAAACACAAAACACAAGGCTCTCAGTACAAACTGAAAAGGTTCCATTCATATGTGTGTGTGTGTGCATGTGCATGCATGTATACCAAAGTCAAAAGTCAAAATCTTAAATATAAAACCTTATGTCATGCAAATTTACACATTTCTGGTGTCAAAATACCACAAAGAGTTACCGATGAGATACACTGTCAATAAAATAACGTCTTTAAATAAAAAGTCTCTTAAAAGTACAACTCAAACATGCTTAAGTTAATGAGCTACTTAAAAGTAAATGCAGCTTTAGTCAGTTTTGCTCATGGGTAGAGCGTTGGCCCTTGGACTGAAGGGTCTCAGGTTCAATTCTGGTCAAAGGCTAGACCCCTGGCCCCGGGTTGAGGCATATGTAGGAGGCAATCAATCAATGTGTCTCTCATATTGATGTTTCTGTCTTTCACCCTCCCTTACACTCTCCCTAAAAATTAATGGAAAAAATCCTCTGATGAGGATTAACAGAAAAACCATAAATGAAGATAAGCAAAATAATGGATTGTCTGTTATTAAGTAATACATCTAACCACATAAGAGTGTTGTGAGAATGAAATATATATATTAAAAAGCACTGAAACAGAGCCCGAGTAAGCACAAATTAAGTGTTATTTAGTTGTAGTAGTAGTAAACTTAAATGTCTTTATGGCAATAGTATGCAACTTAACCTCAGAAATAATGTTAGTCTTGATTGCCTTTTTAAACCTGTTTCTCACTTACTCTCGCATCCTTGTCTCCGACGAAACAAATAACACGAAGAGATGGGACCCATCGTTTAAATTCATTCATCCAGTTGTGTAAAGTAGACTTTGGAACTAAAACCATGTGAGGTCCAGGAATGTTTCGGTAATGTTTCAGGTAACCAAGCAAAGCAATCGTTTGTAAAGTCTTACCAAGACCCTGCATTATCATCATAAGAAAAAAAAATCCATGAACATTTTTTATTTAATGAAACATTCTGTTAATAACAACATTACAAAAGATACTTGTCAACTATCTCACATAGGGAAAAGTTTAAAACCCTTGCTTTTTTAAAAGTGAATAACCATACCAATTCAATAGTTACTGTGAGCACAAAAAGAAACCAAGAACTTGCAATTAGAAAGTTGCTCAACAAAGCAACTCTCTATTTAGGAGACTTTTACTCCTAAAAAGCAAACAATCTACTATATAATTTTTTCTACCAGTTTCAAAATTAAGAATTTTGAGTATTTCACAAAGACACATTTATTTTACCAGCCTGCTTAGATACCAGTCTTTCTTACCCATTGTCCCCAACACTACAACACAGGCATGAAATATTCAGACTATGCATGTCAAGGGGCATATGGCTCTGTAGAAGTACCTCACACCCTTGAAGACCTAAGGAACCATAAAAGAACAGAACATAACAGAACTCTTAAGCCATAAGGATATTAGAGATTATCCAGTCCAGTGGACTTTTAAAAATAATATATTTACCACCAAGAACACACCACTTAACCATGGGAAAGGGAACAATGTCCTATGCTGTATGGCCTTTTAAAACAACTTCTGGCATAAATAAATAAATAAATAAATAAATAAATAAATAAATAATAAAATAAATAAAAAAAAAAACTTCTGGCTTTATCTCTATGCAAAGTACTATATATATTTTCTTTTATAAACCTAAATTAAAAGTTCTGTCTGCTTCAGTTTTCTATGCTACATATCAAAAGCTTAAAATGTTTATACTCTTTAACCAAATAACTCCACTTCTAGAAAACCTATGAAAATAATTTGAGGTACAGAATAAATTACAAGGGCTCTCATAATAGCATTATTATATAATGCACATGTACACGCATATGCACACTACATCAACTGATCCAAATGACCAGCAATAAGGGAGGAAATGAATAAAATGATGGTTAGCACTTCCCTAGGATTATTATGCAGTAACTAACAATTATTTTTATTATTTTTATTTTTTTAATATATTTTTATTGATTACAGAGAGGGAGAGGGAGAGAGAGATAAGAAACATCAATGATGAGAGAGAATCACTGATCGGCTGCCTTGTGCATACTCCCTACTGGGCATCAAGCCCACAACCTGGGATCAAGCCCACAACCTGAGTATGTGCCCTTGACCGGAATCGGACCCAGGACCCTTCAGTCCGCAGGCTAACGCTCTATCCACTAAGCCAGACGGGCTAGGGCTAACAATTATTTTTATAAAAAATGTTTAAAGTATGTTGAAAATACATATGAATGTGAAAAAAATAAAAATACCCAATTATATATACACTGTGATCTTTTTTTTTTTTAATATATTTTTATTGATTTTTTACAGAGAGGAAGGGAGAGAGATAGAGAGTTAGAAACATCAATGAGAGAGAAACATTGACCAGCTGCCTCCTGCACACCTCCCACTGGGGATGTGCCCGCAACCCAGGTACATGCCCTTGACCGGAATCGAACCTGGGACCTTTCAGTCCGCAGGCCGACGCTCTATCCACTGAGCCAAACCGGTTTCGGCTACACTGTGATCTTAACTATGCAAAATAAATACACCTGAAGGGGGAAAAAAACTGAAAAGAAATATGCCCAAATGTTCAATGTGGTTATTGCTGGGTAGCAGAATTGTGACTTACTTTTAATATTTTTCTTGTTTTCCCCCCAATTTTTCTATATTCCTTAAAGTATATTTCCCTTTTAGTAATTAAATCATATCTAGTGTCAGTATAAGTTCAATATGAAGACTCTTCAGAGTAGTTAGGTAAGTGAGTCTCACTGGGTCATATAGATCTAGAACTCTCCTTGTCCTCTCTTAAATCCCATCTTATTCCTTTGGTCTTAAAATACCAATCTAGGCCTTTAGATACTCCCCTGAACAGCTAAATTAGCACCTTAAATAGCCTTACTTTTTATCTTTGATAATTTTATTTATATGTCATTTCGTGGCTTACTTCCTGACCCCCACCTGGCACTCGGACTGTCAAGACTCAACATTGCTCTTTATTATTTTGTTCTTTATTCCATCTATTCACTTTCTGGTTGCTCACACATGGAGGCATTTATATTCATTCATGCATGCATTCATTTGTTTATTGTTTGGTTTATTTATTCATTCATTTAGTGTTTGGCTTATACACCCTGCCTCATTCCCCAAATGAATTCAGATAGCCTACAATGAAAACTCGTTTCAGGTGGCCTGTGATGAAAACATGGAACGGAAATTAATAGTGAAATAGAAATAAGGAGGGATCAAGGAAAATAAGACTAAAAGGTAAAGAATAGGATAAGGCACAAAGGACACACAATAAGCAGACCGTTAAAGGCTAACACAGATGCTCCATTCTGGCATTCATTTTGGCTCTGAGCTTCCTGGAAGCCAAAGTGCAAACAAAAACAAAAGTACAAGGAGGATTTTTTTGTTGTGTGTTTTTGTTTTGTTTTTTTTTTTAATACCATTTGAGCAACTCTCAATAAGAATTCTGTGGCTAGCCCTGGCCTGTGTGGCTCACTTGGTTGAGTGTCCTCACATGGACCTAGAGGTCCCCCAGTTCCATTCCTGGTCAGGGCATATGCCCAGGTTGTGGGCTCGATCCCCAGTAGAGGGCATGCAGGAGGCAGCCAATCGATGGTTCTCTTTCATGGATGTTTCTCTCTCCCTCTCCCTCCTCTGTCTCTCTAAAATCAATAAAAACATACTTTTAAAAAAACAATTTTATGGCCAGTGACATATATGTTCTAAAGGTTACTTATAGAAACCATTCTTGACTTTACAAATCCCTTTCATGCTATAATAACTAAATAAAATCAGCTCAGTTATTTCAAATTTACAAAAAAATTATTGATAACTGAGAATGCATTTTTGGCTACCAACTCCTTACCATTTCATCGGCCAAAATACCATTGATTCCATTTTCATACAAAGAAATCAACCAGTTCAGTCCTCGAATCTGATAATCTCTCAGTAGTCCTCCTTTCACATCTGAAAAAAAAAGGATATCTCATACTTTCATTAATACAATCAAGTACAATTTTTCTAAAACCAAATTAGAAAAAAAAATGATGAAGTACTCACATGAAGGTGACACCTCAAACCTAACACACACGTTAGATGTCTTCCGACTCTCTGAGAGTAGCTCTTCATCCTCCTCTTGCTCTGTGCGCCTGTGGCGGTAGCTGGGATGAAAAAGAAACACCTTCATATTCAAGCCAAGTGCTAAGATGTCAATTAAGTCAGTATACATTGCTAATATCCTTTATGAAAAAAAAAAGCAATGCGTTACCTAGGATCTTGCTCAGAAGTGGGTAGAACCAGCCTAGATTTTTACTGATTAACTGCTAGTGAGAAAAAAATATTATTGCCTATGAAACATATCTGTACTAACAATAACCTTATTTTTTAACATAAGATTATACTGAATATGTGAAGAGGAAAGGATTGTATGAGGAGAGGGAGAAGGGGGAACAGGAGGAAGAGAAAGAGAAGAAAGTAGAGAGAGATGTCAACATACTCTCCAGCAGAAATTAAGCTCTGCTTGTCCTCTTTCTTTATTCGAGGGCGTCCCAATTTCATGTTTAGAGGAGATGTTGGAGATTTCTGTGCTGAAGGTTGAATGAAATGTGCAAAAAGTTCTGTCTGCTTCAGTAAAAATTCAAATCTCTTCGCTCGGTCTGCTTTCTAGTTCACAAAACAAAATAACAAGTAATGATTTTCTTTTTTATTCATTCAAATTTATTTAATAAACACTTATACTGTACTTAATTTGTACTGCTCTAAGCTTTAAACATACTAACCCATTTAATTCTCTTAATAAACCTATGAGATAGGTACTAGTATTTTCCCCTGTTATAGATGGTAAAACTGAGGTACAGAGAGAGTAAATAACTTGGTTCAAGCTCCCACAACTAGTAGGTAGCCAAATCTGATAATGGTACTTTCAAATATTTTGAATAGAAGCCAAATGATCTGCCAGACTTAGTAAATACCCCCAATAAGAAGTACCCTGCTTAAAGAGTTGTGGTCAGAAAGCAAATCCTCTTACCAAATCATAATGATTTTCTTTTCTCGAACAGTTAACAAAATTTTCATAATATATCATGTATCCCAGATATGAAAATATAAATTAAACATTATATATATATATATATATATATTATATATATATATCTTAAGAATTATATATTATATATATATATAATATATATATATAATAAACATTATATATTATATATATATATCTTAAGAATTTTCAAGCTGCTTCTAGAAATAACTGTAATCTTAGAATCCAGTGTCACTTTGTCTCAAAACATTTTCAATGGTATGGTATAATAATGCAATAAACATTTTTCTCTTCAATTACAATGATCTGGTTTTATGCTAACAGTATATAAAGTTTCCCTCCCCCCAATGTAAGCAGGATTTGTAGGAAAGTACATACATACATACATACATACACACTCACACACACACACATGAAATAGTATATTTATTACCGAAAATTGATATATAATTTCCCAATACATTGTAAAAGGTCATAGAACTTGTACCATGTAAATGCAATAAAACTTTTTTCAGTAAAAATTCTTAAAAGACCAAAAGATGGATATGTTTCATTCCAGATAAAGAAAAAATTATAATTTTTTTATTCACAGGGTAGAGAATACTTGATTGCTAATCAAGGATGCATAATTAATAACACCAGAAACCTACAAGAGATCATTAACATAAATACAAGAATTAGACAAATATATTCAGACCGGTAGCTGGAAGGAGGCCAAAACCTTTTCATTTTATGTTATCCTCACTGGAATGTTGTTTTTTGAGTTGTTAAAACATTAACTGTTTATGTTAGCTATGGCCTTAAACATTAAGGAATGGACTTTTATAAAATCACTATGAAGCACCAAAAAACGTATTCCACATCTATTTATTTTTAAAATATCACTGCAAAAACAACCCCTCAACAAAAAAAACTCAGTTCCAACTACCTGTTAATTTCTCTTTGAGTCTACCAAATTCACTGGTTTTAAAAAATCCCAAGCATAAAAATTTATAGTTAAATTAAACCTAAAATATGGATTTTAGTGACTAAAAATTAAATAATTAAATGTAAAACAAAGCAGTAGGTGAGCATAAATTAAGATTATATTGCTTAAACATGTAATATTTTCACGCACTGGGAAATATCCTTCCCTTCAGAAGACATATTACCATATTACATGTTTCATAATGTGTAGCATTCATAAATCCAAAGCAATGGAGAGAGGGAGCAAAAAATATGTCTGGCTTTGTGACCTGCTTTCTTTCAGCCATATTGATATTGACACAGGTATTTTCACTTAGTGAATAAAGTACTTCCAGCACAAAACACCTTATTATGGGGTAAAGAGCACTGAACAAAAATGAAGAGATGTGGCTTCTAGTCCCAACTATTCCATAGTTTCTCTGCTCTTTCATTTCCTCATCTGAAAATGTGGAAATTCATTTATTCAACAAAAAATCCAATTCTAAAATCTATGATTCTGTACTCATTATACATACACATGTATTTTTTTAATCTTTCACTTCTCCTCTATAAAAATCAACTACAGTATTCACTATCCTACCCAAGAATATTTACCATTTTCTCTTCATATTCTGGGTCCATTTCCTTTTCAGATTTAGAAACTTTAGCAGCAATTTTGAGTTGAAATGGAGAAACGCTTTTCTAGAATTTCAAAGAAAATAAATCATCAAATTGCAAAGCAAGGCCTTAAAAGTGATCAACATTCTCATGTGAAGAAAGCAAAAATTACTTAAATACTAAATAAATAAATAAATAAATAAATAAATAAATAAATAAGAGCCATGCATGGACCAATGACAACAGCATGTCATGAGGCAGGGCTTATGATTAATCCACCTGAAGTCAAATAAAAAAATCCAAAGAATTGTGAAAGCCACAGCAACAATATTAAATAAAATAAAAAACAAAAGGAGAGCCCTGGCCCCCTGTGGTTCTGTTGGTTGACCACCAACCCTTGCAGGGAGAGGTTGCTGGGCACAAGCCCTGGTTTCCGCTCTATCCCCAGTAGGGGGCATGCAGGAGGCAGCCAATCAAGGTTTCTTTCTTCCTCTCTCTTTCTCCCTCTTTCCCACTCTTTCTCTCTCCCTCTCTTCCTTTCCCTCTCTTTCCCTATCCCTCTCTCTCTAAAAATCAATAAAAACATATTAAAAAAAAACAAAAGAAGAAACATTGAACCATTTCGCCTATTTTTTCATTTAAAGCATAAGAAAATTTAATCATTGAATAGAAGATTTAAAATCTAGAATATACTTAAAATAATAAAATAATAAATCTAGAATATACTTATATTATCAACCACAAACCAAAGAATTCAAGGAAAGTAAATATTAATACTAACACTTTATGTTAGTATTGGAAACAAGCCAGAGTTTCAGAAGAAAAAAAAATGTGGTTTCTGTTCCTGAAAAGACACTATGTCTTATTGTTTCCATATTCTAATTAGAATATTTAAACTTTTTAATGTAATATAATTGATCATTTATATTTAAAATAATTAATTAGTACAGTTTAAAACTTTTGGCTTATGTTTTCTCCAAATGGGAAGAAAACTATTTTAACTATTTATATTACTTGTAGAAGCAGTTTTTCAGGGCTATTAACTATTAACCTTTGGTATTTAAAACATTGTAATTTAGTGAAAACTAAAAAAGAAAATCAGCTTTAATTTCATTTAAAAATACTGAAATTATCTGGGGGCTTATCTCATGCATTCTATGCTTTGTAAAGACAAACTTGTACTTGTAAATATAAATCAATATATAGAATACAAGTTCTTCCCTGCAAGAAATCAAGAAATAAAATAGTAAAAACATAAATCTACCCATTGGTACCAAATCTGAGAGTATTTCAATTTTAACACAGACTGCACAAATTAAAATACAAATCTGTTTGTGAAAACGAAAGAAATTATGTTCATTTTATCATGGTTTTTTGTCAACCTTTTCCTGAAAACTGAGATCATAAATCAAAAACAGAATGTAACCTTAAACATAAGAAAAACATGGCTCCAATATTTATTGTACATATCTTCCAAGATTTACTAAAATTTCTATTCTGTGGAAATCCAAACTAAAATCAGGAGATTTGATCCTGGTCATGGTTCTACTTTGGAGCACTGATCTGATATTGTTAAGTTATTCTTAATCCAAATAACAGCCATCTTGATTTACAGGATCATATATATAATCTATACTAGTATGAGGTGTTTTGAATGTAATCCTGGATAGATAAGAACAGAAAACTGCTAAAATCCCCTCAACCACACACTTTTAAAATGTCACATATACTATAAGTCCTTTTGTATTTTCAAAGCGACAATTAAAGGGAAATTGGGTAACAAACCCCACACTTTTATTATTCCTTGAAAAGCTATATGAAGTCATTTTCAAATTTCAAAACAGTGAAAATTACTTTACCTCATATATACAAATATATATCTAATAATGTGGGATTTATAAAAAATTAAGGCTTTAATATTAGAAAAACATTTTACTCATTACTTTTTTGTGCTTACCTTGCAGTAAAATGCCATAAAATTTTAATTATATGCTAATTACAATTCCTAATCTTGAACAGTGCTATTAAAAGCTGTGGCAATTACTTAATTGGCACTATCTTCCACAAGAAATTCTAAGCCTACCCTCTACCCCTTCTTATTTGTATACGTGTGTTTTCAAAAATATGCTTCTCATACAAGAAAAGATAAAAAGTGACTGTGCTATTCTAATAAATTCCTTATGGATTTTATCATCTGGTAATTGAGATGCCAGGAGAATGCAGCTTAAGGTCATCAAGATGCCTTGTCTTAAAAGATCATGACCTTTTTCCTGATGTTTTTATTACCAAAAATACCAGCTCCAGTTTACAGACTATCTAACAGTGAAGTTATCCAACTATCACTTACATCAAAAAATGTTTAAAAACCAGAAGGTAAGCAAAAATACCTATCTTCAAAAAGTTGAAGAACCAGAAGATAAGCAAAAATACCTCTCTGTAGCTAAATGTCACAAGTCAATCCACTAAATCTCATCTACTTTATGCATCACGAAAATGCTCTCATTCAGAGCCTATTTTCTTTTATTTGATACACAATTCTTAGCAAGCTTAATAATCTGGCTTCCCATAGTACAGAGAATAAAAACAGCAGCAAATGGCATCAGAAAGACCCCTAGAAGAAGGCACACTGTCAACAGTAAGAAGGGATGGCAGGAGCCCAGGACTAAAATGTGACTTCCACCACAGTAATGTCCCTTTTCCTTGGTGTTCAGGTGTCACTCTTTCCCTCTCCCTGCTGTAACAATTGTATTTTTGTATTTTACAGTTACTTTCAATCTTTTGCATCTACATCCATTATCATAAAAAATTCTAACGAAAGTAGATGAAGTATTTAAAAAGTGATAGCTAACAGCCTGACAATTGAGGGAGGAGGCTGAGAAATTATTGAAAAATCAACACAATACTGAAAGTGTCTGGGAGGTGGTTACTTAATTGAGGGAAACAACCTCTTAGATCTTAAATGCCTTTGTATAGAGTACAATAATT
This sequence comes from Myotis lucifugus, assembly GCF_000147115.1. Lineage (NCBI taxonomy): Eukaryota > Metazoa > Chordata > Mammalia > Chiroptera > Vespertilionidae > Myotis > Myotis lucifugus. The sequence continues at coordinate 9,391,827 of NW_005871050.1, read as the reverse complement.
GATGAACATGAGGAAAAGGTTAATTTGCACTGTTAGTACACCATTTAAGGAGTCAAGGTAATGTGTAATATATTTAGGGTTTTTTTTTGGGGGGGGAGGTACCAAATTAGTTTATTTGAAGAAATGGTACAAATGAGAAAAACACTTAAGTAGATGTTTTGGTACTATTTACATGTCAAGGACATTTTAAAATAAAAATAAAACGATGTAATGAGTAAAGTAGTAAACTTCAGATACCCAGAAAGTTCCTGCCATGCAGCATCTCACTTCCCTATGCTGAGTGGACAAATAAGGTTCCATTATTAAGGCACTTTCTGATGAGGCTACAGAGCTCTTGAATATATATCAACTCAGTGTTTATTATACAGGCAATTTTCATTGATTCTCATTCTTTTCACAATTCAAAAAAATGTATACAACATGGAAATTCAACAACCTTTACAGTCATACAAAAGGCAGTTTAGCAGTTACATCTGCCCAGTCTGGGGAATAAAAAAACACATTAGATGGGTTTCTGAATTTCCCAACATCCGCTTTATACGGCCACTGGTACCTTAGCCCAGCTTTAATCATCAATATTGTCTTACTGATCCAAGTATCACATGGATCCTTAAAATGCATGTTTTCTACTGTTTTCATTTAGCACAATTGTCTTTCTGTTTAGTCAACCTTGTAACAGTAAAGTATGTCACTTAAGAAACTGCTGAATTTAAAATTATTCTAATTCATAGCAAAAGATGTAAATTTCCCTCAAAAGCTTTTCATTTGGTCGTAGTCTGATATGTTTCAGACAAAGCCACTTGAGATCTCTTAACCATAATTTTAATTACCCACCGTTTTTTAAATTGTGATGTCTATTCATAAACGGGGGAAAAATCCACCCATAAATTATCTATTCTACAATGTTGTTATACATCAAAAATCCTTATGCCCCATCCTATTTCTATCTCAATTTTGCAATTCCTTCCATAGTTTTATTTGCAAGTCTCGATCCACATGAAATACGCCTTATGGAGATAACACATATTTTCTGGATTTGGCTTTAATACGTGTCTGAGCAGTCCCCTCGTGCATATTAGCAGCAGCTCATCCTGGCGAAACTGGGTTTAAAAAAAAATTTTTTTTTAACCTGCCTGTGTCCAGGAGCCAGCAGCGCCTACTAGGAGAGGGAGGAAGAAACCCGAAAGGCTTGGGGCCGGATTGGGGGACCATTTGGGTGGCCCTGGAGTGAAACACTAAACCGTTGGGGGCGGGGCAGGAGAGGGTGAGGGTGCACACGTTGGAAATTTTCCTAAGCCCAGCGTCCAGGATTCCTCAGTTTGGGGTTTGAACTGGGGCGGGAGGGGGTCCGACTCAGAGACCTCCTTTTCTCAGGGTGACACCCCCCACCTCAGCAGGCGGGGACCCACCGAACAAGGGATGTGGTTTTCTCCCCTGCCACCCAAAAGGCCGACATTGCCAATCAGGGCAGTAAAAGTCTCCCCGATCGTCCTCTGCCTCCCAACCACTGGCACCTTGAAATTCAAATTTGAAAAAATAAGCCCCAGCAAAACCCCTTTAGCGCGAGTGTGGGATTGAAGGGCCCAGATTTCCCAGGCAGAGGCCGACGGGAAGAGGGGGAGAGAGAGCGAGAGGAGAGGGAGAGGCGGAGGCTGGTTCCTGCACGGCCCCATCCCCCACCCCGCGCGTTACCCCAGTTCCGGGAATGCGAAGGGGGCTGGGGGCTGCCAAGGGGCTCCCGAGTCCCCGAGCCCTGGGATAACGGCGCCCTGCACCCCGCGCAGCGCCCGCGCCCCAGCCCCGCCCCCGCCCTCCAGGCGGCGAGAAGGGAAGGGGGAGGGGAGCGAATGCTATAGACTGTGCCGCCGCCCCCACCCCACTCCGCGCCTGCGACCCCCATCCCCCCGAGCTCGTGGCTACCTGTCGGCGCAAAAAGATCGGGGTCTGGGGCCCTCCGAGTGGCCGGCACGTAATCTCTCTCCACCCCCCACCACCCCCCCCTCACACACACACACCCCCTTCCGATTTACCTCCTTCTTCTCGCTCTGCTCCGTGGCCACGGTGGCTTCGGCGGCCGCGGCGGCCGCTCCCTCCTCCTTAAAGGTGGACGGCCCCTGCTCGTCCTCTAGGACCACGACTGTGGAGGTCGCATCCGAGGCTGCCACGGCGGCTGCCACTGCGGCGGTGTCCTGCTCCATGGCGTTGGAGCGGGAAAAGCAGAGAGGCAGAGGCGAGGAAGCAACGAGGGCTCCTGGGCGGCGGCACAGGCTGCACTGGAAAGAGCTAGATGGAGCAGGGGTGGGGAATCACTCCGCTTCCAACCCCTGCGCTCGGCCCCCCTTCTTTAAATAACCCTCAAGCCTGCCCCACTTCCGTCCACCCACCCTACGTCATGGCCTCCCCCCCCATCACCCTCCCCTTTTTCCCCACCCCCCCTCAACGATCGCGAGACTCCCCCTCCCCACTCCGAGCCCGAGCTGGCCCCGCACGACCAACTGTTGCCTGAGTACGGGACACGGACTGGGGTGGAGGCGGGAACCCACAACCCCCAGACCCCTTCAAACCTCCATTCCCAGAAGCCCCCAACAGTCAGCCTGAGCTCCCCTCGCAGATGTGTGCACAAGGAATCCTCTTTCCCTTAAATCTGCTCTTTGTACATCGAGGTGCTTTCCCCTTCCTGCACAAAGAACTTTTCCTCTGTTTATAACTGTACTGGCGAAGGTCTTTCTCACCATTTGTAAAACCCAGAATCTCCTCCCTCCCTCCTCCTCCCCCCGGACTGCCCTTTCCCAGGTCCAAGAGGGGATCGGTGGTGCTTATTCCCACCTCAGTACATTCTGCACAAGGAAAAGCACTCCTTGAATCTCCATTGTAGCGGCAAACATTCACTTCCAAGGCAAAAATAACTCTTGGGTTTTACGCATATGTGTTCTATTTTCAACTCATACCTCTCAAATGGCCAATATGCCTTTCTTTTGCCATAACGACTGAACTGCAAAAATCCTGGGGGCAAGGTCAAGGTCCCCACAGAACCTGGGCAACTCATGGTAAGTGCCTAAAGTTAACAATTAGATTGAATTACTGTGATTTATTGACGGGTGTTCTATTTGTATACTCGTAATTATTTAGTAATAATTCAGTGCCAAAAATATACATGATCACAAATATAAAAGCATTTTGCAAAGGGTGCAACAGTGTGCAAATATCAATTATTAAATATTGCCGTTTCTATTTCTCCTTGCCCTTTATTTTTATCAATAACGGGGAGATTTGCCTCCTAGTTTTTAAATTTCAGAGACAAAAGAGAGCAAAACATAGCAAACAGTCACAAAACCTATAATTTCCAAAATGAAGCAAATACTTTCCAAAGTGTAAAGAAATGATGATTAATTTCCCTCAACACTCCTTGGTATATTTGAAATCAAGTGTGAATTCTGCAAAAAGCAGAAAGGCACACAATTTGCTGGCCCCCCTCAAATATATCCCTTTTTCCTGGAGATAATACCTTAAATTCCTTTTTGGTTTAAAGTTGTGACTCTTAATATTTTAAAAAAAAGTGTGACATTTTAGCTATTATTGGTCATTTACACCTTACTGTGAGTGAGATCCTGTCCTGGGACTGGTTTTGCAGAGAAAAGGCTATGAGCAAGACACTGGTTATTGAAGGAATGTGTCACTGAGAGGGGAAAGGAGAGGCTGGTGGCGCTAGCTAGCTTTGCTCTGATTTTACTTTCATTGTGTTCTCATTTACTTTATTTTTTTAATTTTTTTTCATTTTTCCCCCATTACCATTAAACCCTCCTCCCATACCCTATTCTATCTCCCCCGCCCCCCTCCATCCCTGGCAATTACCACACTGTTTTCCTTGTCCTTAGAGAGCAGGCAGACAGCTCTAGTGGGGGTGGAGAGAGGGGGTGGAAGGATTGAGAAAAAAAAAAAGAACTCATTTACCTCACATCTTCCCCCTGATGCCCTTGTTTTTCATCCTGCAGTACACAAGCATACTGTCCAACAGGTACAGTGAGTATCAGTATAAAAATGGTTCATATTTCTGGAGCATCAACTTTAGTCAAAAAGTGGGACGGGATCTACTCTCTTAACTGATTGTTTTAAACACTTTTTTTTCTATTAAAGTGTGCAGATGTGTTAAGGAATGCACTGCACAGTTTGAAGTTTCTCCAAACAAAAGCTTGAGAGACTTCCAGTTAGACATTCTGCCCTTTCCCCACTACCTATTCAATCTTCTCAGTCATTAAGGGTTCTTTGATGAGAAAGTTCAAGAAGCACTGAAAAAGAGGGATGCTGAAATGCATGCATCCACCTGACTTGAGAAGGACCCTTCCAGACAAGGACAGTGGAGAATTTCTTTTTCAGCAAACAGCAGCTATGGGAGGATTGAATTCCCTTTTCATTGCCTGGGGCTTCAAAGGGAAAAGCTCAAGAAATATTTGTTGTGTGTTGATGTGTTGCTGCTTGCAAGGGTACTTCATTCCATTGTATTTCTCAGGGGCAATGCACAGTATTTCAGTTACATCGTGGGCTAAATGTACTCTTATGAGGAAATCTAGGAAAGTCACTTCCTTTTATAAAACCTTTTCTGTGCGAACATGTGTTCCAAGTTCCAAAACGAAAATTTAGAAATTAATTTTGGGGGGTAGAATATATTTGTACATTGGCAATTTTCCATGTGTGTATGATGTGATCCTTTCTTTTCAAGATGACATGGCTGAAAGTGCTACCAAGTCTCTAAATTTGGCTGGAAAGGTCAAAGCTTGATCCATAGACCTTGAGACAGGATTCATGTAAATATTGCCCTTTGGCTTGTGGCAACAGCTGCTATTTACAGAGCATGTGCTACCTTATTTGCAAATCTGCCTAAAATTCATGATCTGTAGACTTTGTTCAACAAATCACCTGGAAGGGATTAAGAAGTACAAATTGGTAGTTGCAGAATAGTCATGAGATGTAAAGTACAGCATAGGGACTATAACCAATAATATTCCAATAACTAGGCGTGGAACTGGGCCAGTGCAGGATTTTTGGGGGTGATCACTTATTAAGTTATGTAATGTCTGGTCACGGGGATATACACCTGAAACTAATATAATGATGTATGTCAACTGTAATTGAAAATAAAAAATGATTTAAAACAGAACAAGAGTCACCTGGGTTCTGATCCTTCTCAACACCTTGCTCTATCTGCTACTATTTTCCTTTCTTGTCTTTTCATTTGACATGGTCTTTAATTGCTCTGCCCCATTGAAGTTGGAGAACAAAGCAACATTTTATAAAGAACCTTGGGGCCATATTTGGGAGCCTTAAAATAAATCCTAGTCTACTGGACAGTATATCCATTTTGTCAAATTATGGATATTGTAGAAGTTATTCCATAGTCATTTTTCATAGCCAAACTTGTTTAGTAGCCAGCAGAAAGCATGTCCAATGGTGGTATTAAATATTTTTATAAAGTTCATAGAGGTGAAGTCAAGGGCTTGGTGTTCTTTCTCTGATGCTGTATCTGACGTTTATCATCAAAATCACAGTATGACTTAAAACCACATTGTGATCCCACGGTCAGTGTTCTTCAGAAACTGGTATAAAAGATTCTGGTAATAGTATCTTGCTTACAGCTTTAGTAACCATCCTGTTTATATCAGTAAACTTTCTCACCGTTCTTCTTGAATGCATTTACAATAGTGGCATTTTTAAAAAGGTGGTATTTCCTCAGTGTTCTGTATGTTAAGGAAAAGGAAATGGTAATAGCTTGTGTACGTCTACCATTTTTTGAGCACCCACTATTGTGTCAGGCACTGTTCTAGATTCTTTATATATTAGAACTCTACTACTACTGGGAATTTTATGAAACAAATGCTAGTACAGTGGGGCCCTGACTTAGGAGTTTAATTCGTTCCGAGACAGAGCTCGTTAAGGAGCTCGTTAACTCAAATTACTCTATCAACTCAATGCAAAAAAAACGGCCGAGACAGCTAGTATCTCAAAAAACTCGTTAGTCGGGACACTCCTAAGTCAAGGCCCCACTGTATCCCTATTTTACATATCAGAAGACAGAGATTTAGAAGACTAAATAACTCATCTAAGTCCCCTAGCTAATGAGTGACAGAAGCCATATTCAAATCTCAACTTGTCTTGCTCCAAACCTCATCTTTTCACTTCACCTTTTTTAAGTTCTCTGTCCCTCACAGGGCTTTCTCATTGACAGTAGAAATCATACTGAGAAAATGACTGAGAAATATTTTTGCCATCTGTCTCTACAGTGTTCCCTCTGAGTTTATAAGGAGGTATTGTCAATCATAGGCTCTGGTGTAATGCTGGCCAGATAATTTCTTTAGGTCTACATAAAAGTTATTATAAGGTGGAATTTGGAGAATAATTTGGGATTCTTGCATGTACCCAAAGTAAATTCTTGGAACAATATTGGGACTCATGACAGAGTGCAGAGAAGGGAGAAACCTAATTGAAACAACTTAGATATTCAAGAAGAATTGTTTGGCAAAATATCGTACAGTACATTTATAAGTGGAATACTGTGCAGTCATTATGAATGATTTTGTAAATATATATCTGTGAACATGGAGATGTGCTCCTAATATGTGTTTCAGTGAAAAAAAAAGGCAAGGAAGAAAGTAGGATGGCCTGGCCAGGGTTGCTCAGTTAGTTGGAGTGTCATCCCATATACCAAAAACATTGTGGGTTTGATTCCCTGTCAGGGCACATATCTAGGTTGTTAGTTTGATCACTGGTTGGGACACGTAGAGGAGGCAGACTATCGATGTTTCTCTGTTTCTCTCTCTCTCTCTCTCTCTCTCAAATCAATAAACATCTCCTTGGGTGAGGATTGTTTTAAAATGGTCCCATTTTTGCAAAATAAATAAATAAATAAATAAATAAATAAATAAATAAAAAGAAACTATTTGCATAAATAAATTTCCACAAAGGAAAATGTCTGGAAAGTTCTACTCCAAATATCAACAGTAGTTACAACAAGATGGTAAGATTACGGGTGACTTTTTTATTTTTGCTTTCCTATTCTAATTTTCTTTGATGAAGGTATTTATACTTATATAATAACTAAATAATATTGTTAAAGATGAATTGAAAAATACTGCTCAAAAATGGACCAGTTAAAATGTTCCCTAACAGGAGTGAGACAGAGTCCAAAAAAGAACAATTTCATACTGAAGAATCAATGCAGTTATTTAATGTGTAATTTAACAAAAGAAATATAAATTACTGTGCTATTTACAATAATGTTACCTGGTTAAGGAACTGTTTATGACACTATCCTTTTAAGTTGTCTGCAAAAGGATTTTTCTACTTTTAAAAATTATCACACGGCCCAGCTGGCATGGCTCAGTGATTGAGCATTGACCTATGAACCAGGAGGTCATGGTTCAATTCCCAGTCAGGGCATATGCCCTGGTTTGGGGCTTGATTCACAGTGTGGAGTGTGTAAGAGGCAGCTAATCAATGATTCTCTCTCATCATTGATGTTTCTATCTCTCTCTCTCTCTCTCTCTCCCCCCTTCTTCTCTGAAAAAAATAAAAATATTTTAAAAAAAATTATCACTCATAATCTAGCTTAGGAAAAGGATAAAGCTGATTTTTAAATATTTCCCTCCCTGAAATTCTACACACCCATGCATCCTAAAACATGAAGCATATGCTATGTAATCTGAATTTGGTTTGCATTGTCTTGCAATATTGCAAATGGTGAATATTATTAGAGGCACAATTATTACTAGCTTGGGCTCTAGAGTCAAAAAGACTTGGCAGTCCAATTCTACCAAATTATTTAACTTCTCTAAGCCTCAGATTTGCATCTGTAAAATAAATATAATAATACCTAACTCAAAGTGGCTTTATGAGGACTTAATGTAAAAGTATATGTAAAGCATTTAGCATGGCCTTGGCATGTAATATGCACTCAATGGATGGTAGTTAACAAAAATAAAAAATAAAAAAACGCAGGGATGCTTTGAGCTTCACACTGAGTGAGCCAAGGAAAAAGCCAGGATATGAGAAAGTCACTCTGAAAGTCAGTCCTAAACTCAAGTGGGAATAGAGCAAAACTGTGGTTTGCCAAGTTAATTTTCTCTGTTCATTCTCATTATTAGTGTCAGCAACTTGGTGCAATTACACTTTCTCAAAGGTAAGCTCTGAAGGAAGGCAGTAAATGAGAGAGAAGAGGGACAACAGGACACTTCCCTACTTAGACTGTGACCTCCTTGAGGCCAGGGATCATATCTGATTCATCTTTGTTAAGAGGCTACATAAAATGAGGTGGAGTGAAGAAAATCCAGGGGCCAGCTCCCTAGCTACATTGGGTCTTCCACCCTCCACACATACCCTTCAGATTTTATGTTGCCCTCTGGGGTTTCTCCCACTTTTCCTCATTAATTTTGCCCAGGTGTCCATTTTGGCCAGATTTCACATGCATAATAATACATCTATAGAACACTTTTAAAGGCTCTTTTACAGCTTACCTACTACATGTAGAACAAGATATCAGGCTGATGATGATTTGCAAAGAAAACAGATTAGGTCCTTGTCCTGGTCCTAGATCAGGAGTCTCAAACTTTAACACATCAGCATCATCTGGAGGACTTGTTAAAACACATTTGGCTGGCCCCACTCCGAGTTTCTGAATCCGTAGGTTTGGGGGTATGGCTAGGAATTGCCTTTCTAACAAATTCCCAGGTGATGCTGATGCTGATGGTCCGGAACCACACTTCAGAACCAGTGACCTAGAACAGAGATCAGCAAACTTTTTCTATAAAGGGCTAGACAGTAAATATTTCAGGCTTTGTAGACTATGAGGTCTTTGTCACAATGATTAAACTCTGCTGTTGTAGCATGAAAGCAACCATAGACAATAGGTAAACACAACGAGCATGGCCAGGTTCTAGTAAAACTTTACTTATGGACAATGAAATTTGAATCTTGTATAATGAAATATTGTTCCTCTTTTGATTTTCAACAACTTAAGAATATAAAAAATATTCTGCCGAAGCCGGTTTGGCTCAGTGGATGGAGCGTCGGCCTGCGGACTGAGGGGTCCCAGGTTCGATTCCGGTCGGGGGCATGTGCCTGGGTTGCGGGCACATCCCCAGTGGGAGATGTGCAGGAGGCAGTTGATCGATGTTTCTCTCTCATCGATGTTTCTAACTCTCTATCTCTCTCCCTTCCTCTCTATAAAAAATCAATGTAATATATTTTTTAAAAAAAGAATATAAAAAATATTCTAAGGTTGAGGGCCACACAAAAATGGGCATCAGGCTGTGTTTGCTGGCCCCTACCTGAAAGAGAGTGATTATCTAAGGAAGACAAAACAAATTTTTTTAAAAAAAGACATAAAGCAATAAAAACACGAGAAAGTGGTTGACATTGATAGTCATCAGGGAACTGCACATTAAAACCAGAGTGAAGTACTGCTACACATCCACTAGGATGACCTTTTTTTTTTTTTAGACTAACAGTACCAACAATTGGTGAGGTTGAGAATCAATGGGGAACTTACACTCACGTAAGAGTGTAAATTGCACAACCATTTTGAAGGCCAGTTTGGCATTACTTACTAGAGCCAACTACATATGTATCCTATTGTGGTAGAGAAACAGAGACTTACCTCCCGATTCTCCTCCAAGGAAGGTCACTCTGCACAGGTACAGAGAATGCTATCAATAGGTAGCCTCTAGCTACCAGCTCCTTGAGGGTCTGCCTTAGCTGCAGAGAGTTGCTTTGCCCAAGGTCATGCTGATCCTAAGGTGAGTGAGCAAGGTAGGAGTGGAAATGAGCAAAGCCTGATGCAGAACACATTGATGGGCACTACTTATATTCCAGCTCCATGTCAAGTTGACCCAAGCTTTTTCAGATTTGTATTGCTGTTCATCCTTTCCCTCTGCACAGTTTTACTTCCTCTGCCTTACATTCATGAGTTTTGGTCCTTAATAAGCATTTTGTACTCAACACTCCATCCTAGTTTTTGCTTCAGGAGAGCCCAATGTGCAATATATTTGACTGAGGAATTCCACTAGGATAATATGCCCTAGAGAAAATAATTCACCCAAATGTCCATCAACAGGAGAATGAATGGATTGTTGGACATGCATATATTCATATGATGAATTATTACACATCAATAAAAATGATAGCTATATACAACTGCATGCATGACATAATATTGAGTGAAATAAGCAAGATATAAAAGAGTGCATGCTGTATGGTGCCATTCATATAAAGTTCAAAAACAGGTTAGCAGTAATAAAAATATACAAGTGCTAAAAATATAAAGAAAAGCAATTAGATGATTATCACAGAAGTCAAGATAGTGGTTATGTCTATGGGATGATCATCAAAAATTTTAACAATCAATAAGTATGACACAAATCTTGACCAATTAAGCCTGGCTGGCGTTCTCAATGGCTAGTGTCGACCCATGAACCGGAGGTCACGGTTTGATTTCCAGTCAGGGCACATGCCTGGGTTGTGGACTCCATCTATCCCCAGCAAGGGGTGTGCAGGAGGCAGCCAATTGATGATTCTCTCTCATCATTGATGTTTCTGTCTCTCTCTCGTCCCCTCCCTTCTCTCTGAAATCAATAAATCAATAAAGTATACTAAAAATAATGAGTAAATAAAGATGTGAGAATTTACATGATGCTTAATATCTTTCTAAAAAGTCTTGACCAATGAAAACAGACAGGTTTTTTTAACAAGCTTTTGATTCAAGAACTTTGTTGTTGCTGTTTTATTTAAATATATATATATTTTTTAACTACCATATCACTTTTATTTAGTCTCCATTTCTAAAATATTGTTTCTGCCGAAACCGGTTTGGCTCAGTGGATAGAGCGTCAGCCTGCGGACTGAAAGGTCCCAGGTTCGATTCCGGTCAAGGGCGTGTACCTGGGTTGCGGACACATCCCCAGTGGGAGATGTGCAGGAGGCAGCTGATCAATGTTTCTCTCTCATCGATGTTTCTAACTCTCTATCCCTCTCCCTTCCTCTCTGTAAGAAATCAATAAAATATATATTTTTTTAAATAAATAAATAAATAAATAAAATATTGTTTCTAAAATATTGTTTCTAGTGGTTCTCAACCTGTGGGTCGCGACCCCTTTGGGGGTCGAACGACCCTTTCATAGGGGTTGCCTAAATACATCCTGCATATCAGATATTTACATTACGATTCATAACAGTAGCAAAATTACAGTTATGAAGTAGCAACGAAAATAATTTTATGATTGGGAGTCACCACAACATGAGGAACTGTATTAAAGGGTCGCGGCATTAGGATAGTTGAGAACCACTGCTTTATAAGCTACATTTTCAAGTTTCCTTGTTTTCTTTTTTCCAATAATATCATTTCTGAATTATTTTATTCTTTTTAAATTTCATTTTATTGTTTAAAGTATCACAAATAGTAGTACATATGTCTCCTTTTTTCCCCATTGACCTTCCCCTGGCCTCCGCTACCTCCCCCCTGGCACATGCCCTCACCTCACCCCCCCTCCCCAGTGTCTGTGTCCATTGGTTATGCTTATATGCATGCATACAAGTCCTTCAGTTGATCTCTGACCGCCCCCCTCCAAATATATTTTTATTGATCTCAGAGAGGAAGGGAGAGGGAGAGAGAGATAGAAACATCAGTGATGAGAGAGAATCATTGATCAGCTGCCTCCTGCATGCCCCTCAATGGGGATCAAGCCCACAACCCGGGCATGTGCCTTTGACTGGAATTGAACCTGGGACCCTTCAGTCCACAGGCCAACGCTCTATCCACTGAGCCAAACCAGCTATCGCTAGACAGAAGTTTTATACCTCACCAGAGTATGCTGGCTCAATACTAGCCCTGGTTTAATTCTGGGTGAGGGAGGAAGGGGTGGTTAGAGAGAGAGGCACCTGGTTTGAGGGTGATTTCCAAAATGCTAACAATGTTTGATTTCTTCGCCTAGGTGAAGGTTACTTGGGCATTCACTTTATAATCATTTCTTAAACTGTACATATATATTTTATGCACATTGAAAGAAGGAAATATAAATATTTTATAGGAAAATATAAATAAATGTTGCCCTGGCTGGTGTTGCTCAGCGGTTAGAGCATCAGCATGTGCTCACTCTCTCCCTCTCTCCCTCCTTCCCTCCCCTTCCTCCTGCTCTCTCTAAAAAAAATCAATGGAAAAATATCCTTGGGTGAGGATTAACATAAATAATAAATACATACATACATACATACATACATACATACTTTATAAATGTTTACCTTAAAAAGTATAACTATAGCCCTAACCGGTTTGGCTCAGAGGATAGAGCCTCGGTCTGCGGACTGAAGGGTCCCAGGTTCGATTCCGGTCAAGGGCATGTACCTTGGTTGCGGGCACGTCCCCAGTAGGGTGTGTGCAGGAGGCAGCTGATCGATGTTTCTCTCTCATCGATGTTTCTCACTCTCTATCCCTCTCCCTTCCTCGCTGTAAAAAAAATCAATAAAATATATTTTAAAAAAGAAAAAGGAAAAAAAAAGACAGTCTGCTTCTTTAAAAAAAAAAGTATAACTAAAGCCCTGAGAAGATTGTGGGGGAGTGAAGATTAGAATGACCAGCACTATCTTGTGCTTATGCGCTTTGTAACAATATGGTAACAAAACAAACAGACCTTGAGAAATTCCAAGTTCTATAAGAAGTACACAGTGACACTGTTGTTCAGAAGAGAGAGCATTCTTTTCCAGCTGAGAGGTGGCAGGGGAAAAGCTTCACAGAAGAAGGACCGTTTGAGGTGAGCATTGAAAAACAGAGAGGATTCTAGCAGGTACTGTTGTAGAGGAGGTTGGGGGGAAAGACAGCATTAATGTGATGGAAGTAAAAATAAGTAGCATGTGATCAAGAAATTAAATAGTTAAATTGATTAGAGTAGCATCTCCCAATTTATTTTATATATATATTTATTGATTTCAGAAAGGGAGAGGGAGATAGAAACATCAATGATGAGAGAGAATCATTGATTGGCTGCCTCCAGCATGTCCCTGATCATGCTGGAGCCCGCATGTGTCCTGACCAGGAATCTAACCGTGACCTCCTGATTCATAGGTCGAGGCTCAACCACTGAGCCAAGCCAGACCAGCTCCCAACTTGTTTTGATGCTTATCACCCCTAGGAAAATGCTAAATCATACGTTATTTTCTCTAGGGAATAGTTATACATTCCACAGATACCACTGAATAATTACTGTGCTACGTGCTAGGGATACAGGCATCCTCGCAAGACAGATAAGGTTCTGAAAATTACACTGCCTATATCTCGGTTTAATTTCGACATTCTTCCTGAGAGCAGAAAACAATCTAGACTCATCCACAAAAATGTGTGTGTGTGTGTGTGTGCACTCGCGCGTGCGTGTGTGATTTCATGATTAAACTCAGATTTAAAGTCACCCTCTCCCTCCTTCATGGCCCTACTATTGATTTTTAACTCCAGAGTTTATGTAAGATTAAAATAGCAGTGGTGAGAAGGAGGTGTCCACTTCTTGGGCTCTTAATATATTCCGCACTGGCCTTCTCTGAGAAGTACACTCACCGTGTCACCCCTCCCTGCTGCCATCCATTAAGGTGGGCAACTCCTCACCAGGCATCTAATGGCATGGTCCTCACTGCCACTCAATGCTGCTTCCCCTCATCAGGAACACAGACCCCAGCTTCTAAGTTCTCTTTTCCTACTTGTCTCCTTCTTCTCATCTGGGAGGCTCTTACCTACTAGGGTGAAGGGATGGGGTAAGTAACCTAACATGTCTTACGCAGCAAGCATTCTCCCCTAAATTTTTCTGTCTTATACTTTGAAATGAGACAGAAAACAACCTAAAAACCAAGAATGTATTCTGCCCTTCAATTGTGACGCCTGCAATGGCAGTAGGATCAGCCTCGTGGGTCACTGCCTGCCTTGAGAAGGTCACAGGGTTGAGGATAGAAGGGAGCTCAGCTAATAATCTTCATGGTTTGCCCCACTGGACCCATCAAAGAGCCAATTAAATGTCACAAATAGACAAAAAAACCTTTTTTCAAGATCTGATCGGATTTTTAAAATTTTGTGCTTTAAAAAAAATATCAGCTTGCTTACTTTAATTTCTGTGTTTTGTTTCTAAATAATGAGATTAGAGAAATGTTTTTTACTTGGCAGATGTGGATAATTTTTATTCCCAATAAGCGAAAAACTGAGGTGAATTTAGCCATAACTCTACTCTCTCTTTTAAGATTTTCAAAGTACTAAAGGAATCTGTACGTGCTCTGTAGGAATTTTGATCAGATAAATGCAGCTTATGGGTCTGATGAGTATCATCTTGAGAATTTGCAGAATTTTTATCATTTTTATCACCTGTTTCGACATCAGCATGTCTTTGTTTCTTTGTAGCTATACATTAAACAACTTATGACCAGTATTTTTTAAAAAATTTTTTTAACAATCTCTAAAGGTCAAGACCAAAATGTCAAGTTAGCATTACTCAGCTGCATGATCAAGGAAGTACCTGAGTCATGAGCACACCCGTCTGATTGCCACTAACCACTGCCCATGTTCAATTTCTAAGGGAAATGTTGGATAGAGCATAGGATTTGTGAAGACTGTTCTTGGGAAGTAACTCTGAAAAGGTTTGTTCAGGACGGCTTCCTTGGAGCCTTAAATACCAGGCTAAGTCCATATTCTTTTAGTTCATATCTCCAATCTCTGCAGAGAGGAAGAAAGTGGGCCTAGGCAATGCCAGACCTGGCTATGGGATTCATTGAGCTGACAGGAGAGCCTAGCCTAGCGGGGGAAAAAATAGGACAAAGGGAATTAAAAAACTAGCGGGGGCAGAAATAAAGTAGCAAAGGAAAGGTGCCTGTCACCATCTAATGAGCCTTTCTCACCCCAAATTCTATAAGGAATGAAAAACATAAATGGAAATATGTAAATAAAAATGAGCTCTTCTGCATGATTCAGTGGTTGAGCATCGACTTATGAACCAGGAGGTCACAGTTCGATTCCCAGTGAGGGCACATGCCCTGGTTTCGGGCTTGATTCCCAGTGTGGGACCTGCAGGAGGCAGCCAATCAATGATTCTCTCTCATCATTGATGTTCCTATCTTCTCTCCTTCTCCCTTCCTCTCTGAAATCAATAATATATATATATGGCTCTTATTTATGATTCACTGTATGGAAAGAAATATCTAAGTTGGACTTGTGCATATGAAAAGCAAGGCTTTTCAGCTAGTGGTGTTTTAATAATCATTGAATCATTTTTACCTCTGCCTGGTCTGCTCTCCAGCCTCTGGCTGCTGACTCACCTATTTGAAATCTTCCTCCCCAGCCTCATCTATGTTAAGCAGGCCTGTTTTTGCCTTGCAGGCCCAAAGCTCTCTTACTTGTGAAAGCTTCAGCCAGTATTATATAAACATATTAAAATGCATCTAAATCCTGCATTTAAAATATTTATGTTTTTGCTGTAAATTTTTGAAAGGGCTTTTGTAAGTTTGCTCTTGAAATTATTTGTGCATAACTAATTTAATTTATAATGGCTGTAATTTCTCTATAATTATTATGCATACCTGGAAATTCTTGGGAAGTGAGACGATCCAACTTATAAATTGTTTTCAAAGACAACTTTTTTAATAACAAATTTTAATAATTAATGAACTTAATATAATGTTATATTTTGTAACCATTTCATTAAATGGTTATTATTTTGAGTTTTCCTTTTCTTTTAGTGTTTTATAGTCTCTTTTTTTAGATCTCAATTTTTAATTTGGTCTCCAAAGAGCCCATAAATCCTAAGCACTTAGTTATAGTTGTCTAATGGATAAAGACAGGCACTGAGCACCCATTTAATTGTATGTGTGTGTGTGTGTGTGTGTGTGTGTGTGTGTGTGGTGGTGATGAAGGTAAGTGAGGCCTGTGTTTTCTTGAAGCTAGAGTTTCATTTATTTGAATTTTGTTTAATGACCATTTAACTTTTACATTGGCTGTCTCTTGTATGTAAATACAAGTATAGGGCACAGGACCTTTCTCTGTTAAGGCAAAATGCCATCTGATAGGTGAAAATGATCAGAGCTATACATTAAGGAATTTACTATAGAAATGGCAAAACTTGATTTATGGAGTATCATAGGTGAAGGAGAAGCAGGGTTGGTGGATAAACCTGAAGTTTCAAACTTGAATGACTAGTTAGTGATGTCATTGACAACCACAGATAAGTCAGAAGGCAGTTGTGAATTTTAAAAAAAATGATTTCAGCCGAAACCGGTTTGGCTCAGTGGATAGAGTGTCGGCCTGCGGACTCAAGGGTCCCGGGTTTGATTCCGGTCAGGGGCATGTACCTGGGTTGCGGGCACATCCCCAGTGGGGGATGTGCAGGAGGCAGCTGATCGATGTTTCTCTCTCATCGATGTTTCTGACTCTCTATCTCTCTCCCTTCCTCTCTGTAAAAAAAATCAATAAAATATATTTTTAAAAAAATGATTTCACTCAACTTACAAAAATGGCTTTACATACAGAAGCACATACAGTCCCCGAAAGGATCCCCCCAAAGGAGTTATAACAATTTACCACAGGATCAAGCCTAAGGAAATGATTAAATTCATCAAGGTTGCCTTTGTTCCCTCGGCTGGCCCTAGTCTGAGGGGATGCATATCTTCACCTAAGTTTGACTATAGAGCCAGCTATTTCAATCCTAAGCACCACTTTAGACTCCCTCACCCCGTGACCTTCTGCTGTGCCTGCTATACTAATTCCCAAGCCTAATGTACCGTCTTGGTATATTTTCTTACTCTTGCTTTCCATGTGCCAGGCATTGCCAAAGAAAGTTATAGATGCATGCTCATTTGGATCACTATTGAAAGTCGTGCCATCTGCTTCCAATGGGGCTCTCTCTGTTGTTCTAAAACCCTTTATTAACCTTTCTGCATTCACTATCACTCTCCAACAGTGCCTTCCCTCCTTCTCTGCCTTATTTAAGTTCTCAAACCCTCCTCTACTCTCAACTTTAATTTCAACAGATTAAATGTGATAATTCAGGTAGAGCAGGTACCATAGTACCTTGCACATCGAAGGTTCCAAATAAATACTGTTTTTACTATTAATATTGAATGAATGGCAAACTATCTTGGTTAAAAAGCTCTGGCTTTGCATGGCTGGTGTGGCTCAGTGGTTGAGTGTCAGGGCACATGCCCGGGTTGCAGGCTCAGTCCCCAGTGTGGGGCATGCAGGAGGCAGCTGATCAATGATTCTCTCTCATCCTTGATGCTTCTATCTCTTTCTCCCTCTTCCTTCCTCTCTGAAATCAATTTATATATATATTAAAAGCTCTGGCTTTGGATTTAGACAAAGGTCAGTTTGATTCGTGATTCTGCCAATTACTAGTTAATGAGCAAGTTGCTAAACCTCTCTGAGTCTCAGTTTTCTCATCTTTAAAATAGAAACAATATTATTTCTTTACAGAGATTTAATGATAATTAAATTTTTAAAAGTATGTATGCAAAGCCATGAGGAATGTCTGTCACGTGAATATTCAATGTTAGCCACCTGGATTAGGGATTATTTTTGTTATTACAATATCCACTTATTACATTTTTTGAGAAAAGCATCATCTCTTCTTTGAGAAACCAGAAGTTTTAGTGTCCTCACCTCCATTTCTTCACAACTTCTTTTTTTTGTTGTTCATTTTTATTTGTTGAGAGAGAGAAGAAGAAGAGGAGGAGGAGGAGGAGGAGGAGGAGAGTGGAGAGAGAGAGAGAGAGAGAGAGAGAGAGAGAGAGAGAGAGAGAAAGAGAGAGATTTGTTGTTTTACTTATTTTACTCATTCATTGGTTGATTCTTGTATGTGCCCTGACCGGAGATCAAACCTGAAAGTATCAGGACAACTTTCTGCTCTAACTGAGCAATCCGGCCCTGGCCTGCCCTTTCATGTTTTATAGACTTTTACTATTATATCTATGTGGCCATAAACAACGTAAAATATTTGCAGACTTTATAGAAATGGTATACTGTACATGTTTTGCAGTATTCTCTTTATGTTCAACATTGTATTTTATGATATCTAACTCTGTTAATACATATAGTTTGAGTTATTCATTTTAATTTAAAAATAACAACCAACTTCATAAATACTATGCTTTATTTATCCATTCACCTGCTGATGGACATTTAATTTGCTTCCATTTTTTTTCCTGAGATTGCAAAGAATTCTGCAATGAACATTCTTTTACATGCCCTCCTTGTGCACAAAGTGCAGAATTTTGCCCAGTTCTGTAGCTGGAAATGGAATTTCTAGGTTGAAGTATATTACATATACAATTTTATTGTATTATGTCAAATTCCTTTTCATAGCAGTTCTACCAACTTATACTCCTTCTCACAGTGATCAGAGTTCTATCTGTTCTACATCCTCAACAACACTTGGCGTCATCTGAATTTTAATTTTTGCCAAACAAATGGTCGTGAAAAGCTATCTCATGGTTCTAATTTTCAATTTTCCTAAAGAGTAATTAAGTGAAACATCCTTTCGTGTCTTTATTGGCCATTTGGGTTTCCTTGACTATGAAGTTCTTATATAGTTTGTCAATTTTTCTACTAATTTTCTTTTTTGCTCACTGATTTATAGAGGATCTTTTATATTCTAGCTACTAGTTCATTCATTCATTTAATCAATATTTTTCTAGCATCTACTTTGTTGTAAGAATAGTTCTAGGCACTGGGAATGAAGCAATGAATAAAACTGACAAAAATGTCTGCCCTCTTGCCTGGCTGGTGTTGCTCAATGGTTGAACATTGACCCGGGAACCAAGAAGTCACTGGTTAGATTCCCCGTCTGGGTACATGCCTGGGTTGTGGCCTCGATCCCCAGTATTGCGCATGCAGGAAGCAGCTGACCAGTGATGTTTCTCTCTCTTCTTTTAAAAAAAATATATTTTATTGATTTTTTACAGAGAGTAATAGAGAGTTAGAAACATTGATGAGAGAGAAACATCAATCAGATGCCTCCTGCACACCCCCTATTGGGGATGTGTCCTCAACCAAGGTACATGCCCTTGACCGGAATCAAACCTGGGACCCTTCACTCTGCAGGCCAATGCTCTATCCACTAAGCCAAAAACGGTTAGGGCTGATGTTGCTCTAATTGACATTTCTCTCTATCCCTCTCCCTTCCTCTCTCTCTAAAAAATCAATAAAAATACATATTTTAAAAAAATGCCTGCCCTCATGGAACTAACATCCTAGTAGGGGAAAGGACACAATAAACAAAATTAATAAGTAAAATAGACTAATGGATAGTGATAAATCCTCTGGAGAAAAATAAACAAGGAAGAGAGTATGGGATTGGAAAAGGAGATTGTTGAAGTGCAATTTTAAATAAAGTTGTCTAGAAAGGCCTCATTGAGAAAGTGCCGTTTTAGAAAAGACCTGAAGGAAGTGCAAGTGCAGGCAAGGTAAACAGCAAGTGCAAAGGCCCTAAGGCAAGAGTGTGCCTGTCAAGTCCTAGGAATAGCAAGGAGCAGTGTGTCTAAGCTGAGTGAATTGGGAAGAATGGTGGAAGAGGAAGTCAGAAAGGTGGTAACAGCTGGAAATGTAGAACCTCACTTTGTCATATATATATATATATATATATATATATATATATATATATATATAAAATTTCTCCTAGTCCAGTGATGGTGAACCTATGACACGTGTGTCAGAGGTGACACGCGAACTCATTTTTTTTGGTTGATTTTTCTTTGTTAAATGGCATTTAAATATATAAAATAAATATCAAAAATATAAGTCTTGCCCTGACGGGTTTGGCTCAGTGGATAGAGCATCGACCTGCGGACTGAAAGGTCCCAGGTTCAATTCCAGTCAAGGGCATGTACCTTGGTTGCAGGCACGTCCCCTGTAGGGGGTGTGCAGGAGGCAGCTGACCGATGTTTCTCTCTCATCGATGTTTCTAACTATCTCTCTCCCTTCTTCTCTGTAAAAAATCAATAAAAAATATATAAGTCTTTGTTTTACTATGGTTGCAAATATCAAAAAATTTCTATATGTGACACGGCACCAGAGTTAAGTTAGGGTTTTTCAAAATGCTGACAAGCTGAGCTCAAAAGGTTCGCCATCACTGTCCTAGTCCATGACTTGTCTTTTAACTGTTTATGTTGTCTTGGAGTGCATACATTTTGAAGTGTAATATAGTTAAGTGTTCTAATCAATTCCCTTATTGTTTATCTTTTTAGTATATTAAGTAATTATTCTCATTCCCTATTCTAAGGTCCGAAAGATGGTCTCCTATTTTCTTCTTAAAGTTTTAAAGATCTGCTTTTCACATTTACATCTTTAATCTACCTAGAATTGCTTTTTCCCCTCTGTGCTGTGAGGTAGGGATATAATTTTATAATTTTCCATGTGATGATCTATAGTCCTAGCACCATTTAGTAGATAACCCATTTTCCCCCCACTCATTTCAAATGTCACATGCTGCATATCAACTTCCATATATGTGTGATCTGTATCGGGGCTCTGTATTCTGTTCCACTGGTCTATTTACTTCTATAACACACTGTCTAAATTACTCTAGGTTAAAAATCAGTTTAAAATAAGACATATAGTCCATTGTAGATTCTTGAGCAAATGAATAACAGCTGAAGCATTCCACTGGGAGTAATATTCTTATGACTCAACAGAGTAAAATGGTCAAAGGAGAGATCTATCACAATGGCTTACAATAAAGTGATGGTGGTGCAAATAGAGAGAAAACATAATTCCAAAGGAAATATTAACAAGGTTTGTTGACTGATTGGGTACAGAGAAATGAGGAAAGATGAAGAAAGCATATGGCTTTGATGTTTCAAGCCTGGGTGGCTGTGTGAAATTATGATGCGTTAGTTTTGTTATTCAGTGTTGTGGTAACAATGGGGTATATTAGGTAAGGGGTCAGGGCCAGGCAACTTGGTTGTTGCCTGCATAGAGGTGACCTGGAAAGGGTTCAAAGATCTGAGCTTTGGGGATTTTTCTGATATAGTGGGTGGAAGGAATAAGAGGAAGAGGAGGAAGGAACAACAGAGATAGGATACCCAGGACCGTGCATTGCAACGGTAATAAGGACATTTTGAATGGATGATGTGGGTCCTGTTGGCCCATCTCCTTTGAGTTCCCTCACAGATATGACTATGTTTTATTTCTGTGGCGATCTTCAAAGTCGCCAGAACAATTCTGGTGTCAAGGGCAGCATTTAAAACGTATTCCATGCTGGACGTGTCGGAGACGCCCAGTCCGTCGGGTCTCTCGCTGCAGTTCCGCAGGGTTGGCCGCAGGGGGCGGACTCCGTGGCGGCCTGGGAAAACTGGCGGGGACGCGAGGCGACGCTCTCTCTCGGTCCGGCTCTCGGCTCCCGGCTCCAGCTCTCGGCTCGCGGCGTGGAGCTTCCCCTAACCTACACGCAACGGACGCGCGCGTGTAGGAGAACGCGAGAGGCAGTGTCGTCGGATCCGCCCGCAGTCCGCAGCCCGGCCGAGTCCGGAGGCCGCCCGGATGGAGGCGCCGCTTCCAGTCGGAGCCCAGCCCCTTGCAGTATCCGCCTGAGGGAAGGAGGAGGGGAGGCCGCTCCGGGCGAGGGTGGGGGTCGGAGGGACTGAGGAACGCGGCTGGGGCGGGAGCAGGAGCGGGAGCCGTTAGGCCCTGAGGCCGAGTCTCGCCGGGGGAGGGGGCCGGCGCAGGAGGCCGAGCCTCCGGTTTGGGGGTGGGCGGGCCGAGGGGCGGCAGCCTCCCTCCGTCCCGCAACTGGCTACCCCTCACTGGCCGCGTTTTAGTGCTAACCCTTGACTAAAGCCCACATACTGTGGAGGGTGTGGAGATCAAGGGTCCTGTCCAGGAGCCCTGCACCCTGACCCTAGCCCAGAGGAACGGGCAATATGAGTAAGTAACAGCTGATTCCCACAGGGTAGCCTGCCATTCCCTCCCAGCCCCAAACAGAGGAGCCAACCACCTTCCCCCTGATGCCGCGTGGGCAACAGGTTCAGGGCCAGGTGTGAACTGCGAGTGCTCTAACCGCGGGGCCTTGTCGCCAACTCTCAAGCCGCAGGATGGCTCCTGGAAGTGTGGCTCAGTGGAACGACTCAATGGGCAGGGAAGCAGGAAGCCTGGGTTCTTAGTTCCCGCCCCTGCAACTGACCTGAGTTGTGTAACCTCGGGCAAGTCAATAAAGGTGTCGAGGCCTCAATGCTGTCATAAGTTAAATAAAAACATTAATTGCTTACCTTATAGCCTTTGGAGTTGGAACTGAAAGAATAATAAATGTGAGAGTGGTTTACAAAAAGTAAAAGTGCTGTAGAATCACTTCATTGTTAATCTTGACAGAAGTGCCTTTTCTTAACCCCATTCAACTGGTTCCTCCAGTCTCCCCACCGCTTAGTCCACTGGCTAGAACGCATATTCATTAATTCAGTAATGGTTTAATGTAGCCCAGTAAGTGCCTCATTTATTGACTTAACTGTTAGAAAAAGTAATGAAATGTGCAGAAATAGAAATGACATTTGGCATTTTATCTGTTACCTTCTACTCTGCCATGCATGTAGGAGCTCGGTAAATACTGTTGACTGATGGATCAAATGATTATTTTGATAAGCTATCACTATAGCTGTTGGTTTCACTCCATTGCCACTAATGCCTCATCTTACAAGTATCTCTGGTGACCATTACATTTCATAGGTCCCTAACTATCCCTGTGTGCTCAAGCCACTTCTCTTGGTTATTCACAGGTTTCTTGACATTAGAGTTTAAAAATTGCTGATCACTTAAATCCTGCCATTGCCCAACATTGGATTCTGCCTAAAAAACAATTTTTCTCAGTCCCTGCTTTTAGGTTGTCCAGACTCAGTCTGTATCTAATTATACAGAAGACATTCCCGCTGGCTTATCCTGCCCGTTTTCTGAGACTCTTAGTGCCACCCTATCTGGACATCAACTGGTTCTATGAAGTAGCTCTTCCCGAGGGCCTTCTTGGTCAGATCTGTTGATGTAGGAAGCTTGTATTCTTTTCCCCGGTTTCATCAAACCCTGCAAGACCAATTTAATAAAAATCAGTTTAACATAAATGTGAATTGAAAAGTAGACCACCACTTCCACTTCTCAGAATTACATTGTGTGACGCTAGAAAAGGGTGGAAAAATGTGACCCTTGGACAAATCAGTAATTTTTTTGTGCCTTGGTTTTCTCATGGACAAAAAAAAAATTATGAGGATTACATAAAATAGCTGCATTGTTGAGATCATCACAGCCCAGGATTTAGCTAAAAGGGAGTGAGCAGCTGGCCTTGAGATAAATGTCTCACTCTATCTGAACTTGTACTAGAACTTTTAAACTTGCAGTGATAGCTGTCCTGACTGTTTGTGTCTTTCCCACATAAAATCAAATTCTTGTGTTCCATATCTGCATAGATTATGGGGGTATAGCAACAGCTAACATTTAATGGCTTGATTTGTGCCAGGTCCTCTTCTAAGCACTTTTCATCATCCACCCTTTATACAGAGAGAAATTGAGGCGCCGAGAAATTAAGTCACTTGTTCACAGTTAGGATGTAACATAGCCGAGATTTACACCCATATAACATATCTCAGAATTACATTGTCTGAAGTTTATTTAGAGATCATTTATTAGAGACACCCAATACTATCATACCATCTATAATCCTCAAATTCTTATCTCTTGGGGTCCTTCTCTGAATTGGGTGTCCAGAACTTTTTTACTTTAGGCCTTTTTGTCCTAGAACTTGAAGCCTATCTTAATATTTAGTTCTGTAGTTGCTGCTATTGACTGTGGAGAAATTTACATGAGAGACTAACATTACAGTTAAAAATAAGATTTTTGGAAATGAAATCAAGCACTAACATTTATTTTTTTCAAGGAAAATAGATTATGATACAAACTGTTGTTTCATCTTGAACCTTCCTTGAACAAATCATAGTATTTCCTAGGGATAATGCTGAATCCACATTTGCAATTTGTTACTCTTTACTGCTTGACAACTACCAAATTCTGATTTCCATTGTTTTGTCATGTTCCTTTCTGTTCTAAAAGGAATGGTTAAGTAGCATTTTTGTGATTATTCTTAGCCCTACTTTCTTGCCACAATTTATTTAGTGACTAACATGTAGATATTCATTAAATGCTTGTGGAATTGAATTAAATTCTCAGATTATCTTTGTTTTCTGATGGGCTTTTGTGGGGGTTGCATTTCAGGTGTACAGTGTAAAGATTCAATATTTGTATATGTTGAGAGATGATCACCACACGTAGTTACAGTTTTGTAAAGTAAATTATGGGAATGTAACATACAGCCCCATAACTGAATCTGTGTTCCTTTTTACCACCTTCACACATTTTGCCCACCTCCTACCCCCTACTTCTAAAGACCACCAATCTGTTCTCTGTATGTCTGGGTTTGTTTCTTGTTGTGTTTTGTTGAGATCATACAATATTTGCTTGCTCTGTCTGATTTATTTAACTTAGCATAATGCATTCAAGATCCATCCGTGTTGCCTGTTTTGTGATCATTTTTAGGAATACATTCCAGTTGAAGCTTTACTGCTAATGTTTAACACGGTTTCTAGTTTAGTTACTTTGAGATTATATTGGTATGTGTTCATTTTCCTCCTTGACCCTTGCTTTCTCAGCCTTTATCTAGTTTCTGGTCTCCATCTGGGTTTATAGGACTCTCTGCTCAACTCATGAACTTTGCACGTTGAAAGGGTCCCACATTCCCCTAGTCACCTTAAAATACAAACCACTGCAAATTAAGGTCAGAGCAGGCAAGCAGTATTCTTTTCCTTAGTTTATTTCCCTTAGTTCTGTCTAAGCAACTTCTTTCTCCAGGTTATCTCCCCAAATGATAACAAAATAGAAATCAAACCCTTCAAAACAATGACATTTTTAATGTCAGATGTTGAACAGTTATATTTAGACATTCATCTCTGTTTATAGTTTAATCTAGTTTGTTTATTCAACCGATATTTATGTATTAGGCAGGAGACAGTGAATATGATAGAGTCTTTGCTTTCAAGGAGTTCACGTGTTTGGGAAGTAAATATAACTATAATGGAGTATAAAAGTGCTGTATTACAGGACCACACAAAGGGGATGAAGTCTCAGGCTCTGCTTGGGGTATTGGCGGGGAGTTTCACACAGAAGGTTAGATTTTGAGGTGGCTCTTGGGAAGAAGAATGTTCCTGGTAAAGAGAACCACCTGAAGAGTGATAGCATTGGGGGAAGCAGGAATATGTTCAGAATGGCCATTTAACAGTAGGTTATACCTTGATGCTGGGCCACAGTGGATAAGTAGTGAATGAAAATGAATATTTCAGGTGTGCATAGGAATTTAGAATTCACACATTTTATACTGGGGGGGGGGCAAGTTTTTTAGTCATGTTTACGTAGAACTACCAGCATGAAGTTGGAAACCAGAGAAAAAAACAAGGGATATAAAGGCAGTCTGGTGATATCTGCTACCTTGTTGCCCACTGGGGTTATTTTGAGTGATCCAGCTGGCTGGACACTTCCTCTTAGTCCTCCATGAACCTGTATACTTTGAAGAGATAGAACCATTTTTTGGTAAAAGCCATGGGGATATAATTATAGAGGTATTTTATGAAATTTCTAAGACATTCATTCAACAAACTTGAGCAATTGCTATGTGCCAGACACTGTGCTAGGTGCTAGAAATACTTTGGTAGAAAGCTACAGTCCCTGCCCCTAGGGAGTTCACACCTAGCTGCTATTAGTTCTTCACTCTGGTATGCATAAGCTGAAGGTATACATGCTGTAATTCATGCTCTTAAGATTGTAACCTGTTTTTAGGACATAGGCTATTCTATGTTATTTATGGCGTAGGACAGTGTGGATATTGAGATATTGATCACCACTAAATCCTTTTAGTCCTGAGCAATATCTAGCTGTCATGATGCTCTGATCCAGGGAACAAGATACAGCTAGCCTAATCAATACAGTCTAGATTTGTGTAACAGCACAGCACTGTATTTTGTTGTTAAATGTTTGGATTTTTCAGTAGCTATTCGTTGATACATTCTTCTGTTTCCTAGGTTAATAATCCAGTTGCACGGGAAGGAACAGCATGTTCAAGATATCATTCCTATAAATAGCCACTTTAGATGTGTTCAAGGTACTAGCTTTAATTGCTTAGCTAGTTTTATAATGTTTTTCCATGGTCATTATTGCCTTGTTTAATACCATACATATTTAAATTTATCACTGTATGTAAAATGAAACATACTACTATGCATGAATCTACCATTGAGAAGATGATAAATGCTTTGTCTAAGAGAGCTGAAGGGTTATATTGAATATATATACATATACATATACATATACATATTCACACGCTTCCCAGGCTGGGGGTTAAAAATGTAGTCTGTTCAACAATGGGGGGAGGGCATGGGGGGGAGATGGGGGGTAATGTGGGGATAAGGACACATGTAATAACTTAATAAAGAAATTTAAAAAAATAAAAAAATTTAAAAAATGTAGTCTGTTACCTATGTAGGTAGTCTTTTATGCTGACAGACTCATGTAGATTTAAGTGACATTCTTGGGTTTAACTGACAAACTGCTCATTGTAAAGTATCAAGGTTGCTGGGATTCACACACATTCAGCACTTTATCCCCTCACCATTTGAAATTAAAACATTTGGCAATTTACCTTGACATTGGTGAATCATAAGAAAATCAGCTCTGGGGAGGATATATTTGGCTTCCTGCCCTCAAATTTAGGGACAGAGAACAGAACATGTGTTGTTTCATCTGCTACAATGAGCAGCAAAAAATTGGGAGGTTTGTGTAGGAGGTGTTGCTTGTGTCATCTCACATTGCTCTGGAAAGGAAACTGATTACTAGAGAACAAACTCGTTATGTTTCCACTGGGTCCCTTGGCTTCATCTGACAGAAGCATTCTGTTTAAGCTGTAGCTTCTTGGAAAACTTGAATTCTACCTTGCATGGATTCTTTCTTAAACTACATTGAACTTTTTTTTGCCCCAAAAGTATTTAATAAAATTTTTGAAAGAATAGAAATGTATAAAGCAAAGCAAATTCTCATCCTTCAGAGATAAACACCTAACATTTTCACCTTTTTCTACACATGTAACTTTTAGAGTTGGTGGAACTCAAACTATATGTAGTTTTTTGTTCGTTCTGCATGCCATCATGTTATGAGTGCTCTCCCTTGCCATTGATAGCTGTATACTATTCCATTTTATGAATGGCCCATAATGTAATTATTTCCCTGTGTTTGACATTTGGGTTATTTTCTGCTACTATAAATAGTAGTAGGATAAGTATCCCTGTACATAAATCTTTCTGCACATCTTTTATTTCCTTAGGATTTGTTCTTGCAAGTAGAAATACTAAGTGGATAAGACTTTTTAAGGAAGCATGTATTAAGAATGAAAAATACCTGCAATGAATGGTATCCACATTGTAGAGAAGATTGAAGTCATAACCATTCAGCTTGCCCTGTGTGAGAGAGACATTGAACAAGGCACCTGCATACCACACAAGTTGCTATAGTCACTTCACTTTTCATGGTGTAGCACCCTTTGTTGCATACCCAGACCTTTAAGGAGAAAAGCCAAAGATGGCTTTAGATTAGTATACTATTAACTCTATACCTTTTTGTACTACTTCTAGAGTCTCTTTTACCCTCTTAGTATTGTTTTTAATAAGAAATACAGCAGTGTTAGATTGAAATCTAGGAAAATATGTGTGCACACACACAGTAGTTCCCCATAACAAAAGGAAGTTACTTCGAGTTTTCATATTTTCTGTTTCCTGACCTGTGCCCTGTTTTGAAAAGTCTATAAATACTGGGTTTTAAAGAATTAGTTACTGAAGAACAAGGACAAACATATAAACAGCTATGTCCTGTGACCCTTGCTTCATCATGCTAGTGAGAATATTAAGTATTTCCTAATATTAGACAGTTTAGTTCCTTACCAGTTGCTTCTGTTGTACCTGAATAATGGAGCCAAATATACAGTCCTGGCTTGTGAAGGAACTAGAAAAGGCCGAGACCACTCCATTTGGCCACAGTCGATCCAGGCTAATCCCACGGAGTCAGTACCCGGAGTGCAGATAACCAGGAAGATCTGGCAGGTGCCGTAGGCCAAATCCAGGGAAGTCAGAGGAAGAGATGGGTTGGGTCTAGAGACACTAAAGGTAAATAAGGAATTCTAGGAGAGCCATGGAGAGAAAAGAGAACTCTGAACATGGAGACTATACTTTGCCCCAATTTATACTTCCTTTTTGAGCGTGGGAGGCCTTGGACCCATGGGTACTAGTTGTAGCCTGAAGATAAAGAACTTTGGGTATTCTTTGTTCCTCAATGGGGCAGGGGCGGAGGTAATGGGATCACTGGGAAATTTTCAGAGACTAGATCTGAGTGTAAAAAGTAATTAACCTCTGGGCTTTTGGGGTCACTTCCTTGGCTTTTTATAAAAAATATCTAAATTTTGCTGATTATATGAAATTTGTATGTTATAGTTGGGGGGATTTAAACTCATCTTCACTTGAATTAACATGTTAGATTCCCTTGATTTGCTTTGAGGCGTTCCATTTGGTTACTTGTTCAATTCATTTTTCTTTTAGTTGAATTGCTCATAATCTTTAGCATCTAGTACTATTAAAATCCCACTTTTTAATGCTAAACAAAAAAGCAAAGGGTTTTTAAAAAATATGTGTTCTAGGACCTAGAAGTGGTGATTGAGAGAAGCAGTTTTTTTAGTTAGGCATATACTTCTTTTGGTTGTAATGACTGGTTTATCTTCCCTGATCCTATTCTTTTTTCCCCTCAGAAGCAGAAGAAAATCTTTTGATTGATATAGCTTCAAACAGTGAGTATCTTTCTGAATGGAACTAATTTTCATTGAACAAACAACTACTTGAATACCCACTATATTTAAGACACCTTTTTGCCACATTTTTTATCTTACCATCTTATCCTATATTCTCCATTTTCTTCAGGCAGTCATACAAATTAGAATTTCTTAGGTAAGCGTAATAAAAAGCAGGTGGCTGGCAAGAATCTCTAAAAGTTGAAAATATGATCGTGTTTCTAATGCTGAACTTCTTTGAGCTACCAGTATTATTGCTATCAGTTAAATCTTTGCTATGGAATTGATAATTATAGGAAGGGCCAGAAAATGTTTAAAGCACAGAAGGTTTATGAGTTTGTTTTTTATCCTCACCGAAGGATATGTTTATTGATTTTTAGAGAGAGGGGGAGGGAGAAACATCGATGTGAGAGAAAAATATCGATCGGTTGCCTCTCATACATGCCCCTACTGGGGATTGAACCCACAACCTAAGTATGTGCTGTGACTGGGAACTGAACCCACCACCTTTTTTAAAAATATATTTTTATTGATTTTCGAAAGGGAAAGAGATAGAGAGATAGAAACATGGAAGAGAGAAACATCAATCGGCTGCCTCCTGCACACACCCTACTGGGGATCGAGCAGGCAACCCCGGGCATGTGCCCTGACCAGGAATCAAATGGTGACCTCCTGGTTCATGGGCTGACACTCAACCACTGAGCCATACCAGTCAGGCAAACCCACCACCTTTTGGTGTATAGGACAGTACTCCAAACTGGCCAGGGCATTGGTTGTTTTTTAACTGCTGTTATGCTTTAAACTTTTTTTTATCCATTTATTATTTTTATATGTTAAATCATAATGTTTACCTTTACTTGTTATATTCTTTTGGGAGGCTATAGAGTCCCTCTTACCAGGCATACCTTTTTTTCCTTAAAATAATTTTGGGCTTTTATTTTAGCCCCATCCCCTCAAGGCATCCCTTTATTAGAGAGAACATCATCTTCTCACTGTTTTCATTATTTCATTTGTATTTGTTTGAAGCAAATCATTGACTTTCTGTGCAAGCTGTTCTTTGCTTATCTAATTGTACTGTTTTATGGGGAGGAGAAAATGGGCACTGTTTGATTGTTGTGGGAAAGAGTATGTGACCACAGGAATCTGAATCAAACCGGTTGCCTTATCTCTTGGTTGAGTCCTTGGATGAGTGGGACTGAACTCTTATCTTGGAGTTGTGGATTGTATACACTTTTGTCACTTTTGTTTAGACACATAGTCCCTGTCCTTGGCACCATTAATTTGCATTTAACAGTTTGGGTGAGCTTTTCTGGTTTAGGTTTTATTATTATTTTCTTTGGAAGTCTTAAAGGCTAATTTCTAAAGGTTAAGTAAACTCAGCTCCTGACTTCTACTGCAGGTATCCAAGAGAGCGAATAACTTACAATCTATGTTTTCTTGTGCTTAGAAAGAAGGCAAAAAGAACTCTAAAAAGTTTGAGTAAAGGTAGTTCAGCAGTGGCTGACATTGCTGCTGAAAGAAGAGACTGAAATATTCTGTTCTTAGTGTGGAAATAGGTATTTCATCCAAAGCTGAAAAATTAAACTGAAGTGTGCCTTTTCTCTTATAAACACCTAGTTTGTGGCATTAGTTTTGTTGGCCTCTCCTACATAGAAATTAGCCACGTGTTACTCTCTCCAGAGTTCAAGTAACCATTTGAATAAAATTCTTGTTATTTTTGCCCATTTAGTAATATGCACTGAAACCAAATTTTATCTTGATCCTTGGACTTCATACATAAACTTTAAGGCACACAGCATGTTGCAGGAGGTGGACCCTGGGTTTGTTAGTATAAATATACATATATGTCTCCAAAGCTCAGACCTGGGTTTCTAGTACATAGATAATATTTGAAACCAGAGAGATAATGTGATTGCATATAGAGCTGTGCTATCAGATACTGTATAGTAGCCACTAGATATATGTGCCTGTTTAAATTAATTAAAAATAAAATTAGAAATTCAGTACCTCGGTTGCACTAGTCACATTTCAAGTGCTCATTAGCCACATGTGATCATCGGTTACCATATTGGACAGTGCAGTTATAGAACATGCCCATCATCACAGTAAGTCCAATGACAGTGCTGTTATAGAGTGAGAAAAAGGTTTAGGATTGAACTCTAAGGAACTCTACTTTTTAAAGGTTAGACAGAAAAGGAGATGCCTCAAAAGGCTCTGAAAATTAGTGACGAGAGGGAGGGAGGGAAGTTGGAGGGAGGGAGGGAGAGAAACTAGATAAATATGCTGTCATGCCTTTGGAAGAGATCATTTCAAGGAATGGTCAACTGTTGATATCTGCTAATAGGTCAAATGAGATAACTGAAGTGTACCCATTGGATTTAGCAATATGGAGGTTATTGGTGACTTTAAAAAGTCAACTTCATAGAGGTGGTTGGAGCCAAAGTCATATTGGAGTTAAATTAAGAGAGAAATGGGAGATGAGCAAGTTGCGACTTTGGCTTTTTGAAGGAGTTTGACTGTGGAGGGGAATATAGATACGGACTAGAGTTGGAGCAAATAGGGGGTCCAGGAAGGTTTTTTTTTGCTTTTAAAACGAGGGATTTAAAACGTGGTTTAATTTAATGATGATGGGAAGTAGCCTATGAAAGGGACAGGTTAAAAATATTCAGGGGAGGTGTCTAGGAATGAGTGTAAGATTCCTGTGAGAATCAGAGGGGTTGTAATTCAAAGAAAAGATGGCCTTTAATAGGGGCTGTAATTAAAAGAAAATGTGGCCTTTTCTTTATATCTGGAGGGAAAGGAAAAAATGAGTACAAATACAGGTAAGTTTCCATGTGATGGCTTTCATTTTCCCTGAAGTGTGAAGTAAAGCATTCAGCTTGGAATAAGAGTGCTTGAGAAGAGGGGATGCAAAGATTGAGGATAAATGAAAAGATGTGAAATAGTTGTTCTAATAGTAGTAGGACACTAGTTGACTATGAAAACTTAGATTGCTTCCTATCATAGAGTGCCCAGTTGAGGTTAGCAATCAATTTATAATGTGTGTGTGTGTTACACTCTCTAGTTGCTCAGGTGTAAGTAAAGAGAAAGCAATTAGTTGGATTTCTGAGGATTGGATGTTTGCCAGCTAAGTGCTCTGGAAGAACAGAATGGAAAGGAAGTTCTGAGCTTTTGGAACAGAGCATAATGATGGCATCTGTTTGGTATAAAGGGAAGTGAAAGCAGAAGGGAGTGAGTGAGTGGATGCTGAGAAAGAGGAGGGATCAATGGGCTGGAGAGGTTGTCATGTGAGCAAGTAAGGTAGAAGGAATAACAGATCAGAATGGGATATTTGAATTAGAGATTTATGAAGTGGTGGTGTTTCTATGATGAAAAGGTCCAGCGTATAACTGAAGGAGTCCCAGTAAGGACTAAGGGAGTAGATGACTGAGGTGGAGGGGCAAGGTCATTGCATAAGGAAGTTGAAGGTATTGACTCGGTTTTCTGTGCTAGTTTTGAAGGGACCAAAAATTAAGGCAGGAGTTTGAGTGGAGAGGAAGTCTTATGAGTCATATATTGAACCCTGGATTCAGAAGTTTCTGGGAAGATAGTAAATGATCTCATGGAGGAAGGGGGGGTAAGAAGCTGGTATACACAATGGGTGAGTCTCAAAGGAGACAGGATTTTTCCTAGGGAGAAGAGGGAATGGCCTGGAAATAGTGTTAGGACAAATAAGGACACGAATCTTAAATTACATATGGTGTGGGAGGCTACAAACAGCCTCCATTTCAGAGGAGTACAGTGGGGACCAGCCAGTTTACAGGTGACTCTGATTTTTAATCTGGATGCACATAGAATCACTCAGGGAGTAATTTAAAAACTACCAGTGCTTGGGCTTCACCCCCCAGATTCTGTTTTATTGGCCTGAGGTGGGGCCTAAGAGTCAGTATTTTCTAAAAGTGCCTCTGGTAATTCTAATGCAGCTATAGTTGGAAACCACTGAGAGTTGCAGGGAATGTTCAGAAAAGTTGAGGATCTAGGTGTGTTTGTTGATCACAAAGAATCCAGAGTCTTTCAGAAGGGAGCCAAATAGAAGGTAGGGTCATGGGGTAATTTGTTCTCTTTCCCATGCAGCATGGGGAGAGAGCATCTAGTGTTATTTTGTAAGCAATTTCTGGAATCTTCTTTCCATTAAATGGGTTAATTTATTTTTAGATGTGCTAAAATATCTTTCAAGGATTGTGAGAGAGAAGACTATGTGTTCTTGTTCTAAGTTTCTATCAGATTGAAACTTCTCTTTTTTATTTTTTGCTGTTTTTAATATAAATTATCTGAGAAAGAAAGGACTACTTGTGCCCTGAAGGAGCATTTTCCTGTATCTCACAGCTGCTCTTCATTGGCAGTCTATTCATGCCCCCTCTTTTTATCTCCTCCTTACAGTGGCACCGTCATTGATTTTCTTATTTCTGATCCCTTGCGTGCCTTCTTTTTTATTTATTTCTCTATTTTATCTCTTTTCTGATCACTAAATCTATGGCAATAGAAACTTAAGGAAATACAAAGGGAAAAAAAGAGTCAAAGGTTCAGCAGTGGATTTCTACCATGAGAAACTAGGATTTTCATTTCATTTTCTCATCTCTTTGTTATTTACAAGTATGAAAGAGTCCAGTTAAAGTCATTTATTAAATGCCTTCTGTCTGCGAAGTCATGTCATTGTCGCCAGTAAAGTGACCAACTATCTCTGTTTTCCTGGGACATTCCTGGTCTTAGCTTTGCAAATTCTGAGTCCTGAGAAGCCCCTCCATTGTAGACAACCCTGGGAGACCATCAAAAGTATGTGTTTGCAGGCTGCCTCTTGCTGTCAAGGAACTTATAGTTTCCAGGGGCATGAGAAAGCAATAGATGTAAATAAATCAGTTAAAATAAAAATATAAACAACTATATAGTTTTCCTAGATCACCATATCCAGATGATTGATATAGATGATAACTATAGGGCATCAGAAAAAAGGGAGATTGAATGTTGTAAAGTCCTAGATAATTTTGCTTGTAATTATACTGTTTTCCAATCGGTTGTACTTGAACCAGACTACTCCTGAACATAGGTCATTATATTGCTTTTATAAGTTTATCCAAGACATACGTTTTCCACTAGTAATGAAGTATAGATGCTTCTTTTCAGAATAATTTAAACCAATCTCATATTCTTTTCATTTTAATTAGTTTGTAAATTTGATTGCTTAGGTACATCTGTACCTAGGAATAATCATCCTATTTCTTTTACTTTCTTCACACTTCAGATACTCTTACTATGTGATCTGGATTTGAAATGGTAGGAATTTCCAGCTAGGAGATGGGAGGAGGGTGGTTGCAGAATTAATCTTTTGCTAGAATTTAGAAGTCTCTGCATTGACATCTGAGAAATATATCAGAACATAGGAAACTATGATTTTAGTATATATTATATCACTATATTGGGCTGCTCATTGACACAGTTCACCAGCCCCTTAGATTTCCCTCTCTGCACCACCCTCCAACCCTGCATTACCCTCCACCACCACTATCACACTGAATCTTTTGATCTGGTGGACATGCTTCCTACATTAGAGGTCTGAAATATTTGTGATCTGGACTTTCTCCTATTCATCTGGTAAATTGAGAATATGATCCCAAGAAAGCAGTGTATTCCATAGCTATATGTGTATGGATTTCAATTCTTTTTAGGTGGCTGCAGAATTCGGGTTCAGGGGGACTGGACCAGAGAGCGCCGCTTTGAAATCCCTAATGAGGAACGCCGTTTGAAGTTCCTGTCAGAGGTCCTTGCTGCCCAAGAAGGTAACTCAAGACTCCTCAGTTTTCTTTCTACTATTTGAATAGGATTGAAGTTCTGACATGCTGATACAGAAGCAAGTGGCCATGAACAAAGTACCTCACCTCCTGAGTCTTGATAGCTGATTTTTTAAAAAAATTCAAGAATAAACCCAGGGATGGGTTAGGGAACAAGTCTATTCAGCTTTAAGGACACTGAGCCAGTTTCCAGAATCTCCATTACAGCTTACTACATGACAGCTTACTACAGAGTGTAATCTGCCTTCTGTCCCCAAATGATTCCCAAGCTGCCCTCATTTTCTTAGTGTCTTCCTTTACATTCAAGAATGCTGCTGGCCCTGCATTTGAGGAGTGCTGAGTGAATGGCTTTTGGTTGTCGTAAATTCCACCCAATGACGGGCTCCCCAGTTTCTGACCATGACCCTTATCTCTCCAGCACATTCACAACTTCTTGTTCCAGAACAAAAGGACTCATCCATCTGGTACCAGAAATTAGACACTAAGCATCAACCTTCTGGTTTTTCAGGTACTGAAAAGATTCTTTTTTTCTGGTTGCTTTGATCATTGCAGAGTCAATAGATTTTTCTAGATAGATAATATAATGTGGATTAATATCAGTGTCAGGCATCTCCTATGGCAGTGATGGCGAACCTATGACACGCGTGTCAGAGGTGACACGCGAACTCATTTTTTTGGTTGATTTTTCTTTGTTAAATGGCATTTAAATATATAAAATAAATATCAAAAATATAAATCTTTGTTTTACTATGGTTGCAAATATAAAAAAAATTTCTATATGTGACACGGCACCAGAGTTAAGTTAGGGTTTTTCAAAATGCTGACACGCCGAGCTCAAAAGGTTCACCATCACTGTCCTATGGAGTGGTTTTATGGAGTCCATGCCCACTGATCAAGGTGCACTCCTGATCCTTTCCGTGGCATGTTAGCTCTTCAGGAGCCAGCTTAGCAGTGTGGTTTGTTTTTTTTTTAACATGTTTTATTGATTTTTTACAGAGAGGAAGGGAGAGGGACAGAGAGTTAGAAACATCAATGAGAGAGAAACATCGATCAGCTGCCTCCTGCACACCTCCCACTGGGGATGTGCTCGCAACCAAGGTACATGCCCTTGACCGGAATCGAACCTGGGACCCTTGAGTCCGCAGGCCGACACTCTATCCACTGAGCCAAACCGGTTAGGGCAGCAGTGTGGTTTTAAAAAAATGCAAGCTCCAAGGCCACACTGCCTTGGTTTGAATCCCAAATTCTACAACTTACTAGTTATATGACCTTGGTCAAGTTGCTCAACAACTCAGAGCTTCCATTTTTTTTTCTGTAACATGGGAAGATTTTTAATAGCACTGACCTCACGAGGTCTTTGTGATGATTAAGCAAGATAAGATATAATCCCTTACTATCAACCAGGCATTGTGCTAAATCTTCAATAAATGTTAGCGCTCATTATTTAGGGTTCAGATTAACTGTTCTAGTTAATGTGTCAATGCTCAAATCAAACCCACTGATCAAAGCAAAGCCCTATTTGTCCTGGATAAGTTGCATGTTATCCCCCCCACCCCCTGGTTTGATGATGGATTCTGTGTCCTTCAGGGCTTCTTGGATTTGAGGATAATTTTTCAGTTATGAATTTGGAGAAGAAAAATTCACAAAGTCAGCCTATTGGGGTTCACCGGGAACCTCCACCCCCACCCCCTTCAGTGAGCAGAATGTAAGTCCTATGTCAAAACATATTTCCCAAGTAGAAGACTTCTATTTTAGGCAGTTTAACTTTTGGATTTCTCATTTATTTGCTAGGCTTCCACGTGACAAAGAAGCTACTAACAAGGAACAGCCCAAAGTGACCGATACCATGCGGAAGCTCTTTGTACCAAATAACCAGTCTGGGCAGCGGGAAGGTCTCATCAAACATATCCTGGCAAAGCGAGAGAAAGAGTATGTCAACATTCAGACTTTCAGGTAGGTCTGTCTTGCACTACTGAAGTATAGCAGAAAATGGCCTTTTGATATGTAAGGTATTAGTTTAATTAGCTTAATTAAGAATCAAGGCATAATGAAAAGGAATGGTCAGCTGATTCAAGCCCCTATGTCAGTGATGGCGAACCTATGACACGCGTGTCAGAGGTGACACGCGAACTCATTTTTTTGGTTGATTTTTCTTTGTTAAATGGCATTTAAATATATAAAATAAATATCAAAAATATAAATCTTTGTTTTACTATGGTTGCAAATGTCAAAAAATTTCTATATGCGACACGGCACCAGAGTTAAGTTAGGGTTTTTCAAAATGCTGACACGCCGAGCTCAAAAGGTTCGCCATCACTGCCCTATGTCTATCCGAAATAATACAAATGCCACAATTTCCCTTGGATTTTCTAACTACTAATGATACTATATCTACTAATGTTTCTATCTACTTTTAGGGAACCAGATCAAGCTCACATGTACTAGAGCAGTAATTTTTAACTGGTGTATTTCAAGAATTTTTAAAACATGCAATACCCAATTACTTAGTCAGGGACACTGACCTCTTTTCCATTAGATCATCAAATAAAAAAATGACAACAGCCAACACAACAAAGCCATCTGGTGTGAATGAATCAAAATTATACCTATTTTTCGTCAGAGACAAAAATATATTTTTTATTGTGCTGCAGAATTCTAGTAATTAGTTTATGTGCCACGAGATGAAAAAGGTTGAAAGTCACTGTACTAGAGAATTATCCCATAGCACAGTCCATAAGCAAGTGTTTTTATCTATCTGGCCTGCTGAATTTTTTTCCCAACAATATTGGAAAATTAAAGTCCACCAAAACCACTAGATCTTAACTTACTTCCTTTGGTAGTTAACTAAAGAACATTTCACCTAATCCTCTTGGTGGGGAGGTATGTCTTAGATTCTTTCCTCTGTATTACATTTTTCATGTCACCCTTACATGTTGATATCTTCTTTTCTGGATGCAGTGTGTGGTATGTGGTGTGGCATGGCCTGGTGTGTATTCCAATGTACAAAGCAATAACACTTTTCTTTATTTGTGAACAGCATGTACCCTTCTGTTCCAAGATTCCAGTCCCATCTGCTATCCCATTATGCCTCACTTATTCTAATTCAATCATAGCTATATCCCTATGCTAAAACCTTCAGTTTCTTATAGTCCTCATGATGCTTATATTTGTGTGTAAATGGTTAAGACAATCAGAAGTTTTCCCCCTTAAAACTATATCTTACTTCCAGAATTACAGATACCTGTAATTCTGGAAGTAAGTTTTTTAATTCAAGTACTAGTGGCCCAGTGCACAAAATTCATCCCTCAGCCCAGCCTGCACCTCTCCAATCGGGGACCCCTTGGGGGATGTCTGTGGGATCAGGCCTAAACCAGCAGTCGGATATCCCTCTCACAATCTGGGACCGCTGGCTCCTAACTGCTCGCCTGCCTGCCTGATTGCCCCTAACCCCTCTGCCTGTCTGCCTGATCACCCCTAACTACCTCTGCCTGCCTGATTGCCAGGGTCCGGGGTGCAGGTGAATGGGATTCCTGGCTGGCAGGCTGCTGACAGTAAGCTATCCAAAGGCCGATTCTGCGAGGAATGGGGCTCCCTCCTCCCTCCTGTCAGGGTCTGGTTTGAAGGCCAGTCACGCCCCCAATCGCACAAGACCAGAGTTCCACCACACCCCGGCAGGCCGTGGCCCACAACCCCCTCCCGCCATGGCGCCGCGGCATCCTGGGGCCCACAGCCCCCTCGGCAGTCAGTGCTGGGTCACCACGGCACCCGTGGGAGCGGGGTGGGGGAGAGACCGAGAGGTCAGCAGTTCGGCCCGCTCGCCAGTCCCCGCCCACCCGAGCCTGTTGCGCACGCCACCTGGCATTTGGTTGTCCCTTCGTTCAATTTGGATGTTACGGACCCTCTTTATATATATAGATAGCTCCTTACAGAATAGTTATCCATATATTTTTAAAATTTTTATTGATTAAGGTATTACAAATGTGTCTTTATCCCCCCATTGTCCCCTCATCCCCCAGGCTTGCCCTCACCCTTACCCCCTGTTGTCTGCATCCATCACTTATGCTTATATTCATGCATACAAGTCCTTTGGTTGATCTCTCCCCTTTACCCCCACCCTCCCCTACCTTCCCTCTGAGGTTTGATGGTCTGATCCATGCTTCTCTGTCTCTAGATCTGTTTTTGTTCATTGGTTATGTTGTTCATTATAGTCCACAATTGAGATCATGTGATATTTATCTTTCTCTGACTGACTTATTTCACTTAGCATAATGTTCTCCAGCTCCATCCATGCTGTTGCAAATGGTAGGAGTTCCTTCCTTTTTACTGTGGCATAGTATTCCATTGCATAGATGTGCCAAAGTTTTTTAATCCACTCATCTGCTGATGGGCACTTAGGCTGATTCCAAATCTTAACTATTGTAAATTGTGCTGCTATGAACATAAGGGTGCATATATCCTTTCTGATTGGTGTTTCTGGTTTCTTGGGATATATTCCTAGAAGTGGGATCACTGGGTCAAATGGAAGTTCCATTTTTAGTTTTTTGAGGAAACTCCATACTTTTCTTTGCATCCTCTCCAGTATTTGTCATTTGTTGATTTGTTGATGATAGCCATTCTGACAGGTGTGAGATGGTTCCTCATTGTTGTTTTGATTTACATCTCTCGGATGATTAGTGACTTTGAGCATGTTTTCATATGTCTCTTGGCCTTTCTTCTGTCTTCTTTCAAAAAGTATCTGTTTAGATCCGTTGCCCATTTTTTGATTGGGTTGTTTGTCTTCCTTTTGTTAAGTTGCATGAGTTCCCTGTAAATGTTGGAGATTAAACCTTTATTGGAGATATCCTTGGCAAATATGTTCTCCCATGCAGTGGGCTTCCTTGTTGTTTTGTTGATGGTTTCTTTTGCTGTGCAGAAGCTTTTTATTTTGATGTAGTC
Organism: Myotis lucifugus; assembly: GCF_000147115.1. NCBI lineage: Eukaryota > Metazoa > Chordata > Mammalia > Chiroptera > Vespertilionidae > Myotis > Myotis lucifugus. The sequence continues at coordinate 9,352,166 of NW_005871050.1, read as the reverse complement.
CCATTTGTTTATTTTCTCTTTAGTTTTCATTGCCCTAGGAGCTGTGTTGGTGAAGATATTGCTTCAGCATATATCTGAGATCTTGCTGCCTGTGGATTCCTCTAATATTTTATGGTTTCCTGTCTTACGTTTAAGTCCTTTATCCATTTTGAGTTTATTTTTGTGTATGGTGTAAGTTGGTGGTCTAGTTTCATTTTTTTGCATGTGTCTGACCAAGTTTCCCAGCACCATTTATTGAAGAGACTGTCTTGACTCCATTGTATGTTCTTGCTTCCTTTGTCAAATATTAATTGAGCATAGTGGTTCGGGGTTGATTTCTGGGTTCTCTATTCTATTCCATTGATCTATATGTCTGTTCTTGTGCCAGTACCAGGCAGTTTTGAGAACAGTGGCTTTGTAGTACATCTTGATATCTGGTATTGAGATCACTCCTACTTTGTTCTTCTTTCTCAGGATCGCTGCAGCTATTCGTTTTTTTGTTTTTATATTTTGGTGTTTTTTTTTATTCCAGATGAATTTTTGGAGAGTTCTTTCTAGATCTGTGAAATATGCCGTTGATATTTTAATGGGGAGTGCATTGAATTTATAGATTGCTTTGGGTAGTATGGACATTTTAATAATGTTGATTCTACCAATCCATGAACACGGTATATTCTTCCATCTGTTTATGTCTTCCTCTATCTCTTTTTTCAACGTCTTGTAGGTTTCTGAGTACAGGTCTTTTACCTCCTTAGTTAAGTTTATTCCTAGGTATCTTAATTTTTTTGTGCAATGGTAAATGGGATTGTTTTGTAATTTCTCTCTCTGTAATTTCACTATTGGTGCATAAAAATGCCATAGATTTCTTGGCGTTAATTTTGTATCCTGCTACATTGCCAAATTCATTTATTAAATCTAATAATTTTTTGATGGAGTCTTTAGGGTTTTCTATGTACAGTATCATGTCATCTGCGAATAATGACAATTGTACTTCTTTTCCAATTTGGATGCCTTTTATTTCTTCTTCTTGCCTGATCTCTACGGCTAGTACTTCTAGTACTATGTTGAACAGGAGTGGTGAAAGTGGGCATCCCTGTCTTGTTCCTGTTCTTAAGGGAAATGGTTTTCGTTTTTGCCCGTTGAGTATGATGTTGGCTGTAGGTTTGTCATATATGGCTTTTATTATGTTGAAGTATGATCCTTCTATTCCCACTTTGCTGAGCGTTTTTATCAGAAAAGGGTGCTGGACTATGTCAAATGCCTTTTCTGCGTCAATCGATATGATTATGTGATTTGTTTATGTGATGTATCATGTTTACTGATTTGCGGATATTGTACCAGCCTTGCATCCCACTTGGTCATGGTGTATAATTTTTCTAATGTAATGCTGGATCCTGTTTGCTAGAATTTTGTTGAGGATTTTAGTATCTATGTTCATGAGGGACATTGGCCTGTAGTTCTCTTTCTTTGTGGTGTCCTTATCTGGTTTGGGGGTTAGGATAATGCTGGCTTCATAGAAAGAGATTGGAAGTGTGCCTACCTCTTGAATTTTTCGGAATAGTCTGAGAAGGATTGGTTTTAGTTCTTTGAATGTTCGGTAAAACTCCCCTGTGAAGCCATCTGGTCCAGGGCTTTTGTTTGCTGGAAGCTTTTTGATTACTGTTTCAATTTCATCAGTAGTTATCAGCCTATTCAGGTTTTTTGATTCTTCCTGATTGAGTTTTGGAAGGTTGTATTTTTCTAGGAATGTGTCCATTTCGTCGAGGTTGTCCAGTTTTTTGGAGTAGAGTTATTTGTAGTATTTTTTTACAATCCTTTGTATATCAGTAGGGTCAGTTGTTACTTAACTTCTTTCATTTCTGATTTTGTTTATTTGGGTCCTCTCTCTTTGTTTCTTGGTGAGCCTGGTGAGAGGTTCATCAATCTTGTTTATCCTTTCAAAGAACCAGCTCTTAGTTATCCATATTAAAACACACTTACAGCATGACGGTATCTCTTCCCCATCAATAAGCTCTCCCTTCAAGTATGAGTTTGGATGGAGTTGAATTGAAAAGAAATATGGCAGATCAATTAACTTTGTGTTTTTTAAATAGAGACTTGGCTCCTTTCTATAGGTTCACCTAATGTAAAGCTTAGAGAGAATAAGCTCACTGCCTTTGTGTTCTACATGCAGGCGGTTTTTCTTATGTTTGGCAAAACATTTGAGAAATTATGTTGGCTTATTTTGAACATACCGTTGTATAGAAGTGATGAGAGAACTTCCATTGGTTCATTGTTGACATTTGTTTTTACTTTTTTTTGTATTATGTATTAGATTTTTTGTTGGAACTTGGAATGTGAATGGCCAGTCTCCTGATAGTGGGTTAGAACCTTGGCTGAACTGTGATCCGGATCCTCCTGATATCTACTGCATTGGGTAAAGAACACATTTGGACTTTCCTTTTAGCTGTATGTTTGGTGTTAGTTTATGTGAAATTTTGCCTTCCTTTTTTAAAAACAAAAACAAAAAACTTTATGGTAAAATTCTGCTGTAGACTCTAAGTGAGAGTTATTTGTGGGTCAATTTTGTGAGATCAAAAATGAACAGATGTTTAAAATGGTATAAGGAAACATCTAGTCCTCTTGAAATATACAGAAAACTATATTCTTCACAGAAACTGAGACATGGAGTCAGTTCTAACAGTTACTATTTCTAAGATGTATAAGCAAAACTCTTCTGTATCCCTTGTGGAGAGTTGTATGTATACATCTTGCATAGTCTGTGCATATACTTGTGGGGAGTCTTTTTTTAAAATATATTTTATTGATTTTTTACAGAGAGGAAGGGAGAGGGATAGAGAGTTGGAAACACCAATGAGAGAGAAACATCGATCAGCTGCCTCCTGCACACCTCCTACTGGGGATGTGCCTGCAACCAAGGTACATGCCCTTGACTGGAATCAAACCTGGGACCTTTAAGTCCGTAGGCCAACGCTCTATCCACTGAGCCAAACCGGTTAGGGCTATGGGGAGTCTTTTGAAAAGAAAGCTACTTATCCTTACAGATCACCTGGGTTAGCAGAGCAGTTCTATAAAATTTCTCTCTATCCCATTTCTTTTTTCACCTAATGTCTCAAAATGGGACAGAAGGTAGTCAGCTATAATTATGGGATATGTATAGATTTTACATCCTCTTGCTTCTCAGATTCCAAGAGCTGGACTTGAGCACAGAAGCATTTTTCTACTTTGAATCCATCAAAGAACAAGAATGGTCCATGGCTGTGGAAAGGGCTTTGCATTCCAAAGCCAAGTACAAGAAAGTAAGTCACATTTAATTATCTTTTTAGTATGTGACTAAATAGAACTGTCTAGAATTTATTGTTATGTATAACTTGTTCCAAAAGAATGATTTAATTGATTTTTTTCTCATGTGTAATACTGGAATAGGGCAGACTAATCCTTTTTATACCTATCTTAGAAAAAAATTTCCTGAGCTTTCTGATTCTGTATTTTCATTGCTCAGTTAGCTTTTAGGAGAAAAAAAAATTATTTTTATAACAATAATTAAAACAATTACCTATAAAGCCACTGATTTGTGGAGTAAGAGTTTAAGGTTGAAATTGTTCACTGACATTGTCAGAAATGAATGCTTTACAGAAAAGCAGTTTGAAGCATGCAGATGCATAGGGTATGTTTTGGAATCAGAGCAAGAATACAAAGTGTTGTGGTATTTAAATGAGTTCTAAACTTGGTCATAAGTCAAGACTTTAGCAAGGTGGGCCAATTTGTTGGTCTTTAGAAGGCACAAGGTAGAGGCTACCATAAGAGTTGTTTTAATTGCAGGGTTACCACACTAAGGCCTTTAAAAGGAGTTATCTGCCTGAGTAATTTTTATCTGTATCTTCTAACAGTTGATGTAGGTAATAAATATCCTGATGATGTTATTCCTCTCAAATCAGCCCCTGCCTAATACATATTTCAGACATATGTCTAGTTCTAGTTCACAGACTTAAGATAATCAAAATAAAAGGGAAATTGGAAATTAGAAACTAGGAAGGAGGGAAAAAGGAACAAACTGGGATAGAGGTTTTCTCTTCACTATTTGAATTTTTAATACGCCCTACTCCTGATAGGCTAAAAAAAAGTGATTAAAATAATGGCTCTAGAGCTGAGTGCACTCATTGTGATTAAGAAAGTAATTAAAATAATGGCTCTAGAGCTGAGTGCACTCATTGTCCCCCGAAGACTTTTAACTTACTGGTCAGATTTTGTTTCCTCTTCATGGAGGTCCACCAAGAAATTAGATGATTTGGATACAGGTTGGGTATTTGTTATGTCTTCTTGATGGAAATGTCTTCTTGATGGAAATTTAGTTGTGTGAAGTTAGATATGTGGTATCTAAAAAGAGTGGTATTAACATGGACCTTTTCTAACAACTAGTTCGCCTTGTTGGAATGATGCTCATGATATTTGCCAGAAAGGATCAGTGGCAATATATCTGTGATGTTGCTACAGAAATGTTGCTACAGAAACAGTTGGAACCGGAGTCATGGGGAAAATGGTGAGTTCCTTTGGAAATGAGCTTGATGTGAAGTTCAGTTGCTATTTGTATCTTTGAACTAACTGAACAATTACTCTTGCCAACAGGGAAACAAAGGTGGGGTAGCAGTGAGGTTTGTATTTCACAATACTACGTTTTGCATTGTCAATTCCCACCTGGCTGCCCATGTGGAGGACTTCGAGAGAAGGAATCAAGATTATAAGGACATCTGTGCACGAATGAGTTTTGTGGTCCCAAATCAGGCCCTCCCGCAGCTGAACATCATGAAACATGAGTGAGTGGTTAAGTCTCCTTTAGCCTTGGAATAGTAGAGCTGAGAAAAGAATAAGCATGGTGAGAAACTGTAGAACCGTGAAGAGTAAGGGATTACCATTTAGGGATAGAGTCACAAAGAAGAGGGGGTTTGGAGGAATAGATTCATGGAGGCAGAGAAATTAGATGCTCTCAGAGGAAAGGTTAATTCTGTTAGGGCATCTCAAGTAACGCAGGAAGGGTCTGTCCATTGGAGTCAGTTTTTATTGTTTTCCAATTATAAAATAGAAATGTTCGTTGTAAATGTAATAAGGATAAGATTAAAAGTAAAAATCCCTGATTTCTTATCCTCTACTCACCCCAGCCAATCTCTCTCTCCAGAGGAAACCACTACTAACAGTTTGGTGTGTATCCTTCTAAGTCCATGCTATCCAATATGACAGCCAGGAGCCAGGGGTGGCTGGGATTCTGAAAAGCAGCAAGGCTGAGCTGAGATGTGCTATAATCATAAACTATACAGTAGATTTCAGAGACTTGGGAAAACATGTAAAATATCTAAAATTTTTAGTATTGATTACATGATGAAATGATAATAATGGATATATTGAGTTAAATGAAATTTATTGTTAAAGTTATTTTCACTTGTTTCTTTTACTTTTTAAATGAAACGATTACAAATTTACAATTACATTTGTGATGTGCATTGTATTTCTTTTGAATAGTGCTGTTCTAGACTTTTTTCTATGCACATACAAGCACATACTTATTATATGGGACTATATTGTCCTATTTATTGTGGATCTCTTTTTAAGCCAGTATATATAGATCTACATTGTTCTTTTAATACCTGTGAATCATTAAGAATAGGGATGGTGGAGATTTAAAGACCCCAATGGATCAGTATGAAAGACAGTTTAGTGAAGAATGGGACTTAATAAGGATAGAAGCAGAAATCAATTGAGGAATGGGTTGGGTGGTAGAAAATGATCAGTTCTAAAGAAATTAATACTGGTAATTGAAATTCTGAGAGGATGATGTGGTTTAGAATAAGTGGTTTGAGATGGGAATTGTAGGAAAACAAAAGATAATCTTGGGGTAGTAAAATCAATAGAGAGTTGGGTAACTGAGGAAAGAGCACAGATCTGGGGCAGGGGCAGAAGGATAGTGATGTTGGCCTGTTTTCATATTGTCTCAATAATTAGGATCAGGTGGAATTCTGTTTCACAGTGGTAAAATCAAGGCCTTGGCATTAATGGTCATAAAGTTGCCCTGAAGTTCCATAAATTTATTTCCTCAGGATTCCAGAAATTTCGTGTTGCACTTAAGATTGGCAAAGAGACTCATTCAGTGCTTGAGTAGCTCACAGGAGAATCCATTTGGTATGGTAATTTCAAGGTCTCACCTGTGGGGTTCTCAGCACATGTAGGGGTCTGTTGGTGTGATTGGGAGCCTATAGATCCCAACATATTTCAGTCTCCTTTCTGCTTGGGATTTGGAGCACAGATCTGGGGCAGGGGCAGAAAGATTGGCTGCAGCAGAGCCCTGGACCCACTTTTCCCAGTGGAAGAGGTGTCATTCAGACCACGCAGACCTTAGTGGAGAGCCTACAGAATCCAGGGCTTATAGAGACAGAAAACATTCAGATTCTCTTCCCTTAGAGACCTGGCAAGCAGCCAGGCAAAATTTTGAAGCTGGTCCAGCAAATAAACTACATGCTTCTCTCAGGCAGTTAACTCCTTGGCTTCTGAATCCCATACATATACTGTGTTATTTCCTCGCCATTGTTCTTCATGTTTGGAGTGCCTACCCTCCTGCCTATTTTATAATCCCTAATCCCTCTCAGGTATTGATAGTGCTTGCCCCTAAAGGACAATTTCAGCTTCAGGCCCTTGTCAGATAGTGACAAACAAATCCTTATCAACAATCTGCCCATTTTTCTTCTCTGATTGATTTTTATGCTAATTATGGCTACTTCTGTGTATGTATTTCTCTTTTTTAAATGTTTATTAAACTGATTGGGGTGACATTGGTCAGCATGAACATATAGGTTTCAGGTGTGAGTTTCGGTGTTACACGATCTGTATATTGCACCATGTGCCTACCACCCAAAGTCAAATCTTCTGTCACCTTCTATTAGGACCCTCCCCCCCCTTCCCTCTGGCAGTCACCACACTGTGTTCATGAATTTTATATCCCACATATGAGTGAAATCATATAGTTCTTAGTTTTTTCTGACTGACTAATTTCACTTAGCATGTTCATATATTTCTTGATCCTCAGTGTGGTCATCTGGTTGGGAGATTTGAACTATAGACTTTGCATGCCTGATGCCAACGAAGTGAAGAGTCTTATTAGCAGGAATGATCTTCCGAGACTCCTGAAATTTGACCAGGTAAGTAAATTTTCATTTTATAGGTACTTTCTTAGATAGCAGATAAAATTATTATGAGACAGACGTGTGGGAGGTGTGTCTTACTCTAGGAATAGATGGAAGGGTCTCATTGTCTTAGGAAACAGTGTGATTAGTGATGCAGTGAATGCACACAAGGTTTGTGGTGCTTTTATGAAGCACTTAGATGGCAGGAGGTGAGATAGTGATAAAGAGTAAATATAAGGTTATTCATTAACTTTTTATCAAGAAAAGATTTGTGTCAATGAGTTGGAGGATGGGTGGGATGAATTTGAGAACACTTCCTGGAGGAAGTGGGCCTTCAGCCATGTTGATGTGGTTTGGCAGATGGAATAGGGAAAGCTGCTCTGATTGTTTGGCAGGCTCAGCAATAGTTTAGAGGTAAAAGGGAAGTCCTGTAAGGGAATCGGGAAGCACAGAAGAGAAGTTTGGGACAAATAACACAGACTGTGGTTTAATGTGAACTGATTGAGGGGTTGGGGCTAGCTGAGTTATAGATGGTAAAATCTGTGGGGAAAGTATTGTTTTGGTAACATTTATATAAAACTTGATATTCTGGAACCTAGTTTTTTGTAAATTTGCCTCGGACCCTAGCACAGGACTTGAATTTTTGTTTCAGCTTATGAGTACTGGATGCTAAAAGTGAATGCTTATTTGAATGTCTTTAAATCCTTCCATGAGCCTTTTGATCTGACATACTAAAATTTCAGGTGTTTTGCAGTAGAATGGTTTTTATAGTGAGCCTTTCTTGGCTGTCTTCCTTCACATTGAGGTTGGTTGGCTAATTTCTTTGCATGGCTTTTTTTCTGCCTCCAAAGGGGTTATAGTTGGATTAAATTCTTCGTCTTATGTACTTCTGGTAAAATATTTGAGTGAGGATAACTTTCAAAACAATCTGTAGCTCTTCACTGAATTTGACTTTTGGAATTATCCAACATTTGTGTGGTATTTTTTGAAATCCTCACCTGACGATATTTTTTTCATTGATTTTTAGAGAGAGTGGGAGGAAGGGGAAGAGACAGAGAGAAAAACATCATTGTGAGAGAGGCATATAGATTGCCTCCCTCATGTGCCCCAATTAGGGCCAGGATCGAGCCTGTAACCAAGGTATGTGCCCTTGACCAGAATAGAACCTGGTGACTCTTCAGTTTGTGGGCTGACGCTCTAACCACTGAGCAACTGGCTAGAGCTGTGTGCTTTTTTTTTTTTTTTAGAGAGAGAGAGGGAGAGGGAGAGAGAGATATAGCAACAACAATGATGGGAGAGAATAATTGATCGGCTGCCTCCTGCACACCCCACACTGGGGATCAAGCCTGAAACCTGGGCATGTGCCCTGACCAGGAATCGAACCGTGGCTTCCTGGTTCATAGGTCGATGTTCAACCACTGAGCCATACCAGCTGGGCATGTGTGCTTTTTTTAAAAGTAAAATTGTGCTAGATGGTTCTTGTCCAACTTCAGGGAATTTAGGAATATTCAGATTTAATTTTTCCATTTTACCTAACCATTATTACCAATAAATAATCAGCAGTGTGCTCATAATGAGCATCCTATCTGTTGATGAGTTTGGGTGCTATGGGAATTACATGATTCAATTCATAAGGTACAGAAATTTTATTTATATACTTTGACAGTTGCAAAGGCTGTGGAACTAACTACTTAGAAATGGCCAATCTACCAGATTATCACTTATTAAGACTAGAGGCCCGGTGCACAAAAGTCGTGCACAGGTGCGGTCCCTAGGCCTGGCTAGCGATTGAAGCATGAGTGTCTGGCATGGAAGGGCAGGTCCCAGCTGACCTCTGGGCCCTGGGCAGCACCTGGGCCCTCAGAGCCCCGCGTGACCCCTCCACCTGAGTCATGGCGCCCGAGTCCCCACAGAGATGCGGTGAGCATGGCTGGATGCCGTGGGCTGGGGCGCAGTGTGGGCCTCTGGGCCGTTTAGCAGCGCAGCACAGAAGCACGGCGGGCAGCGCTCTCTCTCCTGGCCGGCCTCGCAGACCGGCTCCTGCACAAACCCACAGGGAGCCTGACTGGCCCCTGCGGTCCTGGCAGCTGCAGCTCAGCTCATTTGGAAGACGCCGTGGCACCTAAGTGTGGGGCTTCCCTGGCACACAAGCCCTGGCATCCCAGGGGAGGGTAGCAGGGGAAGTGAGAGTGAGCTCAGCGGACACCCCGAATTCTCACCACACCTCCGTCCCTGTCACCCCCGCCCCCAGGTAGCCAGCAAGAGGTCACAGCGCGTAACTGCCGATGCCTGCCATGTTTCGTACCCCCTCCTCCCCCCGGGTGGTCACTGCACATCATAGGGAGCAGTCGAACTCCTGATCGAGGGGACAATTTGCATATTAGGCTTTTATTACATAGGACGGTGTGACCCTGCTTATGTGATGCTTCTTTCTATTTGTAGCTAAATATTCAGCGCACACAGAAAAAGGCTTTTCCTGAATTCACTGAAGGGGAAATCAGGTTTATCCCCACTTATAAGTATGACTCCAAAACAGACCGATGGGATTCCAGGTAAAGTAGCAAAAGCCTCCTCAAGGAATAGGTTAAGGCCTGATCTTATTTCTGCCCCTCCATGGTGGTGAAGGGGTAGGAAATTTTTAGGTCATGCCACAGAAGCTGATATAAAACACCTATTGGTTCAGTGCTATTATAGAAGAGTTTTTAATTCACGTGAACTCAAAGATGAGCATATTTCTAAAAAGTATAACTTCTATATCAGGGCTGTTGCAGTCTTATGGGCTATCTGCAGTACCTTATTTTTTTCACCCTGGCAGACTTGCTTAGATTTTGACCTTCCTGATCTCACCCTTTTTCTTACCTTTTGCCCTTTTCCAAACGGTTTCTTAACTATTTGACTCAAGACACCAGAAAATGAAAACAAAGAGCCATGGAAGTTCTTCCAGCACAGTGGTTCTCAATCCTGAGTACACTTTAGAATCTCTCGGGGGACTTTAAAAAATACTGATGTCTGGGCCCAACATCTGCAGCTGCCAGAGAAAGCTGAGACCCGCTGTCTGGGGGCTCTTTGTTTCCTAATTACCCCTAGTAAAGTGCCATTGTCAGTACATTTCTGGTAACTATTGGTCTTCTACCTATTATCTATTTCTTTGTTTCCTAGCTGGCTGAGCCCCTGGACATATTCAGCTTCTTTAGACTCAGGGAGCACTAGGGTGGGGAGGGAGGAGTCTGTGCTCCACAGAAGCTGGCCAGAAAGTGAAAGGTGACACTGGCAGAAGATCTGTACTCTTGGCCTTATTTCTTCCACTCACCTGACTTGAAATTCAACTGAAGAGCTACTGATAAGAACTTATTTGTGTCACCTTCTGGATCAGGTGTACAAGGTGTTGCTTATTTTAATAGAATGATGAATGGAATTTTTCCCCATCTTTGGTATTCTATGGGCTCTTAAGTATTCAGACTGGCATGCTTAGATGTTAGTTCATTTCTATTAGAAGCTAGACTTGTTCATAAAAATCCAGGTTTAAAGGAGAAATCTAATTACTCATCTCCAGGGAGTAAGCCCAGTCTAGGAATATAGTATTGGATTTTTAGATTTTTATTAGTTGTCTATTTATTGTGAAGTATCATTATAGTTTATAGAGCCAAGGAAGAGGACATTTTCTGTATATAATCCTGACCTGAGGATATTTTAAGAAGGTACTATTATACTTTCCCCCAGGACAGTGTTAATCATCTTTAGGAGCACTGTTTATTCATTCATTAGATAAGTGTTTATTGAACACCTATTTTGCAACAGATACTGTACTAGGGACTGGGAATTCAGTGGCAACAAGCGGACACAGTCCCTTCACCAGAGCTTGCAATATGGTAGAGACGATAATAGTAGGGGTTGTTAATGAAGGAGAAGTATATAACAAGAGCGCCTAACCCAGGTTTGAACCAGTGTGGTAGGTATTACATTCTTGTGTGGTATGTTCTCATTATAATTCCTTTCTTTATTTGCAGTGGGAAATGTCGGGTTCCAGCCTGGTGTGACCGAATTCTTTGGAGAGGAACAAATGTTAATCAGCTTCATTACCGGAGTCACATGGAACTAAAAACCAGTGACCACAAGCCTGTTAGCGCCCTCTTCCTTATTGGGGTAAAGGCTTGTTTGTTTATTCATTTGTTTGTGTGTTAAGTATCTGTATTCTTAGAGCATTTTTTAGACTCAGAACAGATCAGTATTCAGTGAGCCATAAATGTTTCCATAACCGAACAGTCATTTGCAGCATTGAGAAGTTAGTACCCTTGACCCTCCTAAATGCTGTCTCTATGGCTCTTACACTGCAGGCCTTTTAGTGACACAAATGTTTCTCATGCTGCATAATGGCGAGGGAGTAACCTTAGCCTCCTAAAGTCCTTATACATAAAAAAGAGAGGCTAGGTTTTAAAGGATGAGTGGCTTTTCTTCAGAAATAGTAAGACGTTGAAGCATCAAGAGAGAGGTTCCAGGTGGATGGGGTGCTGATAGCAGGAGCAAAAGCACAGACTGGTCAGAAGACAACCAAATTTGTATAAATATACTGGACTTTAAGAAGCATATTCTACAATGAAGTCTTCCCATCCAGGAACACAGGTTTCACATTTCTCTTTAACTCCATTGTACGCTGGGCTAGGTTAATAGCCAATTATTTAACTTTTTGTCTCTGTTGTGAGTAAAGCTTTTGTTTTCATATTGTATATTCTAGCTGTGTGTTATTAGTATGCAGGTTATATCTTGGGATCGTGTTGATTTATTACAGCTAGTACATTTATATGATTTCTTGTAGATTTTCCAGACCTGCAGTCATGTAATCTGTAAGAATCTGTATAGTGCAGTGCATGATAGAATGGATTTTATAGCTAGAACTGCTTAGATTCAATTCCCAGCCCAACCACTTTCTGTGTAACCATGGAAAATTTGTGTAACAGCTCTATGCCTCAGTTTTATCCTCTACAAAATGGGGTTAAAATAGTACCTACTTATGAGGATTAATGAGGTAAGACATGCCAAACAGCATGGGAGGATAATTACTTTCCTCTGAGTATATGTTGATTTGGGGGGTTTCTGAGATAGGTTATCACTAACATGTCTTATCCTACTCCTGTATTAAAGGGGAATGAATTTGAGGCATTTCTTTTATGTACAAAATTAGTTTTTTGATCTTAAAACAGATTCTAAATTTTATTGAGGCAATCATGACTTCACTTTTGTGCATTTTGAAATTTTAAAATAATAATAAATGTTCCTCAAATAGTAGCTAGTGTGTGCCAGGGACTGTGTAAGGCAATTTACACACATCTCATTTACGCTTTCCAATAATACTTTGAGTTAAATATTTCTCATTTAACAGATGAGCAAATGGAGAACCAATGCATTTAAATAACTTCTTTAAGAGCATTCAGCTAGAAGGATTGCTGAAATTCAAATCTATTAACTCTGTTTAACTCCCAAGCCTACTAGTATAGATGTTCTTTCCACTACCCCACAATGTTTCTATAGGTCTAAAGAACTTACTGACTAGATATGCCTTCAGATACTACTTTTAGCCCACCTAATTTCTAGTTTGTACTTTTGGGCTACCCTGTTTTATTATTTGAGTTCTCTTAATCCATTTTTTAAAGGATGTCTTTCCTGAAACACTATCTTTATGATCTAATCAGTTATGCTTGGCTTTTTTGTTTGTATTTCTTTTTAGAACCTTGGACTATTTGTAATACTCCATACATTTTACTCCATAGCTCCCAGCAGGATATTTAAAAATTTTCATGCTTCCTGTATATTTTTGTGTATCTTTAATTAAGGTCTATCTTTCTAGTTTTTACTACTTTTTAAATTACACAGGGATTCAAAAGTTCTTTCTCTTTAAAATTAAAAATATTTAAGCAAAATTTACAGATAAGGCCGAAGATCTTCAATTCCTTTCTATCCCTTTTCCCCCCTTTGACCAAACCCCCACTCCCCAGCTAAGCCAACTACCCTTATGAATTTATATCTTTCTAGACCAGCACTGTTCAATAGGTTTTTCTGTGATGATGGAAATGTTCTAGATCAGTGATGGCGAACCTTTTGAGCTCAGCGTGTCAGCATTTTGAAAAACCCTAACTTAACTCTGGTGCCATGTCACATATAGAAATTTTTTGATCTTTGCAACCATAGTAAAACAAAGATTTATATTTTTGATATTTATTTTATATATTTAAATGCCATTTAACAAAGAAAAATCAACCAAAAAATGAGTTTGCGTGTCACCTCTGACACACGTGTCATAGGTTCACCATCACTGTTCTAGATCTATCCTGTCCAGTACGGTAGCTACCAGCTGCAGGCAGCTGTTGATCACTTGAAGTATGGCTAGTGTGACTTTGGGAACTGAATTTTTAATTCTCCACTTTGAAATAGCTTAAAGGTCCCTATGCGACTATTATATTGGACAATACAGTTCTAGACTTTTACGTATGCTTTTCTGTTTATCCACAGATGTTTGCTCAGCTTTGATGTTTTTATTTTCCACATTTGCTTTACAACCTCTAACTGCCTTCATACTGAATTTGTCAAGTTTGTATTCTAAAAAGAAACTTGGATCTCAATAAGTTAAAATACTGTGTTAATTATGTTCATTTTTGGCACTGATTTGTATGAAGTCTTAATAGTGAAAAAAAACAGCTATGTCAGGAAGCTGAAAGTGCTGTGTCAGACAGGATTTTTGATCTTTTGGTCAGGATGACTCGTTTGTCTGTTATCGTGCTTTTAGTCTAATCTAGGACATTTTGGGTCAGCTGTTTTCTAAAATGCCCATAGGCTCCATTTACTAGCATACCTTTATCATTATGAACAATCTGAGTGTTGATATCATGATTCTTGGCATTGTGCATTGCAGCTAATAGAGTTAAACGCTTTAATCATGTTTTCTGCTATTTCACCACTTTATGATCAGTTAGAAACAATAATAGGTATGTTTTGAAACTGTCATTTTGTACAGTTCAGGAAATCGCTTACAAAATCATCACATTTTCTCCACCACCAAATAACCATGGAAAAAGAAACTATTCTTTTTAAATATGTTATTATTATTGCCAAGCTTCTTAACACAGAGGTTTCACTTTTCCAGGAAGTTAATCGATTAACGTTACTTTCATCTTAAAGTGTATGATTCTGTAATGTTTAGTTTCATTTATGTTTGCTTTAGTGACTTTACAAAATGTTTTCATTGACTTTAAAGAGAGTAGAAGGGAGAGAGAGAGAAACATTGATTGGTTGCCTCCTGCATGCACCCCGGACTGGGATCACACCCACAACCTAGGTATGTGCCCTGATCGGGAATCCAACCAGTGACCTTTCAGTGCATGGGACGACGCTCAGACCAACTGAGCCACACTGGTCAGGGCTGCTTTAGTGATCTTTTAAAAATTGTTAGATTCTTAGAGATAGTTGAGAGCTCATAAGACTAAAATAAGGGTCTCAGGCAAAAGTTTTGTATGGAGTGGGATACTAGAGAGTGTTGAGGATGTTGTTTGAACCACGGTTTATCTTAAATGATTGCTGTAATGACCTGTTGTAATTGTTAGGTAGTCTCAAAAGATGAACTAGGAGCATGTAAGACTGAAAAGAGGTTTGTTTTCTTTCAGGTGAAGGTTGTTGATGAACGGAGGTATCGGAAAGTGTTTGAAGATAGTGTACGCATTATGGACAGAATGGAAAATGATTTCCTCCCTTCCTTAGAAATCAGCAGGAGGGAGGTGAGCAAAAATACATGGCAGCTTCTTCTGCTGCCCATGGTGGTTAGCACAGGGAAAACCATGTGACTTAGAGAAGGCAACAGAGCAAAAATGTTGAAGACAGTATCTGCTGTCAGACTGCCTACATTCCAATCCCAGCACTGCCATTTAGTAGATTTATGACCATGGCTGGTATCTTACCTTTTTAGAACTACAGTTTCCTTTTCTGGATAAAGGGGTAGTTGTGAGGATTACACAAGTTAATAAATGTGAAGCTCTTAAAACAGTGCCTGGTACAAAATAAGCCCTCAGGTTTTAGCTACTCTTATTTAATATTTTAGAGTTGCTGACTAAATCATATCTCAGGAACCCTGACCCAAGGTTAGGTTATCCTGTTAGGATCCCAGGAACAATCAGAGTAGCCTAGAGAAGTAGCAAGAACTGCCTAACTCAGCGGTTCTCAACCTGTGGGTCGCAACCCCTTTGGCGGTCGAACGACCCTTTCACAGGGGTCGCCTAAGACCATCCTGTATATCAGATATTTACATTATGATTCATAACAGTAGCAACATTACAGTTATGAAGTAGCAATGAAAATAATTTTATGGTTGGGTCACAACATGAGGAACTGTATTTAAAGGGCCAGAAGGTTGAGAACCACTGGCCTAACTCCTCTGCTGGTGTGAGCATATGAGAGGGGATAATGTACATCTGGCTCAGTTGGTTAGTGTATACGACAGTTGCACACCTGGTTAATAATTACCTCATTCTTTATTCATATTTTCTATGGAATAATCCAACTGACTTACTTCCCCTACTAGTGATGCATGTTTGTGTCTGTCCTTCCTCAGTTTGTGTTTACCAATGTGAAGTTTCGGCAACTACAAAAGGAGAAGTTCCGTATCACCAACAATGGACAGGTTCCCTGTCATTTTTCTTTCATCCGAAAGCTTAATGACAGCCAATACTGCAAGCCATGGCTTCGGGCTGAACCTAATCAGGGCTACTTGGAGCCAAGTGAGTTTTTCCTTTACCATTGTCTCTGCTTGTGATGTACCATCTCCTCATGACTCCCATATCCCCTCCCTTTGTTTAACTTCTTATTCTCTAACCACATGTCTCTTACCTTCACCGTCAATGTATTGGGATACCTCTTTTTTGTGTCCACTCTCTGCTTTGTCACTTGATGATTTTTTAGAGGATATTCCTTCTGTTAGTTCTCATCCCCATTTTGTTTTCCCATTGGAAGTTTCTTTTACCATGTGTCATCTCTTACATTTCAGATGAGACAGTAGACATTTCCCTTGATGTGTATGTGAGCAAAGACTCTGTGACCATCCTGAACTCAGGGGAAGATAAAATTGAAGATATTCTTGTCCTTCACCTGAATGGAGGCAAAGATTACTTTTTGACCATCAGTGGAAATTACCTCCCCAGTTGTTTTGGTACATCCTTAGAGGCTTTGTGCCGAATGAAAAGACCAATTCGAGAAGTTCCTGTTACCAAACTCATAGACTTGGTAAGAAACATCCTAAGACATGAATCTCCTTTAGATATACTTTTCACAATACTTAAGTGATGTCCTCATTGTCTCTTTGCTTTCTCTTTTGTCGGGGGGGGGGGTGGGTGGGACTGTGGGGGGCTGTCATGTGATAAATAAGAGTGAGACTGTCACTCTAGCACTACTTTCATTAGATTAAGCCTAAAGGAAAGAGGAAAGGATAATCTGTAATTGGCTCTTGTCAGGAATATAATAGGTAATATTAAAAGCACTGAATTAGATTAAAGGTTCCCTTCTCAAAGATATAATGCTTGTTTGTTACCCTCTTCATACTTCCAAGTCACTTTTGTATAAATTGGCATGTATATGAGGTACAGTAGGTGGGAGAAGCAGTATTATGCTCATTAAACATATGAGAAAACTGAGGCACAGAGACAGTAACTTTTCCAAGTGGAATAAGTTAAGACAAATCTATCACCCAGATTTTCTGACTCCCAGTCCACTGCTCGTCACTATATCTTATCTAATCTAAGTCAAACTTGGCTGCTTATTGCAGCCTAGGCCTGTATGTGAACCTCAGAATGCCTGCCTCAGAAGCCCTGGGGTCGTTACGCAAGTGCAGGTACCTCCCCCCACCTCTGGCAACAGAACCAGATTCTCAGGGTGTGAGGCCCAGGAATCTGCACATATCAGCATTCCAGAAGATTATAATGTTCACAGAAGTTTGATACATGTTTAATGTGACTCTCTTAAGAAAAGAAAGGAGGAGACTTTCCCCTTCCCTGTCACTAAGTTGTAATATTAGTGTCCTTATGAAGGAAATGCTTATATTATCTTTAGGAACATACATTGATTTAGTAGCAAGTTCATCCTATTAAGTTTTCTTCTAAATGAATGTATTGTTAGATTTGTGTGCAGACCTCTTTAGGCTATAAAAGTATATCCTTGATCTTTTGCCAAAGAAAAGTAGGTGACGTGACAGCCCTGCATTATCACTACCATTAGAATTCACTTGATCTTTTTGCCTGGCCAGAACATGATTGTATCATCTAGCTAGAGGGGTGGGCCAGCAGGCAGGCTGCTGGCTTGTCTGCCTGTGATCTGTTCTGTTGCCATAGGATTGTTTTAGCTATGACTCAGATGGCAGATTAAAGCCCTTGAGTCCAGTCCCAGCATTCTTTCTTGGAATTGTACGTGTTTCCCTAGAGCCCTAATGACTGAGGGTATTACCCCCATGCAAGAGAAAACCATTTTTTTCAGAAATTCATATCCTGACATTCTGTTATTTTTCAGACTTGTTTTTTCTTCTACCAACATAGTTCTGTCTTTCAAATTTAACATTTAACCTTTTAGAATATATTCTAAATGAAGTTGTTTTTCTTTTTCTCATACCCTCTTATCTCCATTCCAAACACTATTTCCAGCTTTCTTTGTTTCAACTTTTTATTTTGAAAATGGCAAATGTAAAAATTGAAAGATCAGTACATCCCCGGCCAGGTGGCTCAGAAAGTTGGAGCTTCATCCCCTACACCAAAGGTTGTGGGTTTGACTCCCCATCAGGGCACATACTTAAGTTGTGGGTTCGATCCCTGGTCAGGGCATGTATGTGAGGCAACCAATAGACATTTCTCTTTCACATCAATGTTTCTTTCTCTCTGCCTCCTTCCTCTGTCTCTGAAATCAATAAAAACATATCCTCAGCTGAGGATTAAAAAAAAAAATGAACACTCACATGCTTTACATACATACAGGAGTGGGGTGGGCAAAAGTAGATTTACAGATGTAATACAAATAAATCATACAATAATTGTTAAATACTAATACAAGAATAAACTCTATGTTGTGTACTCACAACTGTAAACTTACTTTTGCCCACCTCAGTATAGAGAGGGTTTTTTTTTTGGGGGGGGGGCGGTGGGTTTGGCTTTTCCATTTGAAATTGAGTGGTGATATGTCACTTTCACCAGTGAATATTTCAGCCTGTGTCTCTTAAGGAATAGGACAACTTGTCTATAAGCACAGTAGTACCATTATTATGCCTAAGGAAACTAGGCAGTCCATATCTAGATTTCTCCAGTTGTTCCAAGAGGTTTTTTTTTGTAGCTTTCTTAAAGCCAAAATCCAATCTGGATTCATACAGTACATTTGGTGAGATCTTCAGTCTCTTTTAGAGCAGATCAGTTCTCCCTTTTTTCTTTAATGGAATTGAATTTTTAATTTTTAAGAGTCCAGAACAGCTGTCCACCATTTCCAAAATTTGATTATTTCCTCTTGATAATTTTTTAAACTTATCCTTTTTTTAAAAAAAAAATATGTTTTTATTGATTTCAGAGAGAGGAAGGGAGAGGAGGAGATAGAAACATCAATGATGAGAGAGAATTATTGATCGGCTGTCTCCTGCATGCCCCACACTGGGGATTAAGCCTGCAACCTGAGCATGTTCCTTGACTGGGAATCAAACCAGTGACCTCTTAGTTCATGGGTTGATGCTCAATCACTGAACCACACCAGCTGGGCTAAACTTATCCCTTTAAACTCCCTCTTCCCACCTATTTCCTGTAAACTGGAATCTAGCTTTACTTTTCGTCAGAGTTGGCAAAAGCATTACAATACCCACAGTAATTGTCCCATATTAAAGTGACTGGAAGGAGCTCAGCAAGCATACAATTTAAAATTTTTATTTAAAATATCAGGTAATTTAACCATGTTTGACCATGAATAGGAAGTAGCCAAAATCTGTAGTGGAGTTAATGGCTCTGTAGGAAATCCTTTCCTTTTTGTGCACAAATAATTCAAGGTTTAAAAAAGTAGAACCCTGATCAATTTTTCATTACAAAATTGCTGAGTTCTTATTAAATTGTATGTGTGTGGTCGTCATTTATTCTTTTAAATCTTTTATTTTGTAGAACTTAGGGTTTTGATTCTTTTCACATCCTGTTGCATTTTTGCATTATTAAATTCCTATATTTCATTGATGGGAAAATTATCCATATTAGTGTGGGCAGTAAACAAGAAATCTAACATTATCTGTACCCCAATCGTAATACCTTTCCCACTCTTGATTTTGCCCTTCTGAAATGCTTTGTTCCAAGTCCCAAGATGATATTTCATATCCCATGAGATGATACTATTAATAATGGTACCTGTTGTCATCTTTGTATTATTTACTCTAAATTTTGAGTGAAACCAGACATGAGTTCAGTGCCTGTGTTGACTCTCCATGTACCATTTCAGAAAGATTCTTGTGCCAAACCCTCTTGGCATGAGTACTTTCATTCTTCATTCCCATCTCAATGATAGTGACTTTGCCCCTCTCGAATAGTTGGGATTAGCCCAAGTGGCAAGGAGAACCTGTTTGTAATTATTTTTATACTTTTTCAGAATTAAGATAAGACTTTTATGGTTTATTAAGATTAGCATATAATCATCAGTATTTACTTATTACACATTGGATACAAAATACTATGGAGTTTATGTGGGTTCTGTAATTTTGTGGTAATGAAAGTTTTCTTGTATGTAGAATATGGCTAAATTCTAAATCAAGGTTAATAGGGAGTTCGGTTAGAGACAATGTAAACATTAACCACCTTTACTGGCTAATGTCCAGTGTGTTTGGGAAGTCAATATTTTGGAATGTCATTTAGAATGAGAGTTATGGAGCTTGTAATTTGTGTTAATAATAGATCCCTTTCCTGTGCTGTTTATTCAAGCCCTTATATGCTATAAAAGCTTATTGATTAACCAGCTAATCTTTGTAAAAATCAATCTCAAAATCAGCCTATTTTGGCTTTAATGAATATTTCGTGCATGTAGCATTAACATAACTAGAAGTTAGTTCAGCACCTAAGAATAAAGTGGACTAGAAAAGTGTTTTGGGGTGTGTCATGGAAGAGTTTTGAGTCAAGTCCAAGTGTACTAATATATTAGGTAAGCAGTCTCTTCCAGGCATAAGGACATAGTGCATTAAGGTTAAAAGATGAAAGTGAAAAGTTGTAAGATTTCATTGGGAAGAGTGGATATTAAAGATAAGAGTGTGGAGCTGGTTAGGTAGGGTGGGGGCAGGGGATAGAGAGTCTCAAAGTCAACAGATGAGTTTATAGGAGAGCCAGAGAGCATCTAGAGCCAGCAGGAGGCTTTGATAAGTGGTGTGAGCTTGCAAATGGACACATTAGGAGGAACATTCCAGTGTTGCTTGTAGACTAGACTACAAGTTTGTAATTTGTGTTAACAATAGAAATCTTGTAATTTTTCACTTGTACCTTTAACCTTAATTCACTATGTCCCTTATGTAGAAGAGACCAGATTTGAATGCACCAGATCTGGTTTAAGGTTTGACTTGTAAATACAGAGATGAAACTAGTTGAGTGATGGGTAGACAAACTGTACTTGCTTGGGGTTATGTCTATTAGGAAAATAATATCAAAAATTTAAAATAACAAGAATAACAACTTGGCGGTTAATTCATCTTCAGTGATTTCTCTCCTAGGTGTTTCCTTTGTATTACTGATCTAACCACCCATTTCTTATCCTGTGAGGTGTATGGTTTGTGTTTCTTCTCTTTAATTTCACATGAAGCAATCCTTTTTAGAACTTCAGTATCATTCAGTTTCCTGCTTTTAATTTCTAAATTTGAATCTGCCTCTAAATGACTCTTTTAAATTATTTTAGCTGCATTTACTACTGGGAAAATTCCTCTCAGAGTGAATGCTGGGGTAAAGAATGATTTGCTATACATTTGTAGTGTGCCAATGTTGCCCCACTGAGGAAATCCTGAACGAGGTTCCCTTTTTTAATGTGGTCAATGGTGTAGCCTTTTGCAGAGAGTGGGCAGGTCAGTTGAACTAAGTAATTAGCAGTAACCATAGGACTACCTTGCGAGTATGCTGTTTGTTAGTGGGGGCTAAGTGGTGCTTCTATTTTCAGACTTGAGCCTAGTGTTGAAATAACTGTAATTTATATCCACTTTATGCCCGTAGCCAGGGAAGTAAACTCACAATGTAAATCTACTGCCTTTTGATTGTTCTTTCAGAGATTGCTCTTGTGTATACATTCTCTTTTTATTTATTTTTATATATATATATATATGTTTGGCTCAGTGGATCAGCCTGCGGACTCAAGGGTCCCAGGTTCGATCAGCCTGCGGACTCAAGGGTCCCAGGTTCGATTCGTCAAGGGCATGTACCTTGGTTGCGGGCACATCCCCAGTAGGGAGTGTTCAGGAGGCAGCTGATCGATGTTTCTCTTTCATCGATGTTTCTAACTCTCTATCCCAGTCCCTTCCTCTCTATAAAAAATCAATAATATATATATATATATATATATGTATATATACATATATATATATGTATATGTATATGTATATGTATATGTATATGTATATGTATATGTATATATGTATAATTTTCCAATTTGTAGGTAAGGCATTTACTCTCTCCTTCTTGACACACCTTGATAGCTTTTTGACATACCCTTTGCCTCTATATCCTTATCCTTTCATTTCTTCCTCTTCAGCACTGTCAGCTTGGTCTTTCTGTAATACAACTTTGGGACCTGTCATCTCCTTGCTTAAAGGTAGTCAGTGGCTCCCCCGTGCCTGCTAAATGCAATCCAAATAGCTTTACCTGTTGCTCAAGGTCCCCCCAAAGTCTGACTTCAACACACCTTTTCAGATTTATTTCCCACTATTTTTGTCAACATCTTCCCACGCTCTCCACAAACCTGCTGACTAAATTTTCCCTAATCTCACCTCATTATTTACCTTCTCTACACCATTGTTGACTTCTACCCCTTACACTTATAATGTCCTCACTCCATTGCTACCCTTTAAAACTCTGTGAATCTTTTAAGGACTAGTTAGGTCCCATCTCTGTTGTGAAATGTCCCCCAACAGTCCCAGGTGAAAGCTGTTTCTCCTTCCTTTGAATGCTGTTTTATTTGTTTGTTGGTTTTAACCATTTACTGAGAACTCATATTTGTAAATTATAACAATATAAGGCCATAAATTCTGGGACTTCTCACCCCAACTCAGTTGCAAAACCAAGAGAGGGATTGTGTCTTTCTTCTCTATGGCCTCATTTCTCCTCCTCCCCACCCTCCAGAGGCATTAGCACAGTGCCTGGTACTGCTAGTGGTTGCTGCTCAAAGAAAACTGCTTTGAGGGCCTGGTTTGACAGGTTAGTATATAAAAACTCTGCCTAGTTTTACTCATCATATCATGTGGCATGTATTCGTGGGAGAGAAAATTGAGTGTGTCAGACAGGCTAATTCTCTATTTATTACTAAGTAATCTACACTTGTTTTCATTTTTATTGAATTTACTGAGGTGACACTGGTTAACAAAATTATATAGGTTTAGGTGCATAATTTCATCTGTACACTGTATTGTGTGTTCACCACCACAAGTCAAGTCTCCATCCGTCACCATTTATCCCCCTCCCTTTACTCTCCTCCACCTCCTTCCACCGCCCCTCCCCCTGGTAATCATCACACTATTGTCCAAGTCTGTGAATTTTTTTCTCTGTTTTTGTTTTTTTGCTCAATCCCTCCATACCTCCATCCCGCACCCCCCCACACACACATAGCTGTCAGCCTGTTTTCTGTGAGTCTGTCTCTATTTTGCTTGTAAGTCGTCTACATTTTTAAAAAGGCTGTGCTCCAAAATTATGTTAAATTAGATGTTTGGCACTCAGAATTAACTTTGACATTAAAAAGTATTATAATTATCTATAATAATAAAAGCATAATATGCTAATTAGACCAGAAGGCCAAAGGACCTTCTGGACGAAGCTGGGACTGTGTTGGCCGAGGTAGCCCCAGTGGCTGCGAGGGCTGAGCCCCACACAAATTTTGTGCATCGGGCCTCTAGTAATACTATAAATACTTTATACTTTATGAAGCACTGTTACTCTGATTATTTTTATTTCGTTTTATATGTGGTATTTAAAAGCCCAGGTAAACCCACAAAAGAATGTTTAATTCATAATATATCTATTAATACTAACAACCTACTCGCCATATATCATAGTCCTTTGGGGGAAATGCACTCAACATTACCACTCGAAATGCCAGAGAACATACTCCACCGCTCACTCAGCCCCAGCACATCTCTGATAGCAACATGAGACGAGATTTCTCCTTTTACTATTAGACCTTAGATGTGTGATTTATGCTCAAGTTCTTTTTTTAAAATTTATTTTATTATTTATCTGTTTATTTTTCAACATCATTTTTTTTTAATCCTCAACCCAGGGTATTTTTCCATTGATTTTTAGAGAGAGGGAAAGACAGAGAGAAATATCTATCGATGTGAGAGAAACATCGATTGGTTGCCTCCTGCACTCGCCCTGGAGCCTGCAACCGAGGTACGTGCCCTTGACCAGAATCGAACCCAGGACCCTTCAGTCCATAGGCTGACGCTCTATCCACTGAGCCAAACCGGCTAGGGCTATACTCAAGTTCTTAGTGGTCTGTGGTGGGTTTGGAAGGATTCCTGTTGGGAGTTGCTGGGAAGGTAGAAGGAGCTTTGAGGGACCCAGGCCTTCTGCTGGCCTACCGTCCTACCGCCGCTGCGTTTAGGCTGCTTCTCCGTCCCTATGAGATAAATTTTGTTATCCCTGTTTTAGAGATGAAGAAACTAAGGATTTACAAAGTTTAGTAACTTGCTTAAGGTCTGTACAAAATTAATAAGAGAACAGAGATTTGTGCTCAGGACTAACACCAATGCCTGTACTCTTTCTGCTAACTATGCTGCCTTGTACCTAGGGTTTCCCACTGTCTTTAGCCTGCTATGGAGTGGAATACGTTCTCACCGCTTTTCCTTGCCTCACTGTCCAGGAAGCAGTCAGATTGTCCTTTTTGAGTTGTCTAAGGGAGCATAGTGGTAATGATTGTGGAGTCAGACCTGAGTTCTAATCTTCTCAGAGCCTCAGTTTCCTCATCTGTAAAGTGGGGATAATACTTACTTTGCACACATGTGCAGAATAAATGACATTGTGTATGAGCACTTTGCACAGTTCCCACTATATGGCAGAAGCTCCCTAAGTGGTGGATGTGTAGTTATTGTTGCTGTTATTGGATTGTAATAATAACACAAAAGACAGAGATGCTTAGAAAGCTTTTTAATTCAGCGCTTCTTCCCTCTCCCCTGCTTTTCTTTTTTCCTCTTATGCCCTATAGGATAAACACAACAGGGATAAAGATGGATGTTCTGGCCCGCAAAGATCTGAAATAGAATTAATTTACATTTCAGAGGGACCTCCATATTTGGGGACTCTAAAGTCCTTTGAGGAGGGGAGTGGCTATGAGGAGATGGAAAGGAGTGTGGCTAGCCAGAGTGAGAGGAATGGCAGTTGAGAGGAGAGAAACTTACCACCTCCTTCTGAATCAGGCTCACAACCAGATTTTTCCATTAAAGTGGCTTTAGGGCAGGGATGGGGAACCTTTTTTCTGCCAAGGGCCATTTAGATATTTATAACATTATTCACAGGCCATACAAAATTATCAGCTTAAAAATTAGGCTGCTATATTTGGTCAAACATTTAATTAACTCGCCCCTCGTGCCTTGGCAGGGACAGACCAAATGATTTTGAGGGGCTTATACAGCCCGCAGGCCGGACGTTCCCCACCCCTGCATTAGGGTGAAGCAAGAAGCTGCACAGTGCAGCAGCAGGGCCTGCCTCCAAGCAGCACAGGAAAAGGAAACATCAGGGCCATTCGACCAGGTCAGCTGGCAGCTGCCAAAGGACACAGAAGTCTAGGACTGCACATGAATGTTTCTTGAGTGATAGTCTCAGTAAACTGCACAAAAATTTAATATGCATAATAGAGAATTTTGCATATGAGAATTGTTTCATTTTCAACAATCATGATTTATTTGAAGAATTTAAAACTGTTTAAAGCTAGTTGAGTTCTCATAATACTGATCTGTTTCTAATTCTGTAAATTAATTCTAATAATTTTCTGTCTGTCAATGACTTTCTTTTCCTGCTCTGCTCTCAGGAAGAAGACAGCTTCCTAGAAAAGGTAATGCAACCTATGCTTTTCCCTGTGCTTGATTAACATTTAACTGTGGTCCTTGGAATTTGTCCCTAGGCTTTCCCATTTCAGAGACCTCTGACTGTGAAAATCCCCCAGAGCTGGCTTTTAGTGTGTCTGAAGTACAGGAAAGATACTAACTCTACCAGTCAAGTCATTGAGACCCAGGACATAAAAGCAATAGACTCAAGGTTCCAGACTTGTATTTTTGAAATGAGAAATAACTAAAGAGCTGTTTATGCATCTGAAAATTCATGAGATGGTGGAAGGTACCACTTAGCTGTCCTCCATTTCCAATGATAATAAAACCAAAAGTGGGTTGCTCTTGCACTAAGAGTGACTTGGGTCTTCCAGGTGGGACCCAAGTGCGGTGGTGGGGCAGGGGCTAGCAACTCCGGTGGCTACCATGGTGTACAGAGGTTTCACGGTACCTCTGATCGTGATGAGCATGTTCTGGAGCATCGTCGGTCTCCTGGTGCCCTGGTTCATCCCTAAGGGTCCCAACCGGGGAGTTAATCACCATGTGGTGACCTGTTCAATTTGCTGCTCTCTCTTTTGGCTGATTGCAATTCTGGCCCAACTCAACCCTCTCTTTGGACCACAGTTGAAAAATGAAGCCATCTGGTATCTCAAGTATCACTGGCCTTGAGGAAGAAGACCCCCTGCCCAGTGCTCAGCCATCAAGCCATCAATCGAGAATTCCTCTAGATGTGCAGTCACCTCCACACCTGGGCCACCTTCCTTTGCTCGCCTGCTCTGGCCATCAGCTGCCTTAAACACGCACACCACAGTTGACCATCTTACTCTCCAGTGCAGTATTTTCCTGTTAGCTTTTTTACACTTTGATGAATTATATGCCTCCTTAATCTAAACTGTGCTGACGCCATCAAATGTTTAGGCACTCCTCTGAGACAGAAGGTGCTCTTCTGGGAAACACAGCACTCTCCTTGGGACCTGTGGATCTGAAGATGGCTCCTGCCTGCTTGTGACATGGGAAGAAGCAGTGACGTGCTTAAAAGCTGTCATGAGACAGTAAGACTCCAGTGCGGCAGCCGGTAGCAGAACATGTTCAAGGGGAGATCTGTCCCAACAGAGTTACACCAAAGTATATTTTCAGGATGAATTTCTTACTTCTGCCATCTTTTGGAATAAATTATTTTTCAGCTTTCTATGGAAAAAAAGTTATTTGGGATTAGTGATAATAGTGATTAATTACTGAAAGAATACCCAGATCTGGTCAAGAAATAGAACATAAGAATAAAATCATAGAGCTGAATGAGTTCATAAGGGGTCATCTGGTCCCACTCTCTGCCTTTGGACAGGGTCAGGTGTTTTCTCCATTCTGTTGATGAGGCAACTAAGGCCCAGCACAATTGAAAAACTCACCGGAGTCATACTGTTCCTGACATCAAGGGTGTCAGGAGTGTGGGGCAAAGGAGACTAGAACCAGTTCTCCTGAAGGCTAGTGAAGCGCTCCTTTTGCGGCTTTCCGCCTCTTTGAACTTGAGAGTGCCTGGCTCCATACAGGGCTATCAAGTAGAGAAACAGGGGCTTGAAAAACATTCTTAAAGCACTTTCACACAGTCACTAATGTGACCTCCACATTTGGTGCAGTTAAGACCTTTTTGTGGTGGGGATGTACTGTTTTTGTACGTTAGTTATTAGCACTAGCGTTACAATGTGTGGGCTCATCACACACTGGATGTGTCTTGTTGAAAGAAGACAAATGTGCCTGGTTTCTCTTTGAAAGTTAAGAGCTCAGGATAATTTGTGGACTTTTAAAAAAGTATTATTTCTTGTGCATGAACTTTTTCTAGACTTCAGAGACCTCAAGTGTGACATTTCATATTATCATACATGAATTTGAAAATGGATAGTGGATGGTGTATATAACCTACTGACATTTTATTAACCTTTTTAAACCACTAAGGATTGTGACGGTTCTGCTCCCAACCTTTTCCTGTTAATAGCAGACCATGTTCTGTCTTTTCATCTTGGACAGTGCCTGTGTTGCCTTAATGCCTTAGTGCAGGAAAAAGTGCCTATTGGATGTCAGATTTTTTTTTATGAGTATATGAATCAGTGCTGAATAATTTATATATGATAAGTTTGATGGCATCTTCTACAGAATTTGTACTTGTGTTGCATTTGGTCCAAAAAGTGAGCAGAGTGCATTATGGACAGTGTTTTGGCTTAAGTACCATGTGGATGCCTGGATTCAATACTCACAACCAGAAAGAAGTTAGAGGATGAGCCGCTGTTAGAAGTTCTGGCAACTCTAGGGAACGTGAATATAAAGTAATAGAAGCCTGGGGAGAAAAGAAAGAAATGAAGCAAAATAAATGTGAAGAAAATAGATTTTAAATGGTAGCAGCTGTCATGCTCCCTTCTCTTTCTCATCTCCCCCAGAAAGACACGGGGGCTTTAAAAGGTCACCAGTGCTTATAGAAGAACAAAATGTTAAGAGCCCTTAGTAGCTCTGCTCTGGTGGACACAGTCTCTGGAAGTAGTAAAATGTTTCTTTCTTTCCCTTAAAGCTACATGGCTTGGGAGTTGTACATGGAATTTACAGAATTTCCTAAAGTTGAATATATATAATATATGACCGTAAGCTGGAGGAGGAGGATGGGGAAAAGATGCAAAAAAGTTGTTCACTGTTTTCTCCACTAGGATTTTTCTGAAGGCTGCCTTCAGATGCCTTTTAACCCATTTCAGACATCTTTTGATATAATTTATATTTGACTATATAAACATAAGAAAATTGAGTTTATTCACACACCATTTTCAAGTTCAGATTTAGTTATTGATCCAATTTATGTCACTTCTGTGTTTTTCCTCTTAGATTCTTTCAGGAGAATCTAACAGATAATAGGAAGATAGGTGAAAGGTGTCAAAGCCCTGAGAAATTTTTACTGAGCTATTAATATAAAACATAACTTCTGGACTCAGACCCTAGACTTTTCATTGTATTTCTGGCTCTTGGTATGCTGTATTCAGTTTACTATTTTTGGATCTTAAGGCTTATGACTTTTAGTGCCTTAAGATTAGACCTTTTGTCAAGCCTGAAATAATTCATGCACGTAGGTCTAATGTGGAGAATTGTATTGAATTCCTGACGACCAGTGAACCTCATTTAAATCAACAGTGAAAACTCTAATATTTGTGGTAAAACCTGAAAGAAGAATAAGTTAAAAGTCAACAAAAACCTAAGTAGATGCTGCTCTTTCAGAGTACTGTGTTGACAACTGTAATTTAATGGTCCACACGTCTCTGGTGGTGTGTGGACTCTACCATGACCGAATCGCTGGAGTGCTGGTTCTCAGTGTCACCCTTGAAAGGATTTATAGCACACAGTGCATCCAAGTGATAAACCTAATAAACCCAAATGGAATGCTTAATGGTTAAGTGAAGCATCTAGAAAAGGAGATCCTTTAACTGTGGGAATCAGTATCAAGTACCTTCTGACCAGGGGTATTCCCAGTGAGGGGAAAAAAAAACCCTACAAATATATTAACAGATGAAGATCAAGTTGTACCCATATAAGCAGGATTTGGAGAGTAAGTTACAGACAAAAGTTTTTATTGAGACCCTTTTGATTCTCATCTCTTAGGAGAAATCTCTTCTGCAGATGGTTCCCTTGGATGAAGGCACCAGTGAGAGACCCCTTCAGGTCCCCAAGGAGATCTGGCTTCTGGTAGATCACTTATTCAGATATGCCTGTCACCAGGTAAGTGAGAGTGGGCCTGCTCTACAACTTTGGAAGGTGTGTGAGTTCAGTGGGAAATGATCATACCTCACATCAGTCTAGAGCAATGGTTCTCAACCTTCCTAATGCCGCAATCTGCTGGGATCCAACCCCAGCAGGTCCAGGGGTCCCCAAAGGTGTGGACGGAGTCGGAGAAGAAGGAATGACATGGAGACAGCGTTCAGTTGATCAGCAGCCTAGCCAGGATCTCCAGCCAGGTTCTGTCGCTAGGTTCTCCAGCCAGGTTCTCCAGCCAGGTTCGGTCGTCAGGTTCTTTAGTCAGGTTCTTTAGCCAGGTTCTATCCAGGTTCTATCCAGGTTCTCCTGCCATGTTCTGTCTAGGTTCTCCAGCCAAGATCTGTAGCCAGGTTCTGTCCAGGATCTTTTGCCATGTTCTCTCGCTAGGTTCTGTCTCTAGGTTCTGTGTGTCTCTAGGTTCTGTCTCTAGGTTCTTCTGCCAGGTTCTCTTGCTAGGTTCTGTTGCTAGGTTCTGTGTCTAGGTTCTGTCTTCTGTTGTCTTGTTACATCTGTATTTATACCAGTTGATTTTAATCCTATCAATTTCTATTCCAAAGGTTAGGGCGTTTCTTATCTCCATTCCAGGGAGTAAAGATTATGTAGCTTAAGCGTGATTGTTCTCAGTTAAAGTGATTAACTACCCACCTGGCACTTGGTTAAGGGGTTTTATTGCCTCCCTAACTTCAGGGAAAAATCCCTACCTGGGGAAACAACCTTTCTCAGAGAGGTGACCTTGGTTAAAACACATAGCGCCAAGAAGGGGAGCAAACATATTAAGAACAGTATGCCATATACTTCAGGTCCCTTGAAACATATGCTGTGCAGATGTTTCTTCTCTGCAGCGACTGTGTCAAGCAGCAAGGATGGACCGGCTTCCGGCAGCAACCCTTTAATAAAGTTCCTCATGTTGTGGTGACCCCCAACCATAAAATTATTTTCGTTGCTACTTCATAACTGTAATTTTGCTAGTGTTATGAATCGTAATGTAAATATCTGATATGCTATATGTGTTTTCCGATGGTCGCGACCCACAGATTGAGAACCGCTGGTCTAGAGCTTTTAACTGTCCCAAGATACTTCCACATGGCAGCACTGTCAGATTGTCTGGGCACGTGGAAGTATCCCTGTTTTCAGATGTGAAAGCTAAAGCTTGCAGGTTAAGTGATTTACCTAAGACCAGAGCATAAGCGTAGTGGCAGAGCTGGGTCCCGAACTGAGTCCGCCTGTCTCCTGGTTGCACACGCTTTTCCCTGGACCACTGCATACCTGAGATCATGCCTGCTTTTGCTGTCGTGTAGGCATTGCAGATTTTAAAGTTTAAAGCAAACTTCAAGCCCATTTTTTAAATTTGGTCTTCATTTTTCTTATAAATCTTATCTAATATGCTAGTCACCCCCAACCTATTTCCCCCCAAAAGAGAAATCTCTTGGGACCAAATTGAGCGGCAAGGTTTGCGATGGACATGCTATTTACTCCTGTCCCAGCATTCTGTAATACGGGTCTCCCCCACTATCCGGAGCATTCCTATGAAACCTTTCATAAGCCAAAATGGTGTAAAGAGAAGTAATTACCATTAATTTATATGAAAATATTTTTGAATGTTCCCAGACCCAAAAAATGACCTACCAAAGCATACCAAACAACACATAAAACCTAAAATAACACTAACATACAGTAAAATCAGGAATGCATAAATAAATGGAGATGAAGCACAGATGCTCACAGACAGTTCAAAGCTATGGTGGCTTAATGCTGAGATGCTGATGCTGGGTGTGGTTTGTGGGGAAGGAGATTGTCCAGGCCACTCTCATTGCTTGGGTGTGGGATGCCTGTATAATAGCTTGCTACAAAACAAACACTGAATGCTATTTTTGTTTCTTACATTTTTTCAGAAAAGCAAAAAATTGTTTTTGGATTGCTTTCAGTTAGCGAAAACAAGTACTAACGTAGGTCTTTCGTAAAAGCAAAGTGGCATAACATGAGTTTTCAGAAATGAGGGTACCTGTATCAGTGTTTGAATGTGGTTCTACTGTTTAGACTCTGTCTTCTACTTGTCAACATGGTAGAACTGGGAACACCTGGTTTCCTGATCTAGCCATCTAGTCCTCTGCCATATCGGGTACAGGCTAAAACTTTTGAAGATAATTTTCTGGTTTGAAATAAGATTTTACACAAATTATAGAGATGACAAAGAGAGCAGGCACCGTTGTCACACCTCCATTCCTAATCATGATTATGCACACCATCCTTCCCTTTACTTCCTGCTGCTCTCCTGATCCCTGGGTAGTTTTCAGAACCTTAGGATTATCTTGCCTTGTTCCATCCCTTGTGACTTCTTTGGTAGGAGGACCTGTTCCAAACCCCTGGAATGCAGGAAGAGTTACAGCAGATCATAGACTGCCTGGATACCAGCCTTCCCGAGAAAATCCGTATCCTTTTTGACAAAGGCTTAGGAAGCTGGATGAGTACTTGGCCAAGCTCTTCTTCCCACCTACATTTGATGTTTGTGCTTCCATCTTTTCTTCATACGAGTCTTTTATTTTATTCTTTTATTGTTTAAAGTATTACAAATAGTAGTACATATGTCTCCTTTTCCCCCCATTGACCTCCAGTGTCTTTTATTATAAGGTAATCATTGACTATACAATTGTTTCTCAGTTTCTTTTATGAAATGTTGACCTTTTTTTGTATCAGACTCTTACTGAAAAGAATCAAGGGTAAGTTACAATGACTTTTTAAAAATATATTTTTATTGATTTCAGAGAGCAAGAGAGAGGAAGAGATAGAAACATCAATGATGAGAGAGAATCACAGATCAGCTGCCTCCTGTACGCCCCACACCAGGCATATGTCCTCACCAGGAATCGACCTGTGACCTCCTGGTTCATAGGTTAATACTCAACCACTGAGCCACGCCAGCTGGGCAATAATGGCTTTTAATAAGTACAGAAAATAGGACCCACAGCACTGGTACTGTTCTGCTTCAAGTAATTTATCACTTCTGCCACCAGATGTCCTGTCACTATGACAGGGAGGAGGATGGGACTAGTTTCCAGGACTGATCCAGTGTGGACTGTCCTTCTGCAGGCTATATTCCCCTGACTCTCAAGTTGGCCCAAACCTCCCAAGAGGTTTTGTCACAACTCAGCTGCAGTGTACATGGACCAATAAAATAATCAAACCCCAATTAGGATCAGTATGCCCTGAATAAGAGGAAGAGAGCAGTTGTTGAGGGAGCTTGAGGAGGGGAGCAAATCAGGTGTGTCCTTTTTCCTGGAGTTCCTTTCCCTTTACTTGTCTATCCAGCTGGCAGTAATCACTCTGTGGCTGAAGCTCTGCTCATTTTCCTGGAAGCCCTGCCAGAGCCCGTCATCTGTTATGAGCTGTATCAGCGTTGCCTTGACTCTGCTCAGGATCCCCGGGTTTGCAAACAGGTAAGTTTTATTGCTCTGAGGATGTGTTTGGGGCAGGCTCCCCCATAAAGAAACCATTGAGTTTATAAAGCCATATGCGCGGCCAGATACATGGTAGGACGGCTCTGGATCTGTTTTTCATGGCTTGACACCAGCATTGAGAGTTGGAACCCTTAAATTTTAGGTTGTGTTATTTCCTATTATATTTTGCACCCTCTTCCAGTTGGCCCATTGAGTAGGGTGGATACCTCTACTGTGGCATAAACTTGTGGAAGCTGATCACACATGGGATTCTGGCTGACACTTCTTGTGAGCCTTCTTTTTGTCTGCTTGGTGTAGCAATAGCTGAGAATACCTCTGAATCAGATTAGTGAGTGTTGGGAGGAGTTCCCATCCATGCTAAATGACATTGCTGAGAAAACTATTCAGCTTGACAGATGCCATGGGTACCTGACATTTTCCCATCATGAGGAAATGATAAAAGACCAGATTAACACTGACCTGCTTGTGATGTGAGGTGTGCATGTGAATGTGTGATGATGGCATGGCCTGGTCATTGAGTGGACAGGGGCCAAATAGTATGACCATTCTGACTTGGAAATTATTATTGGGCAGGTACTGTGTTGGTCATGAGTAAATCAAGGAGGGTTGTGACAGATGAATGGGGTCCTGTAAAGGTTGGATTACAAACTATTTTTATTGCAGCCATGGGCTCTTCTTACTCCCTTCTTCCAACTGTTCTCCTCACTACCTACCCCCTTTTTAAAAAACAGGTGATTTCCCAGCTTCCAAGATGCCATAGAAATGTTTTCCGTTACTTGATGGCATTCCTTCGAGAACTCTTAAAATTCTCTGAATACAACAATGTCAGTGCCAACATGATCGGTAAGACTACCTAATAAGAATGGCCACAGTGGGTGTTGGTCAGAATGTCCTTAATGTCCAGGCACAGGACAGTCACTTCCTTCCCACTGCCCCCATCCCCTGACCCCCACCCCGATCACTGAGGCTTTGCTTAGGTTGTGTCTGACAGGGTTTTTTCCCTTTTCTTTCTTGTGCCCTCTAGCTACTCTCTTCACAAGTCTTCTCCTAAGACCTCCACCTAACTTGTTGGCAAGACAGACTGCAAGTGACCGCCAGCGTGCTATCCAGTTCCTTTTGGGTTTCCTGCTGGGGGGCGATGAAGACCAGTAAGCCCTTTCTCTTAACTACACTCCAAGATTCTAGAGGTGGAAGATCTTGGACACCAAGTATTTCAGAGTGATTTGCAAAGTCATGTCACAGGAAGGGTCTATTGCAGAATTTTGAGGCATGAAAAAGGAAGTTTCCTAATCCCTCCCTTGCCATATCCTACACAGTAAAGTACTATTAGACTTATATTGCCAAGCCAAAGTTACCATATTTTGGTGTTTTTGTGTTCTCTCTTTATAAGACAAAGAGTTCTGTATTTACACACCTTTACCTGGGGATGTGTTTGTTGCCCCCTGCCCAGCTGTCATGATTGTCCTTAGCACCCTAGGCCTAGATTCTGTGATGTTCCTGTTCTAGGCCTACAAGCACTACTTGGTGTAGCTCAGACTTGTGTGTAGTCCTTCCTCTAAAGCACTTTTGCCCTACCATCCCCACTTCGCCTCTTTGCACTCTACTAGTGCTATCACATTGGAGGAAGTCAGAGTGAGGCTAGTGACTCCTTGGGTGTCCCCAACAGTGAGTTAACGTTCTACGTGTTTTTGTTACATGCATTTGTGCATTTCTACTACAGTGGTATCCATATGTCTCTGTAACATTGGCCTTTTCATGGATCTGCACTGGGTGGAACCATATTCTCTTGTCTCAGACCTCATTTTATAGCAGAACTTTAGGACTATTAGAAATAACATTCCATTGATGTGAGAGAATCAGAGTAGAAGCACTTTGAGTATTCACAAGTGAAAACATTCATGTTTGACAGGTCCTGCTTTCTACCGTCCCTTCTCTTTTTCAAATTTTACATGAGAACTATGGGACCCATCCCCCACTTAGAAACACTTACACCACATTAAAAAAGCTAGTCTGCACCTCAAGCAGGCCTTTCTAGAGATATTTCTCCTTTCCCCCAGCAAGAGTACTGAGGATTGAGGATCATTCTGGGAACCCCTTCACTAGTCTCCTGACGTACAAGGGGCCAGTGTCACCTCTTCCCTCATCAAGGCTGACTGGACTGTACAGCCAGCTCCCTTTGGCTCCCAGCCACTTTGTCCAGTGCTGTTTAAGATAGATTGTGCAGTGGGGCCAGCTAAGCACCTTTCTCTGCCACTCAAGACAACCCTCTGCACTCTTCATTTACTCAAGCTCTGTAGGGCAGCCTTTAAAAAAATTAATCTATGTCGGTTGGCAAACCAGCTACTGACTGCAAAATTACCTGATACAATTGGCTTCCTCTTGTTTTCTTTCATTAAAACCACCCTGAGTCAACTTACTCTTGCCTGTTACTATTAAATTCAAGGAGCCTAATGGACAGGCATTGTGCCCAGTGTTAAGCGTTGACTCTTAACTCTGGCACATCAAAGGAGAGAGCCAAGAGAAACAGCACAACTGAATGGTTCTCCAGTTCCACCATCTCTTATAACTTGAGGTTTTTGGGGAAAGAAAACATACATATCTTGTGATAGACTGGTTAAACCCTTTCCTGTCTGGGACTTACGGTACTAGGAATCAAATTATTGGTGCCAAATATCTACAGATCTGATAGATTAAAGGCTGGGTGTTGATGTAGTCAATGGAAGATGGTGAACAGAACGCTTTTGTCATCTCTACTAGGCCAGAAAGCGATCACAGGTGAGGCATATTATAGAAGCTGGGCAAGGTCATAACACAAAGATAGGGCAGTGCCTGTCCTGGGAACTGTGTGCAGCATCCTAGCTCTTTCCTCATAAGGCAAATGCACTTAGTTCATTGCCTCAACCTTTTTCCAGCTCTGGTCCTGAGATGTACGCATGGTTGAGAGTTTTAGACAATCTCTAGGTAGAGGAGACAAGAAATAGAGCAGGCATAAGATATCTGCCTCCCTACAGTGCCTCTAGCACCCCAACCTCTGATTCCTAAGTACCTCCAATGTATTAGTGACTAACACCTCTGAAGTAAGGAGTTCAGATCTAACTGTTAGGGAATGACTGCATCTTTGGTTTTAGGGAAGAAACAGTTCAAACTCATGTGGTAATGTTGCATTAGTCTCCCTTTCACTGTTTTCTGATTCTTATTCTGTAATTGTTTGTTACATTTCTCAAACATGTTTTGGTCACTAAGCAAAGCTGCTAGTGGGATTCTGTATTTTGTGTCATCTTTTTTTATTATAATTTATTGCAAATTTTTTTCTGAATAAATATATGTTGTGTGAAAAATCTTAAGTGTGATCTTGGTGAGGAAGAACTGAGGAGGGAGCCTTATGTCCCTGGGTCCCAGCTGACTGTTGCAGTCCCCACAGCTATGCCTGTACTGTCATTTCCTGTCTTACAGGGAAATATCAAGAGTTCTCAGTATATTTGCCCTTGGGCAGGAGAAGCAGCTGCATGTTTTCGGAGGCTAATAAAGAAGTCAGTGCTTTCAGAGGCCAGCCAAGGATCCTTATTTTAACCCTGGGGATTCAGGCAACAAAGTAATCCTGCTCAGAGAAGGAATGTTGATACTTAATGCACATAAGTGTCACATCAGGTCAGGTCCATGAGAACTCCTGGCCCAGAAATCTGACAAATCCCAACGTACACATTTTGTGAGAACCCAGCTGTCCTTGCCGACATAGCCTCAATAGTGTCTACATATCTCCAAAAGAGCCTGTTTTCACATAATTCATTTTGAAACTTTTGAAAACCAGTTTTGAGCTTTATCTCTTGGGGTGATGAAGTCCATAATTCAATACTTGGGAGAGACTCTAATATGAGCTCTAGCATTTTAGGAGGAAACCCCTACCTTGAGCATTATACCTTATTCCCCTGCTATCTGCATAATGAACTTGCACATTCTGATTCCATTTCCTTTGAGACTGAAGAGGCCTCAGCTGGAGGTTTCTTCTCAACCAGCGCCCTCTTCCAGTTCCTTTTCACTGTGAGCTTGACCCTCATGAATGTGCTGACTCAGTGTTGTCACGAACAGTGTTTCTAGCTCCACCCAAAGCCTTGGCAGAAGAAGGTGGAGTTTTTGTGTTTTTTTTTTTGGTGGGGGGGGATTCCCCCAGTGGATGGAGACTGACACCCAGCAGTTTTTTACACAGCAGCAGGCAATGTGGCAGAGCAGCCTCAGTGACTGCCTTTCGAGGTCTTAGAAACTGCATCCCCAGCTTCTGTTCCAGGAGAACCATTAGGGCCTTTCTGACTGCAGGGCAAATTGAAGACCTGATTCTTGGTATAGTCTAATAATCTAAAGCAGGGGTGGGCAAACTTTTTGACTCGAGGGCCACAATGGGTTCTGAAACTGGACCGGAGGGCCGGAACAAAAGCATGGATGGAGTGTTTGTGTGAACTAATATAAATTCAAAGTAAACATCATTACATAAAAGGGTACGGTCTTTTTTTTTTAATTTTGTTCATTTCAAACGGGCCAGATCCGGCTGTAGTTTGCCCACGACTGAATTCTAAAGCCACACTCTACCACCTTAAGTTCACAAAGTGTTACAGAGAAAACCTTAGTGATGATCTAATCCAGTCTCATTGTTCTGATGGGCAAAGTCAGGCTTAGAGGGGACAATGAGAGACTTAAGATCACTTAGGTTTCATCTGAATGATTGTACAGTATATACATACCCATCCCCCCCCCCCAAAAGCCAGCCATACAAAGAACCTTTCAAGCAAAGTAAAGAGCGAATGCAAACGTCCTGAGGCAGCAAGCAAAGCATTTTGCCATTTTTAGGGGACAACCAGGCAGAACACAGGGTGTGGATGAGGGGGTGCTGGATGAGAGGTGGGCAGGGGCTTGATAACTCAGGCCTGTGGGGCCCAGGGCAAGAGGCTGCCTTTCATTCAACATGCAATAGGAAGCCATGGATTGCCTTACTCAGGAGTGACATGATTTATGCTCCTTCCCCTAACCTTAATAATAGTAATAATAACCAATAACTAGAGCTATCACTTATCCCAGGTGGTGTATTAATACATTTTACCTCACCTTTGGCCTTGACAACCACCTTATAGAGTACTACTTTATCTCACTTTCATAGGTGAGTCTCAGAGAGACTAACTAACTTGGTACTTGGCTAGTGGCAGACCAGAATATGATCCCAGACCAAAATTTGACCCTTAAACATAGCCACTATCTTCCCAGCTTGAGTGGAGGTGAAGGTGGGGATGCACCTTAAATGCCCTCTCTCGCCTGGCCTGCCAGTGTGGCTCAGTGGTTGAGCATCAATCTATAAACCAGAAGGTCCCAGTTCGATTCCCACTCAGAGCACGTGCCGGGGTTGCAGGCTCCATCCCCAGTGTGGGGTGTGCAGGGAGCAGCCAATCAATGAATCTCTCTCATCATTGATGTTTATATCTCTCGCTTCCTCTCTAAAATCAATTTTAAAAACTGGGTTTTTTTTAAAGTCCCCTCTCTTCTACCTATATCCCAAGATTTCAAGTCAGCTAGATAATCTGCCAGGAGCTCAAATTCAACCTGACTTTGAACCTGATCAGCTTCTCCTGGCATCCTCTTTTCTCCTATCACCCAGGCTTGAACCCTTGGTTATTTTTGGCCCCTGTCCCACTTCTAATCAGTTACCAATTGCAATTCAACAAATAGTTATCAAGCACCTGCTAAGTGTAGGCCACTATGCAAGGTTCTGAAAGAAACCTAAATGAATAAGACTGGTCATGAAATAAGGTACATAATATTTTTTAAACAAGGACAAAGGAAGGAAGAGGAAGGAGAGGGGAGAAAGGTATGATGGGGCATCCACAGAAAAGGGGCCAAGGTCAGGTCCTTTATCTGTCCCTTTCTTTCCACTGCTCACTTCCCATAGCCCACCACCAAATTCAAACTCTCATTACCTCAGGCCTGGTGTAGTCCCCCTCCTTTTAAAATTTTTCAACCACAGTTGACATTTAATGTTATTCTCTGTTAGTTTCAGGTGTACTACATAGCGGTTAGACAGTCATACTTTACAAAGTGGTCCCCCGATACTTCAAGTACTTCAAGTACTATGGCCCCGTACATAGTTATCGCAATATTATTGACTATGTTCCCTATGCTGTACTTTACATCCCCGTGACTATTTTGTAACTACCCATCTGTACTTCTCAATCCCTTCACCTGTTTCACCCAACCCCCCAACCCCCCTTCCCTCTGGTAACCATCAGTCTGTTTTCTGTATCTATGAGTCTGTTTCTATTTTGTTCGTTCATTTGGCTCTTTAAATTCCACATGTAAGTGAAATCATATGGTATTTGTCATTCTCTAACTCAGTGGTTCTCAACCTTGGCTGCACATTAGAATCACCTGGGAATCTTTTTAAAATCCTGATTCTGGGCCTCATCCTCCGGAAATTCTGTTTCTTTGTTATGAGGTGGGGCCACAACATTAGTAACAAAGAAACAGAATTTCTGGAGGATGAGGCCCAGAAATCAGGATTTTAACCCTTTGCACTCCGCTGTCCCCTCTCAGGGGACATCGGAATTCTAGCATATCACTCGGATGTCCCCTCTCAGGGGACATTGCAGTTTATTAGTGATTACGGGGAATTGAGTTATTTCAACGCAACTTTTTGAGACATGCATGTTTCCCTGAAGTTTTATCTTGAAATGGCACAAGAAATTAAATCAAAATATCGTAAAATTACTAAGATATATACAAGAAATGTCAGCGGGTTTTGTGTCGGATTAAACAATAAACTACATATTCCCGATGTGGGACAAAGAAAACGGGACTGCATTGTGTGTTCTAACAGGAAAACACCTGGTGGCAGGCGTCAAACCACTTATTACTGTCAAACATGCACTAATCAGCCTGCAATGCATATTGGGGAGTGTTACAAAACTTACCATACTGTACAAAATTATAAACAATAAAATATTGGTTTTTTTTGCAAATATACATTCCTCGATGTCACCCAATTCATATAAGTCCAATATCATTATAATACGTTACTTGGTTCCAAAATTATACTAAATAATACGAGGGTCTGTAAATGCACGTTTCCGCCGCAAAGTAGCGTCGAGTAGCTGGTAGCCAATGTCCAGAATGGTTCGGAGTGCAAAGGGTTAAAAAGATTCCCAGGTGATTCTAATGTGCAGCCAAGGTTGAGAACCACTGCTGTAACTTACTTCACAGCATACTGGGTTATTCCTTTTAACCCTTTCTCACCAATTTCTCAGCTGCCAGTAACTCTCCCTTTTAGTCTATCCCACACACATCACTGCCAGACTAACCTTCCCAATGCACTGCTTTGACATCACTCCCTAATCAAAACCCCTCTGAGGCCCTAGCTGGTTTGGCTCAGTGGATAGAGTGGCGGCCTGCAGACTGAAGGGTCCCAGGTTTGATTCCAGTCAAGGGCACATATCCGGGTTGCGGGCTCGATCCCCAGTAGAGGGTATGCAGCCAGTCAATGATTTTCTCTCATCATTGATGTTTCTCTCTCTCCTTCTCCCTTCCTCTCTGAAATCAATAAAAATATATTTAAAAAATTAAACCTCCGAGCCCCTTAACCCCACTTACCATAGAAGTTTGAATTCTTCATCCTGGTATTAAAGCTCTCCTTGACCTCTTCCACTCAGCTCTCTGAATCTCCCACTCAACTTCTCATGCCCTCACCTTCTCTAAACTCATGGACACTTTCTGCTTTGGCTCAGTGTGTGCCAGCCACCTGGAACCCTGTAAACCCTATCCCTATCACACCCAAATGTTACCTTCTCCAGGAAGTCTTTCCCCGTGACTCCTGACTCCCCTGAACAGCTAGAACCTTCCCTTTGTACCACTATTTTAACACCCCACACACCAAAGGGTATTGCTGCCCGCTCTGGGACTAGAAGCTTTGTGAAAGTAGAAACCAAGTTGGGTATATTTTGGGTTTCCACGTGATGCCTTGCACAGAGCAAGTGCTCAACAATAGTTGGCTAAAAATAAAGATTGTCCCTCAAAGCACTTAAAGACACAAATCATATACAATTGATGTCCCTGAAATGTGTATACATTTAATTATTCACACAGAGCTCCTTTAACTTTAGAGTATTGCATGCATAGTACTTAGTAGGGTATATTAATATAGTCCAAGAAGAGAATAGCTTTTAGCAGCCAATACTATTTTCTATTGTCTTGTAGGCAACAAAATCAGCCCTGCTGAATTTGCTTTTTAAAAGTGATTCTCAAGGTTCCTCAAAAAATTAAAAATAGAACTACCATATGATCAGCAATCCAACTTCTGGGAATATACCCAAAAAAAAATGAAAACAGGGACTTGAACAGATACTTGAACACCCATGTTCATAAGAACATTACAATAGCCAAAACCTGGAAGCAACCCAGATGTCCATCAATGGATG
This sequence comes from Myotis lucifugus, assembly GCF_000147115.1. NCBI lineage: Eukaryota > Metazoa > Chordata > Mammalia > Chiroptera > Vespertilionidae > Myotis > Myotis lucifugus. The sequence continues at coordinate 9,311,077 of NW_005871050.1, read as the reverse complement.
AATGGAGAAACAAAATGTGGCAATATGCATACTATGGAATATTATTCAGCCTTAAAAATGAAAGAAATTCTGCCACATGCTGCAATATGAATGAACCGTGAGGACATGCTAATTGAAATAAATCAACCAGTCTCCAAAAGACTAATACTGTATGATTCCACTTAGATGAAGTACCCAAAAACTAGTAGAATTCATAGTAGCAAAAAGTAGATTGGTGGTAGCCATGGGCTGGGAGGAGGGGGAAATGGGAAGTTGTCATTTAATGGGTAGTTTCAGTTTTGCAAGATGAAACGTTTTGGGGAAAGGTTGCACAATAATGTGAATATATGTCACACTACTGAGCCATATACTTTTAAATGGTTACAGTAATTTTTTTAAACCACAATTAAAATTTTTTATCATAATTAAATTTAAAAAAATGATTCTCAAAAGGCAAATAAAAACATTTAGTAGCTTCCTGGAATTCTTTTTTTTTTTTTTTAAATAATCTTCCGATTTTTTTAAAAATATATTTTATTGATTTTTCACAGAGAGGAAGGGAGAGAGATAGAGAGCTAGAAACATCGATGAGAGAGAAACATTGACCAGCTGCCTCCTGCACATCTCCTACTGGGGATGTGCCCGCAACCCAGGTACATGCCCTTGACCGGAATCGAACCTGGGACCTTTCAGTCCGCAAGCCGACGCTCTATCCACTGAGCCAAACCGGTTTCGGCATGGAATTCTTTTTTTAATATGTATTTTTATTGATTTCAGAGAGGAAGGAAAAAGGAAAGAGGGAGAAATATTGATGAGAGAGCCCTAGCCAGTTTGACTCAGCGGGTAGAGTGTCAGCCTACGGACTGAAGGGTCCTGGCTTCGATTCCAGTCAAGGACATATGCCCGGGTTGCGGGCTCAATCCCCATTGTGGGGCGTGCAGGAGGCAGCCAATCAATGATTCTCTCATCATTGATGTTTCTCTCTCTCTCTCCCTCTCTCTTCCTCTTTGAAATCAATAAAAATATATTTTTTAAAAAATAAACATTGATGAGAGAGAGACATTGATCGGCTGCCTTCCATATGCCCCCTACTGGGGATCGAGTCTGCAACCTGGGCATGTGCCTTGACCGGGAATTGAATAAGTGACCTCCTAGTTCATTGGTCGATGCTCAATCACTGAGCCACACCAGCTAGACTTCCTGAAATGCTTATAGGACCCACAAGTCCTAGCAGTTCTGAGTGTCACTACTCCATCTTCCTCCCGCATTCTGCCTCCCCCATTCTTTTGGCTTAAACCATGAGGGATGTGTTTCCCTAACCACTCTCTGCTCCTTCTTGCTATGGAGCCAACTCCTCTTGTGCTACATTCTCCTCACACCTCCTCCAGAGCATGCATCAGAGTTTGTAATTATACCTTCACTAGAGGCGCGGTGCACGAAATTCCTGCAGTCGGGGAGGGGGTGTCCCTCAGCCCAGCCTACACCCTCTCCAATCTGGGACCCCTTGGGGGATGTCCGACTGCCAGTTTAGGCCCGATCCCCTGTGGGCCTAAACCAGCAGTCGGACATCCCTCTCACAATCTGGGACTGCTGGCTACCAACCGCTCACCTGCCTGCCTGCCTGATTGCCCCTAACCACTTCTGCCTGCCAGCCTGATCACCCCCTAACCACTCCCCTGCCAGCCTGATTGACGCCTAACTACTCCCCTGCCAAGCCAATCACCCCCAACTGCCCTCCCCTGCTGGCCCAGTCACCCCTAACTGCCCTCCCCTGCTGGGCTGGTCCCCCCTAACTGCCCTCCCCTGCAGGCCTGGTTGCCCTCAACTGCCCTCCCCTGCTGGCCTGGTTGCCCCTAACTGCCCTCCCCTGCTGGCCTGATTGCCTACAACTGCCCTCCCCTGCCAGCCATCTTGTGGCTGTGGGCACCGCCGTCTTTGAGGGTGGGGCAGTCAATTAGCATATTCCCTCCTTATGGGCTGTGGGCTTCACCATCTTTGTGATGGTGTGAGGGTCAATTAGCATATTCCTTCTTTATTAGATCGGATTATTTGATCAAGATCACTCTCTCCCACCAGGTCAGGAATTCAACAGAGTCATAGTCCACTTTATTTCCTTTTTCTTTTTTCCCCCATTTCCTTATTATGGTACCCCAGCACATACCCTAATGCGTGGGACTAAAAAATCTGTGTCATCTACAACTCTAGTGTCAGCGAAGGCAAGCAAAAACGTGCGTGTCTGCTGCTTGTTAAACAGTAAACAAGTGTCACCTTCCAAGAAGCAATATAGCAGTATGTAACAAGAGCCTGGAAACATTCATAGTAGTAATTTGCTTCTAAGAAATTACCCTAGAGGAGCACAAAAGCATAAATCCATAGAGGTTAATCCCAGCATTATTCATTAGAGCAAAAAACCAGAGGCCTGAACAATGTGGTTCAGTGGTTGAGCATCGACCTATGAACCAAGAGGTCATGGTTTGAATCCCATAGGTGGGGGCACATGCCCAGGTTGCAGGCTCGATCCCCAGTGGGGGGGCATGCAGGAGGCAGCCAGTCAGTGATTCTCTCTCATCATTGATGTTTCTATCTGTCCCTCTCCTCCCTTCCTCTCTGAAATCAATATAAATAAATATATATATATATATGTATATGTGTGTGTATATATATATATA
>NW_005871050.1:9278531-9308329 GCF_000147115.1 Myotis lucifugus | reverse complement strand
ATTTAAAACCAGAAACAATCTGCATAGCCTTCAGAAACGAAAGGTGGGAAAACACATTGTAGATATTTATGGATCATGTGTATGTGTGGTGATGGATGTTAATGAGACTTTTTCTGGTGATCATTTCAAACTATATACAAATATCGATCAGTATATTGTACACCTAAAACTAATTTGTCAATTATAAATGAATTATATGTCAATTATATCTCAATTAAAAATATTTTTTAAAGTTACAATACATAGGCACAAAAATGGTGAAAGTTGATGCTCCATTCTGTAAAAAATAGTCCCCTCTAGCTAGTAGCATTGTGGTGGCCCCAGAATGTCATTCAAAGGGAGGCTAGGGACTCTGTCTTGAAACTGCAAGTTGCCTTCACATAGCAAGCAGAATTTATCCTTAAATTGCATGTGCATTTGGAATGACTTTGGGGGTGCTGGTGGAGATTATGGTAAAGCCCCCAAGCCACCCTCTGCTGCCAACCTAAATGATTTTTTAAACTTTTATTTTTGTGTAATTTTTAAAATATTTTACAACTAGAGGCCTGGTGCATGAATTCGTGCATAGGTGGGGTCTGGGCTGGCCAGGGGGAGGGGCATGGGAGGTTGGCCGGCCAGCCCTGCTCCCAATCAGGGTTGGGGGGTGTGGGCTGATCGGGGGCGGGGCCCATTGGGGGAAGGGGCTTGGAGAAGACCCACTGAACTGGAACTGAACATGGGCCCCAGGCTTCCCAGGCTTCCCAGGGAGGACGGCCTCAGCAAGGAAACAGAAACCACCAGAAGGCTCTGCAAACAGGCTCCGAGCTCCCTTTGGTCAGGCGAAGTCAGAGCTGGTGTCTCTGTGTGTACATTAGACACAGCCCGGCACTCGCCTTTGTCTGTTGGTCAAATCCATTGCATCGAAAAACTTGTTCTCCTTCTTCTCTTTGGGCCCTTGCAACAAACACAGGCCAATTGGAAGACACGGGCCACAGTGGCAGAGCCAGGCCCCACAATCACCTGGAATTTAGGCCTGAGATAACTGGGTAGCAATCTTCACAGAACAGAGCACACTGTTTTAGAGTCTTAATTCTCCCCTAAAATGTGCCCAGCTGCTCCTCTTTAGCCGGGATAAACTGAACCAAATACCGAGTTTCCTTTGAGGTGGGATCCACCGGGAGCCGGCTGGTGGCAAGGACCCTCACAGGCGGCTGCCTTCTCCCCAAGCTCGGGTGCTCTGAGCCGGTCCGTTTCTGGCAGGGCCGGGTCCTGGGCTGCTGGTCGGGTGGCAGGTACACAGGGTTTCTCTCCACCGCCTTCCTGGCCTCCTGAGCAGTACCCTCCAGCCCGGCATGCCAGGTGGCTGTCGCTAGAGCTGGGACTTGGAGAGCAAAGGAGCTGGCCTATGGCTACAGGGACCCACAGGTGGGCAGGCCACACCCGCCACCCCGCTTCTCAGTCTCACTCACGTGGATCAGGCCAAAGCCCGCTGCCCAAGACTGGTGCCACATGGGGAGGGTCACTGCGGGGAGAGTGGTGCCCTGACCTGCCAGCCTTGGTGACGATCATCTCGGTGCCCAGCTGATTGAATTTGTCCCACAGAGCCTTCATCTCAAGCTGCACACTCACACTGGTCACCTTTGTGTTCTTCTTTACCAGTGCCTTGGCAGTGCGGCACAACTGGCCCTGGGGCCATTGGGCTCGGCAGCAGCACTGGTGGCAGCCGGCATGTCATAGTGACTGGTCATTCCGGTCATTCCGCCATAATGGTCGCTGGGCTTTTATTATATAGATGAGCATGCATTACTTTTTATATCAGAAAAAGATTAAAGAAAATATTATTTCATAAAAGAAAGAAACATCTGTGTGTTGGAATGAATGGACACAGTATCTTGCTCAGGCATGTAGGCAGCTGAGAAGGCCTCAAGGGCACAGAGTGGGGCCCACTCTGCCTCGCTCCCTCGCATCTCAGGCCTGCTCTGTTCTTTGCATCTACAGGCTTCTCTCCTCTAGCTTCAGGCAGGTCAAGGTCCTCGGGGTTCCCTGGCCACTCAAGGTCCCATTTGACCATGGACCTCGGGACTACATAGGGCCTGGCATTCTAAGCCACGTCCATTCATAAGGCACAAAACTGTGGCCCTGACTCTGGAAAGCACAGATCATTTGCCAATTGTATCTGTGACCAGCAGATGGCAGAGGAGAACAATGTTCCCAGTTGTGAGACTGGTATATAAAGCTGCCCTTCCTTTTCTGGTTTCGTGATTTCCCTCTATTTTGAGGAATTTGACTGACTATTCTCCTTAAAAATCTACGTGTAACCTAAAAAGTCAACAAGAACATCCACAAAACATTTTTTCAGGACTAGATTGAAATTGTCTAAAGACCATGGAAGTTTCAGCCCCATCTTCCACTGAAAACCAGAAGGAACTAAATAACATTTTCCTCTCTTGCTTCCTTCACTGTCCTCAATGTTCCACGTTACTTAGAAACTTTCAGTGAGGGTGGGGGGGGCGGTAATTTTTCTGCTAAAAGCTGATGAGTTAGATCTTCTCTGGAGAAAGGTGAACTGAAAGGAGGGATGGAGGCAATAAAACAGCTGGAGGAGGGGGAGGTGCAGATGTGAATGGGAGGGAACAGAATGATCCCTGGACAGATGATTGGAGAGGAGGTTGAAAGAATGAAGCCCAAAAGGCTTGTTATGGATTGAATTGTGCACCCCCCACCCCCGCACATCTCCCCCCACCCTAAATTTCATATGTTAGTGTCCTAAACTTCAGTACCTATGAATGTGACATTTGGAAATAGAATCATTGCACATGTAATTAGTCAAGTAAGATGAGGTCATATTGCAGTAGGGTGGGCACTAATTCCATATGACTGGTGTCCTTATAAAAAGGGGAAGTTTGGACACAGACACACAGATAGGGAGAAAGCCATGTGAAGATGAAGGTAGAGCCCTAAGCGGTTTGGCTCAGTGGATAGAGTGCCGGCCCTGGGACGGAAGGGTCCTGGGTTTAATTCTGGTCAAGGGCAGGTATTTCAGTTGCAGGCCAGATTCCTGGCCCCAGTCGGAGCGCCTGCTGGAGGCAACTAGTCGATATGTCTCTCTCACATCAATGTTTCTATCTCTCCCCTCCCTTCCACTCTCTCTAAAAATAAATGGAAAAAAAATCCTCAGGTGAAGATTAACAACAACAGAATAAAGATGAAGGTAGAGATTGGGATGATGCATCTATAAGCAAGGAACAAACACCAAAGCTGTCCAGCAAACCACCAGAAGCTATAGGAGAGGCCTGGAACAGAGTGTGACTCCCAGCCCTTGGAAAGAACCAACCCTGCCAAAATCTTTTTTTTTTTTCATTCTCATCGGAGGATATGTTTATTGATTTTGAGAGAGAGGAAGGGAGAAAGACAGAGAAACATCAATGTGAGAGAGAAACATCTATTAGTTGCCTCCCATATGCGCCCTGACTGGGGATCAAACCTGCTACCTAGGTATGTGTCCTGACTGGGAATCAAACCTATAACCCTTTGGTGTACTGGATGATGCTTCAACCAACTGAGCCACCCGGACAGTGCCCTGCCAACACTTTGATCTTGAAGTTCTAGCCTTCAGAACTGTGAGAGAATCACCCTGGATGGGTAGCTCAGTTGATTAGAGCATCATCCTGATACACCAAGGTTGAGGGTTCAATTCTCAGTCAGGCACAAACAAGAATCAACCAATGGCCCTGACTGGTGTGGCTCAGTTGGCTGGAGTGTTGACCCCTGCACCAGAAGATTGTGGGTTTGATTCCAGGTCAGGGCACATACCTAGGTTTCAGGTTCAATCCCCAATCAGAATGAGTGTGGGAGGCAATCTCTCTCTCTCTCTCTCTCTCTCTCTCTCTCTCTCTCTCTCTCTCTCTCTTCTTCCCTCTCTGGAAGAAAATGGACAGAATTCCTTCACTTGTCCCCAGGACTGTATGACAAGTAGACAACTGGAGACCCTGAGGGAAAGGGAAAGAGAGAGTTTGAGGCACTTCAGATCCAAGCTGGTGTCTAGATCCTTGCAGAGGCTCAATCTCAGACTCGGAGAAGTATCTACACTAGTAAAAGACAAAGATGCTAATTGATCATACCTTCACTATGCCCATCAGCCAATCAGAACAGTATGCAAATTAACCCAACAAAGATGGCCGTTAAATTTGCATACTGCAGGCGGGGCGGCATAGCACGAGCCACCGCCCACCTGCCGCCATCCGGGCCTCCCCTGTGTGGCCTGGGGTGGCGGAGCGGGGCAGCGCGAGCTGCCGCCCGCCCCGCTGCCATCCGGGCCTGTCGTCTGCGACCCAGCACTTGATCCAGCCTGCCATCTGCGACCCGGGGAGGCAGGGCAGGCACTGCGGGATCAGGCCTGCCATCTGCCACCCGGGGAGCGGGCTTAAGCCAGCTGGTGGTTATCTCCCGAAGGGTCCCAGACTGTGAGAGGGCACAGGTCGGGTTGAGGGACCCCCCCCCCCCGGCCAGGGCACAAATTTTTGTGCACCGGGCCTCTAGTCTATATATATAAAATCCTGATATGCAAATAGACTGAACAGTGGAACAACCAACCGGTTGCTATGATGTGTGCTGACCACCAGGGGGCAGGCATGGAACATGTTGGGTGTGGGCAGCAGGTGGCAGAGTGCCCAACATGGCGGGCATCAGCCCCAGCGGGATGGTGGAGCAGGTGAGCAGGGGGCGCCAGACCAAGGCTGGGCGCTGGTCGCTGTCATCAGGACGAGCCTCTGGTGGTTACTGAAAATTCTTTGCTCCCGTGCGCCGCAGTCCCACCTGGTGCTCACACCCGCTGCTGGTGCCCAGCACTGGCCCTGATCGCTCAGCACTGTCTGCGGTGAGAGCAGTGGCTGCTGGCCCTGATTGCCCCTCAGGGCTTCTCTACCTCCCCCTGCTCCTGAGGGGTGATTGGGGCAATAGCTGCCACTCGCACCCACTGCTGGCCCCAATTGCTCTGCACCATCAGCAGGTGGGAGCGGTGGTGGGAGCAGGGCTGCTGGGGAGAGGGGACCAGGGGCTGCAGTGGGAGGGGCTGCGCAGGGGCATGAAGGATGGGCCGAGACCCGCCCCGGTGCCCACCGCAGCTTTACGGCCCACAGTTCTTTTCAAGGTGCATGAATTCATGCACTGGGCCCCTAGTTTATCATAACAACAACAACAGAGTGCTTTACATGTATTAACTCTGGTAGCCTGAGTGACCACCCTATGAGGTAAGTATTATTATTATTCCCGTTTTACAGATGAGGCACATAATAAGTTGTATATTTCTTCACAAAGTCCTGGACCCAGGAAAATGGGGGCCAGGACGCCCAGGGGCCATGGCAAAGGCTGATGGCCAAATCCTGCTAGAAAGCAGAGCACATGACATATCTAGGGAATGGCTCATCATCTCCACCCAGATGGTGCTGGAGACGCCAGCAGTGAGTCAGTGATCACAGTGATCATTCAGCTTTCCCACCACAGCCAGGGTGTCCCCAAGCCCCCACAGCAAGTGCCTGTATTCAGGGGGCTGTGTTTCCTGAGACAGGATCCTTAGAAGACTTTTTCAGTTACTACAAACCAGCCTTGCACTCCAGCCCACAAGGTCATCTGAGGCCCTGATGTCTCCCAGCTCCCCTACTTGGGGCATAGAACCTTGGCTCTGGCTACACATTCACAGGCTCTGATGTTAAAGGGAGAGAGGGTGGACATTTGATAGGTTCTTTCTAACTGGCTGTAATCCCAGAAAGGGTGGTGGCCTGCTGGAGAGATGGGCAGCCATCCTCTATGGTGGCCAGGCCCACTGTCTGGCTGGCAACATGCCCACTGTGGGGAACCCAATTGTGAGACCCACCCCAATTGTGAGACCCACCTCCAATTTTCTGGGTGGGGATGTCCACAATCAGGTGAGTGAGGGGTTACTCAAACACAGCTACCTTTATCTGTAGGGTAGTATCTACCAAATACAGAAAGCTGGGGATTTTGGAGACCCTAACCTGTTCCACCTGGAGCTTTTTCCTGAGTCCTGCCAAGAAAGGAGACCTCAGGACCTAGTTGTTCTATTCTTCTGATGTCATCTTGGGCCACCTCTCTACCAGCAGGCCCACTGAATAGATGTGTTGTTCAGATCCCTAAGAGCTGAGGAGTGCCATTAGCACCCCTGATGGGTGGTCACCAGCATGGGGAGGATCCCTGTGCCCTGCCAGGGGAGAGATCAGGAAAGTAAAGCTTTCCCAATGGTCTACAAACCATCTCCCATTTCACCTCAGCCTGCAGTGTATATCTGTGACCTTTGGGGGGCACTGTTGGGTCACAAGATGCTCCAAGAAGCCAGGCCACCATTCCAGTCCCAGCTTTCTGGGGGTGAGAAAGCCCAAAGGAAAACCTGTGGCTTTCTTCCATGTTTGGGATGTTCCTCCATGGTACGAAGGAACTGTCCTAGTCAGTCGTGGAGGCATGGGCTGGGCGCCTCATGCTAGCTGTTGCAAAGAGTAGTGCAGAGAGGCAAGAACAGCAGACTGAAGGGGCCCTAGTTTCATTCCAGGCACCAGATCCTGGCCGATTAGCTGAACCAAACAAGAGGTGAGACCAAAATGCAATACCAAGCAGGTGAGGAGAGGAATCAGACAGGAGGCAGAGGGAAATCTGGATGATATCTTTGCTCTTGGGTCCAGGGGTTTTCTGTTTTAGGAGGGGCTCTTTACCTCAGTGTATGGGGTGGTTAGGCTTGGGTGCAATTGGAGGACTCAACACAGAGCAAGCAGCCCAAACTAGAGATTGGGCATTATGTTTGACACCTCTCTCTCACCTTCCCTCATCCACTTCACCCCCAAGTTCTTCCATTTCTATCTCCTGCATAACTTTTGAGTTTTTCCACTTCTATCAAACCCACTTCTACCTCCATCCTAGTCCAAGCCTCTATCATCTCTTTCCTTGATGACTCTAAGACAGGGTTGCCAGATGCTGGATGCCTAATTAAATTTCAATTTAAATTTTTTGAAATATATTTTTATTGATTTCAGAGAGGAAAGGAGAGATAGAAACATCAATGTTAAGAGAATCATTGATCGGCTGCCTCATGCACGTCCCCCACTGGGTATGCAACCCACAACCCAGGCATATGTTCTGACCAGGAATCAAACCGTGACCATCTGGTTCATAGATCGATGCTCAACCACTGCACCACTCTGGCCAGGCTAAATTTCAATTTTAGATATACAGAAAATATTTTTTAGTACATCCTATACAATATTTGGGCTACACTTATTCTAAAAGTTTTTTTCTATATGAAATGCCTATTTCATAGGCATTCTGTTTTGTTTTGTTTCTAAATCTGGCAACCCTCCCAAGAGTCTCCCCAGTCGTACACTTCTACAACCTATTCTCTACAAAGCTACCGGAATGAACTCACAGAAATTCATGTTTAACCATGTCACTACCCTCCTCAAAGCCCTCCAAGGATTGCCTACCACCCAGGGATCAGGTCCAAGCCCTCCACATGGCACACAAGTCCCTCCATGCCCTGACCACCAGCCAGCTCTCAACTTCATTTCCCACTGTCCTACCAAACCCACCCTATGGCCCCAGCATAGTGTGGGTTGTTTAAGCCACTATGACTGTGGTAGGACAGTGGGAGATGAGTCCCTTACATGTATACCCATGTCTTCACACACCCACCTCTACCATGAAGGCTTTTTTCCCTAAAGAAATCAGTCAGTCATCAAACAACCACCAGCTCTTCTTTCCAAGCTCTTCCTAACATGTCTCCTTTTCCCTCAAGCCAAGCTCGCCCTCCTTGCATCACATAATGATCTTTAAAAGAGCACATTTAACTGTACCAAAATGATCTGTGTGTGTGTCTGCCCCACTAAACTTCAGCCCCCTTCAAGGAAGGGCCCTACTGTTATACATATTTGTACCCACAGTGTACAGCACAGCACCTGACCCACAATAAGGCACTCAATAAATGTGTGAGGCGTGAATGAATCAGTGAATGAATGAGTGAACATAAGTGATTCTAAATTTCCTAAAACCTAGAAAGGCCACTAACAGTGACTGCAGTGATAAAGGAGGACACCAGGGGGCAGAATAACCTTAGTTTTGTGTGGCTTGTTGGGGGAGTGGTACAGAAACATGCCTGTCTGGCACTTGTTTCCTCTCTTCAGTTCCAAGGAGAGTTTTTGTTGGTGTTTTGTTTTTAAATCATGGAAACACAAAACAGGAAGGGACCTTAAGAGACCATACAAACCAGCCCTCTGCTTTCAGGAGGTTAAAAAATTCTTTCCATTTCCATTTAATACCTGCTTTCAGGTAGTAAAAAACATTCTTTGGTTTGTTATAGATCGATCATAGAAAAGTTAGGAGATTTGCCCCAAGTTACTCAGCGACTGAATTATATATAGGCTGTGTGGCCTTGGATAAGCCACTTCCTATCTCTGAACCTCAGTTTCTTCAGATATTAAGTAGAGATGATAACACCTCCTTCGGGATCTGAGTGGATCAGATGAGATAGAATATAAAAAATGTGAGCTAGCAGAGGGCTTCCTAGGTGGAGGTATACAATCAATATTGGTTATGGCTACTGTTATTAGGAGATCAGCAGGCATTACAAAGGGAAAGGGGAGTCAGGGAAGGTTTCTTGGGGGGGGGGGAGATTAAACTTGATCTTGACTTTGAAAGAGGAGAATTTGAAAGGATTTGGAAGGTCAGATAGAAGAAGATGCTTGTAGGTAAGTCTTGCCAAGCATTAAAAACAAACAAAAAACACGAAGGCCCCAAAGTTCACTTCCATCCTCCCTCATGGATGGTCCAAACAAAGGCCATGTGGGTTGCCTGGCCCCAGAAGCGCATACCAGTGAGAAGTCACAGGGAAACTGAAGTGGTGAGATGGCCCTCCTGTCCTCCATGAAATTCAAACCTCCTCACAGCAGGGGAGGGCTAATCCTGGACCAAGCTGTGTGGTCTGCCTCCAATTTGTGACTCGGGGTGGCCCCCAGAGGCCCTGGGTCTAACTCCCCACCCTCCCCTGATAATTGGTCCTTAAGAATGTGCTTCCTGGTTGTCCCTGGATAAATGAGTGTCACCCGTTCCAGGGAATTAGTCTGCATTTCAATGGGAGCTTTGCGGAGACAATGCCTTCCCTCCCAAAGCTTCCCAACTTTTGAGCAGCACGAGCTCTTGCTTTCTTACTTGAAACTTGAATGGATTCCTTGAGCAGTTTATATCTTCATTGTTGGCTGAATCCCAGGACCCAGGAAGCACAGTTTACTTCTGTCTGAATACACAAAGCTCCCTGGGTCCACACTCAATCTCTCAGGCAAGCAGGAACAGAGGGAGAACAGCTGGTGGTGCCCATCTACTTTGGCTCTTGTTTGGACAAACATGGTATACATGTCCTTTCTCTGCTACTGTGCATTGGTCAGGATTGACTAGGTTATGCTGCAATAACACAGAAAGCCAGAAATCTCAGTTGTTGAACACCAGAAAGTCTTATTGCCTTTCACACAAAGTCTAATGCAAGGTGGACGACAGATAGCTGGGCTATGGGAATGTGTGGTCGCCAAGATCTCCACAGCAGGGAAGAGAGAAATGGGGAAACTTTGTCTTAATCAGCTGGGGCTGCCATGACAAAATATCACAGCCATGGTGGCTTAAACAATAGAAATGCATTTTTTATCTTACAGTTCTGGAGGTAGGGAAGGCCAAGATCAAGGTGCCAGCCAATTCAGTTCCTGGTGAGAGCTCTCTTCCTGGCTTTCAGATAGTCATCTTCTCACTGAGTCCTCACATGGCAGAGTGAGCTCTCTAATGTCTCCTCTTATAAGGTCACCAATCCTATCAGACCAGGGTCCTACTTTCATGACCTCGTTTAACCTTAAGTACTTCCTTAATCCAAATGCAGCCACACTGAAAGTTAGGGTCTCAACAGATGAATTTGGGAGGTTGAATGGGGGGCAGGCATACAATTCACCAGCTCTTAACTGCCTCAGCTCAGAAATGGTGCACATTACTTCTGATGACTCATCTTTGTTCAGAATTTATCACATGGCCCAAACTTAACTGCAAGAGCGACTAGGAAATGTAAGGGAACAAATGGATTTCTGTATAGCCAATCTTTGCCACACACTCTCTTCTGGGCTGAGTCTTGTTAAAGAAGGAAAGTCTTCAAGGTCAGAACAACAGCTCTGAGAAATAGGTAGGAAACACACACGACTGGGACTGCTTGTCAGGCGGTTCAAGGAGTCAAGACCTGGAACCTGATTCTGAATAGGATTCTAGGGGGTGGCAGTGGGGGTGGGAAGGTAGGACACTTGTCTCAGGATGTGAACACAAATATTTCATCACAGATGTATCAATAGATGCTCAAGAAATTCAAATGAATTGGGCAGAGACCAGGCTTTTGATTCAATTTTTAAAAATTGACATATTGATTGTTCTCCCCCCCCCCCAAAAAAAGCTCTCATTCTTTTTTTTTAATCTTTTTCCACTACATATCAACATGAGCAAGGCTAACCAAGTGCTGTCAAATTGGATTCTTCAGGAACCTGCTTCAAGATAATCCTGCCCGGTGGGCTGCACAGCCATGGTTGATTTCTAACTTGCTGGAGAGTCTGTTCTTTTAAACAGATGATTTCTGTTCATTTGGGAGGCAAATATCACCAACTCAGCCCAGCCTCCATGTGGACAAATTCAAAGTTTGAATTGGTGAGGTCGAAAATAGAGAGGTTTTGCTGTTCTGAACTGTCCATAACCATGATGGGAGCAGGCATGACTGGATGCCACATCTTTCCTCCATTTCCATAGCATGTAGGTAATTGAGCAATATGTTTAGACAGGTTGTTTTAGGGAAAGATTTTGGTCATCTGAGGTTGCTCTTTAATGACCTACCATACTGTGGCTTATAGGGCCTGCCTACTGCTCTGACCTCACCTCTTTGCCTAATAACTCGGGCACAATGGCTTCCACTGTGTTCCAAGAGACACCCCCCCCCCCAAGTGCTTTGATGCCCTGCACTTGCTGTTCCTCTGTTCTAGAATGTTCTTCTCCCAAACCTTGCAGCCTGCTTCCTCTTCATCTTTCTGATCTCAGCCCAAATGCCGCCATCTCATACAGGCCTGATTACCCATGTAAAGTCTCCCAGCCATCCACCTACACATTTACTCATTATCATCACCCAATTTATTTCTTTGGTAACAATGATCACAGTCTGCACCTACCTGTTTCGATGACTTATTTACTTCTGAATGGCTTGGAAGTGATTAATCAGGGCTGGACTTACTAGACTGTGATTTTCCCAGGGGAAATAGGGACTAAGGTTTCTATATCCTTGATCTGCCCTACAGAGTCTGTTCTTTTAAACAGGTGAATTTGGGAGGGACATTGACAACTCGTGTTTAGCAATATTTGAGTCCTAAAGTAGCAGGAGAGTTACTAAAGCCTTGGGTGGAAGTCACACATGATATATAATTGAGCGCCTGCTGTGTATACATGTAACACTCACTATGCTCTAGGGCTCTAGGCAGCCTTGGTCCTTGCTTTGCCTTCATGGAGCTTGCAGTTCCTGTGGAAGACACATAACTCAAATAATTACACTACATACTCCTACTCATCATCATCATCATCATCATCATCATCATCATTATACTGATAGCAGTAATAATAGTTAACTCATGTTGTGCTTACATATTTTGTTCTGTGCATAGGGTAGGGGGATATGAATCCTTTCCTATGGAGACACTTGCCATCTAGAAATAACAATACAAATAATAAGTGACATTTATATAGTGCTTGTTCTGTACCACACATTGTTCCAAGCACCTTACATCTATTAAATCATTTAAGCCTCACAGAGACCCTATGAGGTAGGCACCATTTTTGTTCCCATTTTTACAAACAAGGATACTGGGGCTCAGAATGGCCAAGTAAGCTGCTTAAGGTAACACAGCCAGTGTGAAAGAAGCTATTATTAGCCACTAACCAGGGAATTCCCCTGTTTTTGTTGTGGCTGTTGTTGACCTCGGTTGCTTAGGAAGTGTTATATCAACTCCTACTGCAGTTTAGATCCTGTTTGCTGATAGTGCTGATAAACAAACAATGCTGTAAGAGAGCCGTGTTTGCCCAGAGCATTGCTGAATTTTCTCATTGATTTTTTATGTGATTGAATAGCTTTGAACCTGAGTCAGTGAGGTCCTTCCTGAAGAGTGGGGCTTGCAGTAACTGATCTTGGCAGGGAAGTCATGATTATAAGAATTTTTCTTTGTTCTAAGTTAGGCTCTCACACTGGCCAGCTTAATGGCTATGTTCCCAAATGCCATGCCTCTCCCTCAGGAATGGCTGAGGGCATAACAATGTAAATATCACATTCTGTATAGTGCTCAAAAGAATTGAAATCAGTGAATTCATTCACTCAACAAATTCTTCTTGAGTGGCAACTATGTTTAAGGTACTATTTTTGGAATTGGGACTACTGCAGTGAGCAAAAGAGTTTGCTTTCACGGTCCATACAATGTGATAGAGACAGACAATAAAGAAAATTAATAGGTAAAATATGACATTTAATGATAAAATGCTCCTGGAGAGAAAGAAAACATTGAAGGAGAATAGGGAAAACTGGGGATGGGTGCAACTTTAAGTAGGGTGGACGGAGTAGGCCTCATTGAGAAAAGGACTCATGAGCAAAGATCTGAAGGAGGTGAGGGTGTTCCTACAGCCTGGCTGAAGGCCCTTATATACACAAGTCCTTGGGCATTGGCCTGGCTTGCCAGTGCCTAGTAGGTGGATCTCCTCTCTTTGACTTTATGTTCGGCAACTGTTGGCACAAGCAGTTCTGATCAAGGACACCCACTCTCCAGGTACCCACTCACTCTGCCAGGGCTCTGGAAACTGCTGTGCTGAAATGATACCACCCCCATGCCCCTCTTGCAACCGAAGGAGCAGGTGGGCAATTGCAAGAGTCTCAAATAGGCAACCCCCCTCTCCAGAACGTTATCAGTTCCCTGTGAGACCCTCAGCTGATGTCTGTCCTTTTAGCTCTGTATTTTTAGTGTGAAGGCAGTCCTGACATAGACCCTCCTTCCTCCAACCCCCAGAAACCTGTGTTCTGTAGAGTCACCTTCCTGCTGGGGGTTACAACATTTACACTAAAGTGGTTTCCAAAGTCCTGGATGTACGTGTGCGTGCACATGTGCATACGTTTATGCACTGGAAAGGGAGCTGTATCTCAGACCTTCACATTTCATCAATTCATGTCTTTTGCTTTGAGCACGGGACTAATGATGTCATAGTTATGGGTTCCAGTTTCTTTTATTCATTCAACACTATAAGATAGGGCTATGAGTCTTACTCTAGCATCAGGTTGACTTGAACTTGAGTACAGTCCTCCCCCCTCATCTGTAGGGGACATGTTCCAAGATCCCAGTGAATGCCTGAAACCACAGATAGTACCGAGCCTTATGTGTACTGTTTTTTCTTGTACATACATACCTACAATAAAGTTTAATTTATATTAACAACAATAATTAATAATAAAATAGAACAATTGTAAAAATATACTATAATAAAATTAAGTGAATGTGGTCTCTCTGTGTGGTAACCCATCTAATAACTGAGCCAGCTACTAAGTGACTAATGGGTGGGTATCATATGCAACAGGATCTGCTGGGCAAAGGGATGATTCATGTCCCAGGTGGGATGGAGTAGGACAGTGCAAGATTTCATCATGGTACAACAGCATGAAATTTAGAACTTATGAATTTTTTATTTCTGGAATTTTCCCTTGAATATTTTCAGACTGTGGTTGACCATGGGTAACTGAAACTGTGGAAAGCAAAACCGCAGACAGGGGGGACTACTGTACTAGTCCATCCATATACTTGTTCTATGATCTGAGACAGGTCATGATTAACCTCTCTGAGTAGGCATTTTCTGTAAAATGAGACTAAAAGGCAACGCTTTCCTCATAGGGCTGTCAATATTAAATGAGATAGTCTTTGCAAGGTGCCTAACACAGAGCCTGACACATAGCAGGGGATCCACAAATGGCAGCTGTCATTCCTATTAATTAGCAAGGACTTACTGAGCAAGCACTGTGTGCTGGACACTGTACTAGGTGTGGGAGAGTTTGGGGGAAGAATTCAGAGATGAGTCAAAGGCCAACTTGGCTCCATTCCCCACCCAGCCCCCAGTCCAGCCATCTCATCCATGAGACCTTACAGTTGGGTGTGCAAGCGCCTGGTGTGGGTCCCACAGAGTCCAGGAGGAGAGTATCATTGGCTCAGTGTACCACCCATGCCCCCATCCTCCCCACTCCCACCACTGCTAGAACCACAACTGAGTGTGAGTGCAAGGCCACAGGCAGAGCAGGGCGTGCATTTCCAGGTGTATATGGGACAGGGGGTGGGGCGCCAATGCTGTGTAGATTTTAACTGGGTCTCTGCTTTAGTTTCCCCTCCTCAGCTTCTCAGCCACTGGCAATTTGTCATCACTATCTACCTTTTATTCGGAAGTGGCTTGCTCTCCTCATCAGAGACTTCCTATCATCTTCGTGCCCTTTTCTTTTTTGCCACCTGCCCACTCCCTGATTTTACACTCTCTGATTCCTGGTCTCAGTCACTACTAGCCTCAGTGGTCAGTGGATCCCTCATGTTAATGGGGAGGCTCATTGGATGTCTTACCAGCTTACAGGGCATGATCAGCCCCTTGTTGGGAAGAGGAGGGAGGGGAAAGAGAGTAAGAAAAAAGAGGATTTTGCCTCTTCCCTGGCTGATGGAGAATATCATCTCCTGCAGGAGAGAAGGAAACCCAGTGTAAAACTATGCAGCCTATACTTTATGTTGTGGAAGAAGAGGATAACAACAGTGAGAACCAGGGTGGAGGAAGTGGGACTGGGGCTGGACTTTGAATGAGAGGAAGGATTGGGATGTGGTGGGCAGATTCAATTCCCACCAGGTGGGATGCAATCAGTTGTCTGAGAGCTGGTAACAGGGACCAGTAAGCAGTGAGGAGTGAAGGAGGACAAGAGGTAAACCATACAGGTGGGGGTCAGAGGTGGCAGCAGAAGAAAGGTACAGAAGGGCCTTTGGCTAGACAGTTGCAGAAGCCGTGTGGGCAGGCCTTTTTCTCCAAGCTTTATTCTGTCCTTTTTTAGTCTACATTTTTGGTACCACTCCCCCTACCCTTTTCCTTCTTTGGGTCTCTCTGTGGTCCTCCTCCCTTTCTTTCAAGTCTCAGTTATTTCATATGCAAACTAAGGGTTCTCCTCCTGGAGGCCGGTGGTGTCACCTCTCCTGCTTTCCATTTCAGTTCTGAAATCAGATTCAGTAAGAACTGGTGCCTAAGGGCTGCTCTCCATGGCCTTGGCCCTGTTGGCACTGCAGATGTTTGTTCCAGAGTGGAAGCATGAGGGGCCAAGCCTTGGGTGTCCTGTTCTTATTTGTTGTGGATTGTTTCACTTCTCACCCAGGCTGGAGATGGGCGAGAATGCCAAGACTAGGAGTTGCTTTTCTTCCAGAATCAAATGGCTTCCTCTCAGCACCAGATTGTTTAAGATGAGATGGAAGCCAAAAGATATCTTTGATGTTGTTCAATTGAGAAATCCATCAGGTGGGATCGAGGTTGGAAATGCCAGAGTGAATGGCTCCATCCGTGGTAGCTTGTTGGCGGGAGTGCTGCCTGGACTTGGGTTTTTTTATGACAAACATTCCCTAATATAAACACAGGCATAGCAGGGAATAACAACATTCAGTCCCCAAACAAACAAAACAGGAATAGGACCTGCCTTACATGGGTGATGGCTCTCATTGCAATGATGCAGCTCAAGGGGCCTTCACTGTGGAATTTCCTGCCTTGAACGTGATGGATTTTCCATTCTTGTCCCTGAGTGAACACTGGCTTTAGAGCTTAGTAGATGACAGTAGGGCTGGGCAGGCTTCCCTGGAAATGGGCAGCACTGTCTCAGCCGGGTCTGAGGGGCACACCTCCCTTCTTGAGGCAGGCCTGGAATGAATGCTGCTACTGTACCCCTCAAAGTGTCATGAGACGCATTGCCCCCAAATGCATGAAAACTTAGTTTGAAACCACCTTCCTTCTGTATCCCATCTTGGACTACTCCTCTTCATGCACCAAACACTCCAGCCATAAAAGACTAGTCTCTGCTTTTCATGAGGAAGCCATGCTTTCTTGCATCCTCTCTGCTTACTCTATTCCTTGGACCACTCTGACCCCTCACCCCCCACCATTTTTGCCCATCCAAGAGGCAGTATAGTATAGTGGTTATGAGCATAGACTGTCTAGGTTTGATTCTAGATTCCATTGCTTGCCATCTGTATGGCCTTGGACAAGTCAGTTAACCTCTCTGTGCCTCCATTTTTATATCTGTTAACTTGGGGGAGATAAAGGCTCTTACTTCCCTGGATCGTGGTTAGCCTTAAATGAGTTACTATTTGTAGTGCACCTAGGAGAGTATCTGGTACATAGCAAACACTATATAAAGTATTAAGAATTAATATCCAAATCCTACCCCTTTTCAAACTTCTGCTCAAATGCAGTCTTCCTGATCCATCCAACTGGAAATGCTTTCTCCTTAGCTTCCCATGGTCTTTTGGCTGGATTTGTCCTGGAAAACTAACTACTTGGTGTCATAACAATGTATGCACAGGCATCAGCTACCTGAGGGCTGGGACCACTTCTGTAACTTCCACAGGACCTTACACCCAGTAGGTGCTAAATAGATCCTTGGTGAATGATTGAATGGAGTTGAGAAGGGGGGATAACAGGACCCAGGGGGAGAGCACAGCTGCTCTTCAGTCATGGCTGGCCTCCCCATGAGAAGGTGAGGGACCCATCACCAGCAAATTATGATCAGGCCTTCCTCGTGAGCATGGGCAAACCTATGGCACAAGTCCACAGGGGATAGCGTGGAGGGATGCACCAAGCAGCCTCCACCATGTTGACACCCTGGACCACATATGGGCTGCTCTATGCCCACTCTAATCCTAGGATTCTCAGTCTACAGTATGGCCAGATCAATCAGGAACTCCGAGCCAAACCCTATACATTTCTTTTCCTCGAAATGCAACCTACTGCTCCCCTTCCCACACAATTGGCCCAGTTCCTGCTGACCTTGGGCCTCTAGATGCTGCCCATTTTCCTTCCCTCCTTTCCCTCTTGGCCAGGGATTGTGGACACATCCAGCACCTTTTGAGTCAGGCCCATCGTCTATTGAGGCCGGATTTGAGCCTTAACAGGGTGCTGAGCTATATTCTAGGTGGCCCCAAGCTCTCCCATATACCTTTAACTGCTATATTCCTATTTTTGTTCTTTGCCTGTGCCATCTCTTGCTGAAATGATTTCTCTGTGGGATTTTTTGTATACTTCACAGCATGTAGTATGGTGGGAGTGAAGGTTGACCTTGCACATAGTAAAGACTTCCTTAATTCTTTTTTGTTCAATTGCTAAATTAAGGGGTGGGAGGAGGGAAATAAAGCTATAGTCACTCTGATAATATTCTTCTTAACTTTTAAACTTCTGATCATATTAGTGTATGCCAGAGTTACCAGGGTCCTACATGCCCCTTGAGATCTAAATGACGTTGCTTTGAGCTCCTCTCCACCTCTGTGCCCTAACCCATGTAAGTCAAGAGCCCTGTCCAAGGTATTTGTGAATTTCATGGGGTGGAGGAATTGGGAAGATTTATATTATTGTGACCTTCTGTGATCCCAGGTTCCTGCAGCTTTAGGCATGATCTTTGCTTTCATCACATTGACCACAGCATGACACCTAGAGCCTTCCTTGGTTCCCTGAGAATAGTCTACTGAAGGTCTGTGGTGGGTGGAGTCCTGGGTAGGGGGTCACATCACATACAGCTCACAGACTTCCTACATCTCTTCAGCTCCTCTGTGCCTCTTTTCCTCTGCTCCTTACCATTTCCCTCCAGGCTTTCTGAGGTTGCTGCAAATGTTCACCCCTCCCTGAAATCTACTCTCAAGAACTTAGCTAAGTATTTTTACCAACATAGTTAGTTCTTGCCCTGTGGATTCTTGTCATTAGCAATACATTTTTTTCCATCTCATTACATAAGTAAGTTCCTTCCCCTCTCTGGGTCTCAGTTTTATGATCTGTATATTGGACTAGAATCACTAGATCAGCCCTGTCCAATAGAAATATAGTGCAAGCCGGTGTGCTCTCCTTCCCAGGAGCATGCTCTCGCCTCTACCATCCCCTCCTTCCACTATAGGCGTGCATCTCCTAAACTCTAAGGGACCCCACGAGGCTTGCAACCAGGGAGCAATGGGCAGGAGCAGTTACAAACTCCCTGACCCTGTCCCCAAGGCCCCCTTTTCTCTGACTTCTTAGTGAACCAAAGCAGAGCAGCCTGGGCTCACTTCCCCAGCCCTTCATCGTTTCACTGTCCCCAACTTTAATAAACGTCCTCTAAAATAAAAAAAAAGAAATATAATGCAAGCCATATATGTAATTTTAAATTTTCTAATAGCCACATGGAAAAAAATAAACAGGTATAATTAGTTCATATTTACCCTCTCAGGTACCAATGGAGGAGCTACTAAAGAATTTTTAACATTATTGAGGTATGATTGACATAATGAACTGCGCATATTTAAGGTGTACAGTTTAAGTTTTGACATGTATACACCTGTGAAACCATTCTCACAATTGAGATAGTGAAGATATCTGTCACCCTCCAAAGTGTCCTGTGTCCCTTTGAAATTGTGTTTAATATTATATTTTATTTAACTCAATATATAAAAATACTATTGTCATTTCTACATGTATTCAATTTGAAAATTATTAATAAGTTATTTAACATCTTTTAAAAATATTTTTATTGGTTTCATAGGGGAACGGGGAGGGAGAGAGCGATAGTAACATCAATGATGGGAAGAAATCATTGATTGGCTGCCTCCTGCCCGCCCCACACTGGGGATTCAGCCTGCAACCCAGCCATGTACCCTGACCAGGAATTGAACCGTGACCTCCTGGTTCATAGGTTGACGCTCAACCACTGAGCCACGGCAGCTGGGCAGTTATTCAGCATTTTTATACTAAGTTTTCAAATTCTGGTGTGTTTTACACTGATGGTGGGTCTTGTTTCACACTAGCCACATTTCAAGTGTTTCATAGTGACATGTGGCTGCTAGTGACTGTTTTGGACCACATATATCTACACGATCTCCGAGCACCCTTCACGCTCTCTCACTGAAGGGCTCCCATGTCTGGACCTCTTTCACACATCTGAAGTGTGTCATCATCTTTCATCTTCAGACTCCACAGCGCTCCTATCTGAATGGTCTCCAGGTTTGCGTTATGTACCTAGGGGGTAGTGAGCAGGCTGCCTTCCTGCATTCAAGGTGGCTTGAACCAAGCTGATGCTGCTGTGTGCACAGCCCTGGTGCTCGCTCCTGTGCAACTTGCCATCTGGACCCACAATCACCCCACCCCAGCTGAGACATCCAGGGGAGGGCCGCTCATTGGGACCCCTCTTAGGCAATTGAATTCCAGAGCATGCTCTGTATGGGGCCATTCTGTCAACAACAGAGTTAGGCAGATTGGTTGTGAGGTATTACTAATCAAGTACGGAAGTTCATAAATGAGTGACTTTAAAAAAATATGTTTTTATTGATTTCAGAGAGGAAGGGAGAGGGAGAGAGATAGAGACATCAATGATGAGAGAATCATTGATCAGCTGCCTCCTGCATGCCCCACACTGGGGATCGAGCCAGCAACCCAGGTATGAGCCCTGACCGGGAATCAAACCATGGACTCCTGGTTCATAGGTCGATGCTCAACCACTGAGCCACACTGGCCAGGCAAGTGACTTTTTATTACAAACAATGTTGGATTAAGGATTATCCCTATGATCAATAAGAATGGAGCCAGACTTCTCCCTAAACAAGGTCGCTTTCATTCCAGGAGGCCTTCTTAGATGGGAGAGGAAGGGCAGGTAATAGCTTCTGTGCTGGGAGTCGCACATGACTCCTCACCTGTCTTTCCTACGTGGAACCCTTGAGCAGCCATTAAGGATCACTAATAGGTATGGCCGTGGTAACTACAAATGTGGGGTGGGAGTTGTCACAACCCGAGTATGTCAGTGGCAGCACACCTGGAGTATGCTGCATGCAAAAAAGATTGAGAAGTCCTGGAACAGGGCACTAGGGTGGGATAGGCTGTCCAGAGTGAGGGGCCGCTGGGGCCTGGTGCCATTCACTGAGGCACAGATGCAAGACATGGAAACTGAGCGATGGCCAGCAGGACTGTGCTGGGTGGGCCCCAGTGAAAGGGCAAGAGAGCAAGAATATCTTCCAGACGCTAACACTCAGAACCGGTCCCTCTTTGGGCAAAGGAAGCATAAGCCTAGGATCAGGCAGCAAAAGAGCTGTAGACAATCACCTTAGACTAGCCCAGCCTTCCTTCAGGCCCAAGGGGCGCCCTGCCATGGGTTGAGGGAGCTGCCTGACTTCTTCAGGGACAGGGAGAGAGGCTGGGAGTGGGGGCTGACTGGGGCCCTACAGCTCCCAACCTCTAGGACAGCCATGTGGGGCTAGAGGGAAGCTGCATCTTTTGCTTTTGCAGCTGCAGCGGCAGTGAAGAAAGCGGGAGGGCATCCTGAGGCGGGAAATGCCTATCAGTGTCATCCCCAGCTGCTTCCGGCTTCCTCCTTCAAGGATCCCGCAGCTCCTCTGTATCCACGCCAACCTCTCTCCTGCCCTGAGTTCTGGCAGGCAGCTGTGCGCCCGCTCAGGGCCCACGTCACAGGTCCACTGAGGGGCTGTCAGCTCCCCATTGTTCTCAGGGTTTCTCCGGCATTCCTTTGGCTCATGAAAGGAAATGCCTGAAGCTTCCCCCAGCTTCTCAGAGATGCTTGCCCCCTCAAGGGACACTGCCTGAGTGGGTCTGGCTAGGCTGGTACACCTGCTGGAGGCCAAAGACCAAATCTGAGAGGTTAATTAGGCCTCTGTTTCATGGACTCACCCTAAAGGCTCCAGAAGGGCAGCTTTTCCTTCTCCCTCCTGAGCATATGCAGTTACCCCACAGTTATACACACAGCCACACTCCCTATTCCCATCCTACTCATTTCCACACTGTTCCACACATGCCTTCATATGCACAGCCCCATTCTTCTAGGGAAGCTGTCAGGTGTGGCAGGGGCAGAAGCTACTTTTGCTGTGGGCATGAACTGAGACTCTTCCAGAAAGCCTTCCCTGGCAACCCTATGTGGAACTCTTGAACAGCCATTAAGGATCATTGATAGGTGTGGCTGTGATAACTACACATGTGGGATGGGAGTTGTCACAACCTGAGTATGTCAGTGGCAAACCTGGAGTGGCAAACCTTACTGAGCGGAAGCTGTCCCTACCCCGACTCCTCAATTACTATGTGCCAGGCTCAAAAGCCCTGCCCTCTTGGAGTTTATATTCCAGTGTGCAGAGAAGACAACAAGTAAATGAACAAGTAAAATGTATACTATGATGCATTGTCATAAGTGCTATGGAGAAAAAATAAAGGACAAAATGGGAAGACTGAGTAAGGAGAGGGTTTGCAATTTTACTTTATTTTTTAAAAATATGTTTTTATTGATATTTATTTATTTATTTAGAGAAAGAGGAAAGGAGAAGGACAGAGAGAAATATCTATCTGCTTCCTCACTACTGGGGAATCAAGCCCACAACCCAGGCATGTGCCCTGACTGGGAATCAAACCAGGGGCCTCTAGGTGCATGGGACGATGCTCAACCAACTGAGCCACACAGGCCAGGGCTGAGAGTTTGCAATTTTAAATATAGTGGGTAGGGAAAGCTTTATTGGAAAATTGACATTTAGGCACATACTAAAGAATATGAGGAACTAGGCCATGATGATATCCAGGAGAACATTTCAGAACAAGTGCAAAGGCCCTGTGGTAGGAATGTGCCTGGAATGAGCAAGGAGTAACAAGGAGGCCAGTGTATTTGGAGTGGAGGACTCAAAGGAGAAGCAGTAGTAGGTGAGACTGAAGATGTAATGCAGGCCAGATCCTGCAGGACCTTATTTGCTATTGTAATGAGGGAGATGGGAGCTCCTGGAGGGTTCTAAGAAGAGGCCTGACAGGATCTTAGATGGTAAAGAATTATTCCAGCTGCTGTTTTGACAACAGACTGTAGGGAAAATAAGGGCAGACCCAGGGACACCAGTTAGGCGCTTCTTGAAATAATCCAGGTGAAAGATGATGGTGTCTTAAGCTACAGTGGTAATAGTGGAGGTGGTGAGATGTGGGAAGAATCTAGATATATTTTAAAGGTAGAGTTGACAGGATTTGTTGATAGATTAGATGGGAGGGAGTGAAAGAAATAAAAGAATTGAGGAGGACTTAAAAAGGTTCACAACTGAGCCACTTTGGGGTTGCCATTTACTGCAGGGAGGTACAGAATCAGGTTTTTACTGGACTAGGGTAGAGAACCCGGCACTCAGTTATGGCCGTATTAGGCTTGAGAAAATTATCTGACATCCAAATGGAGCCGTGAGTGGGCAGCTGGGTACATGAGTCTGGAAGTGAGAAGAGAGACCTATACCTTTCCCATGCACGTTTTTATGCTTTTATGGTGCATTGTGTCTATAAACAATTTCTAGGATTGCTTTATGAGTGTTTAAATTTTATATAAATAATGGTAATACCATGTACATATCTTTTTGCAACTTGCTCTTTTTGCTCAACATTATGTTTTGGAGATTTATCATGTTGAAACATATAGTTCTTTCTATTCAACTCTATAAGTATTTCACTGTATAATTATGTCCTAATTTATGTTGCCATTCCCCCTATTAATAATAGATTTAGGTTGTATGGATTTCTGGATGTTTTTATTCTTCCATGGAGTGTGATGCAATGCTTTCTGGTGCTAGGCCCACAGATACTAAATGATTGAGTATTTCTGTTCACCTCTACCTGTGTGTCTGGAATTACCAATTCCCACACACTAGGGAACAAACTATATCTGTTGATTTCATTGTGCCCTATTCACTAAGCTGGGCCCAACCACTTTTCTCCCTGATGGTATTTATTTGGTTAGCCACATAGCTCAGACTGCAGGAAAGTAACGGCCATGATTCGCACTTTTTCAAGTTACCCCAAAACTTAATGGCTTAAAACCATGAGCATTTATCTCATGGTTTGTGTGGATCAGAAATGGGGTGTGGACCGTCTGTCTTGGGGTCTCTCACAGGCTGTAGTCAAGGTGTTGCCAAGGGCTGCAAGCACCTAAAGACTCAAGTGCTGGAGGATCTCTTCCAGCTCACTCACAAGACTATTGGCGGGAACCTGCAGGTGCTAACTGGCTGTTGAACTGAAAGCTTCATTTCTTGCCAGCTGTCAGCCACCCTCAGTTCCTTGCCATGTGGAACTCTCCATAGAGCAGCTCGCAACAAGGCAGCCGGCTTCCACAGCACAAGTGAGAGATGGTGAGAGTGCAAGAAAGACAAGAGTCACAGTCTTACAATCTAATTTTGGAAAAGACAGCCTATCACCTTTGCCATATTCTATTCGTATGAAGCCAGTCACTAGGTGCAGTCCACGCACTGGGAGAGGGATTAGACAAGGGAATACCAGGAGGCTGGGATCATGGAGATCCTCATAGAGGCTGCATACCACAGAAACCAGAGGGCTTAGGTGGGGACAAGATCAATGGAATCAAATGCCTACAGAGACATCAAGGAGGGTGGAGGGTGAGGAAGTAAAAGCCAGAGAGCAGGAATAGGAGGATGGATGGACTATGGGCTGAGAAAATGAAGGCATCTAACAGAGAGCATTTGTCTCAGAACTTTGGCGGTGAAAGTAAAGCGTATGTCAGTGGAGCGACATGTCAGTGGAAGGACAGGGAATCTCAGAGCACATTTTAAGGCCAAGGGGAAGGAGCCAGTGTGGAGCCAGACCCCTAGGACAGGAGGAAGGGCATCCTGTCATCTACCGCTGAGTGCACTCTAGGTTACAATTACTTTTACATATACATTCCTATTTGATCCTCATGTCAACCCGGTGAGGCTGTTAACAGAGGTTATAACATCATCCCCATTTACAGATGAGGAAACAGGTGCAGAGTAGGGAAGTGGCTTTCCCACGATCAGATAGCCAATGTCTGAACCAAGACTAGAATTCAGGTATTCTGTCTCCCGGTGTTTCAAGTTCAGTGCTGGTTCCTCACTAGGCCCAACACTTTCAGCATGCTATTCCGCTGCTCAAGAACCAATCTGGCTCCCTTGTGTCTATGAAATTAGGGACCTCTCCTCACCTCAAGGGGCCTGAATGAAGGACTATAGTTTCAGTTTAAGGCAGGGCGAACCACAGCTGGAAAGCAGTAAGAATTCCTTGAAGGTCAAGGGTCAGTAACTCAAATAGGGTGGCTTTGGGGTGTGAGGAGGTGTATGGAAGACCCTACAGGGTGGTCTGGTGAGATATATGCCTCTGAGTCCATGGAACTCTGTTTGGACCCAATGAGGGTATGTGTGCAGGATTGCTGCTAAGTCTACATGCACCAAGCAAGGCCTCGAAGGGGCGGCACACGGCCCGGGAGGCTGACTTTCACTACAGAGGAGCTGTCCCCGTGATTCCCTCTCCCAGCCACTCAGCATCACTGGCTCTGCAGGCAGCTGACAAGTCCAGTGAAGGAGTTTCCATCCAGGTCTAGAAGGCGCCAGTGAGATCTGGGCAGCTGCTTTTATCCAACCTTGCCACGGCCTGTCTTCCCCTTTCAGAGGGAGCCTGACCCCCTTTGGGCAACATTCGGAAACTCACTGGAGAGATGGCGGTGTCCCTTCTGAGACTCCCTGCCTCGGGCCCCAGCCTGCCCCCCACCATGGCCTTAGCCCTTTCCCATGAAACCTAGAGCACCTTGAGCCTGGGGGCGGTGTCTCTCCTGACAGGCAGGGGATCCAAGCCCTTTGTGAGCCGCAGGACATGCACAACTTACCCTGACATTGAGACAAGGAGTCAATGACAACCTACGGGTCACCTGGAACAACCTGAGCTACAGGATTCTGGAGACCTTCTAGAGCCTCATTTTTTTTAGATAAGAAAATTGAGGTACAGAAGATGGAGGGTGTTGGTCCAAGATCTCAAAGCTACTGAATGGCTGAGAAGGGGGGGAGCATAGTTTGAGGAAGACTTGATGCTAAGGAAGAAAAGACTGCTGTGCACCTAAGGCAGGAGTTCTGAGCAAAGTGTAAAGAAGTTGATCAAAGCAATGTGAGAAGGCTTGGAAGTGGCACACAGTAGGTATTTGACAAATGTATCATAAATAATAAAAACAATTGTTGCTGCAGAAGTAGGGGGAGGGACCAGGCCACAGAGCTAGAAAACTCTGCCCTCTCTGGGTCCTGCCTGGTCCAAATCAGTGAGATTTGAATAGCCAGTTGGAGCTTTCTTCCCATGTGACCCAACTCTGATCAGAAAGTGGGGTGGTGGTAAGGGGGGGCGGGAATTGGAGGAAGGGAAGTCCCACTCTTACTTGGGATAAAGAACCCTACCCCCTTGTCTTCCCTTTCAATTTTCTTGAGTGTGAACTTGGTACCAAGCAGTATCACACACACACACACACACGATCCCCTATGAAGCAGGCACTATCAACACTTCTATTTAAAGTTCAGGAAACAGCTAGTAAGTGACCATTTGGTTTTAATGCCCATGCACCTAACCAGTAGACTACACTGCCTTTTGGCTGAGAAGGGCAGCTTGTAATGGAGCTGCTGCCTCTGATGGTGACATAACAGGACATGATTTGGGGTTGCCAAAGTCCTGCACACTTGCACACAACCTCTACATGTCATGGGGCCTGAGGTGCTCCAATAAACAGCCTAGTAAGCCATTAGCTACAATGAAGGTCTTGACATGAGTCTCAGAGCTCTGTAAGGACAGCAGGGACCTAAGGAGACTGCACCATGGTGGGAATGTTTTAAAAATAAAGGAGGAAGAATGTACAGGGCAGCCTGTCTTTCTCTCTATTCACTTAATACTTATTAAGCACCTATTATGTGCCTGTGCAGGGGCCTGGGGCTACAGGAATGAGCCAGAGAAGCCTGTCCCTGCAGTCCCAGAGCTCACAATCTAGAGAGGGAGAGCAATTAGCAGTCACACTAAAGTGTGATGGGGTCAGTAGGGGGTCAGTGAGAGGGTTGTGGGGGCACCAAAGAGGGACCAAACCTAGGTCTAGTCCAACCCTGGTCTACTGTGCCAGGGAGAGACTCCCCCCAAGAACTTTTCACTTTCAACTGAGATCTTGTTTGATTTTCACCACAGCCCAGTTTCCAGAGAGGGAAACTGAAGCCCAAAAAGTCAAATGATTTGCTCAGGAACTCAGTCAGTGAGTCACAGAGCAGGGACCCAGAGTCAGTGCTCAGACTCCTGGTCCAATGTGCTCCCCGCTTCAGCAAGAGCAAATGCAAACAAGTTCTAATGATGGAGGGAGTTTTGCAATGGAGGAGAGGTGTGAGGCAGATAGGGTTGGAGGAAAAGTGATCCTACAGGACATGGAATCCAAAGGAGGGGACTGGTGTCCAGTGGGAGCGGTACAACCTGAGAGAGTTCAGTGCCCTTTGGGCCCCAGTGAAGTCCCAGGAAAGCCTCTAGCAGCAGCCCCTACACTTGGCAGTTCCTGGGGCAGCCAAAGGAGGGCCATACCCACCAGGCTTACCAACTAGGAAGGCAAAACTGCTTGCTGTTGCCCCAGACCTTCCACTTGACAGACTTGGTGTTCATGACACCTGCCCCTGAGAGTCCATGGCAACTAGGAATCACTATCACTACCACCACCACCACCACCACCACCCCCGCTAAATCCCAACTCACAAGATGTTCTTCTGCCTATTGTGGTCAGTAGCTCTGTGGAGCTGTGAAGAAATAGCGTGCACCCAGCCTTTAAGACTGAATGTACCCTCCACTCATCTCAGGTGGGGCAGAGTCAGAAGTGGTTATTAGTTGTGGGGGTGCAGGTGAAAGAGGTCTGCAATGCTTTGAATGCATCCATCTGCCTGAGCTCAACATCACCAGAGATAGGCCATGGTTCAACATTCATCCCAGAATCCCCTCTGGAGCTAATCCAGAGGCATCCCAGTTAAAGAGATGCTCAATGTTTAATAGCCCTAGGTTTCAGTCAGCCCCTGAAGCTTCCAGTTTCTCATATGCTAAAGAAAGATCATTCTAAATAGCTTGTCTAAATAGATTGTTATAAAGAAATAAGATGACATCTAGCACAGAAAACATATTCTAGCAAAATGTCTAGCACATAGTAGATGCTCAAAATGTCAATCTTGGGAGCTTCATTCTAAATATTTTTGCCCTCCCCCACAATGGAAACTCCTCTCTTCTCCACATCCTTATTTTAACAGAAGCCCCAGTGGGTCCTTGGGAGTTCAAAGAGCCCAAGTTAGAGGCCACCCAGAAGTTCCTGGTTTATTGGGAGTGACCCTACAAGCATGAGGGTCCTGGGTTTTAGTCCTGGCTATATTAATGTCTGGCCTTGATCAAGTTACCTGCCCTCTCTGGTTCCCAGTTAGCCTCTCCATATGGACTATGAGGGGCTGGCCTAGGCCAGAGGTTTTTCAAATTATGTTTCACAGAAGCCTAGGTGCTTTGGGGTACACTTGTGGTGGGAAGAGAGATAAGACTGAATGGGTGAGGCTCTGGACACCCCCCCTAATCTTGTTTTGATGGACTTCGTGAGCGCCACAACTTTGAAAGTTGTGTGAAAACTCTGGCCCATGCTCCCGGCTTTGCTATGGGAGATGTTGCCTTGGCTGCTTCCTCAGCCTGAGTGCACAAGCCCCGCAGCCTGGGACAACACCAAGAGATGCTCCCGACCTAAATGGTGCCCCAACTCCATTTTCTCCCATGCCAACCTGCCTGAGCCCTCTTCCTGCCCCAGTCCTCCCTGACAGTCCCAACTTCCCAAACCCAGGTTGCGTTGGCCAAACACCCCAAGGAGAAGTATGGTGAGGGAGGGTGGGGTAGAGAGGGGGCCTTGGAGGGGGGACAAGCCCTCGCTGGCTCTCCCTCCTTGGAAGGGAATGACAGGGGCCAAGCCCCCAGGACACTGGCCCCGTGGCCCACCTCCCAGAGCGTTCTTGCTGAGTGTGGAGGGTGGAGGTCTAATCTGCCTTTGGGACAAAGCCTACCTGGTGCTTGAGTGTTGTTGCCATGGAGACGCAGAAAGATGTTATTAGTATCTTTTCAACTCAGTGGCCTTGTGTGGTCCAGTCCCGTGCAATCTTAGCAGTAGCACACCATCACCCTGGCAACCCATTAGCCTAGTGTTGTTACCATGGAAACTGCAGCAAGGTCGATCAGCCTGGGAACTTCCCTGAGGAGATATGCTCTGGGGGGGTCTGCCCATGGCAGTGCCCACTCTGCAGACCTCCCAATGGACAGTGACCCACTCCTCGGACACTCCAGGTAGTTCAGGATCTTTTCTGGAGCGAGATCAGACTCAGTGTGAAGGAAAAGAATTTGGCCCTGTAGTGGCAGAGCTATGCCTTGTTGCCATGGAAATACTGCTTTTAAGTATCTCAAAGCACAGTGCAAAACTAACTCCTCCAGGAGATTGAGGCTGGCCGGAAAGGAGGCCGTGAGCCTGCTCTTCATTCACTTGTCCATTCAGTCATTCAGCATTTATTGAACACTTATTAGTACAATGAAGGCTGTGTATGGCCTGGGCTCTAACTATAAGAACCCCTGCTCACTCACCCTCCTCAGTAGAAAGAGGAGTAGTAAGGTGGGGGAGGCATCTTATTTCCTGATTCAATCTCCATTTGAGGAGAAGGTGTTGACACACCAAAGGGAATGGGATCAGAGGGTCTGTGTGTGGACAGGGGTACCTTGGGAGAGTGTTTGCTTTCTTTTAAAAAAATATTTTTATTGATTTCAGAGAGGAAGGGAGAGGGAGAGAGGTAGAAACATCAATGATGAAAGAGAATCATTGATGGGTTGCCTCCTGCACACCCCACACTGGGGATCGAGCCAGCAACCCAGGTATGTGCCCCGACCTGGAATCAAACCGACCTGGAATCAAACTGTGACCTCCTGATTCATAGGTTAATGCTCAACCACTGAGTCACTCTGGCCAGGCAAGTGCTTGCTTTCTATAGTCTTCTGTTTTTAGCCTACCCCCTGCATAAGTCTTTAGGGAATTAGAATCTTTGTGTGGTCTGGGTCACCAAAGGCTTGGCCAGACATGGAAGAAGACAGGCTATCCTGGGAACCAGTGAGTCCCCATCACAGAAGGTATGCAAGCAGAGGCAAAACAACTGCTTAGTGAGTATTGTGTAGAGACCATAGAGCACAATGGGTAAGAGTACAGGTTCTAAAGCCAGACTGCCAGGCTTTAAATCATGGCTCAATTGACTCACTATGTGACTTTGGGCAATTCACTTAAGTTTATTGAGCTTTGGTGTGTAAAATAGGGATAAGAGTTTCTACCTCGTGGGGTTGTTGTGGGGATTAAATGAGTATAATATGTAGAGCACTTAGAGCAGTACCTAGCATATAAGTGCTCAATAAGTATTAGCTTGCATTATCTAATGATAGCTTGGCCTAGGATTCTATATTCTTTCTGAACACCTTGGGGATAAAAAAGGGATTCTGGCAAGGGTGAGACTGTCCTGTTGGGGAGCTGGCTGAGGGGAGCACCTAAGACTTTGCACTCACCCCTTGCATTCTTCCAGCAATAATTTCCTTTTTAAAGTGGTTTTGGATTCAGTGTCTTAATTGAGCTTCAAGGCAACACAAGAGGTACAGTTATCATCACCATGTTATTGATAAGGCAGGTG
>NW_005871050.1:9258884-9278207 GCF_000147115.1 Myotis lucifugus | reverse complement strand
CAGGGAGCAGAAGAGGGTCTCTCCTAGAAATGCTTCAGTGTGGCTGGTATGCTCCACCCATGGGCAAAGGACAAGGCTAGGCCTGCTCCTGAATGCTTCCCTGAACCTGAACTTGAATCCTCCAGAGCTCCCACCCCTCTGAGCTCACGCAGGAAGCTGGGCCTTTGGGCAAAGTCTAAGGGAGTCATTAGACTCTGATCTGACTTTTCTGTTCCCTACCTAATGGTTCAAGTATTTATCAGATGGCTAATGGCCTCACCACAGGATTTTGCTTGCTGGGACTAGTATTTTTATGCTATTTAGAGGGGTAAATAAGAAGGGCTGTGTTGTTGTTGTTTTTTAAAAAAACACACAAAAAACAGCCTTCTCATAGGCTTGAAGACAAGAGGAACACCCTAACTCATGGTCTCCTGAAGCTCCAGGTTAAAAACAACATATATTACCTGGAAGTGTGGAAAGTACACAGAGGTGACATTGAAAATCTTTAGTAACCAGCATAACATGCATAACATGGGCACCAACTAACTCCTAGCACATACAGAGGAAGAGAGCAGTCCCAGATTGAGCCTTGGCCAGGATCTGAGTGTTCCTTTAGGCCTCTCCTGTAAGCACATGCAAAAATCAGTTTTGCTCATTGCCTCCAGCGGCTATGCGATCTCCCGTAACAGCTGTGAGTCTACGTGATGTACCTGCTAGGGGGAAGACTGGTGGAATAAGGAAATGCTCCTGGGGAGCCAGGCAGCCAGGGAACATCCTGTACGGATGTGGACAGGGCCTGACCTTTGCAGCCACCCTTGGGATCCTTGGATGGCAACTTCTCTTCCTTCCCACCCACTAACATGCACAAGCAGTTAGTATGCACACAGACTTAATACAGTGAAAATGCACATACCTTCCCAGTCAGTGTTCACAAATACAGAACCCACCTCCACCCATTACCTATAGATATACTCTCACCTCCTCTCAAGTTATGGGCATAAACTCACACCCACGAAATCACTCACACACTCAGAATCCTGCACCAGAAGCAATTAAAAGAGTCTCCTTTGACTAACTCCATTTGACACCCCTCCACACACATCTTGGTTTTTGCTCTTTCTCACACCTTCAGTGGAACAGGACAGATGAGGTGGCCCTGTCCCAGGCTTGGCGCAGGCAGTAACAAGTCCCTCCTGCAGTTCCCATAATCTGCCAGCAGGTGGTAGCATCTCACTCCACACTGACTTCCACCCAAAGACAGAGGCCTGTAGAGAAAGGGAGGCGGAGCACAAGGAAAGTTGAACTAAGAAGCTTTCAAAGTGTCTGGCCAGGTTGGAGGGCCTGCTTCCTGTCTGTGAAATGGGTTTAAGAACAAATCACGTCTGCTCTCTGCCTCCTGGGTGCTTGTCCTCAAGCTCTTGCTCCCTCTGCCAGGACTTCCCTTTTCCTGCTTAACCTCTACCCACACTGAGGTCTGGGCTCCCACTCCTCAAGGAAACCTCTCTGATCATCCCTACCCCTCACCAACTAGATGGTGAGCTTCTTCTGTAATAAACTTCCTAGAGCCCTTACCACAGTCCTGGTCAGACATTCCCTTGTGATTTTTTAAAATAACATCTGGTGGTAAGGAATGTAGTACATAGTAAGCACTTATTAAGCATTTGTCGAATGTTGAGAAATGAATGTCTAGCCTTTTACAGATGACAAAGCACTTTCATATGCAAACCAGACATCCTCTGAGGTAGGCATTTTTCTCCATGTTTCACACATACATCCAAACATTTGAACTTCAGAAACCACCTGAGCCTCACTACAATACAAGCCTCTGAGGAAGCTAGGAATTGTTATTTCCATATTAGAAACAAAACTGAGGCTCAGAAAGGTGGAGTGAGCAACCCAGGCTTGGTACTTGGAGGAGTCAGGATTCTTAAGTCTCCAAATCCTGTGCTGGAAGGTATGATCCTTAGATTCCCTGTCACCACTATGGGCGTGGTCACCTCCATCGGGATGATGGCCAATAAAGTGTATGGTTAGCAAACACACAAGCTTTGTGGGGAGGCAAACCTGGGCTCCCATCTGGCCATCACCTGTCCAAGGAACATCTGATAAGGCTTTATGGAGAGGGGGAGCCTTGGCTGGCACTTGAGGGGTTGGGGGAATTTGGGGAGGCAGAGAGCCAGGGAAGGGGAGACCAGAAAAGCAAGAGGAGTGCTGGGAAATGGAGTTTGGGTAACTCAGGCAGAGGCCTTTCTAGCTTCTGCTTCCTGAAACTACTCACTTCCTCACACCCCTGCTGGGGTGAGGGGAGCAGCCAGGGCTGTATAGGGGACACTGTGCAGCCACTGGCACATACCCTTCCCCTCAAGACTCCCACAGGCAAGGTAAGGAGCAAGTCTTCTCCACTGCTCACATGGTGTCCTACCCAGGGGTAGGCATTTTTTTTTTAGTTCAATGGTTTAAAAGATTATTTTATTCGGTTCTTGGTTAGGGGCTTGTAAATGGGCTTTTCTTATGTTTGGGTTCTGAAAATGTTAGCATAGGTTGAGGGGAGGTAGAGCTACTTTTGAAACTAGCACGTAGCATGAGACCTGCAACTTGACAGGCAATATGGGAGCAGAGATGGGATGTAGAGGGTTGTGGAGCTGAGCTGGGGACAGCCCAGGGTCCCCTTAGAGTGAGGAAGGAGGGATATCAGATTGAAACTTCTTGGGAAAGCATCACTTGAGATTTTTTTTAAAAAAATACATACATGTGCATATTTTAATATATTATGTGAAATAAAGGTTAAATTCCCCATTACTCTCATCCTTATTTTCTAATGTTTCTCTCTATTTATTTATTATGTATTTATTTTTCATTGAGTTTATTGGGGTGACATTGGTTAATAAAATTATATAGGTTTCAGGTGTACAATTCTACATCACCTGTATATTGTATTATGTGTTCATCATCCCATGTCATCTCCTTCCATCACCATTTATCCCCAATTTACCCTCTTCTACCTCCCCCCATTCCCCTTCCCTTTGCTAATCACCATACTGCTGTAGATGAGTGGATAAAAAAGCTGTGGTACATTTACACAATGGAATACTACTCATCTGTAAAACAGAAGAAAATCTTACCTTTTGCGACAGCAATGATGGACCTGGAGAGTATTATGCTAAGGGAACTAAGCCAGTCAAAGACAAGAACCATAAGATTTCACTCATATGTGGAATCTAATGAATGAAATAAACTATTAAAGTGGAAGCACTTGAGATCTCTGTAGAGGGCTGTGGTGAGCCCTCCCTCCTAGGACCCCTTCCCCTGCATTCCTGTGGGATCTCTCCCCTCCCTTCTTTACTGTCCCTTTTCTTTCCACATCACTCACACCTGAGGAGTTCCTAAGGAAGTGAGAGGAACTCTAGGCTGTGAGCCAGTTTGGGAGCCTAGAGACAGGGGCATGAAGTCTCATAACTATGCCAGGGTCACCGGCCTCTACCCCCACACTTACTGGGGTGGGAGCCAGAGACACAAGCACTTCTGCTGCCCTGTGACTGAGGGCGCCAGAATTAATCCCTCCCCACAGCAGAGAGGTGACTGCAGCCCTTAAGTGAATGCTTGGCATTTCAACAGTGCCTTCGTCTTTCTTTAAAGCAATGCCACCTTAGTCCTCTCAGTTTTTGCATTCCACAGAATATCCTCAGATGAACTTAGCTTCTCTGTGCCTCAGTTTCCTTAGTATAAAACGGGGTTGTGGCCTGGCTGGTGTGGCTCAGGGGTTGAGCATCGACCCATGAACCAGGAGGTCAAGGTTCAATTCCCGGTCAGGGCACAGACCCAGGTTGTGGGCTCAATTCCCATTTCGGGGTATGCAGGAGGCAGCCGATCAAAGATTCTCTCTCATCATTGATATTTCTATCTCTCTCTCCTCTCCCTTTCTCTCTGAAACCAACAGAAATATATTTTAAAAAACCAAAATGAGGTTGTAATGGGGACTAAGGAAGTCAGGACAGGTGATATGCTTGGAACAGTGCTTGGCACATGGGAAGCACTCCCTACCAGTTTGCTAGTATCCTCTAGCTATGTCCCTTTAAGCAAGCCACTTTCTCTTTTTTCTGAGTCCCACTTTCTTCATCTGTAAAAATGAAGGGGCTCATGGCACTGAAGGACTTTCCAGGTGCCTGCCAGCTCTGACCCTCTAGGATGCTATATGTCTGAGGTAGGGAGAACAGAGATTATTATTCTATGAAAATACATGAGGGGGGACTGAGAACCCCCAAAAGATAAAGTGACCTCCCGAGGATCACACAGCCAGTTACCGGGCAAGCTGGGGTTAGGATCCAGGGCACCAAACATCTAGTTTCAGGCCATTGGGCTGGCCTGGCTGCAGCCTGCCAGTACTTTAACACCCAAGGAAGATTAGAAAGCATTTGGTTTGCGCAATGGTGAAAGAAACGGAGGTTCCTGCAGCCTCTAGGGCTAAGGGAAGCTTGTGTAGACCCACATAATTCAGCGTGGCTTTCCTCACTGGGCAAGGTCCCTGCTTCCTGCCCTATGCCTATTTCTTCTCCCAGAGCACTGATTCCCTCTTACTTGAGGTCACTGCTTACTGGGACCAACGAAGCCCTATTCATGAGCAGATGCTGTACGCACGCACGCACACATGCACGCATGCACGCACCCTCGAGCGCACAAACACACACACACACACACACACACACACACACACACGTTCACGGTGACCTGGGTAGGTGAGGGGGTTGAGGCCCAGAAAATCCCAAGGAGACCCAGTAAGCCCTGGGCAGAAGCAGACTCAGGAGTGGAACTCAGGCTTCTGAGCCCCTGGCCGGTGTAGAAAGGAGCCTGACTTTGCAATCCTATGCCAGGTTCTGCCCAAGCTAATGCTGCCACAGAGAGGAGAGAAGGCTGAGGGCCTGATCTGTTCCTGTGGAGGCCCTATGGGTTGTTTAGGACACTGGAAGTTTCCAGTGGCGAGGCTCACTGGGGGGTGGGGAAGGGGAGGGGGAAGGGGGGGGAAGGGGTGCGAGGTGGTGAGGTGTGCAAACCCCTATTGGGAGCATGGCAACTGACCTAAGCTAAGAGTGGAGCCAGGTTTGAGGCTTGACTCGCCAACTAGTGGCTCTGTGAATCTGAACAAGAGCCTTGACCTCCCTGAGCCTGTTTCCCCATCTATAAATTGGAGATGATGATGGCTCCTGTCCACTTAGGGTTTTAGCGTGAGGCTCCGTGGAGATATTAGCTCCCACTAGTGAGCTCCTATTGTGGGTTGGGCACTGTGCCCAATACTTTACCTGCATCATCACATTCAGTCCTGACTAACAGTACTGACATGTAGGCAGAGTATCCCATCCAGTGTGGAAACAGGGCTCATTGAGACCAAGACGCTGGCTTTCAATTCTCACAGACAAGTAATTAGTGGTGCTAATGATACCATTGTAGTTATATTACAGGAAAGGAGCAAAGGGAAGGCTATACATTATAGGCATGTTCCCTGCAAAATATTGGGGGAAGGGACTGGACAAAGGGAAGACAGATACATGCCCAGTAAAATTGGGATGACTAGGGAAGGTACTTCACTGTCAAGCACACTTGGGGACAGAGATGGTTGGCCAGAATGGGCAAGGCCACTGTAAGCCCTCAGAGATTTGGGATACTTAATTCCCTGAACAAAGAAGCTTGCTCTCTTGCGCTCTTGGGCACTCTTAGTTCCTCTTAGCACACTTGGCTCATGGCTCACACTTGGCTTCCTGGCACTGTCCCATGTGGTCCACACACACAATGGACTAATGGACTACAACTAGCCTGATGCTGCACTAGACCTGTCTCCAACATGGAAAGGAAACTCTGGTCACTGGCTTTGCTTCTGGCTTTACTGAAACCCCATCTACACTTCTATGACTGGGCTAAGAGAAATGGGACTTTGGAAACACGAGGACTTAATTCCAGGCAAATAAAAATCATTCATTCTCCCATGTGAATCTCAGAACATTTCTTTTCTCAATATGTAAGAACTCCACCCCCAGCAGCACCCAGTGGGGAAGAGGAGCCCCTCACTTCACCTGATATCACTAGGATTGGAACTCTGATCTGACTCTGTTGGACTTTTTCCCCCACGATGCCATGGAAGAGCCTAATTTCCACCCACAGCAACTCCAGACTTCCCCCTTTCACCGAAAGTCATTTCCTTTGTTAGTATAATTATTATCGGTTAGCATGGCCTGGAGGCCAACTCATAACCAGTTTATTAAATTTCCTTAATTTTAGACCTCACTGCAGAATTGAAGTCTCCCTTTGGGCCCTAGGCAAGAGTTCAAGGGCTGAGTTGAAGGGCTTCATCGGAGACAGGGTTCAGCAAACTGTGTTCCAACACCTGTTTTTCTAAATAAAGTTTTGTTGGAACACAGCCACACCCATTCACTTACTCTTTGTCGATGGCTGCTTTTGCACGACAATGGCTGACTGGAGTAGTTGGCACAGAGACCAAATGATCCACAAAGTAAAAAAAAACAAAAAAACAAACAAAAACTGTACTATCTGGCCTCTTACAGGAAAAGTTTGCTGACCCCTGATTTTCAACATTCAAGGAAATGTTCTGGATGCAGCTCCAGCCTTTGGCTGAAGTTCAAGGTAGCAGCAAGGGAAGTCCCTTGCCAGGCTCCCTCTCTGAGCACTGGCCAGTAGGAAAAGCAAACGGACTTTTTCAAAGAAACCTTGGAGAGACCTTCCATTTGGGGGGTTCCAGAGAAATGCTGGCTGAGTCAGCAGCCCCTTCTAGGGCCGGGAGCAGAAAGCAGTAAGTCCTTTGCTGCCATGCACGTTGCCATTCACGTTGCCATTCTTGTTGCCATTTAGCTGGCAGTGGCTCACTCTATCAGAAAGAAACTCTGGATGAAGAAATTTCGGTTAAATAACCTTTAGGCCTGAAAAATAGAATTATATAAGCATCTCAGAAAAGCCACTCAGGCCAGGTCCCACAGTTCCCTCTGTGACCAAGGAGCCCAGCCCATTTGGGGATACCAAATCAGCCAGGGCCTGTGGGAGAATCTGAAGTGCTAGGCTTCAAAGTGGCCAGGACTCGTTTTCCACCACACCTGGGGCCTGAAAAGCTGTGTGTGGTCTCAGTCTGTTTGCCTCCCTAATCTCTGTCATTTCCTAGGCTGTCTAATTTCCTAATGGATTTGAAGCATCGTTGCTTTTAGGTTCTCTGCCCCTTCAACCTCTAGGTCCAGGACTTATGGTCCAGAAACAATTAAGTGAGCTCCTTTTATTTTCTCTGCATTTACTTTTTTTAAAAAATATATTTTATTGATTTTTTTACAGAGAGGAAGGGAGAGAGATAGAGAGCCAGAAACATCGATGAGAGAGAAACATCGATCAGCTGCCTCCCGCACATCTCCCACTGGGGATGTGCCCGCAACCCAGGTACATGCCCTTGACCGGAATCGAACCCGGGACCCTTCAGTCCGCAGGCCGACGCCCCATCCACTGAGCCAAACCGGTTTCGGCTGCATTTACTTTTTTAAAAATATATTTTTATTGATTTCAGAGAGGAAGGGAGAGGAAGAGAGAGATAGAAATATCAGTGATGAGAGAGAATCATTGATCGCTGCCTCCTGCACACCTCACACTGGGGATCGAGCCCGCAACCTGGGCATGTGCCCTGACCTGGAATCGAATGGTGACCCTCCTGGTACATAGATCCATGCTCAACCACTGAGCCACAGCAGCCGGGCTCCTCTGCATTTTCTAAAACAAACCCCTATTCATTCTATTGTGTTTATTTGGACAAGTCAAGATATTGCCAAAGGGTGGCGACCCGTATGTTCTGCCTTCTTTTGGTGTGACACCAGTTCTCTTTCCCCTCATCCTTTGCCCCAAGGAGCTCAGACTTCCAGTCATCCACTAGCATCCAGTTGATTACATGTGCCCGAGGACACTGGTGGCTTCTCCCCATCTCCACTGCCCAGCATCCTCCTGCCAACTTAACCAGATTCAATTGGGCCTTCTGGAGCCTGTGTTAGTTGGTCAGCCTCCATTAGCCTTTCTCTGATCCCACCAGCCATCCATTTCTCTTGCACCTACTGAGAATACCAAACATGCTTTGTACTTAACTCTGCTCTCTAATTAGGGGTCCTCCTATAGTACCATAGGAAGAGTGCATTCTAGAATTCGAGGTCCAGATTTTAGATCCACTTACTGGCTGGGAGCCTTTGGGCAAGTCACTTCACCTTTCTGAGCCTGTTTTCTCATTTGTAAAATGGGTATCATGGTCTTTGTTGCCCAATTGTTAGGATGATAAAATGAATTGATGTTTTTTTGTGTGTTGTTGTTGTTTTCAGTTCCACTGGGTTAAAGTCAGGGTGTCAACAGGGCTGGTTCCCTCTGGAGGCTCTGAGGGGAAAATAATTTCCTTGCCCTTTTCAGCTTCTAGTGGCCTTAACTTGCAAACCCTTCACCATCTTTAGAGTGCATCACTTCAATCTCTGTTTCCATAATCACACCCAAGTTGATGTTTGTTTGTTTTTTTAAGCACTAAACTGTTAAAGGGCTACACACATATGGGTCAGTAGTAAGTTGTTCTGCCCTGTCAACTCCCCCTTCCCCTTGGTTTCATGTGAAACTAGAGCTTTGGGGGTGATTGGGAGATAACAGATGAATCAGCATAAAGACAGCCCACCCAAAACCTCCTTGCCTAAAACCAATGACTCTGACAACCAGTTTGCCTAAAAGTCAAAGTAGTAATTTTGAAAGAAGTCACTTTGTACCAATTTTCTTAAGAGGCACTTCCACCATAATGTCATATTTTTAAATCTCTCTGTCACAATCCGCAGCATTTTGTCGAAGATGAGATCATTTTGTATGCTGGTGGATGGCTTTTTCTATTTTATCTCCTATTGAGCAGTGTTATGACTTTTTAGCAAGTTTGCTGAAAACCTTCTCTTAAAATTGTATATTTCTACTACTAAATACTTGTCAAATCTACAGCATTTCCCACAAGATGTACTGAGTGCATTTTTTTTATCACTCCTGGCTCTTCCTTGCTGGCTTTGACTCTGCATCCTACATGCCTGTTTGCACCTAAGGAGTTGATTAACTGAATTAGCATGTACCCAATGTTCCTTTGTGTTCTTCGAGGTATTGGCATTTTGGTAACAAGCATGAAGAAGTGAGACAGATGGGGCAGAATTGTATCGGACTGCTTGCATCTTCTTTTTCATGCTATCTCATTCATCAAGCACCTCTACTTTGTGAAACATAAAATGATACATACAAAGTCATTACCAAATGTATTTATTGCAGGAAACATAACATTTTTCAAGAGAGGCAAACTGGCTAAAAGGTCCCAAAAGTGTTCAAAAAGTAGAAGACACCCACCAAGGATACAAAACAACTTTTAGTAGAAATCCCACCTTTAACCAGAATGTTCTTAAATACAATTGCTTTCTAAAAATCCTTTTTGATGACACTGCAAAAAAAAAAATTAGGACACCCAAACTGATGCCAAAACACTTCAAAGTGGACTGAATTTTATGTGAACCGGCCGTTAAGCCTAGAGATTCCTTTTGTGAGTTTGTGGCAAATTGGTTTGTGGCCATTTGACCTGGAACCGATTTGGGATGCAAGCGTACTGCCTTGCATGTGCAACATGTGGGCCTGGGGACAACCATGGACCTCAGGGGACAGTAAGGGCTCTCCTGAACATGACCTCCACGAGTAAGGGCAAATTATCATCTTTAACTCTTTATTATAAAGACATATTTACATAGAACAATCTTTACAAACACAGTGAACACAACTATGGGAAGGGGACAATTTCTTAATGAAAAGGGCCTTAATATCTTTGTATAAATTAGTATAAGAATCATACACAACCACTTTAAATAAGACAGGCCCCCAGCCCCTCACTGCCCTCCACTGCCATGTCCCGCCTTCCTCCCTTCCCCATGGGGCTGGGCAGCTGATGAGTCAGGAGATACAGAGAGGAAGAGGGCGAAGAAGGCCCAGCCCCTGGTGGGGGCATCAGTGGCAGAAGAGGCTTTCTGGACACTGGCCAGCCCCTACTCTGAGTCTGAGGGGTGTGGGGGGAGGCAAGTGCCCAGGTGGGCTCCCAGGGTGGGCCTTAAAGCAGCAGCAGCAGTAGCATTAGCAGCAGCAGAGGTAAGGGTGAGAGGCGGGTAAGGCAACATAAGGGTTATTGTGGGACTCAGGGGCCCTGACTCCCCCTCTCCCCAAACATACATATGTGGCTGTCAGGCTCTTGTCTCCCCTTTTCTTCACTCCTGGGAGGCCTCTGAGAAGGAAGCCTGCTCAGACCTATACTTCCTCCCATCCTTCCTTCTCTCCTTCACCTCCTCCTTCCCTTCTTTCTTCTCTCCCTCCCCCTCCCACAAAGG
The DNA here is from genome assembly GCF_000147115.1 of Myotis lucifugus. Taxonomy (NCBI): domain Eukaryota; kingdom Metazoa; phylum Chordata; class Mammalia; order Chiroptera; family Vespertilionidae; genus Myotis; species Myotis lucifugus. The sequence goes on along the minus strand of NW_005871050.1, from coordinate 9,267,831 downwards.
GAAGGCCACTAGGAAAGAAGGTCCAGTCAACATGAAGGGAAGGCTATTGAGTCCAATTACTCAAGGTCAACTCCAAGCTCCTGAAAACCAGTGCTGGGGTTGGACTGTTAATCTCAGTGCCTGAGCTGCCCCTATGAAAATATCGGGGGTCTGGGAGTGCTGACAGAATGGGGTCAGCTGGCCAGTTAAGGAATTTTTCAGCCCAGGTTGGGGAATGAAGCAGCAGAGGCAGGCCAGGAAGGCTGGAGCAGCTCTGTCCCCACACCACCGCCACCATGCCACTGCCACCGTGGGGCAGTTCACAGTCCACTATCCTCTCCCCTCCCAGCCGGCCCCAGCCCCAACCCCAAGAAAAGGCACTTAATACATTTTGAAAAGACATCAACAGGGAAGAGGACATCATCAAGTGGGACTTGGGAGACCTAGGTCCTCATTCTGGCTCTGCAGTGACCCTCAGTGGGTCACTGTCCCTCTCTAGGCCTCTGTCTTTGCAGGAGTTTGCATAAGGAGGCAGAGCTTAGTGATCTGCAATATTCCTTTTGGTCTGATATTCTGTGATTCTTGGCAAAAACATGTCTGCCTGGCTTTTGATCCTGGGAGAGTATGGAGCCACCTCAGGCCCATCACCCTCCCCTCCTGAGCTAGAGCTTGAACTTGCTGGGGGGGGGGTAGAGGAAGTTAGGGAGCAGTGAGTTGGGGGAGTGTTAGAAGACACAGTAAGATGAGAGAAGTGACAGAGTGCTGTATGTCCCTCTCCTTTGCCTCTTGAGAAAGCAGCCATAAAGCTATTCCTCCTCTTCTCTAATGCTATACCCCTCCCCTTCACCAGAGCACCAACCCCCCCGCCCCACACACACACACACACACATACTCCAATGCCCCCAAGGCACCCTGTCTGCATGCCAAAGCTCCTGGCCTCTAACTAGAGTCTCTCATTGCTCATCTCTTTACTTCCCTCTGGAGGCCTGCTAAAGGTCCAACTGGCATGAAAACCTGGGATCTGCTGGAGCCCATTGAAGAAGGGAGTGTTTCCATGCAGGCCCCAGGGCAAACCTGAGGAAGGGAGGGCTGCTTGGAGGTTGGGGTATTAGGTGGGAGAGGTGGATACTAGAGCAGGACGAGATCCAGAAAAAGGACGGCCTTCCAGTGCTGGGTCTCCAAAGTCAGTCCAGAGAAGGGCCACGTCATTCAGGGAGGCTGGTGGGTGAGAAGAGCTGGGACCATCAGCAGCTAGGACGTGTGCAAGATGAGAGGCGAATGGATATAAGGGCTCCAGAGAAGCAGACCAATCTATGGAAGTAGAGAGAAGTGCAGGGGGGAAGTACTTGAGGGCCCCTTCAGTCCTAAAGAGACAAAAAATGACCAGAGGAGAAATCATTGACATGTTTCTGGTCAAAGGGGATCACCTGGGGGAAGGAGAAGAGACAGCTCGTTCTGCCCTCCTCACAACCTAAACTAAAGCCCAAAGCTCTGAGTTGGTGCCACCTTATCCTGCTACAGGGAAAAAGACAACAGGCCAGGCCTCAGAAACAGACTTAGGCACTGCTCTCTCTGCTGTCACCTTTGATTTTCTCTCCTTCCCTGGGCAACTCTTCTAATTCTCTGCCTGCTGCCCCCAAGGCTCTCTGCCCCCTCCCTCCTCCCGCTCTCTGGTGAGGATCCACAGCTCATCAAAATCCCTTAGGACTTCTAGAACTCTCCAACTAGGTCAGCCGGCCCAACCCCAGGGTGGAGGGGAGCCAACACCCAACTCCTGGGAAGCCAGGCGATTGGCTCCCAAGTGACAAGCCCCTCTCTGGGCCTCAGTCTCCTCTCCTGCAAAATGAGGGGGTGAGATGGGTGCCCTGTAAGTCCCGTTGTGTGTGATGCCAGGATTTCTTGGGGCAGGTGTCTGACCAGTGATGAGCACAGGGTTACCCAGCTTCCAGGCTGATCCTCCCCCAGCCCTCCCACACCACCCACTGACCAGAGGCTCAAGTACCTGCTTCAGAAAGGCATGGGGCCCTTATGAGAGAGGCGTGGCCGCTGGCGGCGGAATTTTCTCCGACCTCCCTGCCAGGGCCCTGGTCCATTCCTGGACCCTCTGGGCTGCACCAGGTGGTGAATATTGCCTTCCTCCAGCCCCTTCCCGGCAGAAGGCTGTGGCAGGGGCCCTGCAAGAAGGAGAAAGCCTGTTAGCAGGAAAGCTGGTTCAAATAAGCAGGGGACCGCAGACCACAGGCCTGTGGCAGGGGACAGTCTTTCCATGAGGCGGCATTCCTCAAAGCTTTTCTTTGTTTTTGTCTTCTATCTTGATGAACAATTTGCAATTTTTACACTGTCCTGGGGGAAATGGAACCTACCTCACATCTTGACAGTTATGGAACTGAGTTTATGTCCTTTTGACAGTCCTGTCATGTTTTTGGCAGGCACAAACTTGTTCTTTGTTGAGAACATAATTGGGGGTGCAGTTTGGGACACTGTGCCTGTACTTGGCTGGGGCACAGCAGGCAATAAAACCCCCTGGCAACTGATACACTAGAGACATTTCAAGCACACGACACATCAGTGAAATGAATGCCTCCGCCACCACGTACCCACCACCCAGATGCAAGAGGGAGTCACATATGCCTTTGTTATCCCTTTTCTTTTTTTTCTTTGCTGAAGTACTTTAAAGCCAAATCTGGAACATCATGTCATTGTACTCCTAGGTCCTTTGCTATGCGATGGCCCACTTTTTTTTTTTTAATCCTCACCTGATGATATTTTTCCATTGGCTTTTAGAGAGAGTGGAAGGGAGAGAGAGACAGAGAGAGAAACATTGATGTGAGAGAGACACATCCCAACCAGGGCTGGGGATCAAGCCTGAAATTTAGGTGCATGCCCTTGACCAGAATCGAACCTGGGACCCTTAGTCCCCAAGCTGACACTCTTTCCGGTGAGCCAAACCGCCTAGGGCTGAGATGGCCCACTTTTGAGTAGTAGAGATCTCATACCTCACCCCTGGCATCTCACCAGTGTTTAGGCATCTCCTGGGCTCACATCTCCTGTGGCCACCCTGTGGGAATGGCTGGGGGAGGGGAAGTCCTCTGACTCTTATGTGTGCCTTATGCTGGTTCTACTCAGCCTGTGACCAGATTTAGAGACCAATAAATACTACATGAATAAATGAATGAATGAATGAACAAATGAGTGAATGGCTACCTGAAGCAGCAAGTCTGTGAATGAGGAGGGGGCTGAGCTGCTGCAGTCGGCACCTCCCCGCCAGATGCCCTATCTCCTTTCATATCACATGCCAATCCTCTACCTGATGCAAATTCCTGCCATTTCAATCCCAGTTGGCTTCTCTTCTGCTCTCTTGGACCCTGCTCTGCATCTGTCCACATTTGGCTTCGAGTAGAAGCCTTCTGATGCCAGACCAAGCCCTGGCAGTAGACTTCAAGTGGTGCTGGGTGTTCCTGGTTTCCATGAGGCAGAAGGCACATGGGCCTGCTCTCATAGAGGCTGCAGTCTAACCAAGGAAGACTGAAAATGGCAGAGCAGGGAGATGAGATGGTGCTGGGCAAGAGGCAGTCTGGCAGGGTGCCCATGCAATGCCTAGTAGGGGGCTGGCCTGCAGAAATATGGCTTCCGAAGCAGTGATCAGAAATCCCAGCCTCTCTTCCCCAACATCATTGGATTTACCTTCAGCTACATCTCTCTCCCTGGAGCCCAGTTCCACCCATCTAAGAATCCCTACCACTAGTTTACAGTTTCCATATACCCCCCCACCTCGTTGGCTGCCCCTGGCCATTCCTCCTTTCCCTCCTCCCTGCCTCCAGCATCCTTCCTTGGTTCCTTGGCTCTTGTGATTCCTCCTCTACTTGCACACAATTTCCAATTGTTGATCCTCCTCTTGGGATGAAAGTAGGTGAGTTTGTCCTTAGGGCTCTCCCTGCCCAGACTCTTGGGGCCCGCTGTTCGCTCTCTCTCTCTCTCTCTCTCTCTCTCTCCACACACACACACACACACACACACACACACACACAATCTAGTCCTCCACAACGTCCGTCCCCCGCCACCCCCCGGGAGAAAAGTCAGAGGCCCATTACAACCCTGCTGTTTACCAGCCACACTTCTATGCTTCTGGTTGGGGTGGGTTAATATGTCAACTCCTCCCCTAAACCCATCACTTAATGAGAATTAAAATACAAATTAGACTTCCACTTTAGGGCAGTAGGCATGGACAGGGGCCAGGAGGTCGCTTCCAACTGTCATAGAGCTATCTACCCTCTTAGCTACACTGGCAAAGGGTCTGGGCCAGGGGGGCAGGGAGGAGAGAAGGACCTTCACTAAGTCCCCTACTGGAGCTGCTTCAGCTTCTTCCCTGTGCTTTGGGGTCCCCTCCAGGCTCTCCTTGCGCACTGAGGCCGATGAGAATAATGTTGATGAGGATGCAGTGCCAGAGAAATACTCAGGGCAGGAAGGACTGTGCTGAGAGTGTGGCCAGGCACAGGGAAGGACCCTAGGAGCTTTGACAATATAAGCGAGACCTTGGTTCTTGCATCCCTGCCAACTACTGGGGGTGGAGTGGGCATGGGGCAATGGCACAGGCTATGGACCAGGGGTACAGTAGGCATGGAGAAGAGAGGCACGGTGCCTGGATTGGGGAGTGCATCATCTGCAAATGCTCAGCACCCAGGACTGTGAGTGTTGGTGGGAGGGTAGGGGTGATGGGTCCTAAGGGGAGAGGGTGGCAGAGAAACAGGATGGGAAACAAGGATGGTGCTTCAGACTCTGGCCAGGGAGAAGTCTAGACTCTAAGCCTGCAGGAACTCCCTGAGCTGACTGAGCACTCAGCCAGGCCCTGGAGATCAGCCACTCAGAAGCCCCTGGCATTTTGCATCCCATCGGGTGGGGCGGCTCACTGTCCTTGTAACCAGAAGTCTGCAGCTCCTCCCGCACCCTGATCCCATCACCCACCTGTTTCCTACTTTTGATTCTGAGTCTGGCTCACCCTAAGATAAGCGGACACCTGAAACCCAGGCTTTATCCTGTCCAAAGGGATTTTTAAAGGCTGTTAATTCTCATCATTGCAGAGGTCCTGGTTATACAAAAGAATTCCCCTTTAGAAATGGGGGCCTTTCTCAGTGCACTTGGTCTCTTCCAACTCATTTGCTACTTAACAGGAGGCTGGAGCAATCCTCCAAAGAATCTCCAGGCTAGAGGCACTCGAGCCATTGCTCTCCAAAGTGCCACCAGCAATGAAGCCCCAGCACCTCTGCGCTGAGAACAGTCAGCAATGAACAGGGTTTGATTTTCCAGCAGCCTGAAATCCAGGCCTGCCAATGCACAATGAGGTATGTGTGGCTTTCAGGAACACCAGCCTCACCAGGAACGATGCACCTGTTTTTCCTCTTGTCATCTAGCCTATCTTGTGATGGCTTTAAAAGCCCACATGGGTGCTCTTGTGGGGACCCTGCTGGCTATGTCCCCTCCACTACTCAGGGTCCTGCATGTGTCTCCAGGATGAAGCCTCCTTCGTTTGCCCAGCCCCCATCCCAGTGCCCTGAGTGATCTCATGCCTGCTTTGCCACCCTTGGACATCTTACGCGCTGGCAGCCTGGCCTTCCACTTGCGTTAGTCCTGTGCCACTAAGAGGCCTGACTCAGGTTACATGGATGCTTAGCGCATAGGAACTGGGGATGGAGCCGTGATTGCCCCGCCCTAAGTGGGAGGGGTACAGCAGGCTGTTCTCATACTATCACTGTGACTGCAGGCGTTGAGCTAGGCCTGGAAAGGGGGAGGAGAAGGAGAAGGAGAGAAAGAAAGGTACTCAGACAGAGAACAAGGAACACTTGGCCCTGGCCCAGCAGCTCTCAGACTCAGAAGAGCAAAGTGTATCCCAGGTCAGGAGGCAGTGGAGGAGTATGTGTGTACCGGGTGGAGGGGTGGGGGGCATTCCAACTCAGGACAGAGTGTATTGTGGAGAAAGTATGGTTTTCAGGCCTGGGACTTTGCCTGGGGACTCTGGGTGGGGAAAGCAGACAAGTCTTGGCCACGGGAAAGGAGGTTCTGGGGTTCCTATTTCTGACCCAGGACAGAAAGCAGGAGGAACAAGACATGGGTACCTAGGTCCTTGGCTGGTTGCCCCTTGTACGGAGGTGCCCATCCTCGGCTCCAGGAGAGGTCATGGGGTGGAGAAGGCAATGGAAGCCCTGGGAGTTTGCTGTGCTGGGCTTAAGCAAAAGGTGAAGGCAACGAATTGACCCAAATCAGGATAGATAGCAGATAGATAGCCTAATGAAGAAGGGTGAATTCAAGCAAGAAGTGACAGGGTCTGGGCCAGATATAGCGTCCCCTCCCTCTGAAACCAGCTCTCCCCTTTACCAGTACTGCCCTAACAGCTGGATCCCAAAAGGGCACTAGTGGTGGTCAGTTGGCTAAGGGGTCTCCCCATAGCTTCTGGGGAAGCACCAGCTACGCAGATCAGGCAAACCCAGCTTCCTCTGGAACACCCTCTCTGCAGCCATTCTTTCTTCCCCGAAGGCATCACCTTGGACTATTTAGCAGTAGTGGTGTCAGGTGGGTGTCTTGTCTTGCCAACTACACTGGATGGTAGGCTCATAGAGGAGGCCCAGGTGGTGTCTTTCATTCATATATTTTGCTCTCTTCCTGCCATTGACTGCCTGACAGGAGTTTCTAAGGAAAAAGCCTGCTCCCTTCTTATCAAGGAGGTGGCTGACGCAGAGCACGGGCCCTGAGAGGAAGACCACTGGACAGCTAGCTGAAGGCGGGTGATGCCAGACCCAACCAACGTGCTTTTCTGAGGAGCCAGGCAGTGCTCCAGGGCCAGGGCAGTGTCATAAGACAAGAGCAGAGAAAGGAGGGGACCTACAAAGAGAGAGAGGTAGAGCCCCATCGGGCCCCTCAGAGGTTCCTGGGCTGCAGGCCATTGTCCTGCTCCAGAGGGTCTGGGACCAAGTGCTCTTCCTGGAGGAAACTTGCTGCCCTGTCTTCTGCCCCCCTCTGCTCCCACCTCCTGTGACTCCCTCCAGTCCTAGCACAGGCTTTAATCCACCCGGTCTTGGCCTTTCTTTCTGTGGTGCCGGGCAGGCAGCAGCAGTGACAGCCAGATCACAGGACTGTGGCAGCTGGAGGTGGGAGCTGGCAGCCTCAGGACACACTGACACACAGAGGACAGGCAGCCCGGGGTGGGACTGCTAGGGCTCGGGGAGGGCAAGGGAGCACCAGTGCCAAGTGTGCCAGGCGGGGCATGTGGTGCAGGTGGGGGCAAAAGGACTCCCCCTCCCTGAGCTGCGTGGAGGCATCACGTTAGGCACTGTTTCCCGGTTTGGCGCCTGGAGACAGGGCACTAAGGTGAAGCATGTCTGTACCTGGGGCAAAGGAGAGGCTGAGCCAGGATATCGAAGAACAGAGTCTGTGGACTTCCTGCGCAGGAGCAGAAGAGACCAGACAGGACATTGGAGTAAGTGTGGAGAGAACCAGCTTGGCCAAGGGGAGGCTGCCTCTGCCCACATGCAGCTGAAGGAGCAGCAGCTGGGCTCCACTCCCCCGCAGCTCCGCTCCTGCCTATGCAACAAGTGTCACGTCTGCATCTTGGCACATCATCTCCAGTATCTTGCCCCCTAGGACCAGACCGCCGGCGGTTCCAAACCTCCAGGGTCTAGAAAACCTTGAACGAGGGAGCCCAGCCCACCGGGCTCAGGTCAGTTCACTTCACTGACCCACGAGGGGAGAGGGACGTGCCCCCGCCACCCTCCACCACGTGGGATGTGGAGCGCGGGACCCGGGGAGCACGCCAGAGGCCCTGAGCTTCTCGGACCGTGAGGGGCAGCCTGGAGGGGCAAGGCGATGGGTCCCTGCCCTGGGCGCCCTGTCACTCTGCGGCCGGCGCGAGGCTGCCTGGCGGGCGCTGGGCTCCGGGAGGCGGAGAGCGCGGCATAGGCAGCGGGAGAGCAGGAGGGAAGCGCGGGCTACGGGAGGCACGCACTCACCTCCACACACCGAGGTCAGGGAGAGCCAGAGCAGCAGGAGCGCCTGCACGCACAGTCGCAGATTCATGCTGCTCCTCCGGCCTGGCCAGGAGGCGGGGAGGCGGAGAAGTCGGGCGTCCGCAGGCCAAGAAAGGCGCTTGCCCCGGCTGGTGCGGGCTGGTGGGCGCGGAGCTCGCGGGGTTCCCGGGCCGCGCAGCAGGCTGGCCGGCCGTGCGCGCTTGCCGCCTGCCCTCTCCTGCAGCCTCTCCCTCTCTGGAGCGGGCAGCGCCGCCAAGCTGGCTTCAGAGGCTCCGGGAAGGCAGCGAGCTCTTTCCAAAGTGGCTGGCTGCTCGGCCCGCGGCTCCAGCTGCCCGTGGTCCAGGCTGCCAGTGAGAATGCTCCCTGCTCACTCTAGGGGCTGCATTTTGTAGCCTGGAGCTTGGCAGAGAGCCCACTTGGTCATGTGGTCATCCGGAGGGCTGGAGGGGGGGCCAGGAAGAGCGAGAGGGGGCGAGCCTCCCGCACCGCCCCCCTCCAGGCACGCACTCTGCAGCCCCAGCCTGGGCGCCAGAGGGAACCTAGAGGTGGCCCCACAACAAAGGCTGCACTGCGCTCTGACAACCCACAAACGCTTCCCAGACAATGCCTGCCTGGCTGGGGCCAGAGGGTTTGAGAGACCCAAAGGATTTCAAACACAGGAAGAATTTGAGGCGGTAGACGGGCACACTTAACCCTTTCTCACCCCGCTTCCTTAACAGCTGTCAAGGATCCTGGACGCTCCCGAGAAGGACCCGGCCCAGGCTGCCCAAACTTACCGGGAACATCTCTGACCCTCTCCCTCTCTCTACCGTTTTCCATCAGCAACGGCTTGGCCCTCCTATCTCCTCTGAAACTTCAACCAAGTTTGATTGAGTATGACTGCCCAGGCTTGTGCCCAAGACTGCTTAATTGGCCCAATGGCCGTGGAGGCACCCTCTACCTGGAATGCCACC
>NW_005871050.1:9254817-9258280 GCF_000147115.1 Myotis lucifugus | reverse complement strand
GATTTACACAAAATAATACATTTGACAATGGGTATGTGTGCATCAGAGATTAAACCAAAGGATTTGGTATGCATATATGCATAGCCCATAGACACAGACAATAGAGTGGTGAAAGGCCTGGGGTGGGGTAGAGGCTGGGTGGAGGGGGGCAAAGAGTGGGGAAAATGGGGGACATCTGTAATACTGTCAACAATAAAATATATATTTTAAAAATATACGAGAGACCATGGCACATTTAAAATATGTTTGAAATGTTAAAACAATCCAGCACATGCACAATTTATTTACAATCAGTCTCCACCATAATTGTCAGCTCCACAGGAGAGGGCTCTCCACATTGTTCACAGCTATATCACCATATCCCCTGGGACATGGTGCTCAATACAAACTTTTGAATAGATGAATAAAAATTTCAAAAACATCCCTTTTGCCTAAATCAAGGTAGCGGGAAGGGAGTAAAACAGGGTTCGTGTTAATAGCCTGTGGCTCATTAGCTACATTCCAGTAGGAAAAAGGCAGAGATGTGAAGCAGAGCATCTTCATTCATAAGGCCCAGGTTATGGACAGCGGGCATTGGAGGATGAGATCATCTTCCCCATGTTATTTCCCTGGAAAGAATCTTCCAACCAGGAGGGAAACCACCTGGCCTCTAGTCTCCACTCTTGTGTGCTATAGGGCCATACTGTCATCACCTAAACTTACCAGGTCTCATGGAAATGGTCATCTCCGCCTTTCCCCCTTCAGTGTTGCTCTGGGATTAAATGAGATAATGTACCTGAAATCACTGCGCTAATGGGAATAAACCCTTGTAAGGTTATTTTTAGGAACCATGATGCTCCAATCCCTGCACCCCCAAATGAGTGTCCCCCATAACTAAGTTAATAGAAACATTAATATGCAATGATACCTTCACGAGGGTGTATAGAAACTATTTGCTAAGTTGTTAGAGCTACACTTTCCCTGTCTTATTTCCCAAAAGTGCCAATCTCTGCTGGAGCTAATCTGATGAATACACTTGAACTAGGGAGTTAATAATAGTGATTTGAGGTTTTGCCTCCCAGGTATAGTTTTCATTTTAGCAGGGCCTTTGGGACACAATGTCCTACCCTAAGGTAATATCAAGTTCCACTCTTTTGAGCAAGGAGACACTTTAGTGACTTTCATATCACTGCTTTACATAGAGTCCACCGTGCTTCAAAGTCAACTCAAAAGGGATTCCCTCTGGCAACTTATAACCCAACTTTTAACATGCAAGTTCAGCCACTGAAGCCTCAGAGTGCAACCCTGTTGCAGCCCATTTCTCTCTGCATGTCCCCACACATGATCATATAGCTAAAATTTATTGAGCATATGCCATGTGTCAAGTACTGTTATGAATACTTTACATATATTAACTCATTTAATCCCCACACCTATGAAGTAGTTCTATTCCTTATCAGCCCCATTTTACAGATGAGGCAACTGAGGCTAATAGAGGTTAAGTAATTTTTTCAGGCCTGCCTAATTTCAAGGCCCACACTTTTTCCTCACTGGGCTTCCAGAAGCAAATTCTCACTTACCTGGGTCCATATATCATTTGATTTGCACTTCTAACACCTAACTTATACTGTCTTGAATCAAATTAGGAAACAGTGAGGCATGGAGGTTAAGCCCATTGTTCTGAATAAGCAGCTCTGTCACTAATAGTACTCAGGCAAATTATGTGCCTTTCTGAGGGGTGGGTTTCTCACCTAAAAAAGGGGTTACGACCTAGCTCCCTGGGTTATTGGAAGGATTAAATAAATCAATACCTATAAAGTACTTAGCACAGTGCTTGGTTTTCCTATTACGTAAGCATTATATAAATGTCACATATAAGTATTTGTGTATATGTCTTATTAATACTATGAAATAGTAAGACTATGTGTTCTCACCAGCAGTATTGGTGCCCAAAGAAAATGTCCAATTAATGTTCATTGAATGCAGGAAGGAACCATATAGTCATACTGTGGGTTTATGCTGCATATCAAATGTCAAATAATTGGATACTTTTATTTAGGCAAAATCACTACAACTTGGCCAACACGTTCTTAGATGAGTCAATACTAGAAGTTAGAAATAACAAAATTGTGAACTCCCTCCACCCCCAATTGTAGTGCTTGTTTTTACTGGAGTAATGTAAAAAGTGGAGTGGAAAGAGGATATCTGGAGAATGATGAGCCTAGCCAGTAATCAGAGAAATCTCATAATAGAAAGAGCCCCAAACCTCATTATGCATATGGAGAAACTGAGGCCCAGAAAAAAAAATGACTTGCCCAAGGTTGTACAGAAAGCTGGTGGCAAAGTCAGGACTGGGATCTAGGTCTAAGTAACTCTGATCTCTGTTTTTCCCTCTGTGCCTTCCCAGCATAGAGACCTTACCAGCTGAGCAGTGCCCCAGCAGGCTGGGAAGGCACTCTAAATGGCTTTAGTTGGGCATAGGCCCTTTATTCCACAATACAGCCCTTCTGGAGCACTTCATAAATAGAGTTTCCCCAATATCGTTCATCCAATTTGTTCCCTACGACATAAGCTAAATTAATGAGCAAAGAAGTTCAGTAACAGCGAAAAGTATTGAAGAAGAGCCTCAAAGCCGCTACTCTCTGGAGCTACTTAACAGGAACTTGAAAAACAGCAAAAGAGGCCAGCTGCTTAGTTGATGCCTCAGTAACTAGCTCCATGACAAATGAGTTTTGCTTGGTTAAGCACCAGTAGAGAACATGAATTTTCACCGCCTCACTACTAACTATTTGTATTTCTAATTCTACTGACTAGAGTTGAGATTTCTTTTAATTAACATTTTATCATCTTAATAGGGTTGTTTTTTTATTTGGGCTAGATTTGTTTTTGTTGTGGTTGTTATTGTTGTTGTTGCTCAGTAATGCACAGTATTTCTTTTTTCTTTTTACCTTTTGACCCTCTTTACCCATTTCTCCCACCTCCATCCCCCACCCCTAGCAACTAACTCTCTGTTCTCTGTATCGATGAGCTTGTTTTAATGTTTTATTTTTAGATTCCACATATGCGAAAGATCATACAGTATTTGTCTTTCTCTATCTGACTTATTTCACTTAGCATAGTGCCCTCAAGGTCCATCCACGTTGTCACAAATGGCAAGATTTCATCATTTTTTTATGACTGAACTAGAGGCCCGGTGCATGAAATTCATGCATTTGGGTGGGGGGGGGAGTTTCCCTCAGCCTGGCCTGCACCCTCTCACAGTCCGGGAGCCCTTCGGGGATGTCCAACTGCTGGCTTAGGCCTGCGAGGAGTGGACCTAAGCTATCAGTCAGACATCCTTAGTGCTGCCGCGGAGGTGGGAGAGGCTCCCGCCACCACTGCTGTGTTCGCCAGCCGTGAGCCCAGCTTCTGGCTGAGCGGCGCTCCCCTTGTGGGAGCAACACGTGACCACCAGGGGGCAGCTCCTGCATTGAGCATCTGCCCC
>NW_005871050.1:9235128-9254717 GCF_000147115.1 Myotis lucifugus | reverse complement strand
CAACTGCCCTCCCCTGCAGGCCTGGTCCCCCCCAACTTCCCTCCCCTGCAGGCCTGATCACCCCCAACTGCTCTCCCCTGCTGGCCATCTTGTGGCAGCCATCTTGTGTCCACATGGGGGCGGCCATCTTTGACCACATGGGAGCGGCCATCTTGTGTGTTGGAGTGATGGTCAATTGCATATTACTCTTTTATTAGATAGGATAATACATACTAGTATATCACAATTTCTTTATCCATTCAACTATCAATGGATACTTTGGTTGTTTCCATATTTTGGATATTATAAATGCTACAGTGAGCATAGGGGTGCATATATCTCTTTAAGTTAATATTTTTGTTTTCTTTGGATAAATACTCAGAAGTGGAATTGCTGGATCATATCGTAGTACTATTCTTAATTTCTTTGAGAAACCTCCATACTGTTTTTCATAGTCACAGCACCCATTTACATTCACACCAACAGTGCACAAGGGTCTTTCTTCTCCACATCCTTGCCAACACTTGTTATTTCTTGTCTTTTTTAAAAAATGTATTTGTATTGATTTCAGAGAGGAAGGAAGAGGGAGAGAGAGTTAGAAACACCAATGATGAGAGAGAATCATTGATCGGCTGCCTCCTGCATGCCCCACACTGGGGATGGATCCCACAATCTGGGCATGTCCCTGACCTGAAATCATTGTTGAGCATTTTTAATCATAAATCAATATTGAATTTTGTCAAATGCATTTTCTGCATATATTTAGATGATCATATGTGTGTTTTTTAATTTGAATTTTGTTTTAATGTTGAAAGTATTACATATGTCCTCCTTTTTCTCCATTGACCCCATCTAGTCTGCCCCTGTCCCCCATGGTTCATATGGTTTTTATTCTTCATTTTATTAATGTGGTATATCACGTTGATTGACTTGCAGATATTGAACCACCCTTGCATCCCTGGAGTAAATCCCACTTGATCATAGTGTATGATCCTCTTAATGTATTGTTGAATTTGGTTTAATAATATTTTCTTGAATATTTTAAAATCTATGTTCATCAGGGATATTTTTCTATAAGTTTCTTTTCATGCGGCATCCTTGTCTGGTTTTGGTATCCGGGTAATACTAGCCTCAGACCAGAGCTGCCAGCACAATGCTTGCCGTTGAATACATGCTTACGATATATTCAGCAATCAACTTTCCCATTTTGGGTGTGCACCATTTTAATTAGAGAACGATGTTAATTATGCAAAACCTAGACTGGAACTTAGTCTATAAATCAAGAGATGCTCATAGCCATTTGGATGACAAAAACTGGCTGTTGGGACTTATTAGACTTTGCTAGGGTTTCTTCATTTAGCTGTATACTTCTCTCCTTGCCTTGGTGTCCAATGTTTTCTAATCCTGGTCACAAACTACAAACTGGATCTAACCCTGGCCACAGATGGAGTTCTTGTTTTACACACTTGCCCTTTGTCCAAGCACACAGATACTAACCATTATAAGGTACTGCTTTTGCAAAAATTAGAGAAGTAGCAATTTTGTAGCATAACCGAACTACCTTTATTTGCATCCTTGGCATTTAATACTGTATCAGTCCCATTGCACACTAAATCCTTCCACAGGGCACCTTTCAGCCACTCCCAAATGAGCTCCACATGTCCCAGAAATGCTTATTCCATCCATATGTTTCTTCCAACTTTTTTCAAACTACATGCATTCTCAGATTCTCTTATCAGAGGTTCCTTCATAGATATGCCTCATTTGACACACTAATAATGTCCATGAAAAATATGACAATGGAATTCTGATAATCAGCAATATTTCAAATGTCTTTAAAGAGTTCACTGTTCACTAGTGAGATAAGTCCTAAGAGAAATCCTTCAAGAAGGTGAAGAACTGCTTCTCTGCCCCACCACCATCCCAACTCCACAGAGTTGCCCCCTTTTCCCAACATCCTGCCAGGTTGCTTCTGATCCTTTGGTCTCTCCCAGAGCCATGCAGGTCCCTGTTTCTCTTGTTGGTCTTTGAGAGCAGTTCCATTTCCTCTGCACATCCTCTATGACGTCTCCCAGGAGCCTCCATCCTTCCTCTCCTCTAGAGTCTATAAATACTCTGGTTCCCCAGGGGAGGCATGCAAATTCCTTCCTCAAGCAGCAAGGCCCTGTAAGCTAGGATAGCCACACCCAAACGAACAGGTTTATCTCCAAGGGCCAGTGGGCTATTGCACCATTCTTCCTCTAGCTTTGCTGTTTAAACTTATCTGGGCTTACATCAGGTGGGATATTATACAATCTCAAATCTGGCACCTTTGTGTGCTGAGCCACAGCAGACTGTTGGAAACTAGGTATTGAGTCTGATCAGTTTGGTTATGGGTTTAGAACTCTAAGATAATGAAGTTAAAATCAAAGGGATAATCTGGGGCAGCTTTGCTCCATCCCAAATCCAGTTTGTACCCCTAAAGAGATCAGAGATTGGCATCAATCACCACATGGGTCTTAACCCTGGCCACAGACTGAGATCTTCTTGGCTTCTCACTTCATCATTCATACATTTCCTGAACACATAAAGAGTGAGTTCAATGATATACTAACTTGAAAAAAGGTAATACTTTTGAAAAAAGAATGAAAAAGAAAAGTAGCCTTTATACAGCAAAACCCCATGTATTAGTTTCCTGTGGCTGCTGTAACAAATTATCACAAACTTAGTGGCTTAAAACAACAGAAATTTACTCTCTCAGTTTTGGAGGGCAGAAGTCTGAAATCAAGAAGGTGCAATTCTTCCTTGCCCCTTTCAGCTTCTGATAGCTCCATGCATTCCTTGGCTTGGGACCGCATCATCTTCACATTGCCTTCTCCTCTTCTGTCTGTGTGATCTCCCTCTGCCTCTCTGTCTTCTAAAGACACATGTCACTTGACTTAGGCCCACTCAAATAATCCAGGATGATCTAATCTTGTGATTCTTAACTTAGTTACATCTGCAAAACCTTTTTCCAAATAAGTTTACATTCACAGATTCCAGGGGTTAAGACATGGACATATCTTTTGGTGGGCCACCATTCAACCCACTTACCCCCCTACCTCCATTCACATCCCTGTCATGCTGAAATAGAAAGAGCATGAATTTTCTGTCGATTTTACTTCCAAATATCTCTCAAATCTATATAGTCTCTATGTTTCTGCTGTCTCGTCCTCATTCAAACCCCATTATTCTCCATAACAACTGGTTTTGTCATGCCAGTCTCACTATGTTTGAAAACCTTCTGTGGTTCCCCATGGCTCTGAGGATCAAGCCTCAACTACTGGCCATGGTCTGCAAGGCCCTGCATGATCTAGCTCCCACCCACCTCGCCAAACTCCTATTTTGCCTTGTCCCCTCTTTTTATCTTGCAAAGCCATGTCCCTTATTGTCACAATGCCTTCCTAATACTTTTCCCTCCTTTTGGAGAACTATCCTCCCTACCCCATCTTCTCCTGACTAATGTCCATCAACCATCAGCTCAGCTATAAGTTCTAATAACTGTTCACCAAGAGATGCTTTCCCTGGCCCCCATTCTCCTGTAATAACATCTTTCAGAGTTTGCAATTAGGTTTGTGTTGAATTAATGTCTCCACTCATCCACCTAGCCCCCAACTAGACAGAGCTCCACAAAGGCAAGGGCTGTGACTATCTGGTTTCATTACTATGTCTTCAGCATCTAACCAGTGTCTGACACATATTAGGTGTTCAATCATTATTTGAATAAATATATTATATAATTAATTAATTAATCTATACATCTATATTTTGATCCCTCAAGTTCCTCTCCTAAAAAACGAGAGAAACAATGCCTATTTCACAGGGTTGAATAAGAATAAAAATGAGATAATGGAGAGGAAGGGGCTTTTTAAACTATGAGATTCCTTACTAATTTAAGGAATTATTATAATATTGGTCAATGTAACCAGCCTTTAGAGGGACAAGGAAGTGCACTACATAGGGCATAGGGGCAGCAGGAGAAATGAGGGTGGAAGTGAGAAAGGATATTTGAGTTCTACATTCCTCTGAATAAGAAGAGTTTCTGTGGCTCTGTTGTGTAGGATAAAATTACAAGAACACTCAATTCCCCTGCTTTAAACTTGAAGCTCATAACTTATCACCCTCTGGGATCAAAAGAAAATGCCAGGTATAAATACTGCCTGAAGTCACCCTTGGCATTTAAGGTTTTAATTGTCTTCCTTTAAAGCATATGCTCCAGGTGCTAGCTGAGGGTAGGGTGACAGACTCCTGGACTGGGCCCATCTCCACTGGTGCTTCCCATGAGGTGATCTATCAGCCATGGCACTTGCTTGAGGCACTTTGCCCAGCTGACAAATGACTTTGAAGAATTCCTCTTGGCTTTTTTTTTCTTTCCTTTCCTTACCTTCTTGGCTTTCACTGCTAACAGGTGGGGAGGGTATCACCTCCTTCTTCCTGCTCCTCTAGCACGTCCATCTAAAAGGCATCCCTGGGGGCTTGACATTCCAGGTCTTTAGTTTCTTACATTGATTTCCTCAAACCCCATCAAGTCATAATCTCCTTTCCTGCAGGGAAAAGACACTTCCACCTCTTCCTCCATATCCTCTTAACTCCTTGTCTTGGGTCAAGAGACCTAAAAAGGCCATTTCTCATTTCCATCTTGTCTTCCATTGTTTTCTCCCCTGGGATGTCTCTGCATTCATGGCCCTGAGATGCCTCACTGGTCTGGAATGTCCATGGCAAGCCAATCCTCTGAATCATAGACTTAAAGAAATTGGAAAGAGCAAAGCTCATTAGGCTGTCATTTCCCCAGTTTCCTCCACTGACCTGGATATCTTCCCATTGGCTTGATGATGTCCTTCCCTGCTCCATCGTCTCACTGGGCTTTGAGCTATGTCTACACGGTCCCAGAAAGGTGAAGCAAAAGGCATGAATTTTAGTAATCCAAGCAAAATCCCCAGTATTGTCTCAATGATTTGGGCATCCTAGTACAAAAAAAATTTTGGTACAAAGTTTCAGGATAGTTACCTCGTATAGATGCCATGAACTGGAGCTGGAAAGGA
This sequence comes from Myotis lucifugus, assembly GCF_000147115.1. Taxonomy (NCBI): domain Eukaryota; kingdom Metazoa; phylum Chordata; class Mammalia; order Chiroptera; family Vespertilionidae; genus Myotis; species Myotis lucifugus. The sequence continues at coordinate 9,249,678 of NW_005871050.1, read as the reverse complement.
CCTTGCAGCTCATCTGTTCAAAGACCTACTCCTTTTTTGGTTTATATCATTATTGAGTTATAATTGACAATTTGCATGCCATGTAAAAATATTGTTACAATTTCCTATGTTATGACATATGCACACCTCCATGTAACCATCACTGCCATCTAGCTTCTATCACTCCCTAAAATTTTCTTCTGGCCCTTTGTAATTCTTCGCTTCACCCACTCCCCATTCTTCCTAGGCAACCACTGATTTGCTTTCAGTTACTACAGTGGGGCCTTGACTTACGAGTGTCCGGACTAACGAGTTTTTTGAGATACCAGCTGTCTCTCCGCCGATTTTTTGCATTGAGTTGATAGAGTAATTTGAGTTAACGAGCTCCTTAACGAGCTCGGTCTCAGAACGAATTAAACTCGTAAGTCAAGGCCCCACGGTATATAGTTTTCATTTTCTACAATTTTATATAAATGGAATAACACAATATGCATTATTTGCTGGCTTCTTTCACTCAGAATAATTATTTTGAGAACCATTCATGTTGTTGTATGTACTAATAATGTCATATGTCTAATTTTGGCTATTGTGAAAAAGGCTGCTATGAACACTCATCTACAAATTTTTTATATATGTATGTCTTCAATTATCTTGGATATATGCCTGAGTATTTACCTGGGTCATATGATAACTCTATGTTTAATCTTTTTAAAATTAAAGTATAGTTGGCATAGAATATTATATTAGTTTAGGGTGTATATCATAGGTGACTTGACATTTATATACCTTATTATATTTAACCTTTTGAGGAACCACCAAACTATTCTCCAAAGCAGCTGTTCAGCCCCACCAGCTAAGTGTGAGGTTCTATTTTTCTCCATCTCACCATTTTATTATTCATCATTTTTTAATTATAGCCATCCTAGTGAGGTGAAATGCTATCTCACTGTGGATTTTATTTGTATTTCCCTAATGATCACAGATATTGAGCATCTTTTAATGGTTTTGTACATCTTCTTTGGAGAAATATCTATTCAACTTCTTTGCCTACTTTTACAATTGAGATATAATTCACATAACATGAAATACACCATTTTAAAGTATACAACTCAGATCCTAGTCTGTTTGGCCCAGTGCATAGAGTGTCAGCCTGCGGACTGAAGAGTCCCGGGTTCGATTTTGGCCAAGGGCACATGCTGGGTTACTGGCTCGATCCCCAGTAGGGTTGTGCAGGAGGCAGCTGATCAATGATTCTCTCTCATCATTGATGTTTCTATCTCTCTCCCTTCCTTTCTGAAATCAATAAAAAATATATTTTTTAAAAGTATACAACTTAGTGGTTCTTAGTATATTCACTAAATTGTGCAACCATCATCACCACTATCTAATTCCCAAACATTTCCATCACCCCAAAACAAACTCCATATCTATAAACAGTCAGTTCCAATTCACCCCCTAGCAACCATTAATCTACTTTTTATCTACATGAATTTGCCTCCTAATACATTTCATATAAATAGAATCATATAATATGTGACCTTCTGTGAATAGCTTCTTTCACTTAGCATAATGTTTTCAAGGTTCATCCATGAAACTTAGCCTGTTTCAGTACTTTGTTTCTTTTTATGGCTGAATAACATTCCAGTGTATGGATATACCACAGTTCTTTATTCACCAGCTGATGGACATTTTAGTTGTTAACACTTTTGGACTACTATGAATAATGATGCTATGATTGTTTGTGTATAAGTTTTTCTGTGACTATGTTTTCAGTTCTCTTATATATCTAAGAGTGGAACTGTTGGATCATAGGGTAAATTAACTTTTCAAGGAGTTGACCAAGAGTTTTCCAGAGCAGCTACACCATTTTACATTCCCACCAGCAATGTATGAGATTTTCAACTTCTGTACATTTCCCCAAAACATTAATTTTCCATTTTTTGTTTTTTTATAATCATCCTAGTGGGTGTGAAGTAGTATCTCATTATGATTTTGGTTTGCATTTCCCTAATGACTAATGACTTCTCATGTTCTCTGACCTTTATTATTTCCTTTCTTCTACTTACTTTGGTTTAATTTGTTTATCTTTCTCTAGTTTTATGATGAAAGCAGAAAATCATTGAGACCTTTTTTTTTTTCATTTCCAATATAGGCATATAGTGCATTCCAAAAATTCTGACATGTGTTTTTATTTATATTCGTTTCAAATATTTTCTAAAGTTCCTTTTAATTTCTTTTTTACCCCATGGATTATTTAAAAGTATGTGATTTAGTTTTGAGATATTTGAAAAATTTCCATAAATCTGTTATTGGTTTCTAATTTAAATTTATTATAATTAGAAATATACTTTGTATAACTTGGATTCCTCTTTTATTTTTAATCCTCACCCAAGGATATGCTTATTTATTTTAGAGAGAGTAGAAGGGAGAGAGAGGAGAGAAAAAAACACATTGATGTGAGAGAGAAACATTGATCGGTTGCCTGATTGGGGATGGAACCTACAACCTAGGTATGTACCCTGACTGGGAATTGAACCTGCAACCTTTTGGTGAATGAGATTATGCTCCAACAAACTGAGACGTTCTGCTGGGGCTAATTTGGATTCTTTTAAATTTTTTGAAACTTGTTTTATGGCCTAGAATATGGCCTATATGTCTTGGTAAATGTGCTGTATGCCTTTAAAAAGAATATGTATTCTACTGTTGTGGGGTGGAGTGTTTATAGTAAATTGTGGGGAACCGATATAGGGTTGAGCCTCGGACTGACCTGCTGGCAAAGTCACAAACAAGTCCCAGCTTAGAGGGCTCAGTCCTCTTAGCATAATTAGGCTTGACCTTATAACACTCCCCAGATCTTACCTGGGAAGCTAATGGGCTGAGGGAAGTGCAGGAAGTGTAACTATGGTCAAAACAAGTGAAACTCACAAGAACTATGTAACTATGGTAACCACTGCCTTGTTTACCTCTGACTATAAAAGGTTGGTGGGGCCTGAGCACAGGTGAAAGTCTTTCCTCTTGAGTTGGACTTACCCGCCTGATCCCCAGTATTCCCAAATTATCTCGTGTCTTTTCGCTTTCATTTGTGTGCAGCTCCTCTTCCAGATCCTGAACCCTGAACCACGCAGGATGTGGAGGGAAACATTTACCACAGTAAATGTCATCTAGATCAAGTTGGTTGATAGTGTTATTCATATCTTCTATATCATTGCTGAATTTATGTCTACTATTCTATCAATTATTGAGAAACGAGTGTTGAAATATCCAACTACAATTGTGGACTTTTCTGTTTCTACTTATAGTTCTGTCAGCTTTTGCTTCACATATTTTGAAACTCTATTACTAGGTGCATACTTAGCATTGTTGTCCTCTTGATGAATTGACCCTTGATCACTATGAAATTACCTTCTTTAACTTTGGTAATAATTTTTGCTTTAAAATCTACTTTATCTCATGTTAATAGAGTCATTCCAAATTTCTTTTGATTAGTGTTAGTATGGTATACCTTTTTCCATAATTATACTTTTAAATCTGTTTTTAACTTTATAGTTAAAATGCTTTACTTGTGGGAAACACGTAATTGGTTCTTGATTTTATATCCTATCTGACAACCTCTGCCTTTTATTCATGTATTTAAACCATTCACATTTCATTTGTTGATATAGTTAGGTTTAATTCTATCATTTGGTTATTTGTTTTCTATTTGGTCCATCTGTTCTAGTTCCTTTTTTTCTGTCTTCTTTGGGACTAATTTATTATTTTTTATGATTCTGTTTTATCTCATTTATTTGTTACTTTACTGATTACTTTTATTTGTAAATATCTTTAACTTATCAAAGTTGATCTTCAAGTGATATATACCACACCACATACACTATAAAGACTTTACAATTGTGTAGGCCCTTTCCTCCCCTTCTAACCTTTGTGTTATTGCTGTCATACATTTTCCATTTACATATACAATAAACCCCACACTACATTATTATTTTTGCTTAAACAGTGCACTATCAAAGATATTTAAATAACTTTTAAATCATATATTTCACATGTAGTTACTATTTCTGGTGCTCTTCCTTCCTTTGTGTAGATCCACATTTTAATCTGTTATCATCTTCCTTCCATTTCTTGTAGTATGTGTCTGCTGGTGATGAATTATTTCAGCTTTTGTATGACTGAAATGTCTTTTTTTGGCCTTCCTTTTTGAAAGAAATTTTTGCCTGATATAGAATCCCTGGTTGAAAGTCTTTTTGTCAGTTCTTTAAAAATTTTGTTCCAGAGTCTTCTCACTTGCATTATTTACAATTTGAAATCTTACCTTTGTTTTTTTGTACATAAAATCTCTTTTTCCTCTGGCTGCTGTTAAGATGTTCTCTTTATCACTGATTTTGAGCAATCTGATTATGATATGCCTTTGTGTAGTTTTCTTCATGTTGCCTGCACTTGGAGTATTTGGATTTTGCCAAGTTCCTTGGATCTCTGGGTTTATAATTGTCATCAAATTTGGAAAATGTTTGGCCATTATTTCTTCAATAAAATTTTTCTCCTCCCTCCTGTCTCTTTTTCTCTTTCAGAAACTCCAATTATATTTCTATTAAGCCACTTGAATTTTTCCTACAGCTCACTGATGCTCTGTTTATTTTTTTCATTTTCTCTTCTAGGTATGTTTTATATTGAATTGTTTCTATTGCTATGATTCAAGTTCACTAGTCTTTTCTTCTGCATTGTCTAATCAGCCATTAATCTCATCCAATGTATTTTTTACCTCACATGTAGTTTTCACCTGTGTAAGTTTGATTGAGGTATTTAAAAAATATCTTCTATGTCTCTACTTAACCTTTTGAACATATGGAATGCAGTTCCAATAACTGCTTTAATATTCTTATTTGCTAATTCTAACATCTTTGTTAGTCCTGGTTTGATTTCAATTGATTGATTTATCTGCTCCTTATGAGCCATAGGTTCCAGCTCTGTCCATGCCAGGTAACTTTTTATTGGATGCCAAACTGTGAATCCTACCTTGTTGGGTTATTTAATACGCCTATTTTTCTATAATCAGTGGTTCTCAACCAGAGGCTATTTTGTTTGTCCAGAAACACTCTTGATTGTTATAATTGAAGAGTGTTATTGGCATCCAATGAGTAGAGGCCAGGTATGAGGGTAAACATCTTACAATGCACTGGACAGCTCCCACAACAAAGAATTACCCAGCTCAAAATGTAGTTGTTCTGAGGTTGAGAAACCCTGCTATAAATATTCTTGAACTTTGTTCTGGGATTCAGTTAAGTTTCTTGGAAATTGCTATATCCCTTTGGGTCTTGCTATTAAGCTTTGTTAGATGAGACCAGTGCTCAGTTTAGAGATAATGTTCCCCAATATCAAAGCAAGACCCTTCTGTGTACTCTACCCAATGCCCCAATTTTAGCTGGTTGGAAATTGGTGCTATCCCTAGCCCTGTGTTAGTTCAGAGCACTATTCCCTCTAATTGTTTGGTATGGTTCTCTCCCCAGCATCAAATGGTTTCCTCATGCTTGTGGACCTACATAGAGTTTATTCCATCCCTGTTTCACCCCCAGCACGCCGCCTACCTCTTTAGGATGTCCTAGAGATAACTCACACTTACTATTTCTACTCTCACCCCCACCTCAGACCTACTCCTTCTGCATCTCAGTGCCAGTCCCCAAATCTAGAAATCCAGGAGTCACCCTTCACTCCTGCTTCCTCATCACTCTGCTGTTCAATCAGCCAATTTGTTCTCACCAGTGTCTCCTGCATTCTGTCTATACTTTCCATTCCCACAGCCCCTGCCCTATCTGGGGCCATCCTCATCTCTGGTTTGAACACTTCATAAGACAGCTCCAACTTGCATCTCTAGCATCTCCTTCCACTCCTCCTATACATCCTCATCTCCAGCATCACAGAAGTTTTCACTGCTTATCATATAGACCAGGCTTTTCACAAGTCTGTACTTTTGCAAATGCTATTCTCTTTGCCTGAAATATAGTTCCTCCACTTCTTTTAAAAAAATATATTTTACTCTTTTTTTACGAAGAGGAAGGGAGAGGGATAGAGAGTTAGAAACACCTATGAGAGAGAAACATTGATCATCTGTCTCCTGCACACCCCCTACTGGGGATGTGCCCTCAACCGAGGTACATGTCCTTGACCGGAATCGAACCCAGGACCCTTCAGTCTGCAGGCCAAGGCTCTATCCACTGAGCAAAACCGGCTAGGGCAGTTCCTCCACTTCTTTGCCTGGCAAACTACTCATGCTTCAAGAGCCAGCTTACAAGTCACCTCTTCTGTCAAGCCCTCCTTGATTTCTTGAGGCATCTATTCATTTCTGACCCTTCATTCTTCTACTGCGTTTTGGTCACACTTTAATAATACTGGTCATAGACTCTTTACACTGCTATCTGTCTCCCCTACTACTATAGCTGCTAGGGATCTAGCAATCCCTGTAGGTGCTTACTATGGACTGAAATGTGTCCCTCCCCCAAATGCATATGTTGAAGCCTTAACCCACAATGTTGCTATATCTGGAGATAGGGTCTTTAGGAGGTAATTAAGATTAAATGGGGTCATAGGGGAGGGCCCTAATCCTATAAGACTGTATGGCCTTATAAGAAGGGAAGAAGTATCTCTTTCTCTGTCGCTTTCTCTCTGCCATGTGAAGACACAGAGAGAAAGGGGCTGTGTGCAAGCCAGGAAGAGACTCTCACCAGAACCTGACCACACTGACATCCTGATCTCAGACCTCTAACTCCCAGGACTGTGAGAAATAAATTTCTGTTGTTTAATACTCAGTCCATGGTATTTTGTTATGACAGCCTGAGCAGGCTACTACAGCACTTAATACATGATGAATGCATTTTTTAATTTTTTTAAGCCTCACCTGAGGATATTTTTCCATTGATTTTTAGATAGAGTGGAAGAGAGAGGGAAAGACAGAAATATCAATGTGAGAGAAACACATTGATTGGTTGCCTCCTGTGGGAGCCCCCACCGACCAGGGCCCCCAGCGGAGGCAGGGGAGGGGGGGAGCCTGCAACCAAGATACCTGCCCTTGACTGGAATCGAACCAGGGACTCTTCAGCCCGCAGGCCAAAGCTCTATCCACTGACCCAAACCAGCTAGGGCTGATGAATGCATTTTTGAATGAATGAGAAAGAAACAGGAGACAGGGAGACGGAATGAATGGGGAGAGAAGCTGCAGTCAGAAAGCAGAAGGCAGTAAGAGAAGATTTAAGAAAAACAAAGTAACAGGAGGAAGAAAGCCGAGGATGGGAATGAGCTCAGAAGGGAGCCAGTTTTTCAGTGGAGACCATGCCCATGCCAAGGGAACTACTGCCAAGATGGAGGGGGGTGGGTACAGGCCCAAGGGCCAGTGTGGAGCATCCAGGCACATTATTTTATATACTGTATGTTTTCAGGAAAGGGCCCGATGCCTGGGTCCCTTAAAAAGGAGGCACCTTAGCTCTTTGGCTGGGCAACAGCTGGGTGCCCTCTCTTCTCTGGTCAAAGAAGGCCGCTGTCCACACCCAGCTGCGGGAGAGACTAGGAGAGTGTTTACCCAATGGCCCCAGTGTCCTCAAAGGACTCCGCTCTCAGTTACACAGCAAACAGCTGGCACCGTTGTGGCCGAGTCCCGCGACCCAGAGCCTCCAGCGATGTTTAAACTGGGACCGTGAGAATGAGTCCTCCACCCTCATCTTCCTCCAGTGGGCTTGGGGGTGCTCGTTTATGAACTGGGACCTGACAGGTGGCTTTTTAAAAACTCTCATTCTGACAGGACGCCTCCAAAAAACGAACACAAAGTTTTCTGTCGCCTAGGGCTTGTGAAAATTGGTTTCAGACTCTGCCACCCGCTGCAGCAGACAGCGGTCTTTCCAGTAAGACGTTTCCTGGCGGGAAACGCGGACTGACAGGCGACCCGGCGGCAGTGTCTGCCCAGCCCTGGAAGCCAACAGGCTCCATCCTCTGTTGCCCTTGAGCCTGCAACTGCCTCTCTGCGCTTTGGGATCCGCCCTCTACACCGCAGCCCCAGCCAGGGGGCTTTGTCTCCCCAAACTGGGTGCGGGCAGCGTGCCTGGGGGGTCCTGCTCCCTGCAAAGCCGCGCTCCCTGGCGAGGAGGGAGGTCCTGGCTCCACCCACGCGGCAAAGCCCTTAAGATCAGGGCTCTGAGCCAAAATAGGTCGGACATTTAGAAACCAAACCAATAATAGAATTGGAATACATTTGATCACTTGTGGGGGGAGGGGTTGGGGTGCTTGGGGAGCTGGTAGAGAGAGCCGCAGGGAACTGCGGCTTTGAGAGCATTCCCGGGGCAATCATCAGTGCTTGCAATGCTAGCAATCATTGCTAGGCCCAGTCCCGCAGTTAGTTGGACAGGACAGAGCCATGAGGGCTGGTTCTTTATTCTACTGTTCCCACTCGGTCAGAAAGGGCTCCTAGCAAACATTCTGCTAGCCCCAGCTTTCCCAATGAAATGGAGACCTTTGCTCTGCTGTCGCTATTCAGGATGGGGTTTTTGTCTAGCCAGTGGTCGGCAAACTGCGGCTCGCAAGCCACATGCGGCTCTTTGGCCCCTTGAGTGTGGCTCTTCCTAAGCCTTAGGAGTACCCTAATTAAGTTAATAACAATGTACCTACCTATATAGTTTAAGTTTAAAAAATTTGGCTCTCAAAAGAAATTTCAATCGTTGTACTGTTGATATTTGGCTCTGTTGACTAATGAGTTTGCCGACCACTGGTCTAGGTTAAGGCCTTATTTACAATATCTACACTAGGATGTCAAACCACCAGCCTGGCAAAAAGCTGAGCCAGCGTTTAGGTTAGGACTCATGGAGAAGTGGAGAGATGTTCCCACCCAAGAAGCCACACGCTACCCTGAAAACTCTCCTGCCTGGCAGTACTTTTCAAACATCACCACCTGGACAAGTGACCTGGGGTCCTTATTAAAACACAGATTCTGATTTAGAGCTGGGTGAGGCCTGAGAGTCTGCATTCCTCACAAGCTCCCAGGGATGTAGCTGCTGCCCTGGCCCATACCTAGGAGAACCACTGCTGTAGAGCAATGCCCTTAACTGCAACAGCAAGTTAAAATCACCTGTGGAGCTTCAAACACTTGAATTTCACTAAAAGAGTAAATCTTAAGTGTTCTCACCACAAAAATAAAAGGTAACTATGTGAAGTGATGGACATGTTAACTCCTTTGTGTAATCATTTCACAATCTATACATATGATAAATGCAAATCTTTCAAAAACATTATGGTTGTGGGCTTGATCCCCAGTGTGGGGCATGCAGGAGGCAGCTGATTGATGATTCTCTCTCATCACTGATGTTTCTATCTCTCTCTCCCTCTCCCTTTCTCTCTGAAATCAATTAAAAAAAACTTTAAAAAAATAAAACATTATGTTGTACAACTGAAATATATACAATTTTTATTTGTCAATCATACATCAAAAAAGCTGAGTAAAAGACTAATTTAATTCTTCTGGGATGTGGCCAGACTTTTTTTTTAAATTAAGCTTTTTAGGTGATTATAATGGGCAGCCAGGATTGAGAGCCACTGGTCTAAGCAGCTGTGAAGAGGGACTTAGGCTGTAGCCAGAGATATTGATTCCATACTGAACCCACTTAGTTGGCACCAACCTTGACTTCCAAATGGAACAGTACATCTAGAAAAGGAAAAGCGGTGGCCTCTGCATCATAAATCTGAAGAGCACCTGGGAGAAGCTCCTGCTGGCAGCTCGTGCCATTGTTGCCGCTGAAAACCCCGCTGATGTCAGTGTCATATTGTCCAGGAATGCTGGCCAGCGAGCTGTGCTAAACTCTGCTGCTGCCACTGGAGCCACTCCTATTGCCGCTTCACTCCTGGAACCTTCACCAACCAGATCCAGGCAGCCTCCCTGGAGCTGAGACTCCTGCTGGTTACTGATTCCAGGGCTGACCACCAGCTTCTCACAGAGGCATGTTACGTTAACTTGCCCATCATTGCTCTGTGTAACACAGACTCTCCGTTGCGCTATGTGGACATTGTCATCTGTTGCAACAATAAGGGGGCTCACTCAGTGGGTCTGATGTGGTGGATGCTGGCCCAAGACGTACTGCGCATGTGTGGCACCATCTCCCATCAACACCTGTGGGAGGTCATGCCTGAAACCTATTTCTTCTACAGAGATCCTGAAGAGATTGTAAAGGAAGAGCAGGCTGCTGCTGAAACGGCTGTCAGCAAGGAGGAATTTCAGAGTGAATGGACTGCTCCCACTCCCAAGTTCACTGCTGCTCAGCCTGAGGTTGCAGGCTGGTCTGAAGGCTTGCAGGTGACTTCTGTGTCCATTCAGCAGTTTCCTGCTGAAGACAAGCGCTCAGCCTGCCACTGAAGACTGGTCTGCAGCCCCCACTGAATGGGTAGGAACAACCACTGCGTGGCCCTAAGCTGTTCTTCCACAAACTCTTACCAGAATGGAAATAAGGTTGATGGAAAGAAACAGTTTCTTTTAAAAAATATATAGTGGTGAGTCTTACAACTATCATAATTTCAAAATAATGATGGGCATATTGATATTTTAAGAGTTCTGTTTCATTCTAATGTGATAAAAAAAAATATGTGTGTGGTTTCTGTTGGTGGCCAAGTCACAGATCCTCTAATATGATGATGGATTGCCAAACTGGTTTGGCTCAGTGGATAGAGCATCGGCCTGAGGACTGAAGGGTCCCAGGTTCAATTCCAGTCAAGGGCATGTACCTTGGTTGTGGGCGCATCCCCAGTAGGGGGAGTGCAGGAGGCAGCTGATTGATGTTTCTCTCTCATTGATGTTTCTAACTCTCTATCCCTCTCCCTTCCTCTCTGTAAAAAACCAATAATATATATATATATATTTTTAAAAAATAATATGATGATGGATTGTTGTCTGCATTCATGATTGAAGGAAATGCTAAAATATAGTTAATCGCCCTGACCGGTTTGGCTCAATGGATAGAGTATTGGCCTGCGGACTCAAGGGTCCCAGGTTCGATTCCAGTCAAGGGCATGTACCTTGGTTGCGGGCACATCCCCAGTAGGGAGTGTGCAGGAGGCAGCTGATCGATGTTTCTCTCTCATCGATGTTTCTAACTCTCTATCCCTCTCCCTTCCTCTCTGTAAAGAATCAATAAAATATATATTTTAAAAAATAAAATATAGTTAAAAGAGAGAGGAAATAAAGATGCAATTTTCTGAACCCTAGTTCATGAACCCTCAGAATTTTAGCCACAGACCCCTTAGAAGACCAGGGGTGCTAGTTAAGGATCCACGTGGCCTTCCTGGTGCTCCTTTGTGCCAATCACCTTTGGTTCAAGATCCCTCACTGGAGGTCTCTTTTGGGGGGGAGGGCAGGTGTAAGGCTGGAGATTGAGTTTTTAGAAACAGCCTGTGGTGCTGCCTTCCCTCCGTCTGCACTCTCAGAGCTATGTCCTTTGGTTTTCTCTTGTGGCAGGTAGGAGACTTTGCACCTCACATAGGGTTTCTCTTTCAACAAGTGTTAACTGAGCATCTAGTGAGTGAAGGGCTCTGTGCTATGCTCCAGACATGGGAATGGATACACAAAGAGATAGTTATTAGTAATAACAACTACCATTTACCAAACACTTTTTATATACCAGGCACCATGTCAGTACTTCATTCATGTGTGCATTTATTCATTCAGTAAATATTTGCTGTTTACTATGTGCCAGGCACTGTTTTAGTGGCTGTGGGGATGGCAGTGAATAAAACAGCTAAATTCCCTGCTCTTATGAAACTTTCACTCTAGTGGGGAGGACACAGGTACACAAAGTAAATAGGTAAATGATAGTCTGCCAGCCTATGGGAAGTGCTATGAAGAAAAACAAAACAGAGAAGGGGGAGAAGGAGTACTCAGGTGGGTGCAGTGTCAAATGGGGTGGCCATGGAAGGTCTCACTGAGGAGATGGACATTTGAGACTAGACCCAAAGGAAGTGAGGGGTGAGCCTTTGTAGGTACTTGGGGGAAGAACATTCTAGGCCAGTGGTTCTCAACCTTCTGGCCCTTTGAATAGTTCCTCATGTTGTGACCCAACCATAAAATTATTTTCGTTGCTACTTCATAACTGTCATGTTGCTACTGTTATGAATCGTAATGTAAATATCTGATATGCAGGATGGTCTTAGGCGACCCCTGTGAAAGGGTCGTTCGACCGCCAAAGGGGTCGCAACCCACAGGTTGAGAACTGCTGTTCTAGGCAAAGAGGACATCTGGGTGAAGACCCTGAGGCCTGAACACGGAGGAGGTTGGCAAGGCTGGCGGAAAGGAGTGAGAGGAAGAATAGTAAGAGATGAGGGCAGAGGGCAAGTGGGAGGAGGGGTACCAGAAGGTACAGGACCATGGAGGCCATTGTAGTAACCTTGGCTTTTACCCAGAGGGAGATGGGAAGCCATAGAGGGTTTGAGCAGAGTCCCCCAACAACACTGTTAGGTGACAGTACCATTATTCCCATTTTTAAATGAGGGAACTACAGCTCAGAACAGCTAAGTGACTTGGCTAGTGAGTGGAAACTTGGGGACCCCACACCTCCTCCTCCCTAGTCTCACACTCAGAGGAGGGCCAGCATGTTTCTTACTACCTTCTGTTCCTTTGTCATTACCCAAGGATCGTACACTACCCTGTGTACCCACTCCTTGCTGTATCCACTAACTTCTGCCTCTTTACTTACTGAGCACCTGTGTGCCAGCTACTGTTTTAGATGCTGAGAATAAATTGATGAATAAGAGAAGTCAGCTCCTTGCTCTCATGGAACTTTTATTCTAGTGGGTGGGGGAAACAGGTATGTAGGAAATTTTTTAAAGAAATGCAGATAGAAGAGTGGCTACGTTATAGAAGCTGGGTATGAGAGGCCTCTCTGTGGAGGTAACATTTAAATTGAGATGTGGGGAACCTAGCTGGTTTGGCTCAGTGGATAGAGCGTAGGCCTGCAGACTGAAAGGTCCCAGGTTCGATTCTGGTCAAGGGCACATGCCTGGGTTAGGGGCACATCCCCAGTAGGGGGCGTACAGGAGGCAGCCAAACAACGACTCTGTCATCATTGATGTTTCTATCTCTCTCTCCTTCTCCCTTCCTCTCTGAAATCAAAAAAAAAAAATATTTAAAAATAAATAAATAAATTGAGATGTGGGGAAGAACATTCCAGGCAGAGGGAGATATGTGAGTAAAAGCTAAGGTAGAAAGGAGCTTAGCATATTAGAGGAACATAGGGCAGGAGCATGGGTTGTGATGCAGTGAGAGGGCAGGATACCCAGTGGCAGCACAGGAGCCAGTTCAGGGGCAGAGCCCTGTGGGTTATGAGCACCTGGGAATCCACTGGAGTGTTTGAAGCAGGGAAAGGCAACGATTTGACTGATGATTTAAGAACATGCTGAAATCATATCTTATAGGGCTATAGTGAAGGAGAATGGATTGGTGGGGAAAGAGGGAATGAAGAAAAGTGAAAAGACTTAGGATACATTTGGAGATACTGAAAGATAGCCTCTAACTTTTTGGCTTGAGCAGCTGCATGAATGGTGATGCCATTTAGAGGCCTGAGGAAGGCTTTGGGCAAGCGACTTTGGAGGAAGAGTCAAGAGTTGTTTTGAGCCGAAACCGGTTTGGCTCGGTGGATAGAGCGTCGGCCTGCGGACTGAAAAGTCCCAGGTTCGATTCCGGTCAGGGGCATGTACGTTGGTTGCGGGCACACCCCCAGTGGGAGATGTGCAGGAGGCAGCTGGTCGATGTTTCTCTCTCATCGATGTTTCTGGCTCTCTATCCCTCTCTCTTCCTCTCTGTAAAAAAATCAATAAAATATATTTTAAAAAAATAAAAAATAAAATAAAATAAAGCTCTGCATATTTATGTTTTTTTTTTTAAAAAAAGAGTTGTTTTGAACATGTCTGTTTGAGATAGTCATGTCAACCAGGCACTTAGATTCATGATTCTTCAGTTTTACAGAGCAGGCTAAGCCGGAGAAGAGATAGAATCTAAGATGGAGGAGGGATAGATTCAGAAATATTGTCACCATGTATACCCACCTGTGCCAAGCTCAGTGTCCGGCATATGGCATGTAGTCTAAAAAATTTTGGTTGGTTGAATGAATTAATTAATAAGTAAAATGTGTTCTTAGAGTTTTGAAATCAGACAGACTTGGGTTCAAATTTAAATCTTGGCTCTGCTACTTACTAGCTTGATGTTGAAGTAGTTATTAAACCTTCTGGAGTCTCAGTTTCCTCATCTATAGAATGAAGACAGCAACAATACCTATTCCATAGGGTTGTCGTGAATATTATACTAAACTTGTGACCCGGTGCACAGATTTGTGCACATTGAAAGGCAATTAATTAGAAGAAATATTTTAATATCACTATTCACCCTTTCTCTATAATAGAAGTGTCAACCAAATTCATGATCAGCAATGACAGATCAAAACACACAGGTGCGATTGGCACCAGCAAGAGCTTTATATGTATTGTGCATGTGCGAGTCAACTTAGCTTTATATATATATATATATACATATATATATACATATATATATATGTGTGTGTA
>NW_005871050.1:9202923-9235028 GCF_000147115.1 Myotis lucifugus | reverse complement strand
ATATAATAAACTTTATTAATTAGACCTGCTTTCTGATGTAGCTAAACTTTTTCCAGCCCAGTGAAGCACCCCAACTTCTCTTTCAGGTTATTGTCAGCAACACAGCAGTAAATATCAACACAAAGCAGATTATTATTGTAGATCACACAGGGAGAACAAAGGGTAAAATATTTAACTGCGGCAGTGTTTGACCATATTCTGCGCAGTGAGAAAACCTGAAGTCATTTTCAAGGTCCACCATGTCTTACTTCTTTTCAGTTGGGTCAAGTTTCTAAATCTCCGTTTTCCAGCTAATGAAAAGAAAATAGGATTCCACCGAGTCTCCTATCTACCTACTCCAGGACTCCTGTGAGGATCAAATGAGATGAGGCACGGGAAACCACTTCACAAACATTTGGTTAGAGCAGCCGTGGGCAAACTACGGCCCGCAGGCCGGATCCGGCCCGTTTGAAATGAATAAAACTAAAAAAAAAAAAAAGACCGTACCCTTTTATGTAATGATGTTTACTTTGAATTTATATTAGTTCACACAAACACTCCATCCATGCTTTTGTTCTGGCCCTCCGGTCCAGTTTAAAAACCCATTGTGGCCCTCGAGTCAAAAAGTTTGCCCACCCCTGGGTTAGAGTGTAAAAATATTTGCACCTGGCTATAAAGCAAGTTGTGTTCCTGGGCTGAAGAAACTCCAAGGAGGCTAGTTGCTAGGGAGAAGAAGCCAGGCATTGCTATGTGACATCATTACCCGGTGCCCACAGCCAACGTTTCTGGGTTGGGCTGGGCTGGGCTGTGGGCCACATTTTGGACCATGGGTTCTCGGCAGTGTCGGCTGCGATTTGGTGGGCTGTCACTCTGGTGTGGTAGTGGGACCTGTGTCCCACTTGGGGGAAGCAGAGTGTTGCTTTGTCAGCGCCAGGTCCGAACTGCCGTTTCTCTGTAAATGGCCAGTGTGCATCATGGCAGGTCCTGCGTTGAGTGTCTGCCCCCTGGTGGTCAGTGCATGTCATAGCAACTGGTCAGACAGTCGGACACTTAGCATATTAGCCTTTTATATAGATAGATAAGCCATGTAAAGTGCATTGTAAGTACTCAGTAAATTAGTGGCTGTTATCATATTTGAAGCATGAGGTAGGCCCCAAGAGGGAGCCTTGAAGGGACCCTTCAGAGGGCAACCCCAGAGGGTGGGACAATGTGACCAGGCTGTCGTGTGACAGGCAGTAATGCCTAGTAGTTAGGTGTGGCCCTCTTGAGCCAAACTGTCTGGGTTCATAATCCTGGCTGAGCCACTTACTAGCTTAGTTAACTTCTATGTACCTCAGAGTTATTTAAAGTATTATTATTTAATCTCTAAAATAGAGATATGATAGACCTACCTCACAGGGCTGTTTGTGAAGGATTAAATGAGGTAATCCATGGAGAAGGCTGAGAACAGTGCCTGGCTCATCCTAAGGGCTCAGTAAATGTGAGGATGTAGAAGGGAGGGGGCTGCAAATAGGCTTCAGCTGAGTCCTTGATCTCCCTCTAGAAAAGATAGTGTTCATCCCTGGCTGGAGAGTGGAGCCCATTTCCAATGGTTCTGCTCTCCCAACACTCTCCTTCCTACCTTCATACTCCTCCCCAGCTGCAGCCTTCCAGTTTCTGCAACTCTATGAATAGCTTGTGAGCCTTTGCCAGAGTTAGTGTGGAAAATGCCAGCTCCTCCACTCAAGGGATGCAGAAATGTAGCCCCTTTTCACTCTGGGGGAGGTGTTAGCCACAAGCTACAGGCAAAATAGTGCCTGAAGTCTGTCTAAGAGCAGAGAGAAATAACCAACTGACACAGTCCTAGAAGGCCCCGGGGCTACTTTTCCATTCAAATGCTCCCTTTGTTGCTAAGAAGCAAACCTACCCCATCTCCACTGGCACCAGCCTGCCCATTGTTTTCCTAAGTGACCATCCCAAGCCAAGAGCTAGAGCTTCCTCTGTTTCACAGAAATGGCAAACAGGAGGTGCCATTGCAGTGGGAGCATCATATAACCCAAATTCTCCACAGCTAAAGACTCTAGAACAGGGCCCAGATCAGGTATCCCTGGCAGAAATATAACGGGTCCAAAGGAAGTCACCAAAAGCATTTGGCCTGGCTCTTCCCCTGTGCTTGGCTACCTTTGGTGGATACTGCTCAAGGCCCTGACATCTGAGCAATGAGCACCAAGTGAATCTAATATAAGTTCCAGTTGAGCAAAGTGGTGAGCCTGTGGATTTCTCCCACCAGGGAGATAGAGCAGAGATTTCAAAAACAAATGGTCCTTCAGGCAGACAGGGATGGATGGGTGTGGCATAGAAAGGCTTGGAGGGGTCCTTTCTCCAAACAGAAGAACTTCTTTGGTACCCTTGAAGCTTTTCCTCTGCTCCTGGCCAGTAGACTGCCTGCCTCTGACTTACCCAACCCCTACTCCCTCTTCTTGTCAGATATCTCCTTTGGGGGTTTCTCATCACCTCAGTGATTCCCCAGCTCCATCTTCATCCACCCATTCTTATCTCTACAACCCTCTCTCAGCATGTTGTCTTCTGCTCAATGATTAAAGCTCCAGCTTCTCAGAGGCTTATCACCACAAGAGAATTTTTAGAACTAGAAAGAGCTTTCTAAATCATTGTATCCTAACTCTTACCATTTGCAACGGCATGGATGGAACTAGAGAGCATTATGCTAAGTGAAATAAGCCAGTCAATGAAGGAAAAATACCACATGATCTCACTCATTCATGGATAATAAAGACCATTATAAACTTATGAACAATAATAGATACAGAGGCAGAGCTGCCTCAAACAGATTGTCAAACTGCAGCGGGAAGGCCGGGGAGAGTGGGGGGCAGAAGGGAGGGGGGTAAGAGATCAACTGAAGGACTTGTATGCATGCATATAAGCATAACCAATGGACATAAGACACTGGGGGGTAGGGGAGGCCAGGGGATTGTCAAGGGCGGGGGGGGGGGGAAGGACACATGTGTAATACCCTTTGTAATACTTTAAGCAATAAAAATAAATAAATAAATAAATCATTGTATCCTAACATCTTGTTTTTGGGTTTTTTTAAATTAAATCTTTATTGTTCAGATTATTACAGTTGATCCTCTTTTTTCCCCCCATAGCTCCCCTTCACCCGGTTCCCACCCCACCCTCTGCCCTTACCTCCCTCACTGTCCTCATCCATAGGTGTACGATTTTTTTCCAGTCACTTCCTGCACCCCCCCACACCCCTTTCCCCCAGAGAATTGTCAGTCCACTCCCTTTATATACCCCTGATTCTATTATATTCACCAGTTTATTCTGTTCATCAGATTATTTATTCACTTGATTTTTAGATTCACTTGTTGATAGATATGTATTTGTTGTTCATAATTTTTATCATTACCTTTTCTTTCTTCTTCCTCTTCTTAAAGGATACCTTTCAGCATTTCATATAATACTGGTTTGGTGGTGATGAACTCCTTTAGCTTTTTCTTATCTGTGAAGCTCTTTATCTGACCTTCAATTCTGAATGATAGCTTTGCTGGGTAGACTAATCTTGGTTGTAGGTTCTTGTTATTCATCACTTTGAATATTTCTTGCCACTCCCTTCTGGCCTGTATAGTTTCTATTGAGAAATCAGCTGACAATCTTATGGGTACTCTCTTGTAGGTAACTAACTGTTTTTCTCTTGCTGCTTTTAAGATTCTCTCTTTGTCTTTGGCATTTTAATTATGATGTGTCTTGGTGTGGTCCTCTTTGGATTCCTTTTGTTTGGGGTTCTCTGTGCTTCCTGGACTTGTAAGTCTATTTCTTTCACCAGGTAGGGGAAGTTTTCTGTCATTATTTCTTCAAATAGGTTTTCAATATCTTGCTCTCTCTCTTCTTCTGGCACCCCCATAATTCGGATGTTGGTATGCTTGAAGTTGTCCCAGAGGCTCCTTACACTATCTTCATATTTTTGGATTCTTTTTGCTTTTTGTTTTTCAGGTTGGGTGTTTTTTGCTTCTTCGTATTTCAAATCTTTGATTTGATTCTTGCGATCCTCTAGTCTGCTGTTGGAACTCTGTATAATATTCTTTATTTCAGTCAGTGTATGCTTAATTTCTAGTTGGTCCTTTTTCATATCCTCGAGGGTCTTACTAGATTTATCGAGGGTCTCACTAAATTTATCAGCGGTTTCTAGAAAATTCTTGAAAAACCTTATAACCGTGGTTTTGAACTCTATATCCAGTAGTTTTCTTTCCTCAATTTCTGTCATTTGTGACCTGTTTCTTTGTCTCTGCATTTTGGCTGCTTCCCTGTGTTGATAGAGTGGCTTTGTGTGCTAGGTGTCCTATAGGGCCCAGTGGCTCAGCCTCCCCAATTACCTGAGGTGGACACTCTTGGTGCACCCCTTTGTGGGCTTTGTGCACAGTCTTGTTGTAGTTAAGCCTTGATTGTTGTAGGTATCACTGGGAGGAATTGACCTCCAGGCCAATTGGCTATGAGAATCAGCTATGTCTACAGTGGGAGAACTTCTGTGCTGGAGACACCCTTCTAGGGCAAGACTTGCTTCAGTGGGGCTTTGGTGCTCACTGAGTCTGCCCCCTGAGTGTGTCCCTTATGGATCTGAGGCATTGTAATCTGGATGGTCCCACTCTGATCACTGGGTACACTGGCTCTTGGATCTAAGGAGGTGCTAATTTAGCCTCTGCCTGAGGCTACCCAGCAGGAGCTATGGGAAAGATCTGCAGATTCCTCTTCTTTGTTTGTGGTTTGGAGCTGTCCAGATGAGGCCCAGCTGTGAAGCAATGCAAGCTGCTGTGGGGCCTTGGGCCTTCTTTTGGATGTTCTGGGTCTCTCTGACGCAGCTGCAGTTTGTTAGGTAATTTTAGATTGCAAAAGGCCAGGCCATTCATATGCAAAAGCCTCTGCTCACAGCTTGGGTGGGGCAGGGTCTCAGGGAATCAACAGGGCCGAGCAAACAGCTATGGCTGACCCTCAGCCCTGCCCTAAGAGTCCCACGGTCTCAGTGTCCCATGGTAATCGCTGCAAGCACCTCTGAGAGAAAGCCACCCTCGAGTTCCGCCCACTGCCAGACAGTCCAGTTTCTCCCCGTATGAGTCTGGGTCCCCAGAGACTCGCCCGGAACTGGAGTTCAGAACAGTTGGGAGCTTGTGATTCCCTCCTGATTGAAAAAGACAACCCCGTCCTCAGTTGCCAGCCCTTTCTGCGTGCATCTCTGTACTTCTGTACTTTACTTCCGCACCTCCTCTGAGTCTCAGTGTGCTTTTCTCTTTCCTTCTAGTTGTAGAATTTCCACTCAGCCAGCCTTCCTGTGGTTCTGGGTGATGTCCGTTTTGTCTTTTAGTTGTATTTTTGAAGTGGTTATGCGAGGCAGCAATTTCAGGTGTTTACCTATGCCGCCATCTTGGTTTCTCCTCTCCTAACATCTTGTTTATACAAATAATGAAACTGAGGCTCAGAGAGGAAAAGATTCCTGCCTAGGCCACACAGCAAGTAATTGGCAAGAGTAGACCCAGGAACCCAGGTCTCCTGATTCCCAAATCAGAGCACTTTGTACAACACTACCCTCATTTGTCTGTTGCTGTGTACAAATCACCTTAAACCTCAGTGGCTTATGACAACAGCAATCATTTTATTACATATCATGGTTCCTGTGGGTCAGGAATTGGCGAAGGGCTCAGCTGGGCAGCCCAGGCTCAGGGTCCCTCCAAGGCTGCAGTCGGAGAGTGACTGGAGCTGGAACTGTAGGGGGGGTTAAGATGGGGCTGCAGCAGCTGGGAACAGGCCAGGCATCTCTCTCTCCATGCAGTCCTGAGACTCTTCATGTGATATTTCCATGTGAGTTAGTTTGGGCTTCCTCACAGCATAGTGAGAGGGCGAGGCTTTAAGAGTGCATGCTCCCTCTGATATTTCCAGGGGAATACTTTGTAAAGTATATGATTGTCTAACCACTATTCTCTACACCTAAAACTAATGCAAAATTATATTGAATGTAAACTGTAATTGAAAAAAATAAAAATAAATTTAAAAAAAGAATGAGTGTTCCAGCAAACAAAGTGGAAGCCATATTTCCTTTTATGACCTAGCTTCCAAAGTCACCTAGCTTTACTTCTGCTATAGCCACAAGCCTGCCAAGCTTCAGGGGAGGAGGGAGGACCATAGGTAGCCCCTACATTTTGAAGTCACATTGGCAGAAGTGCATGTGGGGTAGGAGATCGTTTTGTAGCCATCTTGGGGTAGGAAAATTATCTCCTACCCCAATCTTACTTCCCCCTTTTCCTTCATGTGAAATTTCTGCTTTGGCCAACAGGGCTGCTCCAGGCCTTTCAGCCAAGCCTTCTGCTGTCTTGCTTTTTCAGTTTGCCTACCACCAGACTCCTGCCCAGGGTGCCTTCCTCTCTCCTCCAGTGCTTTCTTTAAAATTCCCTACAGACTCTCATGAGTACCACACACAGCAATTTCCCTCTCATCAACGCATACAGACACTTGCATGTTTAAAAGGTCGAAGACTTGCTCCACAGTTGGTCAGGGCAGTCTGTGGGTTTCCACACATGGGCCACAATCCACATCTGGATTCTATTGGCTGAACTGTCTTCCTCGTTCTTCCAGGGTCACAGAGGTCCACATGGCTTCTGGTCATAAAGGGCAGGACAGAGCGGTGATCATAGTACAGTGTCTCTTCTGAGTTGGGCACAGGAGACTGGGCTCTGAGCACAAGGCCCTGGCAATCAGATGAGGGGTGGAAGTAAAATGTATTGGCAAGAGCCTTTGGCTGGGAATCAGGAAACAAGTGTGCCTGCACCAGCTCTCTGGCCAATTTGAGGTATGCATGACCTGAGGCAAACTACTCTCTTTCAGCGGGCCTCAGTTTCCCTACCTCTGCAATATGAAACCTAAAGCTTGCCCTTCTTATCTGTGTGATGAGCCAATAAGGAGATGAGAACAACCCTCTGAGAGCAGAAAATGCTTTTAAAATGCTAATAATTCTTGTACTTGTTTCTTCCCTCAATTATCATGCCTTCCTCACCAACATGGAGACTCCAAGGAGTGGTGAGTTGGTAATAAGTGGTTATGGAGACGGCACTGGCCAACAGTTTTTCCCTTGGCATATATGGTAGGAGTCAGGCAGGCAGAGCATTGCAATATAACCATTCCCAAGTTTTTAAAAGACTCACCCTGGTCAGGAGCTAAAGCTGAGCAAAGGGTTCAACACAGAGCTAATAAGTCCACTGTGACCTGCTACAACATTCCCAGCCTATTCATGCTCCCAGGGAACACAAATAGTCTGAAAGGCACTCCCTACAACCTCCAGGGGAAAGTTCTTTGTTAGGCTACTAATTTATCTGTGTGGCCTTGGGTAAATTATTTCCCCTCTCTGGGCCTTAGTTTTCTTATAAGAAAAGGGATTCATCACCACCCCTGCTGCTGGAGAAGAGCTTGATGATTTCTTGGTTCCATCATATCTACTGTGCAGGAGTATGGCATGTGGTGTCTCTGGGGCTGGAGCACATTAATTCAAAACAGCCTTCATAAAAAAAATCCATGGTTTACTCCAAATAAGGGGAGCCCCCTAGATCTTCATATCATGGGATCTAAGAGCTAGCTAAGGAGAGTTTGGGCCCAGGAGTTAGTAGACCAGAGAGGCAATTCTGGTCCTGTGATGTGACCTTGCCTGAGTCAGAGGATCTCAAAACTCTGGGGCTAAAAGGCACTGCCAAAATCCTCAAGCCCAGTGGCTATCATCCTCCAGAATGAAGAGCCCAAGATGATGCTCACATGGGGGACCCACTGCCACTCCAGTGTTTGGGGCAATTCTCTGTCAGCCTGAACTTTATTCATCCCTTTTCTCCCACTCTAGAAAGCATATCACCCCTCTCTAGTTTTGTGCGTGTGCACAAAATCTGGTCATTGCAGCATTGCTTGTAATAGAGAAAAACCAAAAGCAACCTAAATGTCCACCAGAAGGGGATTAATTTATTTAAGTTATGGGGCAGCCATAATACAAAATGCTATGCAGAGATTTCTTTTTTTTAAACGCAGGAGGCATGAATATGTGGATATAGAAAGTTATTCAAGGTATATAGTTAAATGAAAAGAACCAAGCTGTGGAACAATATGCATGATACAATATATGTTAAACACATACACACACATAACAATCTTTTTCTATAGGTAGTTACATATGCATGTAAGGTATGTACTGTATGCGTGTTAGACTTCTCCAGAGAAATAAACCAATAGAATATGTAGATATAGAGATAGAGGTGGAGATATATAGATATGTACATTTATATGGCTCTTGCTATTATGGAGGCTGAGAAGTCCCATGATCTGCCATTTGCAAGCTGGAGATCCAAGAGAGTCAGTGATGTAATTCTAGTCTGAGTCTGAAGGCCAGATAACCAGGGATGCAGATGGTCTAAGTCCCAATCTGAGGACAGAAGAAGACTGATGTCCAGCTCAAGTAAGCAGGCAGGGAGGGAGCAAACTGTTTCTTCCTTTGCTTTTTGTTCTAAATAGGTCTTCAGCAGATTGGATGATGCCCACCCAGATTGGGGAGGGCAATCTACTTTACTGAGTCCACCAATTCAAATGCCAATGAAACACTCTCACAGACACATCCAAAAATAATGTTGAACCTGGGTGCCCTGTGCCCCAGTCAAGTTGACATATAAAATTAGCCATGCCCAGCTGTCGTAGCTCAGTGGTTGGGCATCGAACTATGAACCAATAGGTCATTGTTCAATTCCCAGTCAGGGCATATGCCCTGGTTGTGGGCTCGATCCCCAGTGTGGAGTGTACAGGAGGAGCGGATCAATTATTCTCTCTCATCATTAATGTTTCTATCTCTTTCTCCTCCCTTCCTCTCTGAAATCAATAATATATATGTATATATCTCTATATCTATCTATCTATATATATTTATGTATATATATATTTTAAAATTAGCCATTACAGTATGCAACCGCATAGACAAAAGCTTAGGTTACCGAAAACCCTAACAGATTGTCGTCAGAAAAGGGACTGAAATGAGAAAGGAGTCTCAAATAATTCTTCCAAAAATATCTGGATAGTTTGGATTTTCCCAATGTGAATGTATTCAACAATGTATTTTCTGATTTAAAATTCCATTTAACAATAATGCCTCTGGAAAGGGACACACACAGATTAGTGGCTGCCAGGGATCAGGGATGGGAGGAGTGAGAGGATGGGTGTGATGCTGAAGGAGTAACTCCAGGGAGTTCCTTTATGGTGGTGGTTATGCAAAACCATACATGTGATAAAATCACATGGGACTGTACACACAAATATACACACGCAAATGAGTGCATGGAAAATTTCATGAAATCTGAAGGGACACAGTCCAGCTAATGGTATTGCACCCATGTTATTTCACTGGCTTTGATATTGTGCTATAGTTATGTAAGATGTTAGTGCTGGGGACAGCTGCGTGAAGGGCACAGGGGACCTCTCTGTAGAGTTTTTGCAGCTTCTTGTGAGTCTATAGTTATTTGAAAATAAACACTTAAGAAAGGGGAGGCTCAGAGAACTTTCTGAATTTTTTGAGGTGATGGAAATGTTTCCTATCTTGAATGTGGTGGTGATTACATGACTGTACACATTTATTAAAATTCTTTGAACTGTACACATAAAAGGGTGAATTTTAATGTATGTAAATTATGCTTTAATAAAGCCATCCTTTTTATCATTATAGTATCAACCTTTATTATAAACTAAAATCCTAGAGAGCAGAGGTGGCATCCTCCAGGTTCTAGATGTATGTGCCTGTCAGTAAGAGAAAACCATCTCCATGTTTGTAATGTAACAATAAACCCAATTTTTATAAAAACCACACACCAGAAAACAAATGAGTGAGAGTAATACTATTGTAGAAAGAATTGCTCTAATAGCATGGAGGGACCTGGAGAGTATTATGCTAAGTGAAATAAGCCAGGCGGAGAAAGACAAGTATCACATGATCTCACTCATGTAGAATCTAATGAACAAAATAAACTGTTGAACAAAATAGATCCAGAGGCATAGAAACATGGAACAGACTGGCATAGAAGCATGGATCAGACTGTCGCATCTCAGAGGGAAGGCAAGGGTGGGTGGGAAGAGATCAACCAAAGAACTTGTATGCGTATATGCATAACCCATGGACTCAGACAATAAGGTGCTGGAGGTCTGGGGCATGGGGCAGGCCAAGCCATAAGGCGTCAGTGGGAGAAAAAAGGGGACATATGTAATACTTTCAATAATATTTTTAAAATGAAAAAATAAAATGACCAACATTTTTTTTTAAAAAAAGAACTGTTCTAACTTATTAACGCAAGTAAACCATTCACAAACTTTTGCATTTTATGGTTAATAAAAAAATTGCTCTTAACACCCTTCACAATAGCCAGCAACGCCTGTGCTGGGATCCCCATCAGATGATCAAACCCCTCAAGTGGCGAGGAGTCCCTCACATAATGCTGCAGCCTATACCATTGTTGGGAGAACTGTAACAGAAAGTTCTTTATTAGGCTACTAATTAGCTGTGTGGCCTTGGTTCAATTATTTCCTTTCTCTGGGCCTTGGTTTCCTTAGAAGAAAATGGACTAGCTGACCTCTCAGATCCCTTCCAGCTGTAACACTGAGTCACTAAAAATTGTAATTTACTTCCTCATAATTATTGACCTGATTCTGTCTTCTGGAGTCGCCCACAACTTGGCCCTGTGTAACAGGAACAGCCAGAAACACATTAGAAATCAGCTTGCCTGTGCCCTCCATATTGTCTTCATAGCACATGGAGGAGCAGTATGGGGCAGGGCTGGGATCACAGGATCCGCAGCCAGGTAGCCAGGAGGCTGACTCTGGACTCTGCCACTTCCCAGCCTCAGTGTCATATCTGTAAAAAGGAACTAATAGCCCAGCCGGCATGGCTCAGCAATTGAGCATCGACCTATGTACCAGGAGGTCATGGTTCAATTCCCATTCAGGGCACATGCCTGGGTTGAGGGCTCAATCCTCAGTGGGGGGCATGCAGGAGGCAGCAGATCAATGATTCTCTCTCACCATTGATGTTCCTCTCTCTTTCTCTCTCTCTCTCTCTCTCTCTCTCTCTCTCTCTCTCTCTCTCTCTTCCTCTCTGAAATCAATAAAAATACCTTTTTTTTAACAAAAGGGACTAATAATACCAATCTCTTGGGGGAGGAGTAAATGTAGTAATGTATGTAAATCGGGGTGTGTGGGTGGCAGAACAATGCCCCCCAAAGATGTTTACATCGTAATACCTAGAAACTGTGAATGTGTCATGTTATGTGGCAAGGGGGACTTATGGTTGCTAATGAGCTGACTTAAAACAGGGAGATTTAGGCATTATCCCAGATAATGAGCATGGACCCAATATAATCATGGGGGTCCTTATAAGTGAAAGAGGGAGGCAGGAGAGTCAGATTCAGCATGATGGGGCATGAGAAAGACTTGATAGGCCATTGCTGGCTTTGAAGATGGAAAGGTGTCATGAGCCAAGGAATGTGGGTACCTCTAAAAGCCAAAATAGGCCTCCAGAAGGAACACAGCCCTTCTGACATCTTGGTTTTAGCCCAGTGAGACCCATTTTGGACTTCTGATCTCCACAATTGTAAAAGGATACATTTGTGTTGTTTTAAGCCACTAAGTTTATGGCTTATCTGTGATTTCATATTCCGCTGTTTCAGTTACCCACTGTCAACTGAGGTCTGAAAATATTAAATAAAAATTTCCAGAAAGAAAAAATTAATGTTTTAAATTGTGTGCCTTCCTGAGTAGCGTGATGACTATCACGCAGTCTGGCTCTATTCTGCCCAGGATGTGAATCATCCCTTTGTCCAGAGTCCACACTGTATACACTCCCCCACCTGTTATTCAGTAGCCATCAGGGTTATCAGATCAACTGTAGTGATATCACAGTGCTTGTGTTCAAGTAACCTTTATTTTACTTAATAATGGCCCCCAAACACAAAAGTAGGGATGCTGGTAACTTGGCTATAACAAAGAGAAGCTGTAATGTGCTTCCTGTAAGTGAAAAAGTATGTCTGTCTGTATGTATGTATATGAAAAAGCATAGTATATATATGTAGAGTTTAATACTAGCCGTGGTTTCAGGCATCCACTGGGGGTCTTGGAATATATGCCCCACAGATAAGGGGGGGACTACAGTACTTTGTTACAGCAGCCATAGGAAATTGACACAAGAGGCTATGACCATGATCCCTTCCTGATTGGTCTCCCAGCACCCACTCTTGCCCCTCACAACATAGCCAAAACAATGTCTCCAAGACCCTCATCTAACCAAGTCACATCCTTTAATGCAACTCTTCTCCCTCTTCTTCAAATGCACCCCAGGGCCTTTGAACCTGCTGCCCTTTGTTTAAAATATGCCATCGTTCCCTTGGCAACATTTAGTCACCCTGCATCTTTGGCTCAAAGATGAAAATGCTGCTTCCTCAAGGCAACCTTCTCGGATCCCCCGCCTGGGTCAGGTTCTGTGTGTAAATCCTTTCATGGCACCCTGCACTCCTCTGCAGCACTTGTAGTTTTTCTAATAAATATATGGGTTTCTCTACCTTGGGGTATACTGCCTGTCTTTGCCCAGTAGGCTGTAAGCTTCCTAAGGAAAGGGATAATGTCTATCTTATGCACTTCACCTAGTCCTGTGTCTGGTACACAGGAAACACTTAGTAAATGGCAGCTATTATCACTGTTTCATTTTGAATCTTCACCAATCTTCAATTGGTTAGAGCATCGTCCTGTATACTGGAAGGTCGTGTGTTCAATTCCTGGTCAGGGCACATTCCCAGGTTGTGGTTTCCATCCCTGGTCAGGGTGTGTACGGAAGGTAGCCGACCAATGTTTCTCTCTTACATCAATGTTTCCCCCCCTTCCCTCCCTTCTCTCTAAAAATCAATGAAAACATATCCTTAGGTCAGTGGTCGGCAAACTGCAGCTCGCGAGCCACATACGGCTCTTTGGCCCCTTGAGTGTGGCTCTTCCTAAGCCTTGGGAGTACCCTAATTAAGTTAATAACAATGTACCTACCTATATAGTTTAAGTTTAAAAAATTTGGCTCTCAAAAGAAATTTCAATCGTTGTACTGTTGATATTTGGCTCTGTTGACTAATGAGTTTGCCGACCACTGCCTTAGGTGAAGATTAAAAAAATAAAATATAAAAATAAAAGTGGTCCCCCTTGACCTAGTCCTCCTGGGTGGTGAGAGCAGCTCAGTGTATAAACTGAGTATGCTGTCACTGCTTATTGGGGGCATGCCATTTCTATTGATGCAGCTGAAGGCCATTTTCCTTTGTCACTGTCTCACACTCTCAGCTCCAGCTGAACTTGACATCACTCAAACTACCCACTCACCAGCCCCAAGTTTTGTTGCCATCAGAACATCTGTCAAGCTAGCTTTCCCTGCCCTGTTTCTGTGTGGTTGCTCTTTGTAACCTAAGTGTGGAGCTTTCCCCTCATTCCTGTGTAGTTCCATCATCTAATGTTATGGGGTCCTTGTTCTAATCTGTCTGTATCTTGCTGAGTCCCAATTCAGTATATTAACCAACCCTCCCAGCCTCGTGTCATCTGCTCACCTGAGCAATGTGTCCCTGCACCTGCCTCCAAGACCTGGATAACAACGAGGAGCAAGGGTAGCACTAATAACAGGGCCCTGGAAATGCTGCCAGAGGTCTCCTGGGCCTGGCACCTATTGAGGGGTGTTGAATCAGCAACACAAACTGTGCCCAGATCAAGTCCTGGCTTTGCCACTATTGTGGTTGCGAAATTGGGAATAATAATAGCGTATATTAGTTTCCTAGGGCCATGGTATCAAAGTACCATAAACTTGGTGGCTTAAAACAACAGAAATGTATTCTCTCACAGTCTGGAGGCTAGAAGTTCAAAACCAAAGTATCTGCAGGGCCACACTTCCTCTAAAGCAGTGGTTCTCCACCTTCTGGCCCTTTAAATACAGTTCCTCATGTTGTGACCCAACCATAAAATTATTTTCGTTGCTACTTCATAACTGTAATGTTGCTACTGTTATGAATCATAATGTAAATATCTGATATGCAGGATGGTCTTAGGCGACCCCTGTGAAAGGGTCGTTCGACCGCCAAAGGGGTCGCGACCCACAAGTTGGGAACCGCTGCTCTAAAGGTTCTAGTGGAGGATCCTTCCTTGCCTCTTCTAGCTCCAGGTGGCTCCTGGTGTTCCTTGGCTTAAGGCAGCATAACTCCAATCTCTGCCACATGGTCATCTTCTCTCTGTATGTCTCTGTGAGTCCTCTTCTCTTCTTGTAAGGACACCAGTCATTGAACGTAGAGCCCACCCTGCTCAATATGACCTTGTCTTAGCTAATTATACCTGCAAAGACCCTATGTCTAAATAAAGCCACATTCTGGCCCCGCCAGTGTGGTTCAGTGGTTGAGCGTCGACCTATGAACCCGGAAGTCAGGGTTCGATTCCCGGTCAGGGCACATGCCCAGGTTTTGGGCTTGTTCCCCAGTGTGGGGTGTGCAGGAGGTGGCCAATCAATGATTCTCTCTCGTCATTGATGTTTCTGTCTTTCCTTCTCCCTTCCTCTCTGAAATCAATCAATAAATAAGGCCACATTCTGAAGTTCTGGAGGGACATGAATTGGGGGGTGGACACTATTGAACTCACTACAAGCCCAGGAAGATAATGTAGGGCAGGACTTCTCAAACAAGTGCGCACACCCACTTGGAGAGCTTGTTAAAATGCAGATTTGAGTTAGTCAGCTTGGGTTGGTTGGGTCTGCATTTCTCACAAGCTCTCAGGTGATGCCCTAGCTGCTCCTCTGGGCTTTGAATAACAATGATGTAGGTGAAAGACAGTGCTTTGAAAACAGATGTCCGGTAGGCTTATTCCATTTCTTTTGTAATGAGTTTTTCTCACGGTCCTCTTTCCCATTCACCTGGCTCTTGTGCAAACTATAAAAGATAGAAAACATGTTTTAGTTTGAGTCCCCTCAAAAACAGACCCAGAGACAAGGACTCAGGTTTAGGTATTTTATTGGGGAGGTGCTCATGTGAGGCACACGTGTGGAAGTAGCTAAAGGGAGAAGGGGAGAAAAAACAAAGAAGATGGCATTAAACAGCAGGTGGCCAGGGGACAACTAGGGCTCCATCCTGCAGGGGGACACTCCTCAGAAATGTCCTTCTGGATTGCTTGGCTGGGGTGGGGGTCGGGGGCTAGGGCATTTCTCCCCTGATTTCCATTCCCCATCATTGAAAGCTGCCCTGGGATCGGGTTTCTGTGTGTAGCTGGCCTAGCTCCCCAGTGCTGGAGAAAGCCCTCTCTCTGGCAGAGAAGCTGCAGTCACTGGATGTGAGAAGCATGGGCCTGCTGGAAAGAGCCTTCTCCTGCAGCCGCAGGTGACCTCGAGGAGGAGGCTAAGATGGGGGAGGGAGGGAGATCATCATCACCTGCTACAGAAGCCTTCCAGGTTTGCATGTCAGTGGTATCTCTACCATTCTATTTTGAGCTCATGAGCTACCCAAGCAAGCTCTCACTTACAGTTATGATTAAGACTGTCATCCAGCCCTAGAGGACACCTTGCCCACAGCAGTGTCATGGGAGAATCTGTCAATGGCCTGTCAAAACTCACATGTGCCCTACCTCCCCTTATCTGCCTTCACATGGGTAAAATTGTTTATACTGTTAGATGCATGATGGGGAGAAGTGACCCCCTAGGGTAGTGGAACTATGCATCAGGGTCACCTTAAGGAGGGAATACTCCCCTATCTCATAGTCCCAACTTCACCTAGTTCGATTGATCCACACTCTTGACATTCAGTATCACGTATCATCTGCATCACAACCCTATGAGGTAGTTGCTATGATTGTCCCTATTTTATAGCCATATACTGAGGGCTTGAAAAGCTAAGTTGCTTGGCCAAGGTCACTTACAAAATGGCAATAGTGAGACCCAAATGTAGTCTATCTGATGTACTATACTCTGTGGATTCCAGATAGTAGGCCCCAATGAGATTTAAATAGAAATCAAAACTACATTTCTAGAACCATCTGTTGGACAAGAACAGTGAGGCAAACTACTTTTATTTGTACACAGCTTCTAGTCCTAGTATAACACAATAGGTCTGTTGAGGTGTGATTCCTCCCTTGGAAAAATAAGTTACTGCATGTAAAATACATGTATTCCTTTTTATAAATTAGTGTGTTCCTCTGTGCTGGTATTTGCTGAATGGGTGGATTTTTCTTAGATAATTGGTAACTGAATAGATCCAGACTCTAATAAACAAAAGATATTATGGAAAAATGAAATTTAAAAATTCAATATCATTCGTTTAAAATTTTTCATCATAGGATTTCCTCAACTAGTGATTTTCCCCAAAATGTATTAAATACAGGATTCCACTCCCACACATGTTTCAGGAACACATTTACTTCACAAAATAAGAGAAATCCACCTTTCTGCTAAGTTTGTGGCCATTTTCCTTCTCTTTCTTGGCAGCACACTCCCCAAGAGAGAGCATGGTGGATTTCCCTGCACATGGTGTGGACAGGGCCAGAGGTGTGTACACAGAGAGGTTTTCAACCCCTAAGTTTGAGTAAACCAGCCCTTGAAAAATGAGCCCATATAGCTCTGTGGAGGGAGAGAAAGAGAGTGGAGGGGTGGGGAGAAAATATGACCTTTTTGCATTTCTTCAACTCTGGCTTCTTTCCCCTTTTTGTACACTTATCACTCACTGTAGAGAACACAGAAGAGAAAAGGCCCCAGTCGCTGCCTTGAAGGCCCTGACAGTCCAGTTGGAGAGACAAGCAGAGCACACTGGAAACAGCTCATATACAACCCAAGGAATAGTGTGAGAGTGCATGGCTCTGACTCAAAATGCTGAAAGGGGCTCAGGGAAGGGAGAGATGGGTATGGACTGAGAGAAAAGTAGGTGCAGTGAAAAGAGCACTGGCTGGGAGGTGAGGAGACCTGCATTCTAGACCAGCTCATTGCCCAACCCTCTGTGTCACCCTGTGTTCATTTCTCTCACAGACCCATCTTCAACCACCTTGCAGTCTAGCAGGGGTCATGGGACCAGAACTCCCACAGGTGCATGCAATATCCCAGGATCAAGGAGGAGCAGTCATTCACCCAACATCTCCTGAGCACCAGCTAGGTGCCAGCCACTGGGAGGCAAAAGTAAAACAAGTATGCTGAAACAGCTGCAGGTCCCCAAACTCACATGGCTACTCTTGCTTTTACACCTTTGCTCATGTTGTTCTATTACCCAGAGTCACCCTCCTCATTTTGTCCACCTGGAAAAATGATTGAGCCTTGAAACGCCTGGCCAGGAATCACCTCTTTGTGAAGGGGTCTATCTTAGTGCTCTTATTATGCTGGACTGAAATGGTCTCTGCCCCTCCTACCCATCTCTCTAACTCAACTGCAAGGTCCCTGAGGACAGGAACCAAGACTTATCTTTGTACCTGGTAGTGCCACCAGGCCTAGCCCAGAGCAGTGACTCCTTTAGTAAATGTTTGTCAAGTCACACAGAATCAAGTCAAACTGACAGTGGGATTTTTGACTCCGTTAGACTTCAATTTGCTTCACAGTCAAGAGTGAGCTTGGAAGCATGACCCACTTGTGGGCTTTGCTGACTGTGTGACAGACCAAGAGCTTCTGAGAGACATTTTACCAAATGGCACATTAGAGAAGAATCTCGAAATGGAGACCAATGCTCTGCTGCCACCCCCTTCTCAAGTTCTGGTTGAGAACCCAAACTCCAGAGGGGCTCATTTAAAAATCAGAACCAGGCATAGTCAGTCTGGCAGCTGCGAAGGCCACTGGGTTGGGGTGGCCAATTGTCTTAGTTCAGGCTTCTGTAATAGAAATGCCACAGATGAATCAGCTTAAACAATGAATATTGATATTTCACAGAAGCCCAAGATCAAGGTGCTGGCAGTTCAGGCCTTCTTGTAGTATCCTCACATGTTGAAGACTAGAGGGTTATGGACAAGAAGTAAACTCCAGCTTCTTCTTACAAGGACACTAATCCCATCATGAGGGCTCCACCCTCATGACCTACTCACCTCCCAAAGGCCCCACCTCCTAATATCATCACTTTCAGGACTATATTTTTAACATATTTATTTAGGGGGACACAAACATGCAGTCACAGCACCCATCATGTTGTACATAGGTGCCACCCCCCCCCAAAATGTGCAATGCAGCACCCTGGCACCACAGATGAGTAGAGGGACAAGGGTGACCAGCCCTTGGTGGAGTGACCCTCATCTTCCATTGTCTGTCTCCTTATACTCAGCCCCTGCTATGGGTAGAGGGAGGAGGCAGAGAAAATAATAATAGAAAATTCATAAACAGAATAGAAAGCATAATCTACACATTTGCAGAGGCTGAAAAATAAACGTAACATCCCAGAACACGGTATCCCTTTGATTGGTTAAGGGAGAAGTCTGGGGTAATGAGGGCAACAGAGTGGATCCAGCCCTTGACCAGCCAGTGTGCTTGTAAATTAACACGGAGGACCCAGGGGAGAGTTTGTGGCAATTCAGTGCCAGCCAGTCATTTCCACTACTGTAGCTGGGCACATAGCACAACATAGTCAGATGTTTTGGTCCCACTTTTTTGTGCTGTCTTGGAAATGAGGCAAATGTGACCCTTTCCAACCAGAGGAGCCATAAACACCACAAGCCAGTCATCTGTATTCCTCTAAGGACCACTTGGGGTCAGTTCAGCTAGGATGAGGAGGTGGAGCAGAGAAGAGAACCCCCTAGTGAGACAGCATGATGCTGTGGCCAGGGCCAAGGCCAGAGGCCAGTGCAAGGATGGGGAGGGGCAGCCAGACCACACCCATTCAGACACCATTACTACCCCATGTTTCCAATGCAGGAAGGCCCAGATCTGCATTAAAGCCTATAATGAGGATGGCAAGCAGGTGAGGGAAGGGGCAGAAACCTGAGACAAACCTTTTTTTTTCTTTATTGATTAAGGTATTACATATGTGTCCTTATCCCCCCCATTGTCCCCCCCCACTCCTGCCCTCAACCCCCTAGTGCAGTGATGGCGAACCTATGACACGCGTGTCAGAGATGACACGCGAACTCATTTTTTTGGTTGATTTTTCTTTGTTAAATGGCATTTAAATATATAAAATAAATATCAAAAATATAAGTCTTTGTTTTACTATGGTTGCAAATATCAAAAAATTTCTACATGTGACACGGCACCAGAGTTAAGTTAGGGTTTTTCAAAATGCTGACACGCCAAGCTCAAAAGGTTCGCCATCACTGCTCTAGTGTCTGTGTCCATTGGTTATGCTTATATGCATGCATACAAGTACTTTGGTTGATCTCTCCCCCTTCCAACCACCCTCCCCTGCCTTCCCTCTGAGGTTTGACGGTCTGATCGATGCTTCTCTGTCTCTGGCTCTGTTTTTGTTCATCAGTTTATGTTGTTCATTATATTCTACAAATGAGTGAGATCAGGTGATATTTATATTTCTCTGACTGACTTATTTTGCTTAGCATAATGCTTTCCAAGTCCATTCATGCTGTTACAAATGGTAGGAGTTCCTTCCTTTTTAAAGCAGCATAGTATTCCATTGTATAGATGTACCATCGTTTTTTAATCCACTCATCTGCTGATGGGCACTTAGGTTGTTTCCAAATCTTAGCTATTGTAAATTGTGCTGCTATGAACATAGGGGTGCATATATCCTTTCTGATTGGTGTTTCTAGTTTCTTGGGATATAACCTAGAAGTGGTATTACTGGGTCAAATGGGAGTTCCATTTTTAGTTTTTTGAGGAAACTCCATACTGTTCTCCACAGTGGCTGCACCAGTCTGCATTCCCACCAGCAGTGAACAAGTGTTCCCTTTTCTCCGCATCCTCTCCAGCACTTGTCATTTGTTGATTTGTTGATGATAGCCATTCTGACAGGTGTGAGATGGTACCTCATTGTTGTTTTGATTTGCATCTCTCAGATGATTAGTGACTTTGAGATGTTTTCATATGTTTATTGGCCTTCTGTATATCCTCTTTCAAAAAGTATCTATTTAGGTACTTTGCCCATTTTTTTTATTGGATTGTTTATTTTCCTTTCTTTTTGTTAAGTTGTATGAGTTCCCTGTAAATGTTGGAGATAAAACCCTTATCAGAGATAACATTGGCAAATATGGTCTCCCATGCAGTGAGCTTTCTTGTTGTTTTGTTGATGGTTTCTTTTGCTGTGCAGAAGCTTTTTATTTTGATGTATTCCCATTTGCTTTTTTCCTCTTTAGTTTACATTACCCAAGGAGCTGTATTGGTAAAGATATTACTATGACATATGTCTGATATTTTGCTACAACAAATGTCTGCTATTTTGCTGCCTGTGGATTCCTCTAAGATTTTTATAGTTTCCTGTGTTATGTTTAAGTCCTTTATCCATTTTGAGTTTGTGTGTGTGTGTGTGTGTGTGTGTGTGTGTGTATGGTGTAAGTTGGTGGACTAGTTTCATTTTTTTCATGTATCTGTCCAATTTTCCCAACACCATTTATTAAAGAGACTGTCTTGACTCCACGGTATGCTCTTACCTCCTTTGTCAAATATTAATTGAGCATAGTGGTTTGGGTCAGTTTCTGGGTTCTCTATTCTATTCCATTGGTCTATATGTCTGTTCTTGTGCCAGTACCAGGCAGTTTTGAGAACAGTGGCTTTGTAATACAGCTTGATATCTGGTATTGAGATCCCTCCTACTTTGCTCTTCTTTCTTAGGATTGCTGCAGCTATTTGGGGTCTTTTTTTTATTCCAGATGAATTTTTGGAGAGTTCATTCTAGATCTATGAAATATGCCGTTGGTATTTTAATGGGAAGTACATTGAATCTATAAATTGCTTTGGGTAGTATGGACATTTTAATGATGTTGATTCTATCAAACCACGAACACCGTATGTTCTTCCATTTGTTTATGTCTTCCTCTATTTCTTTTTTCAATGTCCTGTAGTTTTCTGAGTACAGGTCTTTTACCTCCTTAGTTAAGTTTATTCCTAGGTATCTTAATTTTTTGGTGCAATGGTAAATGGGATTTATTTTTAACCTCTCTTTCTGTAAGTTCACTATTGGTGTATAAAATTGCCATAGATTTCTGGGCGTTAATTTTGTATCCTGCTACATTGCCGAATTTATTTATTGAATTCATTTATTAAGTCTAATAATTTTTTATGTAGTCTTTAGGGTTTTCTATGTACAGTATCATGTCATCTGCGAATAATGACAGTTATACTTCTTCCTTTCCAATTTGGAGACCTTTTATTTCTTCTTCTTGTCTAATTGCTATGGCTAGCACTTCCAGTACTATGTCAAGCAGGAGTGGTGAAAGTGGGCATCCCTGTCTTGTTCCTGTTCTTAGGTGAAATGGTTTTAGTTTTTGCCCATTGTGTATGATGTTGGCTGTAGGTTTGTCATATAAGGCTTTTATTATGTTGAGGTATGATCCCCCTATTCCCACTTTGCTGAGGGTTTTTATTTAAAAAAAGGTGTTGGATTTTGTCAAATGCTTTTTCTGCACCAATTGATATGACTATGTGATTTTTATCTCTCAATTTGTTTATGTGATGTATCACGTTTATTGATATGCAGATATTGTACCATCCTTGCATCCCCACGAAAAATCCTACTAGGTCATGGTGTATGATCTTTCTGATGTACTGCTGGATCTGATTTGTTAGAATTTTGTTGAGGATTTTGGCATCTATGTTCATGAGGGATATTGGCCTGTAATTCTCTTTCTTTGTGTTGTCTTTATCTGGTTTTGGTATTATGGTGATGCTGGCTTCATAGAATGAGCTTGGAAGTGTTCCTTCCTCTTGAATTTTTTGGAATAGTCTGAGGAGGATAGGTTTCGTTCTTCTTTGAATATTTGGTAAAACTCCCCTGTGAAGCCATCTAGCCCTGGGCTTTTGTTTGCTGGTAGCTTTTTGATGACTGCTTCAATTTCCTCCATAGTTATCGCCCTGTTGAGATTTTTAGATTCTTCCTGATTG
Organism: Myotis lucifugus; assembly: GCF_000147115.1. Taxonomy (NCBI): domain Eukaryota; kingdom Metazoa; phylum Chordata; class Mammalia; order Chiroptera; family Vespertilionidae; genus Myotis; species Myotis lucifugus. The sequence goes on along the minus strand of NW_005871050.1, from coordinate 9,212,998 downwards.
AGTTTTGGAAGGTTGTATTTTTTTAGGAATATGTCCATTTCCTCTAGATTGTCTAGTTTGTTGGAATAGAGTTGTTCATGGTATTTTTTTTTTAGTCTTTTGTATTTCTGCGGGGTCTGTGGTTATTTTGCCTCGTTCATTTCTGATTTTGTTTATTTGGGACCTCTCTCTTTGTTTCTTGGTGAGCCTGGCTAGAGGTTCATCAATCTTGTTTACCCATTCAAAGAACCAGATCTTGGTTTCATTGATAACTTTTTTTTTAATTGATTTCAGCTCTAGCTGATTTGGCTCAGTAGATAGAGTGTCGGCCTGCAGACCAAAGGGTCCCAGGTTCGATTCCAGTCAAGGGCACATACCTCAGTTGCAGGCTCCTCCCCGGCCCAGGCCCTGGTCAGGGCACATGCAGGAGGCAACCAATCAATGTGTTTCTCTCACATCGATATTTCTGTCTTTCCCTCTCTCTTCCTCTCTCTCTCTAAAAATCAATGAAAAAATATCCTTGGGTGAGGATTTTTAAAAAATTGATTTCAATGATGAGAGAGAATCATTGATTGGCTGCTTCCTGCACGCCCCCTACTGAGGATCAAACCTTCAACCTGGACATGTGCCCTGGCCGGGAATCGAACGATGACCTTTATAGGTCAATGCTCAACCACTGAGCAATACCAGCCAGGCCCTGGGACAAGCTTTTAAGCCAGTGTCTTTGTAAGTGCCTTGGCTTGTTTATCAATATGATGTCCATGACAACTCTTGCCCCATAGTTCAGGCCCCAGAGTCAGCCCGTGGATAGGGTTCAGATTCAATGTGAAATGGAGTCTGGGGTCAGCCTCAGTCTGGGACTGATGCAGGCTGGGCCTACATGCTCGGCTTCATTAACACCAAACTTGGACCAACCCCAGGCTCAGTCTCCAGGAACAGCTTCATTTGAAACTCTGTAAGATGCCAGTAAACAACACACTAATGAAATCCACAGATGAGCTAAAACCGGACTGTTCAGCATCAGCCAGGACTGAGATTAAGTCTCTAGAGGGCCTAGGAAGTTAGAAATATGGTGAGGAAATAACCAAGTGAAATTCAGCCTGGACAGGTTCCAGCTAACCTCGTGTGCCAGATTCTCCCACAGTTATCAGGAGGGCTGTGGAGAGCAGCAAGACTAAAGGACACAGAGGGGCAGGATGTGGCAGGGGCTTGGGGTATGTGACCCTACCCCAGTCATTTGGGGGTGAGTCTTTACATACAGCATAAGTATCAGGGAGCAGGCTCCTGTCCATGTGGGCCTGGAGGAATTCCAAGGAGGTCCAGCAGGACTAAGGAGTTCCAAGGGAGCAGATTTTAGGGACACTGGACAGGAAGGGCATTATGGATGAGTCACACTTGGGACAATTTTGCATCAGAAGCACCAAGATCTCCTGTGCCACCTGTGCCCTGGGGAGCTTCCCAGCAAGCCTAGACTCCAGGAACATCTCGAGTCAACAGAAGATGTCAGTGATAAAGTCTCTGGAGTCAGACAGGCCTGACTCCCACTCCTAATCCTGTTCTGAACTTGTAGATTAGTTAGCTAACTTTCTACAGTCCATTTCCTCATCTGCAAAATGGGATGATATTTGACTTTCCTTATAGAGTGTCCTGAGGACAAAATAAGATAATGCTTCTGAAGCAATAAGCACAGTTCTTAACATATAATATCAGCCAAGAAGAGGACGAGGAAACCAAAGACTTGCTGGAGACATCACCACAGTGTCCTTCCACATTGCTTCTCCTCAGAGCCTACCCCCTATGGGGCTTCAGACCAACCCAGTCTCTCCTCAGCCTGAAAATAACTGGTCTCTCCAAACACTGCTCTCTGCCAAGCCTCAGTTGCTGAAAGAACTCACACTGCCACATTAATGACCAATCGTGGGTTGAATTTCTTGCTCCCTCCATAACTCCTGCCATTAATGCAGATCATCATACCTTTAGCTAGAACTTTTGAACTTTAAGATTTTCCTCAAAGATTTATAAAACAAGTCTCGGTGTGTCATTTGTGTGTAGCAGACAGTATTTAAATGTCTGGGCAGGTTAACTTTGGTTGATGTGGCCCAGCAGGGGCCAAGACTGTGGATTCCATCTGAGTGCAGACCACTTTCTTTCATTCTAACCCTAACCATGGACTAAGCCCTAATTAAACCCTAACCCTAGCCTCAACCTGAGCCTCCACCCCTAGTCTGCCAGCTTCATATGGAGTGTGAAAAGCTCCCATGTAGGAAAAACCATCAAAAGACATCTCATGGGACAGACATTGGTTTATTGGTTCCTTCTCTCTCAATTATGAGCTTTCACCAAATTTGAAGTTCCACAGAATAATCTCCCCCAAAGGATGATAGAGCCTTAGAACTGCCCTCTGGGCACTTGCAGGTTCAAGCTGGCAGTGACAACAGCTAGGAGTTCAAAAGCAACACATAAATGGATATGATGTTCTCTCTTGTTAGAGCAAGACTCAGGGCCCTAAAGGGGCGTGATGCCACGGTGAGGATGAGCCTATGAGGTGTGCCCAGGCTGAGGTAGGTGCAGAGAGTGCACTACTGCTCTCTCATAGGTCCAAGAAGTCTTTCATTTTCCTTGATACCAAACTCCAGCAAGAGAGCCAAAGATAAGCCTGCTGGTAAGACCCACTGCCTGAGATCTTGACCCAGCTCTCCAGCAGAGAAACTGGCCTCCATCTGGGCTATTTCTTACCATGACCAGTTTCAACATGAGATTAGGAAGTGTCCTGTCAGATTTTCCAGGCCAGCCCCACTTTCCTCCACCCAGGCCCTTGATCAGACCATGTGTCCAGAGTTATAGGTCAGAACATGTGTTCCCCATAAATAAGAAGCTTAGAAAGAAAGTGTGGAACAGCTGGCTCCAGCCAGATCTTGTCACCTCAGTCATTCCAATGTCCCCCTCAATGCCAAGTCTTCTCCAGCCAGCTGTAGCCAGCTAAGTTCTTGCTCATAGCTTTAAAAATGGGTCCTTATTGTCTAGCTATTTCCAAGTAAATCCTGGCTCCCCACCTATTGCCTAAGGAGCTGTGGATCAGTCTGGGAGATCTCATGGGCAGAGCCTACTCTTTCCTCCTTGTTATGCTCCTGGAAATAGGGCTCTTGCACCCAATGGAAACTCTTTGTTGAGTTCTTATCATGTCCCAGCCTGTGAGCTAGGCTATCTCAATGAACAAAACAAAGTTCCTGTTCTCATGAAGCCACATGTTAGTGGCACACAAAGGGATCACCAGGACAAGAAACCCAAAGGCACTTGTTCAGAAAACAGGTATTGGGCACCCATTGTGTCCCAGGCTTTAGACTAGGTCTTGGAGGCACAATAACAAAGCACACCTGGTACTTGGCCAGAAGGAGCCACCAGCCAGGCCAGCATTGTGGCCACCCTTCCAGAGGAAATGTTTTCTATCAGGATTTTGGTTGGAGACGGCTCCATTGGCCCTGGTCAGCTGCCCACTACTCACTGTTCCATCCCTTCACTCTTTTCCCCACCACAAGCAGCACAGGGTGACTGAGAACTCACAGCGAGCTATTCATTCATACAGCTACAAGGAACCAGACTAGTGTTTCTTTGAAGGTAACAGGAAGGAGAAGATGGTTTCCAGGTTCGCCTCAGCAGAGGGTGCAGACAGGAGGGAGAAGCAGCAGCAGCTTTCCTTTGGGGGCTATTATTAATATCTCTACCATATGCATTGACCATCTGACCAATTGGTAAACCAAACCCAACATCCCCTCCCCAGAAACCCCCACAACCTGCCTACTCCAAGCGGACACTCCAGCAAGACAAGGATCTAGGAGCCTGGACCGTACTGTGGAGCCTGAAGAGGCCCAGACAGATTGTCTAGCCTGGAGTTCTGCTGGAAGGGGAGAAACAATTGCATTGGGAACCAACCAGTAAGGACTGGTCCCAGGCAGGGTGGCAGGGTGGGGATGGGGATCTTAGGAAGCTGCAAGGATAGAGGGTGGGCACAAAGATTCACTGCTCATAGCATTCTTACCAGCTGCAGGGAGCTGAGTTCACTGACATCCACAGCTGCTACACGTTTGGACCTTCAGTGGTATTCACATCAAGACCATGTTTACCCCAGGCTTCTTCCAGACAATGACTGAGTCTGCCAGGGACACCAGTCCCAGCCACTCCTGTGACATGGGATTCCTCCAATAGGCAAACCTTGCTCAGGGATTTCTCATCAATCTGGCCAGTATTTTCTCAGAACTGTGCTGCTGTCTGAGACTCTTCCCTCCCAAGCCTCCTTCCCTTGCCATCTCCTTTTTCAGGTGTCAGTCCTGCACTGTGGTGGGAAGGCTCTTCCTGCCTACTCCTGCTTCCATGCCTGTATCTTTCACATGTTTTTCCTCCAATAAATCACTTGCACATTTAATCCCATATTGATGTCTGCTTCTCAGAGGACCCACGCTGAGAGAAGGCAATAATCCTGTGGGTCAGGACAAATAGCCTAATAGATATATATGCCGCCCGCAGCCAAGAAGGTTCAGAATCCACTAGCAAGAGAGCATTGTTTTCCCAGGTCTAGGGGAGGAGCTGACATGGGCTCCTTCCTGATGGCTTAGGCGTCCCAGCCTCACACCGTTCCCATCCTGCTGAGGAAAACCTGCACCAACTCTCCCTCCTCAGTTCAGGGGTCTTAGGCTTCCTCAAGTAGAAGTCTTGGAAAAGAAAATACTTACTCATTTTAATTCAATAAAAAAATCCAGCTATACCTCACTTTGCCCAAGAGCTGTGTCCTTGAGAAGTTGAGTGCAAATTAAATTGTGGTGAACCAGATCCCATTGTACATGCCCCAGGAGGCTCACAATTAAAAAGAACTCTACAGGCTGTCAAAAGTCAGCATGCCACGCATCCGAGTTGACAGTAAACCTGATGACAAAGGGTCCCCTTTGACCTGCCCCATGGCATTTTTCCAAGGTGGGTATACTTTGAAGAAGTTGAGCAAACAGCAATTGCAGCAGGTCCCTGGCCTTGGGGAGCTCTGAGCCCATTGAGGAGACAAACAGGATCCCAATTGGAGAAAAATAGACCACAGAGGATTAATTTGAGTAATATCTGGGTGGTGACACCATTGCTAGTTCAGTAGTTCTGAGAAGCAGGAGTGAGTTTAGGCAAGAATACTCAGAGAGGCCACTGAGGGTAGGCACCTTAAACTGGGCTCCAGGCATCCATACCACCACTACACAGAGTTGTCCCCTTCCTGCCTCTCCCTGTCTATCCCAGTTGTCCTGGAGCCTACTCTGCTCCCTTGGCCTGGCCACATGGTTGCCTGCCTGGGGAGGCCCTGGCATGGTTCTCAGTGCCAGAGGTGGGGATGAAAATGAATGGGCTAGTTGGAGTGTGGCCAGCCCACATGTCCAGCTTCAGGGCACAGGGCCAAGTTGACAATGTTGGCATGCGAACACTGCTGCTGTAGCCTCCAAAATACCAGTTGAGGTTTTCTTCTACTTTGGGGTTAGTAAGAGAAACCTCATTTCTATTCTGCCTTTGTTTTCCCTAGTTTTCCTTTTCTTTGTAATAGTGTTAATGGTTGTGCCTGGAGGTGAGACAGGGAAGGCAGGACAAGAGAACAAGGAAGTCCAGAATGTGCCCTGGGGCCTCAAAGCATCTCATCTAGCACCCCCTGCTCCCATCCCTCAGCCTGAGCCTCCAGCAGTCCCTCCCAGGGCTTATTATCCAAGAGGGCTCTAACTCTCTTTTTCTCCTCCATCATGACTTCCCTAAACTGTGGCCCATTCCCTCAGCATCAAGCTCTCTCCTGGTAAATCAGGACATTCACTCTGTCCTGGGCTGTCTTCTCCTCTTATTGGACATCCTCTCTCTGGACAATCTCACACTTTCCCATGGCCTAAGATACCATTGTATATGCCATAAACTCCACGTTTATTTCTCCAGCCCCAGCTCTCCTCTAAACCCCAGATCTGCATAGTCAACTGCCCTCTCAAAATCCACATGTCTACAACTGAACTCACCATCTCCATCCTCTAATAAACAAAACACTCCTCAAAAAAAGAGAAAAAAAACTTCTCCTGCCCCAGTCTCAGTGAATGGCACTACCATCCTTCTAGTTGTTGAAGCCAGAAAACTGGGGGTCATCCTGGACTCTGCCCTTTACTTCACCCACCACCCATATCCTATCTATCAGCAAGTCTTTTCAATTCTACCTCTTAAATATCTTTCAAATATTTTCACATCTCTCTAGTCCCACTGCCAGTCCTTTAGTTAAGATCACCATCAGTTCATTCATAGACAACTTAAACAACCTCATAATTTGTTTTTCTGCCTCAGTATTTACCTCCTGTCCATGTCTATGATGGCTCTTGCTTTCTGCCTGCAGGCACTTTCTCTATCATGGCGTGGGAAGGGAAATCCCAGAAGATCACAATGGTCTCCCTGAGTTGACGAGAAAAACACTGGAGTTTGAGGGACTGAGGTGTCTGGAATTTGCAGGGTAGAGCTTTGTAAATAAAGGAACAGTACAGAAAAGGAGTTTCAGATATCTGCATAGATATCTTGATTGGATTGGTGAATACCAAGCTACACATACATATAGTTTCTTATATAAATTATTTCAAAAAAGATAAATGACTAATGCAAAAATCATAACAATGTATTTTGGAGTTATAATGTATGTAGAAGCAAAATGTATTACAACAAAACGATGGGAGGGGGAAATCAAAGTATGCTGTTTTAATGGTCTAAATTGCACATGAAATCATATATAGGGTTTGAAGATAGATTGTAGTAAGTTAAAATGCTTGTTTAAAACCCTAGGGCAACTGCAAAAAATTGTTATATCTAGACAATCAATGGTGGAGATAAAATAGAATAGTATAATATTTGTATTATTCTTTGATAGTTGTCCCTCCAGGAGGTGGAGCCTAATTTTCCTCCCCTTGAGTATGGGCTAAACTTAGGGATTTTCATATAATAAATAGAATTTGAAATGGGAGAAACAGCAGCTTTAAAGTGGAAAAATCTAACAGATACCACCTTGAACAAGAAATCAAAGTTAACATCACCAGTAAGACATGTTGATGTCATGTACCCCTCCTGATGTGATGGGATGACAAGGGTACAACACCTAATGGTATTCTTCCTAAAATGTTATAACCACACATTGACCAAGAGAAAACATCAGACAAACACAAATTGAGAGACATTCTACAAAATACCTGACCAGTACTCCTAAAAACTGTACAGATCATAAAACACACACAAACACACACACACACACACACACACATACACACACATAGAAATGTCTGAGAAACTCTCATAGCCAGGAGGAATCTGAGGAGATATGGTGACAAATTGAGATGTGATATCCTGGATGGGATCCTGGAACAGAAAAAGTCATTAATGGGAAAATCCAAATGAAGTCATTAGTGTAGTTAATTGTATTATACCAATGTGAATGTCTTAGTTTTGATAAATATGTTACCATGTTTATGTAAGGTGTTAACATTAAAGGAAGTTGGATAAAAATGTCTGGGAACACTCTTACTATCTTTGCAACTCTTCTGTAAATCTCAAATTATTTCAAAGTAAAAAAAATTAAATTAAATACTCAATGTAAGAAAGGGCAGAAAAAGGGAAAAGTTGGTGAAGTATAGCTGGAAATAATAAAAAACAATTAGAGAAATGATGACCTGAACCCAACCATATCAATAACTACATTAAATATAAATTTACTCTACTAGTAAGCAATAAAATTAAATAGCATTCCACTGTTAACAAAACAATATTGGCCTCAACTTTTTTGCTGTCTGTAAGATTGTTTTTAAATATAAAGGCACAGATATGTTAAAACTAAAATGATGGATATGGCTATATTAATTTCAAAGTAAGGGTTAAGACACGAACTATTACCAAGTGTAAAGACATTTAGGATTCTGGGGGGAACTCAAGATGCCCGGTTATAATGAGTTCAAGCTAAATAAACCACCTGAGGATGGCATCTTCTCAGTGAAGTTCAACCCCAACACCTTCCAGTTCTTGCTGGTTTCCTCCTGAGACGCGTCAGTATGCCTCTATGATATACCAGTCAACTCCATTTGGTTCAAGTACCAGCACACTGGCACCATGCTGGACTGTGCCCTCTAGATTCCAACACATGCCTGGAGTGGAGAATTAGATCATCAATTGAAAATGCATGATTTGAACACTGACCAAGAAAATCTTGTTGGAACCCATGATACCCCTATCAAATGTGTTGAATCCTGTCCAGAAGTAAATGCGATGGTTACTAGGAGTTAGGATAAGACAGTTAAATTGTGGGATCGCAAATCAACAAACAACAAATGCTGGCGAGGATGTGGAGAAAAAGGAACCCTCATGAACTGCTGGTGGGAATGCATACTGGTGCAGCCACTGTGGAAGACAGTATGGAGTTTCCTCAAAAAACTAAAAATGGAACTCCCATTTGACCCAGTAATCCCACTTCTGGGAATATATCCCAAGAAACCAGAAACACCAATCAGAAAGGACATATGCACCCCTATATTCATAGCAGCACAATTTACAATAGCTAAGATTTGGAAACAACCTAAGTGCCCATCAGTAGATGAGTGAATTAAAAAACTATAGTACATCTACACAATGGAATACCATCTATATATATATAAAGAGCCAGGGTCCGTAAGGACCGAAGGCTCAATGAAACACCGGAAGCCAGTGCTGGGTTGCCGTGGTGACCCAGCACTGACTGCCGAGGGGGCTGCAGATCAGGCCTGGAGAGAGGCTGGCAGAGAGAGAGGCAGGGTCTGATCCGCAGCCTCTGTGGCAGCTGTTGATCAACTGTTGCCTCTCTCTTTCTCTCTGGGCTTCCCCATCAGCCTTGCCTCTCTTTCTCTCCAGGACTCTGGGGAGCTGCTAATCAGCCCCGCCTCTTTGATCAGGCCCAGAGATAGGCTCGAAGATGCTGACTGGCATAGAAACTGACCAATCAGAACCTAATCTGGGTGAACTGGGAAGGCAGAACCTAAGGTGGGCGCTGAGGATGGGTTTTAAAGGCAACAGCTGTTTGGTGTAAGGTGTAAGAAAGTGGTTCAAATTTTTAATGACTGCTTTGGCAGTATAGTGCATATGGCTGGCTATCAGTCCAGATATAGGGATTATGTGTTTTTGTCTGCCAAGAGCATCTCCTCCTGCTGAAAAAGGCTCCCCCCCGCATTTAAACAATCCTATCCTATATAATCTATCTATACTAACAAAAGGGTAATATGCTAATTAGACCAGGTCAACCGGCCATCTTCCGCATGTCCGACTTCCTTCCGGACAAAGCCATGGTGGTGGGGACTGAGGCAGAGGCCGTTAGGGGTGATCAGGCAGACAGGGGAGGGCAGTTTGGGGCGAGATCAGGCCAGCAGGGGAGGGCCGTTGGGGGTGAGATCAGGCCGGCAGGGGAGGGCAGTTAGGGGCAATCAGGCCAGCAGGGGAGCAGTTACATGTCGATCAGGCTAGCAAGGGAGTGGCTACAGGGTGATCAGGCAGGCAGGCAGAAGTGGTTAGGGGCAATCAGGCAGGCAGGCAGGTGAGCGGTTGGGAGCCAGCAGTCCTGGATTTTGAGAGGGATGTCTGACTGCCGGTTTAGGCCAGATCCCACAGGGCCATTGTGTAGATGTACCTGAGGGGTCCCAGATTGGAGAGGGTTCAGGCTGGGCTGAGGGAACCCCCCCCCCCCCCAGTGCACGAATTTTGTGCACCGGGCCTCTAGTGCCGCTATAAAAAAGAAGGAACGTTTACCAGTTGCAACAGCATGGATGGAACTGGAGAGCATTGTGCTAAGCAAAATAAGCCAGTCAGAGAAAGATAAATATCACATGATCTCACTAATATGTGGGATATAATGATCAACATAATTTGATGAACAAAAATAGATCCAGAGACAAATGGCAGGGGAGGTGGGGGGTTAGAGAGCAACCAAAGGACTTGTACACATGCATATTAGCATAACCAATGGACACAGACACTGGGGCAGTGGGGACTTGCCCAGGGTGGGAATGGTTGGGGCAGGTCAACTGGGGAAAAAGGAGACATATGTAAA
>NW_005871050.1:9086618-9202823 GCF_000147115.1 Myotis lucifugus | reverse complement strand
ATATATATATATATATATCATATATATATATATATCCGCCTAACTAAAAAAAAACCACAAAAACACTTTAGACAATAATAAAAAAAAATTATGAGATCACAGACCTTCTTGCTGGGACCTTCTGTCAGCCTGAAAAGGTGTATACCCTCTCAGTGTCTGGAGACAGCCTAACTGTGGACACTGAAGGCCACAGAGTATTGGTGTGGGACCTACAGAACATAGGCTACACATAGCAGCACCGCGAGTCCAGCCTGAAGTACCAGACTCGCTACATGTGAGCATTTCCAAACAAGCAGGGTTATGTATTGAGCTCTACTGAAGGCCAAGTGGCAGTTGAGGACTTAGACCCAAGCCCTGGGGTACAGAAGAAAACATATGCCTTCAAGTGTCACAGACTAAAAGAAAATAATATTGAGCAGATTTACCCAGTCAATGCTATTTCTTTTCACAACATCCACAATGCATTTGCCATAGGTGGTTCTGAAGGATTTGTAAATATTTGGGATTCACTTTTTTAAAAAGTGACTGTGCCAGTTCCATCGGTATCCCACCAGTATTGCATCACTTGCCTTCAATAATGATGGGACTTCACTTGTGATAGCATCATCATATATGTATGAAATGGATGACATGGACCATCCGGAAGATGGTATCTTCATTCACCAAGTGACAGATGCAGAAACAGAACTCAAGTCCACCTAATCATCTCATGAAAGTGGTTTCTCTATGGAAAGCTTTGTTTTCCATTCTACAAATACATGTTTATCCCCCCTAGGAATGCATTATAGTCATTGTGGACATGTTACTTAATATGTGGATTTCTCTCTTTTCTGTCTGACACAAAACCTGTCTGCACCCTTTCATGCTGACTTTGTGTAGATGAGTCATCTTAGTGTCCTTGTGCAGTACTGGGAAGAATTGTTTTGACACCAGCAAGCCCAGTTGATTTTTCTAAGCATCTTGAGCTCTTTTTGTAAAATAATCTGAACCTATTATTCCCTTTAAAAAAGACATTTATAGTGATAAAAAGGTCACTTCCTCAAGACAATATAACAATCTTAAATGTGTAAGTGCCTATTAACAAGCCCCAAAATACTTAAAGCCAAAACTGACAGAACTGAAACAAGAAATAAACAAAATTACAATTATAGTTGGAGAGTTTAACAGTTCTCTCTCAGTAACTGAAAAAAACAAGTAAACAGAAAATTATTAAGGATGTAGAAGACTTCAACAGCCCTATCAATCAACTTGACCTATCATGAATAGAACACTACACCCAACATCTGCAGAATACACGTTCTTCTCAAGCACACATGGAACATTCTCCATGATAGACCATATGCTGGGCCATAAAATGAGTCTCAATAAATTTTAAAGGTCTGAAATCATAGAAAGCATGTTTTCTGACCTCAACAGAATTAAATTAGAAAGCAATAACAAAAATATGTCAGAAAATTCTTAAATATTTGGAAATTAAATGACACACTTTTAAATAACCTATGGGTCAAAGAATAATCAAAAGGGAATTGAAACGTATTTTTAAATGGAAGAAAATGAAAACAGCATATAAAAATTTGTGAGATGCCTCTACAGCAGTACTTACGGGGACATTTATAGCCCTCAATACCTATATTAAGAAAGAAGAAAGGTCTCGGATCAATGACTTCAGCTTCAAATTTAAGAAGCTAGAAAAAGAAGAGCAAATTGAGCCCAAAGTAAGTAAAAGGAAGGAAATAGTAGAAGAAAGAACAGAAATAGCAGAGAGAGAGAGAGAGAGAGAGAGAGAGAGAGAGAGAGAAAATCAATGAAACCAAAAGCTGGTGTTTTCAAGCAAATAGTAATATTGATAAACTTCTGTGTAGTTAGTGCTCATTACATGGTTTTATTCATTTGTCAAAAATCTTTGAACACTTTGCACATTTCTCATGGGTACATTATACAGTCTGTGGCAAAAGTAGGTTTAGAGTTGTTTGTATGGAAAATAATATAATAATAATAATAACATAAGAATAAACTCTGTTTTTTTTGTGTACTCACACTGTAAACCTACTTTTGCCCCACCCTGTATAGTCTGTAAATTATACCCAAAGAATGGACACTTCACAAAGAATGACATACAAATGACCAATAAACATATAAAAAGATGCTCAACATCATTAGTCATCAGAGAAATGCAAATTAAAGCCACCATGAGATATTAGTACACACCACTAGAATAGATTTTTTAAAAATGAAAATACCAAGTGGATATAAAGCAATGGGAACTCTCTTTGTTGATTGGAGTATAAAATGGTACAACCATTGTGGAAATCAGTCCAGTAGTTTCTCATAAAATTAAATATAAGCCAATACTTTGGGCTGGCAATTCCATTTTTAGGTATTTATCCAAGAGAAAGTATAACATGCCCACAAAAAGCCTCATACAAAAATGTTCAGAGAAGACAAACCTTTAACCAGACTCATAAAAAAGAGAAGGGATCCAAGTAAATAAAAGCAGAAATGAAAGAGGACAAGTAACAAATGACACCAAAGAAATGCAAAGGATTGTAAAAAAAACAAACAAACATACTACAAACAACTATATGCCAACAAATTGGACAATCTGAATGAAATGGATAAATTCCTAGAAACATACAATCTTCCAAAACTGAATCAGGAAGAATCAGAGAATCTGGACAGGTTACAACTAGTGAAATTAAAGCAGTAATAAAAAAACTCCTAACAAAAAAAGTCCTGAACTAGATGGCCTCACAGGTGAGTTTTACCAAATAGTCAAAGAAGAACTAACAGCTATCCTTCCAAAATATTCCAAAAAGTAAAGAAGAGGGAGGTCCCAAGCTCATTTTAGAAGGCCAGTATAGGTCAATATCCCTGATGAACATAGATGCTAAAATCCTCAACAAAATATTAGAAAACCAGATCCAGCAATACATTAAAAATATCATACACCATGATCAAATGGTATTTATTCCAAGGATGCAAGGTTGCTACAATATCCACAAATCAATAAATGTGATACACCACATAAACAAAATGAAGGATAAAAACCACATGATCGTGATCATATCAATAGATGCAGAAAAACATTTTGTGAAATCCAGCACCCATTTATGATAAAAGCTGTCAGCAAAGTGGGAATAGAGGGAATATACTTCAATGTAATAAAGGCTATGGGAATAGAGGGAATATACTTCAATGTAATAAAGGCTATATATATATAGCCACAACCAACACCACAACCAACATCATACTCAATGGGCAAAAACTGCAAGTGTTTCCCTTAAGATCAGGAATAAGACAAGGAGACCGAGGTTCAAGGAGGTGGAGAATAATTACTAACAATAAAAAAACCATATATCTCAGATCCCCAGTGCCCACTCCAGAAAAAAAAAACAAGAACAGGTGTGTTTTTTTCTGCTTGGACATTCTGGGAAACCCTTATCTGTTGGTTGTCAATTACCCGCAATATCATACCCCAGCCCTTTAGGTTGGCATTCAATGCACTTCCTAACTCAGTCCTGACCTATCCCTTCATCCTCAGCTCCTGCCACTTCCTTCCCCACACTATGCTGCAGACACACTGGACTTTGAACCAATCCCAATCACTCCCCTTTGCAGTCTGGTGTCTCTACATGTTAGGTTTCTCCTGCTTGAAATGTCCTTCTACAACTGCACCTTCTCCATCCAAGAAATTCCTACATATCTTTCATGGTCCATCTTTGTCTGTGTAGCCTTCCCCAACCTCTAGAGTTGGATGATCCCTCCACAGTACCCCTATGAATCTCTGGATATACTTTTTACGACTATGACACTTGTCAGCAGTGGACTGTTGGTACCTGTCCTGGGGTTTTCTACCGTACCAAATTGCAGATTCCTCCAGGACAGGGACCATACCTTCTTCAACCAGCACCTAACACAGTGCCTGGTACATAATAGGCTCTCAATGAAAGCTGTTGAATGTATGAATGGATCAATGAGTCGATAAGTTAATGTTTCCCTTTTGTGGCTCTTTAATGGGACCCTTCGTTGGACAGTGGCTTCACCACAAAGCAAGAAATTTTAAGAGCTGTCCCAGCCCAGAGAAGAGAGATATTTGGCCAAGGGTCCATTTTAGCTCCTCAGATTATGTTGCTGATGTATTTCAGTTTATCCAGGACCTGTGTTTGTGATATAGTCAAGGCTGGGCCTCAATCTGTGGCCAATGTTAGGTGTTAGATACCCACTGTCATCACCATCATCACCACTATCCTTTAGTGGGCACTTATTATGTGCCAGGTACTGGCATAAACACTTTTGTAGATTATCTAATTTAATCTGCACAATAACCCTACGAGGAAGGTGCTATTGGGTTGAACCAATATGAAATTGGCAATTTTTAACCTTACTTAACTAACAAAATAGCATTTTCATATGGTTCAACCTCATACTGCCATCACTTTTTTTGGAACTGAGGAGCCTGAGGTTCAAGGAGGTGGAGTCCCTCGCATAAGACAGATCATCTAGCTCTAGCCGGTTTGGCTCAGTGGATAGAGTGTCAGCTTGTGGACCAAAGGGTCCCAAGTTGGATTCTGGTCAAGGGTACATATCTCAGTTGCAGGCTCCTCCCCCACCCAGGCCCTGGTCAGGGCACATGCAGGAGGCAACCAATCAATGTGTTTCTCTCACATTGATATTTCTCTCTGTCTTTCCCTCTCTCTTCCACTCTCTCTAAGAATTAATGGAAAAATATCCTCGGGTGAGGATTAAATTTAAAAAAAAAAGATTAATCATCTAGTGAGTGGCTGAGCCCAGATTTGAATGTTTATCCATCCAACTCCAGAGCCCAAGCTATTTCCTTCACACTGTCCAGCTTCCATCAGCTGTGAAATTCCTGCTATAAACCACTCCACAGAGGCTAAGAGGTCGGACAGGGGTGGGCCTGGCTAGGGTTTCAAATGTCTTTGCAGGGGGGATGTGCTGGCTTGGTCTGTGAATGTTAGCCTTTTAGTGGTCATGTTTCCAAGGTCTCTTCATTCTCTCTCTCCTCCAGAATCCACCTCCCCCACCACACACATACTCTCTCTCTCTCTCACACACACACACACACACACACACACACACACACACACACACACACAAGAGAAGAGCCAGCTGACACACACCACATTGCAGTTACCTTGACTTTGTTCACATAGGCCCAGCAGCTCTAGATTTTGCCCTAGCCTCAGGCCTGTTCTTAATTGGCACCCAGAGGGGCCGCTACATTCTCCCCTGCACTGTGGAGATGGCTGACCTGAGGGCTCTTGCCCTGGGAAAAAGAGCCATAAGTGGTTGGCAGAAGCTCAAGTCTGAAGTCAAAAGCAATGCCCGGCACCTGAAAGGGCACAGACAACAGTGGGGATGTCCTGCCAGCTGGGTCTTCGGGTCTTGGGGAGAACCAGCAGCAGGTAGTGCAGACCTCAACGCCATCAACATCACTACCCATTTACCAAGCCCCACAAGCTACGTGCTGGGATAATAGGCCTGGCAATGTTGGAGGCTAGGAAGGGAGGAGACATGGTACAGAATGCAATGACTCCCTAGAAGAGACTCACAGTGACCCCAGTTCATAGTATGATGGCAATGATGAAGCATTGGATTGGGGTGGGCAAGGCAAAGAGGGCAGGAAAATTCAGCCTTGGGTAAAGCCTTAGACATCATGTGGGCTTGAGAGGACTGGCAGGTGCTTGGAGGGAGAGTCTAAGCTCAGGCAGACCCTCCCATGATATTCCACCTTGAGATGAGGGCTACAGGGGGAGAGTCCAGCTGGTTGGGAGGCAGTGTGGGGATATAGGCTCTGGGCCACAGGAGAAGAGAGGAAACCGGAAGAGCCCCAGAAACCTCTGGCCTTTCCTGCCATAGCTAGAAAGAGAAGCAAGCAGCTCCCAGAATCTTAATAAAAGACAGCTCAAAGGCTCGTCTTCCTGTTTCCTCTTTATTGAGGGGGGTCACCTGAGAGGCCCCTGGGCTGAAAGTTAGGAGCTGGCTGCTAGTCCCATCCCTGCTTCCTGGAGCCTTTCCCTTTCGGAGCCTCAGTGTCCCCATCTGTACAGATGATGAGGCAGGACAGGTAGAGTGGAATCATGGTTTTCAAACTTTTTCAGTTAGAAGCACTTTCTTTAAACAAAATCTGATGTAGCAGCTCAACATGTAAGACAGATGAAAATAGAGCAGCTCCAGCCCCATTCCTCTCCTTAGAAGTTCCCCCAAAATGCCTGGGGCAGCTTTGATCCCGCTTTAAAGAACACTAGGTTAGAGCGGTGGGTTGCAAACTTGACTGTACATCAGCATTCCCTGGAGGGCTTGTTAAAATACAGATTGTTGCCCTAACTGGTTTGGCTCAGTGGATAGAGCTTCGGCCTGGGGACTGAAGGGTCCCAGGTTCGATTCCGGTCAAGGGCATGTACCTTGGTTGTGGGTACATCCCCAGTAGGGGGTGTGCAGGAGGCAGCTGATCAATGTTTCTCTCTCATCGATGTTTCTAACTCTCTATCCCTTTCCCTTCCTCTCTGTAAAAAATCAATAAAATATATTTTAAAAAAATAAAAAATAAAAAAATACAGATTGTTGAGCCACACCCCTGAATTTCTGAGTGGGTACATATAGGATAGGGCCCAGAATTTGCATTTCAAACAAGTCCCCAGGAAATGCTTGTCGGGGACCACACTTTGAGAATTACTGGGTTATGTTATACCTATGGACGTTTCTATAATTCATGTCCAGTCACTCAATATTTCCATTAATCCACCTCAAATAGATTATCTAAGATATTCAAATAATGGGAGAGCAGCTGGCATTGTGCCTGGCACATAGTAGGCACTCAATCAAAGCTGGTAATATCTAATTATAAATGCCCTGACTGTAAGTCTATTTAGGTGTAAAGCCATGCTAGCGACTAGTCAAGGGATTGACAGAGGCATAAGCCTTTCTTTTAATGAGTTTACAATCTGCCATGGCCCCTCCACCCCCCAGGAAATCACACCCCCACTAATTCCACCAATAAAGGTTATTCCATGTTAAGCATTAATCCTTTCCAGACACTCTCCTTTTTCCTGGTCAATTCCTTTTGGTCCCTGACCACTCAGTGTTTCTCAGATGCTTTTCCCATGTGTAGGGAACACATCCCCATGTGTAGGCCATGACCTTACTTATATCATTCTCACCAGCGTCTCTCACAGCTTCTAGCCCAGTGCCTGGCACAGAGTGAGCACTTGAGTACAAGTTTGCTGAATAGACTAAAGAAAGCATGTTAGTCCCAGTTCACCTAGCCCATGCAAGTCGCCAACCCATCTATCCTGGCTCAGAGACCCCAACCCCACCCTCTGGTCAAGACTGCTCCCTAGGGGACTTTGGAAGGGAATGTGGGGAGGGGGGGTTCCACCTACATTCACCTGAGACTGCTGCCCTGGGGGTCTTGTGAGCCGGCTTCAGGAATGTATGGAGCCTCCCATTCCCCACATCCTCCTTTTCGGCCTCGCCACTTTCTTAAGTAAATTGGCACTGACCCTAGTGACAGACTTGATCATTTCCCTTTGCTTCGTGATTGTATTAAGTGACTGCCAAAGGCCTGTTCCTGAATAGTCAGCACATTCCTCAGGACTGTGAGTGGGAGCCCATCTGCTCTGGGAGTGCTTCCTTTCCTTTACTGTGCTATTTTGGTTTCAACTTCCTATTTGGACGGGAGCATCTTCCAGCCAGTGGGGAAAGGGAGAGGATGGAGAAGAGGGCCACAGTCTTTCTTCATTTCTCACTCATCTCTCTGGTCTCTCTGGAAATACAGCAACCATAATCGGATTATGTGCCACGCACCGCTCTAAGTTCTCTATACATGTTCATGCACTTAATCTTTATAACACTCCTCTGAGGAAGGTACACATACTACCTCCATTTTCCAGATGGCAAAATAGGTGCAGAGAGGTGAAATGACTTGCCCAAAGTCACACAAATGTGATAGAACTGGGATTGAACCCAGGCAGGTCTGACTCTGGAAACTAAGTTCTTCCCTACTGGCTCTACCACTTTTCAGGGACTGGATTCCTGCGGCTCTAGATCTGGACCCATTGGATATCTGAGGCCATGGCCTCTTCCGCCCTCCCCCCTTCCCCCGTCTCACTGTCTGTCAGCAGGACCTAAAGTCACTTGCATTAAAAATGAAAGGATTGCTCTCTAACCCCCCCTCCACTGCCATTTGTCTCTGTATCTATTCTTGTTCATCAAATTTTGTATGCATGCATATTAGCATAATCAATGGACACAGACACTGGGGGGTGGGGGCTTGCTCGGGGTGGGAATGGCTGTGGGGGTCAATCAGGGGGAAAAGGAGACATGTAAAACTTTAGACAATAAATAAATAAATAAATAAATAAATAAATAAATAGTGTTCCCCATCATTTACCAATCACCCACTCATTTAATATTTGAACTCCCAGATCCTAGGCCAGCAGGAGAATGTAGACTCTACCCTAGAGTTAGTTTCAAGGGGCTGATGTAATAATAATGCAAAACAGCTGTTGGGAATTGAGTACTCACTGTATGCTCTTCTCTTAATGCATTGCTTCATTTAATCACAGGAACTCTCAAGTACCTTGCAGGGAGGAAATGAGGTTCAAAGAGCTCTCAGCCAACCACAGGCCTAGCAGTTGTGCACTTCATTGCTACACTAGATGTTAAATAGCTAGGTAGCCTTCACTGGATGTCAGGCACTATCTAAACAGTCTCCTGTATTGATTCATTCAATCACACTAACCCCATGAAGTAGGTACTAATAGCCCTATATCCTTATTTCACAGATTAAGAAGCTGAGATATGGAGAGATCAAAGTAACTTGCCCAAGTTCGCACAGCCAGGAAGCAGTAGATCTGGGATTTGAACACAGACTGTTGACTTAGACTGGTAGGTTCCCTAGTGCATGCTCTTAACCACTGTACTATTACCTCTTGGCGTTGAGGCCACCTCAAGGCCCTTGAGGTGCCATGTTACCATAAACTCCTCTACCTCTTCTTCTCCATAACTCCCTGCTATTCCAAGTGGACTTCCCAATAACCATAACTGAAGCCTCTGGAGTCAGACAGTCCTGGGTTCAAATTATAACTCTGTAACACACTAGCCATGTGACCTCTGTTTGTCTCTGTGCCTCAATTTCCTGACCTATAAAGTGGGGGTAGTAATGGCAATTATTGAGGCACAGAGAGAAACAGAGGGTGACTGTGAGCATTTAGATCAAGCAGGACACATTCCACCATCACTACCACCACCTCCTCTTCTCTAAACCAACCTCAGCATCCTGCAGGGGGAAATGGTGCTTCACGCCCTTGCACTTAACAGTCTTGCCCTCCGTGTCTGTCTTTTCCTGTCCCAAATGAAAGGCAGTCTTCAGTTACAGACTCCCTAGGCTTTTCAAAACTTGGTGATTGCAATTCCTCCCAAGAGATCAGAGAAACCCATTTCCCTAGCATTCTAAGCAGGAATTCTATTGTCATTTGGTAACTCAAACATGGCCAAGGTGGCCCAGCCCAACTCCTTTCCTCCCCACCCTTAGTATAAGCAGAGAAGATACAGCTTCACTGAAACATATTCTGGCAGCATCCCATTACCAGAGTCTCCTAGAGAGAAATTCACAGCAAAGAATCCATTTCAAATAGTATTTATTTGGAACCCGAGAATTCCTTGCTACATCGGTGACTGTGGAAGTGAGCCTTCTCTTCTTGCCTCCTTTACAGAAAGTGTTTAAGTACTGGGAAGGAAATATACAGTATCTTTCCCTACCTTCCTAAATGTCTTTGTCCCATAATTCCAGTCTCTTCTAGTTGTTGTGTCTTGTGACTTAAGCTCAGTAGGGAAGAGCATAGTGCTACTTATAAGCAGGCAGTCAGGATTAGAAAAGGAAGGCCCTTCGCTTAGTTCTTCATCCACAGGTTGAGCCCTAACCCTGGCCACTGACTTCCCTTAATCATGTTCATAGGCTGATTATAAAAATGTAGAATGAGGTAACTCGAACTTAGAGAAGTAAAGTACTTAGACTGCAACACACAGAACCAATTTTTCATCACAGCCATCTACTGACCATAGACTTCAACCCATGTTGTTATCCACAAAGGTCAAGACAACAAGCATGTGGATGCATCAGTGCAAAGGGGTCTCTATTGCTAGGGTCCCAATTGAAGGACAGGGCAGCACATCTTTGTCTCTGAGGGAGAGTCCGCTGTTCCATTTTTCTGGAAGTGCTGCTGGGGCTGTTAAAAAGAATTCTTAGGATATATTCCTAGAAGTGGGATCACTGGGTCAAATGGCAGTTCCATATTTAATTTTTTAAGGAAACTCTATACTGTTTTCCACAATGGCTGCACCAGTCTGAAGCACCAATCAGAAAGAATGTATACCCCTATGTTCATAGCAGCACAATTTATAATAGCTAAGATCTGGAAACAGTCCAAGTGCCCATCAGCAGATGAGTGGATAAAAAAAGCTGTAGTACATTTATACCATTGAATACTATGTAGCAGTAAAAAAGAGAGGTCTCTTACACTTTGAGACAGCATGGAGGGACCTGGAGAGTATCATGCTAAGTGAAATAAGTCAGTCAGAAAAAGACAAGTATCACATGATCTCACTCAAACGTGGACTCTAATTAACAAAATAAACTGATGAACATAGTGAATCCAGAGACATGGAAGCATGGGGTAGAGTGGAGAATCTCAGAGGGAAGGCAGGTGAGGGTGGGTGGGTGGGAGGTGATCAACCAAAGAACTTGTATGCATATATGTATAACCCATGGACACAGACAATAGGGTGGTGAAGGCCTGGGGTCGGGGCAGGGCAGGATGGAGGGGGTTAGTGGGGAAAATAGAGGAGCATAAGTAATACTTTCAACAATAAAGATTTTTTTAAAGGAATTCTTGCCTAGGAAGAATGATTTGAATGATTAAAGGAGTCAATAAATTGCCATTGAATGCAGTCCAACCTCACTTAGTTAAACTAATTGGAGGTAGCCCTTCAAATTAGTGAACCATTTGTATTGAAAGTTACTTATAAAGAAATAAAGCTTTATTGCTTTGAATAATTCACAGTAACACCTAGTAGGCTAACAAATTGTAGCCTAATCGAGGGCTTAGGAGACTTGACTTAATGAAATGAAAAGAATCCCCAACATCAACCATTTGTTTACAAATGGTGAGGCCAGAGGAGTGACATTTGCTGCCTTAAAGTATGGACACTCAGCAAATGGAGCCCATTTTTATTCAGAAGACTCTTTCTACCCATAATGGGCAAAGTAAGGCCGGATAGGGCCCTCCATAGTCATTTGGTACTCATGGAGTGTCTTCTCATGAAGTTTTACTGTAAAAGGAAACAATTGAAGTGACCTGAGAAATAGCAGGTGCAATCCTTCCACTGATAGAATGAAAGATGGTTTTGGAATACTGTCATTTCCTTTTATTTATTTTTCCTAAGGAGACATTGGGGAAAAATGTAACTAACACAAGTCAAGTACCTCAGTGCTTTATCAAAACCCGGAACAAACATTAAGGAGAAAAAAATCTGAAGGTCGAGGAAGGGAAATAAACAAGAGTAAGTAAAGCATGAATCATGCATTACCACCTGATGACTCTTTAAAAATAAAAAATAAAATGTGGAAGGAAATAGAGTCCTTGCCACAGTTTGACATTTTTCTAGAAGACCTGGCACAGATTCTTTGTCCTTTTATTTCATAGAAGGAATTGACCTTTGGCTTCTGACTTGTATTGCCTTTTCCTCAAGCCTTCACAAAGTACAGGATCAGACGATGATGATAACCCTGCACCAGGTCCCACTTCTGTTCTGGACACTGCGAGTAGAGACAGGAGAAATGCATTTTATTTGCATGGATTTAACTACTTACATCTTGTTTCCCAAATACTTTGAGGTGGCTTACAACAATAAAATAATAATAAAATAGAAACAGAGAGCCGGCCAGGGATGATATCAATAGAATTTTTAAAAATCCAGTGCAAAAAAAAAAATCCCCTCAAAGGCCATATGGAGTTAATTACAGGGGGTTTAAAAGAGAAGAATTAAGATTCAAACAAGCTCAGACGAATGGACCAGCTCTTAAAAGAGGAAAGGCTTCCCAGACAGACCTCCCTAGAAGTGTGATCTTGGGCCCAATATTTAACTTCTCTGAGCCTCGGTTTCCTCATCTGGATGATGAGTCTAATAAATGTTATCTATTTTGTATAGAGTGTTATAAGGATTCAATGAGATGATTCTATGAACCACTGAGCCCTTCTGTCTCTCAGAAGACACATGTTCAATAAATGGTAGATATGAGAACCAATATGAAGACAGCCTCACATTATGCAATACAAAGCATTTTCCCATGATGGGTTCTCATTTGATTCTCACACCTGCCAGGACCTGTGCTCAGGGACACAGAGAAGAGAGAACAGAGAATGGAAGGGGTGGGGGGGGCTCTTTAGGGAAAGCTTTCTGCAGGAAGTGGTACTCTTCTGAAGATTGGATCTTCTAAAGGCCATGTAGGATTTGCAGACATAGAACTGAAGTACAGAGGAGGAATGAGATGGCAGTGTATAGAGGCAGTAAGAAGACCCTCCCTACTAGAGCAGAGGGACAGGTAGGAAATAAAAGAGGGAGGGAAGGGTAGAGCAGGATTGACTCATGGAATTGCTTGACTCTGGCCAGATTGGGAAGGAATTTGGACTCCATTTGACAGGAAATGGGGAGTCATTGAAGGATTTTGAGCAGGTTGAGCAAGGGAAGGATGTGACATGTTGAAAGGGATGTTTTCAAAGGTGGAGTCTGTCTGCTGCTGTCTGCTATGTGCAGGCTGGAATAGGGGTGGGGGATTAGGAGGAGGCATAGACTGGCAGGCCAGCTGCAGTGACCAAGGAAGAAACAGATGGTGAGAGCTCAAGCTAAGGAAATGGGAATAGAGAAGATGGGGGGTTTCCAATTCCAGTTAGAGGCACCTGAGAGGGAATGATTTGCAATCAACATACTTCCCTTCTAGACTCAAAATCCCATGAGGGTAGGGACTATGCATTCATCATTGTACCCCCAAGATCTGGCATAATGTCTGGCATAGTAGGTGCTTAGCAAGTGTTGAATGAGTGAGTGAATGAATGAATGAATGAATGAATTTCATGCATGCCTCCATGCAGACAGACACTCAATAAGAGTAAGAATGGTCAACAATAAGCAATAGTAAAGGAAAACAAAATAGAGAATCATCTAAAAGATCCCATTATTTTAACTGATTTTCTTTTACTGACCCTGGACCCACTCTGACAATCTGTGTAGGATGGTAGCCCAGGAGAGAGCTAGAGCAGGCTGGTAAAGAAGCCACTTAAAGCCCTGACTGGTTTGGCTCAGTGGATAGAGCATTGGCCTGAGGACTGAAAGGTCCCAGGTTTGATTCCGGTCAAGGGCATGTACCTTGGTTGCGGGCACATCCCCAGTGGGATGTGTGCAGGAGGCAGCTGATCGATGTTTCTCTCTCATCGATGTTTCTAACTCTCTATCCCTCTCCCTTCCTCTCTGTAAAAAAATCAAATATATATATATATATATATATATATATATATATATATATATTTAAAAAGAAGCCACCTAAAGCAGAACATATGAGTGCTCTGTAGGAAGCACACCAACCACACATCCCCCAGAGTTCACACAATATAGGAACATTACAAAGCAGGTAAATTATGGATGAGAGGAGATATTTTTAATGGGGGTATTTACCTTACAAAAGAATTAGCTGAGAATCCATATAAAGTAGCAAACTGCCTTGCTATTACACTTAATTCAAGACCAGGATATAACTTACTGGTCTTTCCATCCAAGACACTGTAGATTGATGATAATAGCCCTGACATGGGAGTCTAGAAACCTAACCCTTGGTCTAGGGGGGAATAGCAGAATGTAGTGGTTAATAGAACAGGCACTGGAGTCAGGCTTCCTGGATTTACATCCTGGCTGCACCATGGGCAAATGGCTTAGCTTTTCTGAGCTGCAGTTTCCTCATCTATAAATTTGTGATAATAAAGCATTTGATTCTTCCTGATAAAGTATTGTGAGGGTTATGTGAGGTAATGTATGCAATTTGTTCAGCAGTGCCTATAGAGTCTCAGTCAGTTTGACTTTTACTTTAAATCTTAACTATATGACCTTAAGCAAGTCATTTCCCTTCTCTGGACCTTGGTTTCCTCATGAACCTGAGGCTTCTTCCAGCCATACCTTAGGGATGTGGTCTCTACCTGTACTATGAATTCATCATTGAACACACACAATGGTATCTCTATCCTCCTCCTCTAGGGTCCCCAGTTGATAACTCTGCCCTGACAGGGATCATTGGGACTTTGAGAAATGTGAGAAGGCCCAAATACACACATAACTAGGATAAATGCATTTTCCTTAATATACTTCATAAACATCCCAACTCACACAGCTCCCACCCTTAAGTTCTAGCCCTTTGGCCCCTCACAAGCTGCCCTACTTCCTCAACTATGTTCAGCCCAGGCTCTAATGGAGAGTGATCCCAAGAACACTTCTCCCCTTTGGACAGCGTCCCCAGCCCACCCCGCATTTGGAATTAGAACCCCAAGTTCCTTAGGTTTCTTTTCCCCACCCTACTCCAACCCACGGAACTGCGATTGCACCAACCTCTGCTGCCCTCTGCTGTCTGGCTCCAGACATGCTGGCTCCAGTTGGGCAGGTTAAGTCAGCTTCCAAGCACCTTTCAGTTTCTCCAGTCCCTAGCTGCCAGCCTGACCTCAGAACACAACACAGGATGGGGGTTGGGAGTACCGGAAGAGAACACCCAAAGAACATATATGCATATATGCAAAGCCCATAGGCACAGACAATAATGTGGTGAAGGACTGGGCGGTGGTGGGGACAGGGGCTGGGTAGAGGAGAGCAAAGGGCGGGGAGATATGGGAGAACTCTGTAATAGTGTCAACAATAAAAAAATGAGGCTATCTCCTGAAGCATTCATGTTCAACCCTAGTCAACATAAATACATGCACAGTCTTTCCTATTTAGATCCAACATACCCAAGCCATAGCTGGTGTGGTCCATGAGTTTGGAGCTGTTGTCTTCAGCAAAGAAGACAAACTGCTAGAGTCATCCATGTTCTCATCTAAGCCTCCTTCTTGAAAATTCAGTAATCATTTATTGAGCACTCTCTGTGTGCAGGGCATTATGCCAAATATTGCATATGCATTATCTTATTATATCCTGACAACTACCTTACAAGTAGGTAAAATTATTATTATCCCCATTTAACAGATGAAGGAACTGAGACTCAGAGAAGCAGAAGTCTTGCCTATGGTCACAGAACCAGTGAGTGGCAGAGATGTGGCAACTGCCACAGACCCTAACTGATTTGTCTGCCTCCACTCTCTTTCCTCCAAACTAGCCTCCATGCCATAGTCACTGGTTGAGAACACAGACTTTGGAGTTATATCTGGATGGCCATAGCAGCTCACCTTTTTTTGCTGAAGAAAATAGCTCTAAATTCATGGACCACA
This sequence comes from Myotis lucifugus, assembly GCF_000147115.1. Lineage (NCBI taxonomy): Eukaryota > Metazoa > Chordata > Mammalia > Chiroptera > Vespertilionidae > Myotis > Myotis lucifugus. The sequence goes on along the minus strand of NW_005871050.1, from coordinate 9,187,281 downwards.
CCAGCTGTGGCTTGGGTATGTCAGGTCTGAATACAGAAGACTGTGTGTGTGTTTGTGATAAGGGAGAGCACAAATGTTGCAGAAGATAATTACAATGACCGTTAGATGTATTTAGGAAGTGGATTTGACAAAATATGGTGACTGACTATGAAGGCAGTGAAGAGGGAAGAGTCTGAAATGATTCTCAGTATTCTGGCTTGGGCAACTGGGTGTAAAGGAATGCTAATCATTAAAATAGGAACATTGAACATTACTTGGATGAGGAATGTGAAGGAAATAAAGAGACTCATTTTGGACATGGTGAATATGGGATAGCCAGGTGGAGATGGTCAGTGAGCAGTTGGTTTTATGAGTCCAGAGCTCAGGAAAGAGGTCTGGACTGGCATCAACTTATGGTTTAAATTTTTTCAAGGACAGTGGTATGCAAGAGAAAAGACAAGGACTGAAGCCAGAGCATCAATATTTAAGGGGAAGGTAGAATCAAAGGAGTGTAGGTAGATGACATGGATAGAGGAAGAAAACCAGACAAATTGTCAAGGAAATCAAAGAAAGGGGAAAGTTCTACTAGATCAGCTATCACAGAAAGGTCAGTGCCCTTTAAATTGGTCCTTTAGCCCGGCCAGCATAGCTCAATGGTTGAGCATCAACCTATGAACCAGGAGGTCGTGGTTCGATTCCCGGTCAGAGAACATGCCCTGGTTGCAGGCTTGATCCCCACAGTAGGGCATGCAGGAGGCAGCTGATCAATGATTCTCTCTCATCATTGATGTTTCTATCTCCCTCTCCCTTCCTCTCTGAAATCAATAAAAATATATATGTTAAAAATAAGTAAAATGGTCCTTTAGATTTTTGCATTAGAAGGCTCTGTTATCTATTACTATGTTGTTTTTTGTTGTTTTAATTATCTTTGTAGTTGAAAGTATTACAGATGTCCCCTTTTCCTCCTCCCCATTGACTCCCTTCACTCCACACCCTCCTCCCAGGCCTTCATCACACTATTGTCTATGTCCATGGGTTATACATATATACATATAATTCTTTGGTTAATCTCTTCCCTCCCCACCTCCCCCCTTCCCTCTGAGATTCATCAAACTGCTGTTTTTTTTTAAAGTCACCCTAAAACTTAGTGGCTTAAAACAACGCAAACCATTGTATTATCTTATTATCTTTCATGATTTCTGTGAGTTGGGAATTTGGGGAGCTGAGTAGTCTGGCTCAAAGTCTCTCATATGGTTTCAGTCAGAGAGTGACTAGAGCTGGAGCACTGTAGGGAGGAGGTGGCTGGAGCATTTGAGGCTGGCCAGGCATCTCTCTCTCTCTTCATATGGTCTCAGGGCCTTGCCAAACCACCTCTCTGCATGGGCTACTTTGAGCTTCCTCACAACATGAGGTCTCAGGGTAGGTGAGCTGTTTATTTTTTATTTTTTAAAATATTTTTATTGATTTCAGAGAGGAAGGGAGAGAGAGAGAGAGAGAGAGAGAGAGAGAGAGAGAGAGAGATAAAAACATCAGTGAGAATCATTGATCATCTGCTTTCTGCACGCCCCCCACCAGAGATGGAGTCTGTAACCCAGGCATGAGCCCTGACCAGGACTTGAACCTGTGACCTTCTAGTTCATAGGTTGACGCTCAACCACTGAGTCACACCAGCTTGGCTAGGTGAACTGTTTACATGGCAGGTGAGGATCTCATGCTTTTATACATAACAACAAATAATCCAAGAAGAACTTAAGAAAACAGTTTCATTAATAATAGCAAGCAAAAGAATAAAATATCTATCAATAAATATAACCAAGAAAGAGAAATACTTATATACTGAAAAGTGCATAACATTGCTTACACAAACTAAAGACCTAATAAATGGAAAGATCTGTGTTCATAGATTAGAAGACGTAATATTGTTAAGTGGCAGTACTGCCTAAAGTAATCTAAAAATTGAATGCAATCCCTATCAAAATTCCAGTGGTATTTTTTTTTTTTTGCAAAAGTGGAAAAGCTGAGCATCAAACTCATGTGGAATTACAAAGGGGCCTTGATAGTCAAAACAATCTTGAAGAAGAAGAATAAAATTGAAAGACTCACACTTCCAGTTTCAAAACTTACTACAAAGCAACAGTAACCAAAATAGTGTGGTACCAGCATAAAGACAGATATATAAGCCAATTGAATAGCATGGAGAATCTAGAAAGAAACCCTTACATCTATGGCCTTGACCAGGGTGCCAAGATCATTATACAAAAATTAACTCAAAATGAATTAATGACCTAAATGTGAGACAAAAATTATAAAACCCTTAGAAAAAAACATAGAGGAAACTCTTTATGACCTTAGATTTGTCAATGCATTCTTAGATATGACACCAAAAACACAAGCAAAAAAAAAAAAAACTAAATAATTTAATTTTATCAAAATTTGTTCATCAAAAAGCATTATCAAAAAAATGAAAATAGCCCTAGAACATTGGCCTGCAGACTGAAAGATCCCCAGTTTGATTCCGGTCAAGTGCACATGCCCGGGTTGTGGACTCAATCCCCAGTAGGGAGCGTGTAGGAGGCAGCTGACCAATGGTTCTCATTCATCAGTGATGTTCCTCTCTCCCTCTTCCTTCCTCTCTGAAATCAGTAAAAATATTTTTTAAAAAGGAAAGTAACAAGATAACCTACAAAATGGGAGAAAATATTTGCAAACCCTATATCTGATAAGGGCCTACTGTCCAGAATATATATTTTTTAAAACTCTCACAACTCAACAACAAACCAATTTTAAAATGGGCAAGGGACTTGAATAGACATGTCTCCAAAGAAGATATACAAGTGGCCAACAAGCACATGAAAAGATGATTAGCATTATTAGTCATTAGGAAAACACAAATCAAAACTATGAGATACCTTTTCACAACCATTAGGTTGGCTATAATTTTTAATGAACAGAGAATAACGTGTTGGTGAGGCTATGAAGAAATTGAAACACTCATATATTGCTAGTAGTAATGTAAAATGATGTGAAAACAGTTTGCTGATTCCTCGAAAAGTCAAACAGAATTACCACATGACCCAGCAATTTCACTCTTAGGTATATACCCAAAAGAATTGAAAACAGGTGTTGAAACAAAAACTTGCACATGAATGTTGATAGCTGCAGTCTTCACAATGGCCAAAAGGTTGAAACAACCCAAATTTCTGTCAACAGATGAATGGATGAACAAATTGTAATACAGCCATACAATGGATTATTCAGCCATAAGAAGAATGAAGTACTGATACGTGTTACAACTTAAATGAGCCTTGAAGACATTACGCTAAGTGAAAGCAACCATACACAAAAGGTCACATAGTAAATGAGTCTATTTATATGAAATGTCAAGAGTAGGCATATCTACAGAGACAGAAAGCAGATTAGTGGTTACCAGAGGCAGAAAGACAAGAAGAAAGAATAGCGTGTAACTGCTTAATAGGTATGGAGTTTCTTTTTGGAGTGGTGGAAATGTTTTGAAACTACTAGGAATGGTGGTTTCACAATGTTGTGATTGTACTAAATTCTATTGTTCTCTGTAAAATGATTACTTTTGTTATGTTAATTTCACCTCAATTTTTAAAAAGGGAATGTTGCACCAAATAAAGCAGTATCACCTCTTCTGATCTAGCTGCAGAAACCACGTGGTATCATATTCAGCATATGCTATTGTCAAAATAGTCACAGAACCCTCCCAACTTCAAAGGGAGTAAATATAGCCCCTACTCTCAATGGGAGAACACCCCAATGGGAGAACATGAGCACCTGTAGTAGAGTGGTAGGGGCTAAAATCAGGCCACCCACAGTGGGTGATTGTGAGGATGGAAAATTGACCGAAGGGCACAAAATACCTGAATCAATGAAAAGACATGGTATGTTTCAGGACAAAAAGGCTCAGTTTTATAAAGATAGATACTCTCACCAGATGAATACATACATTTAAGCAATCTCAACTTGAATTATAACATATATTTTATAGGACTTGAAGAGCTGATCTTGAAATCATCTAGAGAAGAAAATATATAATTATGACAAAAAAGTATTTGAAAAGGGGGGAAGAAGGGTATACTACAAGGCTATAGTAATCAAAATAGCATGTTACTAGCATAAAAACAGACACAGATCACTGGAACAGAATAGAGAGCCTAGAAATAAACCATGCCTATATGGTAAATTAATACATAACAAAAGAGGCAAAAACATACAATGGGGTAAAGATAGTTCAGTCAGTAAATGGTGTTGGGGAAACTGGACAGATGCATTCAAAAAAATGAAACTAGACTACCTTCCATACACCAAGAATATAGGAGAATAAACTCAAAATGGATTAAAAAGTTAAATGTAAAACTCAAAACCATAAAACTCTTAGAAGAAAACATAGGCAGTAAATTCTCTGACAGTTCTCTTAGCAATATTTTTTCTGATATATCTCCTTAGGCAAGGAAAACAAAAGAAAAATATAAACAAATGAGACTGCATCAAACAAAAGTTTTTGCACAGCAAAGAAAGTCATTAACAAAACAAAAAGGCAACCAGCTGAATGGGAGAACATATTTACCAATGATTCATCTGATAAGAGGTTAATATCCAAAATTTATAAAGAAATCATACAACTCAACACCAAAAAAAACCCCCAAACAAACAAAAACAAACCACAATCCAATTAAAAAAATGGGCAAAGGACCTGAATAGACACTTCTTGAAAGAGGACATACTGATGGCCAATAGACATGAAAAGATGCTAACTTGGCCATAAAAAAGAATGAAATCTTACCATTTGTGACAGCCTGGATGAACCTAGAGGGCATTGTGTTAAGTGAAATAAGCCAGTCAAAGAAAGACAAATACCATGTGATTACACTTATATGTGGAAATGTAAAGAATAATATATACAAACAAACAAAACAGAAATAGACTCATAGATATAGAAAAATTGATGGTTGCCAGTGGGTAAGGAGGAAAAAGGTGAAGAGATTAAGAAGTACAATTGGTAGTTACAAAATAGTCAGTGTGATGTAAAGTGGAGCATAGGGAATATAGTCAATAATATTGTAACAACTATGTATCGTGCCAGGTGAGTACTTGAAATATCAGGGGGAACACTTTGTAAAGTATGATTGTCTATTCACTATGCTGTACAACTGAAACTAATATAAAATAATATTGAATGTCAACTGTAATTAAAAAGAAAATTATAAAAAGAAAATTATAAAAAGAAAATTGTAAATATTGGCTCTGAGGCTCACACCTAGGGACACTTCTGGAAAATATAAGTGAAACCAAGGAATGCACTGTTATCATGAGTCTCCATCCTTCTCAATGAAGGAATTGGAAACATTAAAGTAACAAGGCAATTGTCAATATCTAAAAACACATCCTTTTATTTAATTTTTATTTATTTATTTGTTTTTAAAAACACATCTTTTTATTTTATTACTTAAGACCTGGTGCATGAAATTTCATGCCCTTGGGGCGGGGGGGGGGGGTGTCCCCTCAGCCCGACCTGCACCCTCTCACAATTCGGGACCCCTTGCTCCTTACCACCCACCTGTGGGAGCACATTGACCACCAGGGGGGCAGCTCCTGCATTGAGCGTCTGCCCCCTGGTGGTCAGTGCGCATTATAGTGACTGATCATTCTGCATTTGGTAGATTTGCATATTAGAGTTTTATTATATAGGATTATTATTTTTTTAATCCTCACCCGAGGATATTTTTTCATTGATATTTAGAGAGAGTGGAAGAGAGAGGAAAAGTCAGAGAAATACCAATGTGAGAGAAATACATTGACCCCCACTGGGCATGGCTCAGTGGTTGAACGTTGACCTATGAATCAGGAGGTCACGGTTTGATTCCCAATCAGGGCACATGCCTGGGTTGCAGGCTCGATCCCCAGTGTGGGCCGTGCTGGAGGCAGCCTATCAATGATCCTCTCTCATCATTGATGTTTCTATCTTCCTCTCCTCTCCCTTCCTCTCTGAAATCAATAAAAATATATTTTTTTTAAAAAATAATTCTTATCTTTAAAAAAAGAAAAAGAAATATATTGATTGGTTGCCTTCTGTATGGGCCAGGGAGGAACCTTCAACCAAGGTACATGCCCTTGACAGGAATCGAACCTGGGATACTTTGGTCCACAGGCCAACACTCCATCCACTGAGCCAAACTGGCTAGGGCTGAAAACACACCCTTTTAGATCCTGCAGAGTATCTTTGGAACCCTGTTTCCCAGGAAGAGCCAGCAACATAGCCTTTGCACAGTACAGGGTGAGGGACTGAGTATATGGAGCCTCTGTGCTGATAAATGTTAGAAGGTATTAGAAAAACCTGGAGTGTTTAAACAAGGACGAAAATGAGAGCAAAGCACTACCCCTGCATTTTCCAGGCAAAGGACAGGTGATAAATACACCCCAACTTTTGGAACTACAAAGCATCGCATGTTGGGGGAACATGTTTCAGTAGCACAAGATTCAGTAGCACATTGCCAGGACAGAAAACACTTCCAGCCATTGGTATAATTCCCCATCAATTAGGCCTACCTAGATAATTCATTACTCTTCCCTGAGGGTCTTTCTTTTCTTTCTTTCTTTCTTTCTTTCTTCCTTCCTTCCTTTCTTTCTTTCTTTCTTTCTTTCTTTCTTCCTTCCTTCCTTCCTTCCTTCCTTCCTTCCTTCCTTCCTTCCTTCCTTCCTTCCTTCCTTCCTTTCTTTCTTTCTTTCTTTCTTTCTTTCTTTCTTTTTTTTCCTTCCTCCCTTCCTCCCTCCCTTCCTTCTTTCCTTCCTTCCTTCCTTCCTTCCTTCCTTCCTTCCTTCCTTCCTTCCTTCCTTCTTTTCTTTCTTCTTTCTTTTATTGTAATAGAACATTTATTTGGTAAATCACAGTGGTAGAAAAAGTAATCCCTAGAAGAAATGGGCTTAGACAACAAATTATAAAGGTAAAGAAAGGGCCCTTGGAGCTTGAGAGTGAGGAAGCTAAGGGTAACATGCCTAGAAGAGAGAGAGGGAAGGAGGAAGAGAGGGAGGGAGGGAGGGAGGGAGGGAGGGAGGGAGGGAGGGAGGGAGGGAGGGGAGGGGAAAGGGAAAGGCATGGGAAGGAGAGTCTCCTGAGGTATTTTCTTGCTAAATGGCTTATTTCATTCTTGGGATGGAGTTAATTTAAAAGATCTCTGTATTATGATGGGCTTTTATCTTCAGTAGTCCTTATACAAAAGTAAAGATTAGGCTTCTCTAGAAACAAAATAAAACACTCATAATCTATTTTTTAAATTACCAGGGGGGCCACTTTTGCCTGAGATCCAGTTTGCCCAATTTTTCAGAAGGTGAAATAAAGCATCTTCTCATTACTAACCTGGTTTGGGAAGCAAACAAAATTAAATCCACCTCCAAATAAAGCCATGTCCATTTTTCCAAGTTTATAGCTCCCTCTTCCCACCCCTACTTTGACTTCAGGAGAAACACAGGCACGCCTTAGCATGTGAAGGAGGTTGGCAAAGGAGAGTTTAAAGGTAAGCTTTATTGGAGATGCTCAGTAAACATTTGGATGGCTGACAAGGAGTATAGTGTGGGCGATCCGCTGATCAGAACTCCAGGTTTGAGTTTCCGAATCCTGTACCGATTTATCTTTGGACACATCATTAGCTCTTTCCTAATTTTATTATGGGGCTCCCCCACTCTGCCCTTGCCCTTCCCCAAGATTACCCCAGTTACTGCTTCCATGCCCTACCCAACATTCTTGGGAAGCTTCGAGAACTTCCAGGAGAGTTACAAGTGAAATTTAAGCACGGTAACTCCCAAGGTACTCAGATTTCCTGACCAACACTCATATGGTAGGAATTCACAAGAGGGAAAAAATATAAATATTGATAAAGTATACACCATCTCTTTTGTTTATGATATAACTAGAGGCCAGGTGCATGAAATTTGTGCATGGGAGGGGGGAGTCCCTCAGCCCGGCCTGCACCCTCTCCAATCTGGGACCCCTTGGGGGATGTCCGACTGCTGGTTTAGGGATCAGGCCTAAACAGGCAGTTGGACATCCCTCTCACAATCCAGGACTGCTGGCTCCTAACTGCTTGCCTGCCTGCCTGCCTGATTGCCCCTAACTGCTTCTGCCTACCAGCCTGATCGCCCACAACTGCCCTCCCCTGCCAGCCTGATTGCCCACAACTGCTGTCCCCTGCTGTGACCCGCCTCCCCTGCCAGGACCCTCCTCCCCCGCGCAAAGAGGCAGAGATGCTGGGACCAGCATCCTTTGCACTGCGCAGAGCAGCGGGACCCCCATGCCTCACCACGTGGAGCAGCCGCCGGGCCTGCCTCCACTGTGCACCCAGCCATCTTGTGATGGCCACCTTGTGATGACGTGAGGGCGTGACGTCACCTAGGCTATTATTAGTATAGATGGTACATCTAAAAAAACAAGAAATTATAATAAAATAATTCTGGAATAAATAAACTAGATGACATGTTTTTGGTCTACACTAGCAATAACCATCTAGAACCAGAAATGGGGAAAATGTTGCATTCAGAATAATAAGAAAAATAATGTATAAGAAAACAAGACTCATAGATGCTAGCTACACGACACCCACTTCAGATGGAAAGACACAAGCAGCCAAGCTGGTGTGTCTCAGTGGTTGTGAACCAGGAGGTCATGGTTCAATTCCCAGTCAGGGCACATGCCCAGGTTGTAGGCTCAATCCCCAGTAGTAGGGGGCATGTAGGAGGCAGCCAATCAATGTTCTATCTCATTGATGTTTCTCTCTCTCTCTCCCTTCTCTGAAATCAACAAAAACATATTTAAAAAAAGAAAAACACACGCAGACTGAAAGTAAAGGGATAGAAAAACATATTACATGCAAATGGAAACAAACAACAAAAAAGGGTAGCAATACTACGTCAGACCAAATAGGCCATGGCACTGCCTGCCTGTGTACTCTCAGGCTGTTGTTTGTATCCTTGCCTTCAATCTGCCCCTTGACCCTCCCTATGACCACTGCCTGAGGTGCCATTTCTGTGCCTCTCCTGGCAATGCTTGTCCACTTGCTGCTCCCCAAGACTGCCAAGATGTCCTCTGCCATCCTGGCCTGCTGGCTCTCACCTCACTTCTCAGGCCTCCCTTGGGTTCCACTCTTCCAGAGGGTCCCACAGCATAGCTGCTTGAAAGCTGGTTGCTTTGCATGCATTTTCTATCAAACAAATGAAATTCCCTGTTATCATGATCTGAACTATGATTCAGGACACCTACTGTCACTGAGCGGGAGAAAAATGCAAATCAGGTGGATGCATTCTGATGGAAGTTAGTCAGGCATTGGTGCCCAGAGAGGGCATACCTAGATCAGAAGGCAAGATGACAAGTCCGGGGAGAGAGCAGGGTGCAAAAACAGAGGCATGAACAGGAAAAACCCTGAAGAACTTCTCCAACTTCAGAATTTAGCTTTAAGGTGAGACTTGGACCAAAAAGTGAGACAAGCAGAAATGGGCTGCCTGCGGAGGCCAAGCAAGACTTCAGGAGTCTTTGGTACAAGGACTCTTGGTCATTCACCCTCCCCACCCTGAATCATTGTTTTCCACTTCAGGCCTGTTGCCAACTTGAGTTCAAGTCCCCAAACTGATGACTAAAGACATTAGTTTTGAGATAAGGAGATAAGGGAGGAGCTAGGTGGGAAGGCAGGTGAGATCATCGTTGCCACCAGGGTAAAGACAGAGACCCTGATGACAGAAGCAGAGGGCTGAGTACTATGTGGATCCTTGGTAGCCTCTAAGATCATCCCCAGGGCAGAGTCCAGAAGATGGGGAGGGGCACCAATAGTTTTATTTGCATCCAGAGTTGGCACTTCAGCCTAGCTGATCTTTGGTATAATATTAACTGCCATCTCAGCAGTGTTGGATGCCAGGGGCAGAAAGAACAAGGTATAGATGAGACAGGTATGACTTCTAGTTATGTATTTGGCTCAATAGACACTTATGTAGCATTGACTCCTATGGCAAATACATTCTGAGAGCTTCACAGACATTAATCCACTTAATCCTCATCATACCCCTAAGGAAGTTAGTGCTATTATTACCCCATTTCATAGGGCAAGGAAACTGTGGGCTCACAGAAGGGAAGTGACTGGTGCAGTACCATGCAGCTAGTGAGTGGGAGTTAGGATTGAAACCCTGGCAGTCTGGCTCGTAGGCTCACTGATGAAGGCAGGGCTGTTTGTCCTAGACCAGTGATGGCGAACCTTTTGAGCTCGGCATGTCAGCATTTTGAAAAACCTTAACTTAACTCTGGTGCCATGTCACATATAGAAATTTTTTTATATTTGCAACCATAGTAAAACAAAGACATATTTTTGATATTTATTTTATATATTTAAATGCCATTTAACAAAGAAAAATCAACCAAAAAAATGAGTTCGCGTGTCACCTCTGACACGCGTGTCATAGGTTCGCCATCACTGTCCTAGACAGCTGTCTTCAGGGTTGTCTCACCCTGACCTTTGCCACAACACTCCCTCCCCTCCAGCATGATTTCATCAAATTGACCTGCTTGCCCTTCAGGATAGCTATTATGATGCAGGTGGGAGGGAAGGGCCTTTGAGGGGGTGTTCCCCAACCCTCTGGTGTCCGGGAATAACTTTATTCTCAGTCCTGGAATGGTGGAGGCAAGGGGGTAGAGAAAAGATAGTAAGCGTGTCAGCAGGACCAGACCACACAGGGTTCTCGAAGTCCTTGTCCCCAGTCAATCCTCTGAGGTTGAGGGCTCTGCCTCAGCTTTTGTTCCTAGAGGTAGAGTTCACTGAATCTTCTCACTCATTTATTTATTTTTTTTCATAGGTGAAGGGAGAGGGAGAGAGAGAAACATCAATGATGAGAGAGAATCATTGATTGGCTGCCTCCTGCACACTCCCTACTGGGGATCGAGCCCACAACCCTGGCATATGTCTTTGACCGGAATTGAACCTGGGACCTTTCAGTCCGCAGGTCAATGCTCTATCCACTGAGCAAAACTGGCTAGGGCCTTCTCACTTATTTAGACTCTCCTCCTTCAGAAAGTCCCAGGAAGACCCCCTTTCCCTCTTCAAGATGGTCTATTCTATTTTATTTGGATGGATTATCTTAAAGCTGCCTTAAACTTGTGCATGTAAGCAGAGTATAAATGCATTAAAAATAAAAGTGGGGCCCTCCAGGCTAGGTGAGCACGTGCTCATTGGGTCTGTTTGTCTCTCAGAAGTATTCCTTTCCATGCCCGGCTGACGTGGTTCAGTGGTTGAACGTCAACCTATGAACCAGAAGGTCACAGGTCAACTCCCGGGTTGCAGTATCGACCCCCAGTAGGGGACATGCAGGAGGCAGCCGATCAATGATTTTCATCATTGCTGTTTCTCTCTCTCTCTTCCTCTCCATTCCTCTTTGAAATCAATAAAAATATATGTATTTTTTAAAAAGGAAGTATTCCTTCTGGGCTAAGGATTCTAGAGGACATTTACTCGGAGCTGCTTTGGTACTGGTGCAGCAAGCTGTCAACTAATGCAGTGGCTGTGGAGACAAAGCTGGCCTCGGTTTCATCACTTCCATCATAGGGAGTCATGCTGGTTAGGATAACCAAAGTCATATTCCAGAAGCTATAGCAGAAACTCCATGTCCAGTTAACCAAATTTGTCTTCTGGGAACCCCCAAATTCCCTTCTCTCAGTCTTCTTTCCCCTTCAGTGGCATCCCCTAATCCAGTGGTTCCCAACCTTTATTTGTCCATGCCCCACCTAAGCATCTCTAAAATCCTGATGCCCCCCCCACCATGACATATAATTCTTATTATTCAAAAAGTGAACTCCTATTCAGGTGGTAGAAGCCTAAAAGACCATTAACTTGGTCTGAACAAGCTTCCAAAGAACATGGCATCCAGGAAAGAGAAAAATAAAAGAATGAAAGGGCAGTTGAAGTATTGAGGAAGAAATCACTAAAAAATTGTTTTAAAAAAATAATATGAAGTGATATGAAAAAATAGAAAATAAAGTTTTACAACATATAATAGAGAACTGAAATGCATAAATATGTCACAATATATACTTATATGCTGTCTATGAAGCCCCTAGAACCATAAGAAATGCAAAAAATTCACTGTTAATAACTCATTCTCAAATAGCTCCCCTTAAAAATCAAATTGCCCCCTCCCCCCCATGGAGTGTGTGCCCCACATTGGGAACCACTGCCCTAATCCCTCCAAACAGGCCTTTGGGCCTTTCCCCTCTCAGGTGTGAATGGTATTAACAGTCCCAAGAGAAGGGCAGTCTTAACCTCTGCCAGTGACTGGCAGCAATTTTGCAAAGCGGGCTCTCTTGAGGGGACTCGCTGCAGCTCACAAAAGTAACTGTCCAACTATAAACAACTTCCCTGTGGGGTGCAGTGGGGCTTCCCAGGTTCTAGGGAGAGAGATCACTGGCTTTTTCTGACACAGGCCACCTTAAAAAAGGAGGAAGGATAAACACCCATCTGGAAGCAAAAGTGGGATTGTAGCCAGAGCCTGGGGTGGGAAGCTAATGGGAAACAGCTTGCCGGAGGGAGGGGGACAGAATTCAGGAATGGCCAGAGGCTGGCTGCTGTAGATAAAGGGGGCTGGGAGAAGCAGGTTGATTGAGACTAGCTGCTGCTCCTCTGTCTCGATCTTTGGACTCTGCCCCGGGGCCGGCTCACACCTTATTCCAGGAGACTCACAGCAAGCAGAGGCTTCTCTGCCCACCCTGGGTCCTGGATCCTTCTTAAACAACAGACCAGAAGGGGATTCTTCATCAACCAGCTGGACACCTCCATATCACCAGCCCCTGCCCTCTGGCTGCTCCTGCCCGGGGAAAAGCCTGGAGGAAGAGGCCAGGAAAGGAAGAGACCTGCCCCTCTCCTCTGTCCCTCCATTGACCCAGCACCAGCATCTGGAGACTCCATGGCCTGGGCTTCCTGGGGCTGCTGCCCCTGGCTTGTCCTCCTCTCTGGTATGTGCATCCCGATCTCTCCATCCCCTCCCACTCCGGGTGGGCAGGTCCAGCTGGAGAGCAGCTCTGGCCTCCCCTTCTGGGTTCAGAAATGGTTGGAGTGAGGGCTGAGCCCAGTTGTCTCTTTTTCTCTTGGCCCCCCTCTGTCTTGAGGAAGAACACCAGGGCCAGTCCTTGAGACCCTCAAGACTCGGGTCTAGTCTGGTTTGACACCTTTCCATTCCCACCTGTTAAAGGGGAAAAAATGATTCTGGCACTTTTTTTTAAAGTAAGGAAGAGCCCTGGCCTGTGTGGCTCAGTTGGTTGTGGAGTGTCATCCTGTACACCAGAAGGTTGTGGGTTTGATTCATGATCAAGGCATATGCCCAGATTGTGGGTTCTATCCTTGGTCGGGGCACATGTGGGAGGTGACCGATCAATGTTCTATCTATCTATCTATCTATCTATCTATCTATCTATCTATCTATCTATCTAATCTCCCTTCCCCTCTCAATTAAAAACAAAAGTAAGGAAGATTTTATTCAAGACTATTGCAACAGGGACACTGCAATAGAGGAGAAAGATCAGGCTTAACTCTGAATACAACAAAGATGGCCAATGATCAGAGAAAGGAGGTCAGTGGATGGGAAATTCCTAAGAGGAGAGAGACATCAAGGGTAGGGAGATTCTTTTTAAAAAAAAATATTTTCATTGATTTCAGAGAGGAAGGGAGAAGAAGAGAGAGATAGAAACATCAATGATGAGCAAGAATCGTTGATCGGCTGCCTTCTGCATGCTCCACACTGGGGATCGAGCCCTCAACATGGGCATGTGCCCTAACCAGGAATTGAACTGTGACCTCTTGGTTCATAGGTCGACGCTCAACCACTGAGCCATGCTGGCTAGGCAAGGGTAGGGAGATTCTTGCTAAATTGACTTAATAGGATACTTGTGGAAGGCAGGCCATGGTGATCAGATACCAAGGGTGGGAGTGAGGAATTTGATCAGATATCAAGAGGTAATTAGATATTAAGGGTGAGGGAGTCTTTCTAAACTCACTTAGGAATATTCTTTCTAAGACTGGGAGATTCAAGACCATCAAGGACAGGATGGGCATGGCAGGCCAAAGTCAAGGCCTAATCGTGAAGAGGGCTTGGAGGAGCATAACTAAAGCTTGGTCTTTGTCACCCTTTATTTGTCCTCTTTGGTCACAACGAACTGCCCATCTCAGCATCATCCATACCCACTCCACTCCCATCTTTAGAGAGGCCTTCCTTCCCTTTGCTCTCTGTCAATAGGACTTTGCTCATTCATTCAGTGCCCAGTTCCTGAGTACCTCTCCAGAGCCAGGACCACAGAATGATTTGGCTGCAGAGTCTACCCTTGGGAGCCATAGCCTGGGCCTCAGAGAACAGGACATAGGTTGGCTGAGTCTTGCTTTTTATGTTGGCATCTTAGCACCACCATTTTGTCAGAGATCTGCTCCTGCAGAAATGAGGATTCATTTTCTTAAATCAATAAGATTTAATCTCCCTCTTGAGTTTATAAGACCAAGACAACCAGGCAGAGCATTCATGATGTTAAACCCCAGTCACCTTCCTTCTATCTATAGCTCAACCCACTCAGAAAGTAAAAGTACAGTGGGAGCGTCCATACTCAGGCCCCCATTATCCTCTGGGGAGATATTTCTCAAAAGGCGAGGTGCTATCCCAGCCAGTGTGGCTCAGTGGTTGAGCATCGACCTATGAACCAGAAGGTCATGGTTCCATTCCCAGTCAGGGCACATGCCCAGGTTTCGGGCTCAATTCCCAGTAGGGGGCGTGCAGGAGGCAGCCGATCAGTGATTATCTCTCATCATTGGTGTTTCTATCTCTCTCTCCCTCTCCCTTCCTCTCTGAAATCAATGAAAATATTTTTTAAAAGGTGAGGTGCTAGAGGGACAGACTATCGGAGACCACTGGATTTTTAGGGCCCAGAGCCTGTAGGATTTAGCCCAGCGCCTGGCATACAGTAGGCACTTAGGAAATGTTCACTCTGAATACTTGGCAATCCTACTTGGATCACACTAAATTTGGGGCACAGCCCAAGTTGGAAACTAAGTCTCCGTGCACTCTGTCCCTTCTGTGGCACTATTCTTCCATGGTTGGAATTTTGAACTCCAATGGCCCAGATTCAAACCACTGACCTACCACTGACTTACTGTGGCAAAACTTGGGCAAGTTACTAAACCGACCTGGGCCTCAGCTTCCTCCTCTATAGCAAGTAAACAATAATACTCACTTCACAGAATTGCTACAGGTATCAAATGATATGCTATAAATAAATTGTTGACTTCAGTGTCTGGCACAAAGTAGGAGCTCTTTCATGCTAACCCACCTTTTCCCACCAGGTGATGATGTCAGACTGAGTGAAATTGCCTGTCTTACATACTTTAAACTAGCTTGGAATGATAGGCAGAGATTTGGATTATATGAAATGATACAAGTGGGCCTTGAGTTTAAGTAAACCCAATGTATATGAAATTAGATTTATAGAAGGGTAAAATGAAGGTAGGGTGATTATTTAGTGAGATCCTTTAGAGCATTTCAAAGAAAATTTGATTACAAAAATTTAATTTACACACAACTTTTCCAGTTCAGTAGACCCTGAAGAGACCCAATTAGATTAGAAGGAAAAATTTGATTTAATGAGCACTAAAACCTTTCCCAGAGTGGCAATCACTTGTCAATGGATCAGGTTTCTTTTATTGTGACCCAGGTTGCCAACCAATTCATTCTGATTTCTTAGAAATGTGATTATTTTTATCCTCAAGGAGAGTTGGACAGCATCGTGTGTTTTCAAATGATAGAGGGTTGCAGGGACAGGAAGGAGGGTTGGGAGAACATGTCCCTGTGCTCTCAAAATTATCTGATCACCAAGTGACCCTGGATTTTTCTCTTGTTTTCTAGTTTGTGCTTGGGGCCATGCAAAGCCAGTGGACCTGAGAAGAGAGAACGTGAGAAACTGTTCAACGAACCCTCATGTGAGGCCCTGGCTTAGCCCACCCAACAGGTCCCATCGTCCTCCCCATCCCACATTGGCTCAGTTGCTAGCCTCTCCCTCTACCAGACTGTCTTCTGATTTCTGGACTTTGGGGCCAATGTTTCTGATTAACATCCCTCAGGAAGGGCAGCACATTATCAGGTGTCTGATATTCACCCCTCATCCTTCCCTCCCACCCATTCCTACAGGCTTGGACTTGAACAGCCCTACCAGAGGGAGGGATAAGGGGAAAGGAAGTGGATAGGAGACCTGCAGCTAACCTTTGATTGAGTCTACGCAGAGGCTAAGAGGAAGCTGGGAGGACAGAAAAGAATTCTAGAGGAACAGCAAAAGGGAAGGCAAAGAAGGGAGGAAGGAAGAAGACAGAAGATTAGAAGAGACATGGAAGAGCAAGAGAGGGGGGCCTAGCTTGTGAAGACTTAGAGAAGGCCCAATAGATTAGAGCAGAAAAATCATCAGCTTCTTGGCTGGACACCAAAGTGATTCTTTCCAAAACCAAAATAGGTAAAGGCACTTCCCCAGGCAGGGGTAGGCGAAAAGGTGAGAGCTGGTGGGACTGCCAGTATCCACTAAGTCTCAGGAGTACATCTGCTTGCATTGTCAACTTTATGAGACCACTGGCGCTGACAGGTGGGTGGGCCAGCCACATTACTTTTCCTTAAAAGTAAACATGGATATATTGTGGAGTAGAATGCAAACAAACCAAAATAAACAAATAAAAAACCCACACTTTATTTTAAAGATAAAGCAGCCTTTAAAAACTGTCTTGACTTGGAGGGGATCTTTCTGGACAATGTCCCAAACTCCTGGGGTTACTCATTCACTCTCCTTTGCCATTTGAAACTAGTGAATGGAAACTTGAAAAAGTCCCTGAGGTAGGGTTGCCAGATGAAATACAGAATGCCAAGTTATATTTGAATTTAAGATAATGCATAATATTTGACATAAGTATGCCCTAAATAGTGCAAGGGACATACACTAAAACATTATTTGTTTATCTGCAATTCAAATGTGACTGAATTGGCATCCTGTATTTATATTTGTTAAATTGGTAGTGCTACCTCTAAGATATCCAAAGAGAGACTGTCCCCTGCAACTTCACCCACAATCCTAGACTAAGGTCCCATTATTGTCACAAAGGGTCCCTCTCCAAGCTCTTCAACACCCCCCTCTCTGCTCAGCCCATGCACCTTAATCTAGACTAACCCATAACATCAGTTGCTGCCCCATCCCTCTCCAGGCCAGCCCAGCCTACCCACCCTACCAGCCCCGAAGCCCTGCCTAAGAAGATGATGGGGGCCCAGGCATCATTTTCTCTAAACAATATGTGTCTCTGTGTGTGTCTTGGTGTCTTTCTGTCCCGTGACAGTACCTTCCAGTTACTGTGGTCAATACCACGGTGCAGCTCACAGACCTTCGCCAGCAGATGCAAACCCAGAATCTCTCTGCCTACATCATCCCAAACACGGATGCCCACATGGTAAGGGATGGCCCCCACCCCCATCCTTGCCCTTTCTGCTACCCCAGGTCAGCTTATGAGAACAGGCCACAAACAGGAGATTGTTATGACTCAGAAGATGTAGGCAGAGGAAGGATTTGACAGGCAAAGGAAGAAAATGGGGAGCTTGGACATGGGAGTTTAAGGAGCTGAAAGAATGCAATCCTTTACATAGGAGAGAAGACACTGCCAAATCTTGACCTCAGGCAATGAAACTATAAATAACTTCAGGATGGATTTTGATCACTTCCTAGATGACAGATCCACAATGAATGTTTAGGAGGATAGGATGTAGTCTTGGAATAGGACTGGAAGAATGCTAAGCTCCCTTCCTGCTCAGCCCTTTTCATAACCTAATGGATGGAGCACTGAAATCATCCAGAGCCACGGACTACACAAGTTCAGGGTGCATGTAGGCTAGGGGAGGGGGAACAGACAGGAAACAATATAGTCTAAAGAAGAACTGCTTTTCCCAAAGAAGAGCCCTGCCCACCCTTTCCCACTACTGTTTCCCCCCTTCACCCCATCCACCTTTCCAGCACAAACCCATTTGGAAGAGGAGGAATTTTAGCGTCAATAAGATTACTTGAATTAGTTTGCCTACCTGCTGGGAAAGACTAAGAACCTTGGCTAAGTGTCTGAACTTCTGAGCCTTAATTTCCTCTTCTGCAAGATAGGAATAATGAACTTTGTGTCTGAGGATTATGAGGATCAAAATACTATAATGTATAAAGCCCTCTGCAGAAATGATTTATGATGGACTCAGTGTACTATGCTAGACTGGGGAATAAGGTGACAGCTGGAGGGAAGAACCCAGAAGAACCAAAAGACATGATCCCAGACTGCACAGAATTTGCATTCTGTCCAGGGATTCATGACTCCTTTGCAGAACATTCTAGTATTAGATTGTGAGGCTTAGACTCTAAGAGATATAGTTGTTCAAGGGAAGAGATCCTAAGAGCTAGGGGGAATTCCAGAGTGCTTCCTGGAAGAGGTGCCCAGTATCCCTGGCTTTTAGGACTGGATCAATCTGACCAAAAAGAACTGGGATGTGATTGGGAGCCTTTCGTGTGAGGTCTGACTTCATGAGGAAGGCTAACGATAATGTTGATTTCCTAGAGTGAGTACATTGGCGAACATGACAAGAGGCTTACATGGATGACAGGCTTTACAGGGTCTTCAGGTAACAACTATTACCCTGCCCTCATTGCTTCTATTGGTCGTCTCAGAGGTGGTCACAGGTACCCTGGTGTGGCTAGCTCTCTGCACCCAAGACCCCAGGACCTGGTGTCCAGAAGCTCCTTACTACTCTGCCTCCCCTCCACCACTCCAAAAAGGGTCACCAGGGCAGATGTCCCATCAGGTTCCCCAGGGCACACACCTCATAGTCCACCAGCCACACTTCTGCATGAGGCAGAGAGCCCTCCTGGCTTCCTTCCAGTGCTCATTGCCTCTGCCACAGCCAGGCCCAGCCTAGCACTACCTGAGCTCCTTTTCTGGGACAGTCCCTACTCCTATGTCTAGCCACTAGGAACCTGCTGATTCCCTTGGGTCACTTGGGAACAAAATATTGCTTTGCTGGTCCTTTTAGGGAAAACATCACTTCACATGGCCAAATGAGGCACAAATGTAGAGGCCTTATATGAGGTCCCAGTTTTTGAAGGGGCCTCCCACCATGATCCTGGCCCCTTGAATGAAATCCAAGCTTCTCTTGCTGATTATTGCACATGCACTAATAAAACCACATCCTTCACTTTCACCCTCACCTCCAAGTTTCTTTGTTCTGCCCCAGGAATTGCAGTGGTGACCATGGGGAAAGCAGGTCTCTGGACTGACAGTCGCTACTGGACCCAGGCTGAGCAAGAGATGGACTGCAATTGGGAGCTCCATAAGGAAGGTAAAGGGGCTGCATGGATTTGTTCCCTAAGTCCTGGAACCCAGGCTACGGTAAGTTCGGGATGTACTAGGTGAGGGGGTACATTCAAGGCCAAGTTCGGTCCCTATGGAAAGCTGGGGAAATTCGAGGCCATTCTTAAACTTTGAGGCTGCTATCAAGGAGGACACACATGGCAGCACTATCACGGGCAGAAGCCTGGTTAGAGGGCCTGGGGCTGGCCCTGGAGGTGACCTCTGTTCCTTCCTGTCTTCCTCTAAGTTGGCAGTACTCCCATTGTCAACTGGCTCCTCAATGAGACTCCTGCTGGAGGGCGTGTGGGCTTTGACCCCCTCCTCTTCTCCATTGGTAAGTTCTTCCTTCAGTCCCTGTATTTGTCTACACCAATGAGGATGACAGCTTCCCTGGGATGTAAAGAAGCATAGTTTTGGTAGAAGGAGGGGCAGGGAGACTAAAGACATAGTGTTTGAACTTGTGCTTGCAGAATATTTTGCAACAAGAATGTATTCATGAATTTTGTAATGAAAATATATTTAAAAGAATGAATACAGACTTTTTAAAGTCATGAGGGCAGAGACCCAATCTAGAAGACTCAGTGAACTATTAAGATCTAGCAGATGAATAGTCTAAGATGTCTTTGAACCCAGAACAATCCTCTGGGACCTGGAACTACGAATTAGGGCACTAGAATCACTTACTTGGTAGCCCTCTTCTGGAAGGCAGCTTGGAAGGGTCAAAGGAGTTGAGAGGGCTTCTGAGTAAAGAAGCGCAGTCTTCCCTCGCCCCAGGAATGCAGCTCCCTGGGTTCTGGGGCCCCAACTGACTGGCCAGCCTGACCCCAAGGATAGAGACCTTGTGAATATGTACTAAAGGCTCACACTTCAGAAATGGCTTCTTTGACAGCCTTTCCAATGGCCTAAACATCATCATTCCTTTGGGTTATGACATTGAAGCTCAGTCAAAATGGATAGTACCAAAAGAGGGCCCCACATCCATTGGTACTTAATAAGATGAGCTGAGCCAATTGGCTATGGAAAGTATTGGGGTGGGCTCAGGGAAATTAGTCTTTGAAAGTGGAAAGAAGAAGGTGAGAAGACAGGACTCAGGAGGGCCAGGCTCTGGGCAAGCTAGGGCTACAGGAGCAGAACAGGAGACAGACTGGAGACAGACTGGATAAAGACTAATTGTGCCTGAGTCAGTGGGCAGGGGACAAGTGACTCCTTCCTGTCTCTGCAGGCACCTGGAAGAGTTATGACACGGCCCTCCAAGGCTCTGACAGAGAGCTGGTGTCAATCACAACCAACCTTGTGGACCTGGTGTGGGGTTCAAAGAGACCTCCAGTTCCAAGCCAGCCCATTTATGTCCTGCAGGAGGCATTCACAGGTGAATCCCCAAGCCAGCTCTCCTTCCCAACATGTAGCAACACGGGCCCCTGCTGCTGCTACTTTGGCTGAAAAAAAAATTGTCTTGAGAGGTACCAAAGCAATGGTTCTCAAAACTTCATGTCCACCCCAATTGCCTGGGGTGTTTGTTTAAAATGCAGATTTCTGAGCCCTCTCAAACGTGACTCGGAATCAAAAGGTCCTCAGATCATATTTAGAAAATGCTGGAATAAAGAGTGTTAGTATTTGAAGCAATAGGAAGCAGAGAGAGAGAAAACAAGGGAGTCCGTTAAAGATGAAAAATAGCACACCCTTTTGAAGAGAGAAAAGACACAATATGAGTTGCTGATGTGGTATTGGAGACAACTCCCACTGACTCATTCAAACCTTGACTTCCAGCGCTCTTATGATGAGGAATTTAGATTTAAGGTTGCTGGAGTTGGGTGGGCCAGGGTGGACAAAGGCAGTAAATAAGCTCAAGGTCAGTGTGTGGCACAGATTAGGATTCAAGTTTCAGCCGGACTACAAAGCAAAGTTAAGTGACCCCAAAAACTGTATCAATAACCTTAACCCTGCTGACACCATCTAAATACGTCATAAAAAAACAGTATGCTCTGTGATTCTTATAAGTAGTAACTAAAATCCTGGCAGGATCAGGCTACTTACTGACTATGAATCAGTCTTGGCCACCACCACTGTTCTACCTTCCCAGGAATTCTGAACGGGCCAATGGACTTGGATTCCTAGCAATATTGGGCAATCTGAGAGGCCCCTTTTCACTTGCAGGTCCATGCACATTTGTTGTTTGGAGAGGAGACAAAAAAGCAGGAGGGGAATTTCAAAATAGCAGCTCTGATGAAACAAGTTAAAATTGTGTCCAATTTTCTTTATTCATTCTGATGTAATTTATAGAATCATTCTTTCTGCATCTTGGCAGGTTTTAAAGAAACTTGATATCCAAGGCTGTTCCATCAAACATAAAACTTATCTGGTTCAGATAAAGAAGGGCACGGTTATGTCAGGAAGGGGAGGGGATAAAGAGGAAAACCTCCCAGAAACTGGGAGACAATTTGCATGAGTTTTGTCACGTCCCACAAGTGAGGGGAAACTGATCCATCGCTGGCTACTTGTCTCAAGAATAGCCATCAGGCGCCAGAATTGGGCCTGGAAGCCCGAAAATAAAGTTCTTGAGTCTCTAAGGTTATAGAGATGAGAGATTGTTTCTCCAGCAACTCATGGGTTTTGAAGGGCCAAGGGAGCAAAGGAAAGAACTTGAAAAGTTAGTTACTCAAAGATACCTGTATGTACCAGATTATTTTTGGTTTTGTTTTTGTTAATCCTCACCCGAGGATATTTTTCCATTGATTTTTAGAAAGAGTGGAAGGGAGAGGGAGAGACAGAGAGAAACATCAATGTGAGAGAGACACATTGGTTGGTTGCCTCCTGCACGCACCTCGACCAGAGCCGGGGAACCTACAACCAAGGTATGTGCCCTTGACTGGAATCGAACCCGGGTCCCTCCAGTCCTCGGGCTGACACTCTATCCACTGAGCCAAATCGGCTAGGGCTGTATTGGACAATTTAAATTTGCTTTCATTATTTGTCTCAAAAATTATCACATTCATAAACCTTGAAAGCATAATTCTAGGTGAAAGAAGCCAATCAAAGAAGGCCCCATATTGTATGGTTCCATTTGTATGAAATATCCAGCAGAGGCAAATCCATCGGGACAGAAAGCAGAGTAGTGCTTTCCACAGGCTGAAAGAAGGTGGAATAGGGAGAGACTGCATAAGGGCTGCAGGGTTTCCTTTGAGGATGATGAAAATGTTCTGGAATTAGATAGTGGTGATGGTTGCACAATCTTGTGATTGTTCTTAAAGCCACTGAATTGTACACTTTAAAACTGTTATAATGATACATTTTATGGTATGTGTATTTCACCACAGTAAAATAAAATAAACCTTAAAAAGTATCATACCCAAGTGGGGGAAAACTAAAAGAAAAAAAAAAGTGTGATACCCAAAGCTTTGATTCTTGTTGAATTGTTTTAGCTGTTTGCATACAGTTTTTTTTTAAATGGCATTCAGTTATTTATGCTAATCTCTGAGCCCAACTAGGACCCTATTAAGGGGTTATGACCTGCGGGTAAATTCCTAGCCCTGTGTAGAGGTAGGTTCTTTATAGGGAGCAGGAATAAAAGATGAAAACTAAAGTCCTAAGACCAGGATACAAGCATCCCAGAAAGGACAGCTCTGTGACACTGAATTTAAGGACAGGTTTGGAGACTGACAATGTTAGCAAGATAGTCCAGGGTCTGTACAGATTAAGAGTGTGAGCCATATAGTCAAACCAACTGGGTTCAAATCTCAGTTCCACCCCTTGCCAGCTATAAGACCCTAGATAAGTCACTTTGCCTTCTCTAAGACTCTGTAAAATGGGCCAAGTAAGAATTAAAACAATGTATACAAAGTGCTTAGACCAGATCTGTGGTGTATTAAGCACCAGGGTTACTGCAGGGAAGAGACTTAAACATGGCCCAGTCCTATTCTTTTGCCCTTCAACTAGGGCTGCTCTCCTGCTCTCTGTTCTGCATGCATATTTATTGATCAGAAAGTTGTATCCGACTCACTATACCCCAGTACACCATTCTATGCGCATTACAAATATGTATTCAGGGTAAAGGGAGATAAATGGTGACAGAAGGAGACTTGATTTGGGGTGGTGAACACACAATACAATATACACTTGGAACCCGTATAATTTTACTAACAAATGTCATCACAATAAATCCAGTAAAATTTTTAAATACAGGGAATCCCCAAAAATGTATGCACACTTTAGCAGCTGATAGCTCAATTTTGAAAATGAAATGTATTTTAATAAACACTGCCTTTGTAATTATTCAATGTGTGTGTACACATTTTGGGGGGACACCCTATATATGAATTCATTTGATCCCCCATAACAATCCTAATGATACTATCATTATGATCTGTTCCCATTTTACACATGTGCAAAATATAACTAGTTTGCCCAGGGTCACCCAGCTAGAAATGGCAGAGCTAGGATTTAAACCCAGATAGCGTGGGTCCAGAGCCCATATCCCTAAGGACTGCAAGAGTAGAAGTTTATTTAAAGAAAGAGTTCCACTGCTTTTAGAGAAATGAAAAACTATTGCCCTAAGGGAGCCCCCTCAGAGAGTGTCAAAGAGAAGGTATGTTACTCATGCTTTCTTTGGGCTCCTTTGCTTCTAGGGAGCACCTGGCAGGAGAAAGTATCTAACATTCGCAGCCAGATGCAGAAGCATCGCAAGGCCCCAACTGCTGTGCTTCTGTCAATGCTTGATGAGACAGCCTGTGAGTACACATGTGGGAGACTGGCTTCCTCCAACCCTCAAGCCTCCTGGACCCTGCAGCGTAGGACTCCTCCCCCAGCCACCAGGTGCCCACCACTCCTGTGGCCATGGCCTATGGGAACTAAGGGGAGAGGGAAGGAGATCATATCTGCTGAATGAAGCAACAAGGAAGTCCAGGGCAATCTGGGGCCAGTCCCCAGGCCACTGGAGGAATGGCCTGACTACAACAGCAAAGGTTTCTGTCTCATGAACGGGAAGAGGCTCAGAAAACAACTCCCAGCAGCCCAGACCCCATCCCATGGCACTCACACATCCAGCTTTAGCACCCAGTGAAGCTCTGTTCTGTCCCTGTGTGGCCCAAGGGCTTCTTACCGGACCCCAGCTCTAGGCTTCAGATAATCTGGGAACCCCCTGAAACTGTGTGCTTACTGCTGACTGGGCATCTGCATTTTTCTGAGAGAAGGGTCCATAACTCTCATCCCCGCCTCAAAGACACCCCCACCCCCAAAGACTGAGAAATATGCAAAGGTAGATGAAGCAGGGGTGCTGCTGGCAATCTTTGGGGTGCCAAAGCAAATAGTGCCGCATAGGCGTCAAATGTGCTGGCTTCAAGCAGTTCAGCCTCATACATAGTCCCTTCCTCCTCCCCAGGGCTCTTCAACCTGCGCAGTAGTGACATCCCTTATAACCCCTTCTTCTATTCCTACACGCTGCTCACGGACTCGTCCATCAGGTATGGCTTTTCTTTGCCTTGCTGTGCTGGACTTTCTCCCATTTCTACCCTTCACTGCTCCACCACTTACCCTACCACCGTATGCAGCCTTCCCATGAGCTTGGAGTTTTTCCTACCCCTTTGACCGCTGTTCCCACCTATTCCAAATCTGGTCTGCTCCCACTCCCTGGCCTCCAGCAACAAAGGGCCTCAGGTCCTTTGCGTTGTCCTTAAATATTCTCAGGACTTTCCTGATCTTGCCTTCCTACTCAGGTTATTTGTAAACAAGAGTCGCTTTAACTCCGAGACCCTGCAGTATCTGAACTCCAGCTGCACAGGACCCATGTGTGTGCAACTTGAAGATTATAGCCAAGTCTATAACAGTGTCCAAGCCTACGCCTCAGGAGCTGTGAGGATCTGGATTGGGACCAGCAATACTATGTATGCGTTTTACAACGTGATACCCCAGGTGGGTTTGCCAGGCCCAGCCTGGGCCAGACACTGCCCCACTCCAGCCCTGAGAAGCCCCTCAGCCATTCTGGCAGTTGGTCAGTCAGAAATGGTGCAGTGAACCCCCTCCTAGGCCTCCCTGGGAAGAGAAGGAAAAGAACCAGTTGTCTGTCCACAGAAAACTCAGAGATTGTCAAGGAGGCTAGAGGGAGTACAGCTTGGTAGAGCAGAGGCTTTGAGGATGCCAAGCCTGAGACTGAGTCCTGGCTTTGCCCCAACTGGTTGTGCAATGACCTTGGACAACTGACTTATCCAAGCTGGACCTCTGTTCCCTCACCTGTTAAATGGCGATAAGAGTCCCAACCTTAGAGGAGTTGCTCTGAGGAGCTATAGAGGAAATAGTGCATGTAAAACACAGTGCCTGGCACACAGTACGTGCTCAATAAGTGATATATGTTGGGGTATGATGGACAGGAAACTCACTGTCAGAACAGCCCATTGACTGGTGGGGGCCAGGCTCTGATCTGTCCCAGAGCGCTGGTGGGATCCAGAGGCAGGGAGTGATAGAAGGGCAGGAAGGAGGGAAGGTTAAGCTGGCCATGGAAGACTAGGAAAGACCTGAATAGCCAGAAAGGACACAAGGAAAAGTCATTGCCACCATAGGGATAGGCAAGTCTCCCTTCAGCCAGGATTTCTTGTCAATCCATTTCAAACATACTGTCCCTTGGAAAAGGTTCTCAGACCTCTTCTTCTCTGCACATGACAGGATAAAATCATAGCAGAAACCTACTCCCCAGTGATGGTAACCAAGGCGGTGAAAAACAGCAAGGAGCAGACTCTCCTC
Source organism: Myotis lucifugus (assembly GCF_000147115.1). Lineage (NCBI taxonomy): Eukaryota > Metazoa > Chordata > Mammalia > Chiroptera > Vespertilionidae > Myotis > Myotis lucifugus. Next base: position 9,161,146 of record NW_005871050.1, on the reverse strand, counting down.
AAGGCCAGCCACGTAAGTCCATGGGCAGGCAGAACAGCCTTTTTGAAGCTCCCAATCTGAAGGGTTACAAAGGGGACCCTGCAGGAGGAGCCTGAAGAAGCCCCTTCAATGAAACAGAAGTGGACACAGAATTCCTAGGCATAAACCAGTGCTTTACTACCTTACTCCTGGCATGGTATAGTGGTTTAGAACACAGGCCCTGGAGCTAAGGTATCAGAGTTCAAACCCCAGCTCACCTCCTAGATGGGTGACCTTGGGCAAGTGGCTTCACCTCTCTGGGCCTCAGTTACATTATCTGTAAAGTGAGGATTAAAATAGTAATCTGCAGCATAGGGTTGTTTTGAAGATTAAATAAATATATAATATATATTATACTATATATGATATATGTGTACATAAAACTCATATATTATCTACACTAATAAAAGACAAACATGCAAATTGACCATACCTTTGCTATGCCTTAAGCCACACCCACCAGCTAATCAGAGCAACTATATACAAATTAACCCAACCAAGATGGCGGCTGGCAGCCGTGGAGCTGGAGCAAGCAGGAGGCTTGGTTGCCCCAGTGATGGAGGAAGCCAAGCTTCCCGCCCCGCCCTGGCTGGCTCTGAGCTCCACTCAAGGCTACAAAGTTTCAATTATAGGAGGTAAATAAATCCCAGAATAAAAAGAAAGAAAGAAAGAAAGAAAAAAAGAAAGAAAGAAAGAAAGAAAGAAAGAAAGAAAGAAAGAAAGAAAGAAAGGAAGGAAGGAGAGGCTGGGAGCTTCATCGCCGGGGGGCTTGGCCAGCCTGAAAATAACCCTCAGCCCCTCGCCAGACTGGCCAGGCACCCAAGGGGGACCCCCAACACTAAAGGGGGTGTGGCCAGCCTGAAAACAGCCATCAGCCCCTCACCCAGGCTGGCCAAACCTCCATGGGGTGAGGGTCCCCCCTGGGGGGGAGGCTTGACCAGCCTGCAAACAGCCATCAACCCCTCACCCAGGCTGGCCAGGCACCCCAGTGGGGACCCACACCCTGATCCAGGACACCCTTCAGGGCAAACCAGCCGGCCCCCACCCATGCACCAGGCCTCTATCCTCCTATATAATAAAAAGGTAATATGCAAATTGACCCTAACAGCAGAACGACTGCAAATGACTGGTCACTATGACACACACTGACCACCAGGGGGCAGATGCTCAATGCAGGAGCTGTTCCCTGGTGGTCAGTGCGCTTCCACAGGGGGAGCTCTGCTCAGCCACAAGCCAGGCTGATGGCTGCCAGCACAGCGGTGGTGGCGGGAGCCTCTCCCGCCTCCTCAGCAGCACTAAGGATGTCCAACTGCAGCTTAGGTCTGCTCCCTGCTGGTAAGTGGACATCCCCCGAGGGCTGCTGGGCTGCCAGAGGGATGTCTGACTGCCAGCTTGGGCCCAATCCCCCAGGAAGCAGGCCTAGACCAGCAGGTGGACATCCTCCGAGGGGTCCCAGACTGCAAGAGGGCATAGGCCGGCTGAGGGACCCCCCCGAGTGCACAAATTTTTGTGCACTGGGCCTCTAGTAATATCAATAATAGTCATCTTTCGATATCCACAGAAGATTGGTTCCAGGACCCCCTCAGATACCAAAATCTGCAGATGCTCAAGTCCCTTATGTAAAATGTTCTAGTATTTGCATATAACCTACACACATCCTCCCATATACTTTATTTATTTATTTATTTATTTATCCTCACTCGAGGATATTTTTCCATTGATTTTTAGAGAGAGTGGAAGAGAGGGAAAGACAGAGAGAAATATTGATGTAAGTGAAACACATTGATTGGTTGCCTCCTGCACGCACCCTTAACCAAGGCCAGGGAGGAGCCTGCAACAGAGGTATGTGCCCTTGACTGGAATTGAACCCAGGACCCTTCAGTCTGCAGGCCGATGCTCTATCCATTGAGCCATACTGACTAGGGCTCCTTCCATATACTTTAAATCATCTCTAGATTACTTATAATACCTAATGTAATGCAAATGTGGAGTAAATAAAGGGTGGGGCAAAAGTAGGTTTACAGTTGTGAGTACATGAAATGAAGTTTATTCTTGTATTATTTACTAATTATTGTATTATTTTGCATATGAACAACTGTAAACCTACTTTTGCCCCACCCTATAGTTGTTATACTGTATTGTTTAGGGATTGACTTTCTGAATACTTTTTCAAATATTTTTGATCCATGGTTGGTTAAATCTGTGGATACAGAGCCTGTGGCTACAGAGGCTGGCTATATATAATAAATATTAATAAATTATTATGTTTAAGTATTTTCATTATAATATATAATCAATATATAATATATAATTACATATTATATAAATGTATGTACATACATATAATGTGTATATACATGTAAATATATAATTATATAAATATGTAAGAATCATATGAATTATATAAATTTGTAATTATATATAATTACATACATATAATTATTATATTAAATGATATATGTATTGCTTTGAGCACTGTCAGGCACATTTCCAAGTGTTCGCTGTAATTATTTTCTCACCCTGGCAAGAGGATGGCTCACTCTTTTGGATATTCCCAATAAAATAAGGATAAAGCACATTTTAAAAAACTTTTTCTTATGGAAAATCTTAAACATATGTGAAAGTGGAGAAAATGGCATAATGATTCCCATACACCATCACTGAGTTTCAACTGTCATCAATATGGGCAATTCCATATTGTCTGCAAACCCACATTCATCTCCTCCATTCCCCACCCTCTGCTGCTGGGTGACCTTAAAGCAAATCCCAGATATGATATCCTTTCTTCTGTCAACATGTCAGTAAGTATCTCTAAAAGACAAGGACTCTTCAAAACATCACTACCCTGTAATTACATACATAAACACTAACAAGAATCCCTTCATATTATCAAATAGCCGGTGAAACCCTCATGTTCTTAAAGTTCAGCCAGACCAGCCACCTGGTCTCATCATCCTGGAGCCTTGATTGAGACTGTTCCTCAGCCGGTTTCTCTGCTTGCCCCACTCCAGGTGCAGGATGCTGTGGCATTGATCTGCTACTTGGTCTGGCTGGAGAAGAACGTGCCCAAAGGCACAGTGGACGAGTTCTCAGGGGCACAGCTACTGGACACATTCCGAGGGTGAAGGACCACGGCTGTCCTTTTTGGCTGATTATCTTCTAATGTGGGAGTGGGGGAAGGGAGGGGGACTTGGTCTCCATACTTTGGGGGAGAAGAAGACCCTCCTTGTGTTTGGGGGCCTCTCTGGAACTATGAGTGACTGGTTCTTGGGTGGTCCTGGAGCTGGGCAGGGAGTGTTGGGTGACATTCTCCAGCCCCAGCTGATAGTAGAACAACTTCAAGGGCCACAACCCAATATCACCCCCTAGTGTCTGCTTCAGGCATAGCTAGTTCTCCCTGGGGGCAGCTGGTTCAGATCTATTGGCCCCTGGACCACTTGACAATATAAAGTTGAAGATGGAGGTTTCCTGAGGGCACCAGGTCATAGGCAGGCTGTAGGTTTGAGGTGAAGGATGCTGCTCCCGGGTTAGGGAAGTTTTTAAATACAGGGAACTAGGTTTCTTCACTCTTGCTTTACCACGAACACACTGTGGGTCATATAGGCCTTGGTTTCCCCATCTGTAAAATGGAGGTGGAGGAGGAATAACTAGTGTATATAGTCCCTCCTTCTCTGACCTTGAGTGCTCTATAAGTGGCAGGTCAGGACTTGGGAAGATGGAACCAAGAGGTGGGACTGGGAGAGTCTGGCTGAGGTAGAGACAGCTGTGACCTTCATTTGCCCTTGTTCGATATCCTGGGCCCATTCATTGACCATTCCTGCCTTGTACTTTGTAGAAAAGAAAAGTTTTCCTCTGGACCCAGTTTCCAAACCATCTCTGCTAGTGGTCTTAACGCTGCCCTGGCCCACTACAGGTACTTCAGGAAAAAGAATTTTCTGGGGATCCCAGTGTATGAGCAGGGGGAGTGGGGGTGGAGGAAGTAATGCTCTGGGACCCGAGTCCATATTTAAACTTTGAGGCCTTTAGCACTGTGGGGGCTGAGGGTGGGGAGTGGGGCCCAGTGGGTAGGTTGGGGGGTCTCCTTAGAATTAAAAGGCCCGAGCAATTTTCCCCCAAGAGGCTGTGACTTTGTGAGCACTCGGGGCTAAGGGATCTGGAATAGAAGCAGGGCTGATGCTGGATGCTTTTCCTTGATGTCCTGTGAGTTATTTATGTGAGTTAATTCTTAAAGCTCACAAGCATATGGGGAGAAAGGCCTGTTCATTCAGCCTGAACCAACTAAGGTGGGCCCAAGATGTAGGCTGGCTAAATGTTTGGCTCCATAGGACACAAACATCTGTAGGCCTGCCTGATGAAATTTGGGAGGTCAAGCTGACCAGATGCCTCAGGCTGGCATGGGCACAACAAGGCTAGGTCAGACATCCTCCAAGGGCCAGCCTAGCCTATCCCAGAATTCCCTCCCGTGGCATCTCCCAAGTCCTCAGCTGCCTTGGCCTAGGTAGGAACTCCTCGGCCTTACCAGACCTTGCTCTCCAGCCCCATCCTTGAGTACCTGCACCTTGGCTCCTCAGGGCCCTCTGCTCTAGGAGGCAGCAGGAAGTTAGAGAAAGAGTCCAGGCCCAGCTCCCTCCCCGCTTTACCCCATGGCTTTTGCAACTCCCTTGGCCTCTGCAGACTGGTTTCTCTTTATGTAAAAGGTGATGACTGCAGTGAGTGCTCTCTGCAGTTCTCCCAGCCCCCACATTCTGGGAACTTTCCTTCTCTCCTCCCTGGAGACCGGGGCCTTGCTTGTGAAGTGCAGGATAAACAGATACATGCTGAGGACATTAGTGGCAGAAGCTGAGGACTTTCCTAGGGCCCTTTGGGAGATAATGACTTCACCAAAGGAGTCAACCTAAAAGTCCAGCCCCCAGGGGTGAGGGGGGTTCCTCCGCTTTCATAGAGGACCCCCACCCCACCCAGCACAGGGATTGGCTGCTCCTTTTCTCAGCATCTCTCCCCTTCTCAGCCCATCAAAGGAGGTTCACCGCAAGCTGACTTCAGATGAGATGTACCTGGTGGATTCTGGGGGACAATACTGGTATGTAGCCTCTACCACACTCTGGCCTGGCTGTCTCAGCCCAGACACCTTGGGTGGCCCATAGCTGGCCAAAGCTTTCCCATCCTGATCATGGATTCTTCATCCGAGAAAGGAAAGGCTTGCATTGAATGAGCCTTCCCATTTTTACACTGGGGAGGGCGGGTTCTGCACAGTGGGAAACACACAGAGACCAAAACAGTAAGGTTGCCCATGCAGCACCTCAGTGAGAATCAGGATGATTCCTCTGGCTCAAATAAAATGTTTTTAAGCCCACATATTATTACACAGTCTGAACAGGCATGCTTAGCAGCCCTGCCTTGCTGCACAATCAGTGAACCCATACTCTCACCCACTCATGCACACACTGCCAAGCCATGCATCCTCCTCAGCCCCCTCCCCTCCCACCTGCATGGGTGAGGTGACCATGTCAGGTTGGGGGTATGGGCAGAATCCAAAAGCAACAGGCCCGCAAGAGAAGCAATCTCAAGGGACACCCAGATCATGGGTATGTGTCGGTGTGTGCTCCCCTGAGTGCATGCACAACCACATGTAGGGCACTGTCCTATGTTTGTTTTCTAAAGATTTTTGTCATTGATTTTTAGAGAGAGGGGAAGGGAGAGGGAGAGAGAGAAACATTGATGCGAGAGTTAAACGATGCAAGAACGAAACATTGATCAGCTGCCTCCTGCACCTCCCCTCCCCCCACGGGGATGGAGCCCACAACCTGGGCTTGTGTGAGCATCTAAGAATCAAACCAGTAACCTTTTGGTGCACGGGACAACGCCCAACCAACTGAGCCACACTGGCAAGGTTGCGGGCTCAATTCCCAGTGGGGGCCATGCAGGAGGCAGCAGATCAATGTTTTGCTGTAAGATGTTTTGATGTAAGAGGTTGCTGTAACCCCTGCACCAAGACTTCACAATCTGTGTGTCCACCTGTGTGCTCTCACATGGAGTGAATGGCATTCCTTTAGATGTGTTACCCTTACACAGTGCACAACCTGAACACCAGGAAATGCCAGCCATGCAGTACAGGCTAACCCCATTCCTTCCAAATATGTAACCAATCATTCACACAGGAGCTGAGCTGAGAGGAGCTGGAAGAGTTTCCCTTCTCATCTAGGAAGCAAGTGGACTGAGGGAAAGAAGAGGTGCTGGGACTGATGGAGGAGTAGCTTCGAACAGTTTGTCATCCTCTATCTTGTAGAAATGGTGAATGTGCTAATGGCAAAGGCATTTAGCATGTTCTGAGCACGGCCCTGAGAGCCAGAAGAGCAGGCACGCAGCCCAGCAGCCTTTCCTAGTGACCAGTGTGGCTCTTTGTGTACTGGGCACAGCCAGTGTGCAAAGGGGAAGTGAATTTGTGGGGCGTTGCTGGATTGGGGCATGCTCAGAGCAGGGTGAGGCCAGGGAAATGGTCACCTCACTTCTCTCCTTCTGAAGAAGTCTGCCACGCCCTGTGAGCTGCTCCCAAGGAGGAGTCCCCAGGGCCCTGGGACCATTTCTCCCCTCCCCCCTCCCAGGCTGGACACATGGGCCATCCTCGGGGAACAGCTGCAGCTGGTGGTTTGGAGTCAGACTTTTTGGCTTCTGGCTTCAGTTCACTGGGACTCTGAGCAAATTCCTGGGTCAGATCCATGTTCACAGTAGAGCAACTGTGTGGAGAGTGAGTTCTTGATGCAGGGCTGGCTTCACTGAGGCTCAGAGAGGGACAGGGCCTCCCAGCCTTAATCGCCTCATCTGTGAAATGGAGATAATGAAACCTGCTCTCTCTCCCTTCCCAGGGAGCTGCCAAAAGTGTTCTATGGATAGTAAATAACTATCTGAATGTGTGCATGTTATGATGTCTCTGGATCTGTTTCCCAGTCTGTAAAAATGGGACAATCCCCTCCCACCTCTCACAAAGCCTGGAAGAAGCATTGCTTTTATTTTTAATATATTTTTATTGATTGCAAAGAGGGAGAAGGGGAGAAAGATAGAAACATTGATCAGCAGCCTCCTGCATGTCCCCCACTGGGGATAGAGCCCACAACCCGGGCATGTGTCCTGACTGGGAATCAAACCACGACCTCCTGGTTCATAGGTGAACACTCAACTACTGAGCCACCGCTGGCCAGGCGTGGAAGAAGCCTTGCTTTTAGAGTGAGCCTGACCCAAGCAAAGCCAAGTTTACAAACAGCCAGAATGGGGAGCTGTTTGTGAAAACTCAGGATTGCCCGACAATATAGTAATTTGATTTTGATAGCTTTGCAGCTCCTTCACCCATAAATGCTGAAGATGGGCATTTGCTGATGGCAGTCATCTTCCTCCCACCCACCCCTGTCCCAGCCCTGCCACTCAAACCCTCCTTGAGAGCACACAGGAAGCACACAGGCACGATCCCTACCCCCAGGTGTTCAGCAGAGCTGGACATGTTGATTTTCCTTCTACACAGGGGCGGAACCACAGACATCACCAGAACAGTCCACTGGGGCACCCCGTCTGCTTTCCAAAAGGTAAGCATTAGACCTAGATTTCCTCTACCCATCCTCATTCCAGGGACACCCAAGAGATCACTCTATTAAGAGCCCTTTCATTTTACCAAATCTGAGGCCCAGAAAGGTTAAGTAGTTTGCCCATGTTCACACAGCAAGTTAGTACCACAAAACCCAGTGTTTCCGGGTTCTTCCCCAGAGATGTTTCAGGCCACCAACAGAACTTCACAATCTGTGTAGCTGCCTGTGTGCTATCATTGGAAGTAGTCATAACCATGATGTGAATGGCATTCGTTTAGATGTGCCCAAGCTTATCATCATCTCATTTCAGGAAATCAATGAACAAATATTTTCTTGGTGCTGTCTGTGTGCCTAGCTCTGTGCTCAGCAGAAAGGAGGAAGAAAGGCATTCCAGGAGGAAAGTCTCAGAGGTGGAAAGGAGCTGGGGCTTTTCAGGAAGCAGTGAGGGCTGGTCTGCTTGATGCAGAGGCTGGGACCTCATCTATGTTCACTAGGGGGCCTCTGGGGAAAGTGGGGAGCAGGTGGCTGCATTCATGCATTCAGCAAGCAGACTGTGGTTCAGGCATTGCACTGAAAATGTAAGCACTGGTTAGGCCTCAAGGAGCTCACAGTTTAGCGGGTTGAGTCTGCTGCCCTAGGTTGTCCTGCCCGAGATGAAAAACGTGTGTGTGTGTGTGTGTGTGTGTGTGTGTGTGTGTGTGTGTGTGTGTGTGTGACATTGCTATAGGGCAGTGAGCTCGGCGTGTCAGCATTTTGAAAAACCCTAACTTAACTCTGGTGCCATGTCACATATAGAAATTTTTTGATATTTGCAACCATAGTAAAACAAAGACTTATATTTTTGATATTTATTTTATATATTTAAATGCCATTTAACAAAGAAAAATAAACCAAAAAAATGAGTTCGCGTGTCACCTCTGACACGCATGTCATAGGTTCGCCATCACTGCTATAGGGCCTGACCAGGAAAAGAGGCTGCTGTCAGCCCAATTTCCTTTCTTTTTTCTTTTTTTAACATATTTTTATTGATTTCAGAGAGGAAGGGAGAGGGAGAGAGAAATAGAAACATCAATGATGAGAGAGAACCATTGATGGGCTGCCTCCTGTGTGTCCCCTATTGAGGATCAAGCCCGCAATCTGGGCATGTGCCCTTGACTAGAATCGAATCTGGAACCCTTCAGTCCACAGGCCGACGCTCTATCCACTGAGCCAAATCGGCTAGGACCACTTTCCTTTCTTTTTCCACAAGGTCACAGCCCTGACCAAATGAGGCTGATCTGGCACACTATCAGATCCCAACCCAAATTTTAAACCTTAAAAAAACTAAAGGATGATCATGATAATGGTAATAAGGGCTCTGGCCTCAATTTGAGCATTTACTCTGTCGGGAGCACCTTACGTGCATGAGTCTCCCTACTCCTCCCAGCAACATTATGAGCTAGTATTGTGGTCATCCCATCATAAAAGAGGAAAGTGAGACCCAGAGAGGTTAAAGGTGCTTGCTTAAGGTTCAGAGTTTGTGAGTGGCCAAGTCAGGGTTCCAGCCCAGGGAGTTTGCCTCCCAAGCCCCTGCTGTCACTGTCTCAGCTCACCATCATTTACAAGCATCCCATGCACCAAGCTTTGGGCAGGTCCCCTTCAGCCACCTCTGGGCATGTTTTAGAACCTGGGTGACCATACATGAACATTCACCTCCCTCCCAACACCCTCCCCCCCACACACACAGGCTTGGGCCCACACACCTACATACACATAGGCCAAACAGCTGGAAACTCTCGAGTTCCCCTTCTTATGTGCCACCTTATTTCTCCCTCTTCCCCTGCATCAGGAGGCATATACCCGCGTGTTGATAGGAAATATCGATCTTTCCAGACTCATCTTTCCTGCTGGTACATCAGGTAGGTTTCAGAGACCAGGCTGGACACCCTGGAGGAGTTACTGGGGGGGCGGGCAGGAATTATATCATCACCCATATGTTGTATAGATAAGAAAACCCGGCCTAGAGAGAGAAAGCGATTTGCCCAAGGTTACACAGAGTCACTAGGAGAGCCAGGCTTTGAACCCAGGCCTCCTGCCTCTTGATCTAAGCTTAGGTTGGGGAGGTTAGTGTGGGCTGCAGGAGTCATGGGAGGATTCCTGGAGGAAGTAGGTGTCTTGACAGATGTGGAGAAATTGTAATAGAGTCATCAGTCCAGATAATGGGTACGACGTAAGGTGTGCTGGAGATAGTACAGGCTTACCTACCTTTCAACAGCCCCTCTCCACAGGCACCATCCTGGTAGTTGGCTCTAAAACAGGACAGCAAGAAAGGAGCAAGGTGAACAGTTTGGGGTCCAGCAGACTGACTGGGTGCCATCTCTCTTCCAGGACCAATGTTGGAAGCCTTTGCCCGCAAAGCCTTGTGGGAGGTTGGGCTCAATTATGGCCACGGGACAGGCCATGGCATTGGCAACTTCCTGTGTGTGCATGAGTGTAAGTATCTCCTCAACACTCCCTCAGGGTTCTCCTTCTTCTGAACATGGTAGATCCTTTCATAGTTATGGAAATGACCAAACCCTCAGAGATGCAGTGACCCATCCAAGGTTACCCAGCTGGTGGGAAGTGATGCTCCGTGGGGTAAGTGAGAAATGCTGGCAGTTTGGCCACTCCGGTGGCCTGCCTGGCATCTGGGAGGGCCCCAGAGAGAGGAGTAGCAGGCCAATACCTAGTAGCTAACTGGCAGAGACCCTGCAGAAAGAAAAGCTAGAGTCAATCTGGTCTGTAAGGTAGACAATAACATGGTGGACAAGTGCTGCTAGAGGTACCCAGGAATCCCCAGTTACCTACTGTTCCAGAGAGCCTGCTACTTTCCAAGCTGGTGAGTACAGGAACACTGAAACTTTACCTATATCTCCCTTTCCAGGGCCAGTGGGATTCCATTCCAGCGGCCTTACTATGGGCAAGGGCATGTTCACTTCCATTGGTATGACTCTTGGGCTCCTTCAACCCCCACCCTGCACCCCAAGACTAGCCCAGGACTGCAGTCTAGAGAACATGGCAGGCACAGGCACACCTGGGATCAACTGCTGCCCTCTTTCTACTCCCCACTCTCAGTCCCAAATGTGTTGCCTCTTCAGCCCATACCCTCACTTTGCTTTTGGGAGTTGGTTCCCAGCTGTACATCCAACTATAGAGTCTCCAATCAACTATTGGGGTAACAAAACAGAAACACAGGGAGATGGAAGTCCCTCCAGGTCCCAAGTGGGCCCTGATGTCTTCCCCACTAGGCTACAAGGGAGGTTAGAGGGAGCTGAGGCCCGGCAGGTTGCCTCAGGGTAGCCAATGAACATCTAACAAGCGGTGGGTCTGCCCTGGTCACCAGGCAAGGGCAGCCAGGCAGCCATACTCTGTAGCCACTCCTCATTTGGTACAGGAAGTCTTGGCTCAGGTTTTCCCCCTGCTTAATGCAACCAGCATCTCTGTGTCTCCCAGAACCTGGTTACTATCAGGATGGCGAATTTGGGATCCGTCTTGAAGATGTGGCCCTCGTGGTAGAAGCAAAGACCAAGGTAAAGTGCCATTGAGATGGGCTGGAAGCTTAAACAGCATGGCAGTGACTTTGGGCTGTGTGTGTGTGTGTAGAAGGGTCTACAGAAGGTCACAGGAAAGGGCATCTGAATGTGTGGACATAAATTTATTTGGAGTCTTCCTTAGCTCCAGAAAAATTTTATAAATCGGAGTTTCTCAAACCTGTTTGCATATTAGAATATTAGAACCATCTAGAGAGCATATTAGAATATTAGAACCATCTAGAGAGCTTTTTTTTTTTAAACACCAATGCCCAGGTCCCAATCCAGACCAAATGAGTCAGTATTCCTGCCCTAAATCATTGGTTCTCAATGTATATAATGATCACCAGGGGAGCTTTTGAGAAGTAACAATTCCGTATAATAGCAACCAACAAGATAAACTACGTAGGTACAAACTTTCAAAAACTTACATGGAAAAAATCTCTACTCAGGGATATAAAAAAGATTTAAGTAAATGGTGCTCTCCAGAAAGAAGCCTCAATATTATGAAGATGACATTTCTACCTAAATTAATCTGTAAATGCAAGCCAATCTCAATTTCAGCACTACTAATTGAATGCCCTTATAATTTCACAAAATGGTAGTAAAGTTTATTTGTAAAAATGAACATTTAAAAAACAGCTATGACCCTGGCTAGTGTGGCGTTGGTTGGAGCATCATACCATACACTGAAAAGTTAAGAGTTTGATTCCCGGTCAGGGCACATACCCAGGTTGTAGGTTCAATCCCCAGTCAGGGTGCCTAAAGGAGGCAACAAATCAATGTGTCTTCCTCACATTGATGTCTCTTTCTCTCTGTCTCTTCCACTTCTTTAAAAAGCAATAGGAAAAATGTCCTTGGGTGAGGATTAACAAAACAAAACAAAACAAAACAAAACAAAACAAAATAAAATGCCTGTACTATTTTTTTTTTGCCTGTACTTTTTATCTCAGCATTCCCTCTGCCAGATATATACCTTCTGGATATAGTCACAAAAGATCACCAAGATGTTTATATACAATGATGTTGACTGTAGTATCAATGGTCATAGGTTAAGGAGTAGATACAGTCTAAATATCTATCACTGGTTAAATAAATCATGATCCACATACTATGGATCCTCATGCAGCCCTTAAGAAGAATGAGCTGCATCTCCCTCTGCTAACATGGAGTGCTCTCCTAGGTTTACTATTGAGGTGAGGTGGGGAAGAGAATGTGCAGAATAGTGTATGATAGGGTCCGTTTTGCATGAATTTTAAAAATATAAACATATATACTGTATATGTCTAAAATGTTTTCAGGAAAGAAAGCAGGCAGGGAGGAGACTTTCAAATATTGGGTATCTTTTTGTAGTTTGAATTTTCTTTTTCCCCCCCTTTTTTTGTTTCTTTATTGATTAAGTTATTACATATGTGTCCTTACCCCCACACACACACACTCATGCCCTCACCCCCCTGTTGTCTGTGTCCATTGGTTAGGCCTATATACACGCATATAAGTCCTTTGGTTGATCTCTCCCCCTTACCGCCACCCTCCCCTTCCTTCCCTCTGAGGTTTAATGGTCTGATCGATGTTTCTCTGTCTCTGGATCTGTTTTTGTTCATCAGTTTATGTTGTTCATTATATTCCATAAATGAGTGAGATCATGTGATATTTACTTTCTCTGACTGGCTTATTTCACTTAGCATAATTCTCTCCAGTTCCTAAGCATATACATGCAAGACCTCTATGGGAGATGGGAATTATGGGCTATTTTTTCTTCATACTTGTCTCTATAGATTCATCAATAGATACATAGATAGAAATATGGAGATAGACAGATAGACATAAAATTCTAATACTTATCTTTAAATTATTTGATTGTAGGTTCCCAGCCCCACCCTAGAGTTTCTCACTCCAGTGTCTGGGGGCATGGGTCTCAGAATCTACACATTTAACAAGCTCCCTAGATGCTGTGTGGATGCACAAAGTTTGAGAAATACAGACCTAAGTCTAAATTCACGAATTAGGAGGGAACCACCAAAGGTGGGGTGCTAAGTGGTAGAAAGGGGGGTAACCAAGGGCATTGTGGGAGACCCAAGACTCCTCTGAGTCTTGGGTTTGATAAGGGTCAGTTCCCTGTGCCTATAGCTTCTGGGTGGAGTGTTCCAGCACTTCCTTCAGCCTAGCTCCTCCTCCTCACTCACTTCCTGCTTTTCCTGCTTTTCCACCTTCCCGGTGGCCTTACAGTACCCAGGGACTTACCTGACCTTTGAAGTGGTGTCATTGGTACCCTATGACCGGAATCTCATTGATGTCAGACTGCTGTCCCCAGAGCAGGTGAGTGCCCTTCAGCACTGTCAACCCTTCAGACCCTGAACCAGTTCCTGCCTTCTCCACCCTGGGCCTCTCTCGCCTCTGCTCCCCCTACCCCAAGACTCTATGCCCCTTCCATTCCACTGGGAGGGTTCACACTGGTGGTATCTGTAGGCACACACTGTGGTATGCCTTCTTCCCTCACCAGAGATCCCAGGAGTTCTTGAAAGCTCCAGTCAGACCAGGTAGTAACTTCCTGGGGAGTCTGAGACTAGGTCTCTGAACTCTGCCAACTCAAGTCCTAGAACTAAAATCAATCCCTCCCCCACTCTGGACCACAGAACCCTTTTTGGTAAAATGGGATAAGGCCTGCCCTACTTACTGTCATTGCCAGGCCTGAAATCCACTGCCCCTGACTCACACCCCAAGGAAGTCACTATGACATTAAACAGCCACTGAAAAGCCCTGAAAAGCTTTTCAAACTGCCTCTGAAAAGCCCTGGAGAATTCCTGAGCCTGATGATGGCTGGGGAATCAGAAGGGAAGGACCAGAGATTGGGTACTAAGTGCATAAATCCCCTATGGGGTATCTATGGGTACTTGGGCCAAGGTGAGCAGCTGGACTACCACAGCAGGGGACTAGATGGCACCAAGATCTCAGCTCTCGGCAGCTCACCCTAAGGAACACCTCATCCCTCCTACCCTTTGCAGCTCCAATACCTGAATCGCTACTACCAGACCATCCGAGAGAAGGTGGGCCCAGAGCTGGAGAAGCGCCAACTACTGGAGGAATTCAAGTGGTTGCAGCAGCACACAGAGCCCTTGTCTGCGAGGGCTCCCCGCACCACCTTCTTGGCCTCTCTGTTGGCAGCCTCCACTCTTGCCATCCTTGGCTGGAGTGTCTAGAGGCCCAGGACTCCCCCGCTAACCCTGTCACTCAGCTCCCTTCACCCTGCACCACCCATACCCTAAGAGCTTCTGCTGGCCCATTGCCTGGAAACCTTTGTCCTCAGCTTCCTTCTCCAGGACCAAGCCCCAGCCACTCAGGGCTTCTTGGGCTTATACACCTCACCCTCGGCTCCCAACCCCAGGATAGGAGAGCCAGCTAGTTCCTTTCCTCCAGTGAGCCCAGTAGGCCTAACCTATAACCTGGCAGAGCCTGTTGCTGCTGCGCCCCAAAGGCCAATATAGGGCAGTGCCTTACCCCCAGGGGCCCCATGGCCCTGGGAGAGCCCCACCCTAAAACCACCAGAGCTGTTCCCTCACACTGGCTCCTAACTCCATGCCCTTAAGGTTGCCTCTATTCACCCCCACCTGTACCTGGCCCTACAGTGACCTCCTGGCTGCTTGCCCATAGACTGAAGGAACAAGGGTGGCTTCCAAGCTTCCTGTTGTGCCTATAAAGGGAGAAGAAGGGAGGGTGGTTGAGTCCTCTGATGCCATACTGCCACCCCAGGGTCAGGGAGACCAGCCAGGGAAGGGGCATGTACAGCAGCCCTCCACCCAACGTGTGAGCCCATCACTTCCAAACCCTGGATGGGCTCCATGCCAAGTGACAGGATAGGGACTTAAGCCATAGGAATCTGGCCATGGGGTAGGAGGGAATGCGGGAAGCGCTCTGGAATATGGCCCTACCCAAAGTTGGGAAAAGCCTGAACAGTGATGCTGAATCATTCTCTCAGATTTCCTGGCATGTGGGAGCCCATTTAACTTTCCAAAGTACAGCCACAGTGACGATGCTATTAAATCCTTCAGTATCCTTGGATGACCATTAACCTGTGAGGCCAGTATCTGGTTTGCCCATTTTACAGATAAGAGAACTGAGTCCAGACAGAGTGGGATCTGCCCAAGATACACAGTGTTTGTTTGGGACATGGTGGGACCAGAATGGGCCAGCAGTCCAACTCTTTTGACTTTTGGCACCATGGAGAATCCCTTAGCCTACCTCCCAGCCCTCTCTGGCTCTCTGAGCCACTGTTGTTGGGGGGTGGGGAAGGGTAGTTTTCTCTGGCCAGCCCAGCCGTTAGCCACCTGGGCTCACATCCTGCTAGATACTTAAAACAACCTGGCAACAAAGCCTGCATTTAGGTTTTGCATTGTCTGCTGTGTTGCTGGGGACTTCTATTACCTGTGGCTTTTGTGGTGGGGGAGGCAGGGTGAGGGTGGGGATGTGAGGCTCCCAGAAGCTCAGTTGGGGAGCACATGTGCTTGAGAATGTGCCTGTGAGCATGCGTGCAGTGTTCCTGTATTCCCATGCATGCCACGCCTAGCCAATTACTTCCTGCGCTAAAGGTCTTGGAGCCTTATGGAAGGAACAGAGGGGAGCTTCACACTGGGGTATTTGTCAAATGTGGTCCAGGAAAGTTGGGGCCACTATCTTTGCTCAGAGAGAACCAAGCCTTTGAGGCAGGGTGCTGGGCAAAGGCACCAGGCAGAGGAGTCCCCCAGCTTGGGACCACCAGGCCTAGTTTGCCTGTGACAGTTATCACCAGCAATGCTTGCATCCAAGTGCCCCGGCTCTGAGCCAGCCTCACTGAGGCCTCTAGCACCCAACAGTGGGCCTCTGTTGGCTGAGTCATTTGCTCCTTCACATGCTCACCCCACAAAGACAACTACTAATAATAAAATTACAGGTTCCACCAACACCGTCGTCATCAGTGCTACCATCTACGGAGTGTTTAGTATGTACCAGGATCTGTGTTTTACATGCATTCTTTTTGATTTTTTTTTTTTTACTGTGGTAGGAACACTTAATGTGAGATCTACCTTCGTAAGAAGTGTTTAAGGGTACACTATTGCATTTTCTCCTTTAATTCCCACGGCCTATGAGAAGGTTCTTTTATTGTCCCCATTTTATAAGAGAGGCTCATAGAGATTAACCAACTCACTCAAGGTCACTCATCCAGGAAATGAAAAAAGCAGGATTCAAACCAGTCAGATGACTCTAGAACTCTCAGAAAAGGGCGAGGAGTATGGCTCACACCATTTCACAGATGAGAAAACAGGCTCAACCAGTATCAAATAGCTGGTGAACTGGGACTCAGACCCAACCAGTGTTCCCCACACTATCCTGTTTCTCCAGTGCCTACCTGCCCAGGCCTTTACCTTTGGCCCCTGACCCCTGCTCCTGCGGTTCTGGCAAGCTCCGGGCAGCAGGAGGGTCCTGGTTGTCTGACCAAGACCCACTGGCAGGCCTTTCAGTGCAAGGTGGCTTACACGGTCCTCTTTTCCCCTCTTCAGTGCAAGACCTAGGGTTCCACCTCATCTCCTCCCTGTAACTTAACTGCCCCCTCCAACCCAAAATCTTGGAGTTGGGAAGCCCCACCCTAGAAGCATAGCTACAGAGGGGGCTGCTTCCACCCTAGATCCTCCCTTCCAGTGTCCCTCCAGGCACACTTACCATCCTGCTTTAAGGCTTGTACTCTGGATCAGGCAGGGAAACATTCAGAGTCCACACAGCAAGGCTAGCATAAGCAGAGGCACTTGACACATCCATTCTTATGAACTGAAGATAAATAAATGCCCTTTGGGCTTTGGTCCTTTGTCTTTACGTATGCTGAAGGATGGGCTTACCAAACCCCTCGTTGCCCCTGATTGCCACTGTGGAGCAGGCCACGTGGAAAAACCCTTTTTCCTAAGTGTTAGGATTCTTTTCCTAAGAGCTGTGCTGGCTATGTGACCTTGAGCAAGTCCCTTCACCTTTCTGGTCTTCAGTTATCCCTCCTGTAAACACCTGCCTCAGGAGGTTACACTGAGAGCCCATAAATTCCGGATGTGACAGGACCCTATAAGCCAGGAAGAGGTGATAATGCTATTGTTTGTCCAGTATGACTTCAACTCTTGCCTCACCTTTGGAGCTAGGTAAGGAAAAGGTTTGGGACCCAAACCTTATTTATTTATTTATTTATTTATTTGTTTGTTTGTTTGTTTGTTTGTTAATCCTCACCCAAGGATTGATTTTTTATATTTTTAGAGAAAGTGGAAAGGAGGAAGGGAGGGAGGGAGGGAGGGAGGGAGAGAGAGAGAGAGAGAAACATCGATATGAGAGACACATCAACTGGCTGCCTGTCCACACATGCCAGGAATGGAACTTGCCCTTGACCGGGAGTCAAACCCATGACCCTTCAGTGCTCAGGCCAACGCTCTATCCACTGAGCACACCAGCTAGGGCTGGGACCCAAATTTAAAATATAAATCATAAAAACTAGACAGGCTTTTGAACAATTATCTAATTTGTGTTGTTCCAGCTCTGCTCCTTAGAGCCCGGGCTTCCTCAGAAATGTCACCAGGGCTGCCACAGAAAGAGCTCCAGCCAAAGGCAGCCCATATACACTTCCTATCAAATTGTATCGGAAGTAGTCACCAGGCCAGCTTCATGGGCCATCCCCAGTGCAGTAGTGCAATAAGCATTTGATTTAGTGCTCTGCTGCCACCATCTTGAAGTTTTTAATAATTTTTGAACAAGGGTCCCGCATTTTTATTTTGCACCAGGCTCCACAAACTCCATAGCCAGTACTGGCTAGCAACTCTGTGACCAAGCAAACAAACAAACAAAAAGTGGGTTCAATCCCTTTCACTGTATAGATGGGCAATTGCAAACAGCAGCCCAGAAATAGAAAGGGACTTGCCCAAGGTCACACCACCCATTGGGGCCAGAGCTAAGACTAAACCCCAGTGTCCTGACTCAGCTTTGTGCTGGCTCCTTCCTGGCTTTCAATGGATGCTTGACCCTCCTTTACTGCCTCTGATGAGCAAATTAGGACCCAAGGAGAGCTGTTTGAGGTCACATATTTGTGACAACAGTGGTTATGATGGCATTGAGATACATTTCTTGATGCTTTAAATCCTTTTTGGAATAGGAAAGCGCATGGGTAAGATGATAGATAGATAGATACATACATACACAGACATTGAATGGTTCATTTAAGAAATAGCCCGGCCAGCGTGGCTCAGTGTTTGAGCATTGACCTATGAACCAGAAGGTCACGATTTGATTCCCAGTCAGGGCACGTGCCCAGGTTACGGGCTCAGTCCTCAGTGTGGGGCATGCAGGAGGCAGCCAATTGATGATTCTCTCTCATCATTGATGTTTCTATGTCTCCCTCCCCATCCCTTTCTCTCTCTAAAAAAATAAATAAATAACATATTAACAAAAAATAAAATAAAAATTAACTGAGTCAGTCCTCACTCACTCGCCATCCAGCTGGCTCCAGATCTTCATGGACTGGGACTGTGCAAGGGGGCAGGGGGCTGGCTTATCTTCACCCAGCTAAACCAAGTCAGCAGTGAATTTTACCAACTCACTGGTCACTTCCTCAAATCAGTGGTTGGGCACTCTTGGTGCCAAAAAAAAAAAAATATGAAAGATTTAATAGCAATTGTTTCCTCCCTGTTTATCCATCCCTGCCCTCCAAGGCTGTCTCAGCTGGGAGTGGGCGGTGCTCCCCAACCCCGCCCAGCCAGCCAAACCTTGCCCTGAGGCCACCCATCTTTTCACTTCCTTGTTTCTTTGTGAAACAGGAACTGAGCAAGTACAGTAAAATGGGTAGTTGAGAAAGCCCCAGCGGTCCATGGCAAGGCCCTGAAGCTGAAAAACTAATTTCCCTCCCAGCAGTCCCACGTAAGTAGTTCTAGGTCCTCTTACTTGTCACACCTCCTGTGAATAGCTTGGACTGGGGGACCCTGCCCTTGACAAAGTGGAGATACAAGGATATGAGCCACAGAATTATGGAGCAGTGATTCCGATGGGGCCCCAGATGGGATGTAAAAGCAAGTGCCAAGGCAAGAGAAGAAACACGGGGTTGAGTCTGGGCTAAACAGATATAGTCACCTACTGGGTACCAAGAGCTTTCCATGAGATGGGAACTGGGCTGAGACAGGTCATCCTGGTAACTCTGGTTACTTACACACACACACACACACACACACACACACACACACACCATTCCCCTTCCCCAAGCAAGGCTCACATGATCACTGTTACTGTCTTCACTAGAGCTCATTGCCCGAGATCATATAGCCAGTATGTGATGTACTAAGATTTGAATGGAGTTCAACTTGACTCCATTTCTGCCAGGTCTTCTCCTGCTCCTTCTCTTTGTTAGAGCCTTAGACAAGTGTCCCCTAGAGACTGCTCAGCGACCTTTGTCACTGTAACCTTGGGACAGAGGCCTAGACAGAGCAGCCAGTTTCCCATAGAAAGGACCTTCAGTGAGTTTTCTTCTGAGCCCTAAAACCCAGCCTCCTCTTCTGGTAGTAACCACCACAGCTGCCTGCAGGTGTTTTCTTGTTTCTAAACCAAGAACTTATTCAGAGATGACTGTCTCTCCCTCCCATCAGCCCCTGCTACCAGGGGCTCCCCAGTGTCCCCAGAGCTACAAGTTCTGTGTGTACTGTTTGTGTGAATGAGGAATG
The DNA here is from genome assembly GCF_000147115.1 of Myotis lucifugus. Classification (NCBI taxonomy): domain Eukaryota; kingdom Metazoa; phylum Chordata; class Mammalia; order Chiroptera; family Vespertilionidae; genus Myotis; species Myotis lucifugus. Next base: position 9,141,298 of record NW_005871050.1, on the reverse strand, counting down.
GATGTTTCTCACCTGACTCTCCTCTGCCCTCCTTCTCCCATCTGCACTTTTGCTCTTCTCGCCCTTCCTGCCTAAGATTATCACCATGAAATCTGCTAACAGGTTGAGCTACCAAGTGGACTTCACCTTGGAAATGTCCAGGTGTTTTCAAGGAAATATGTGGTTTCTGAGCATTTCTAGAGATGGGAAGATTACTACTTGCCAGGGCTCAGGTGGTATCATTTTTCTTTAAAAAAATATGTTTTTATTGATTTTTAGAGAGAGAGGAAGCGAGGGGGAGAGAGAGATAGGAACATCAATGATGAGAGAGAATCATTGATTGGCTGCCTCCTGCATGCCCCCTACTGGGGGATCAAGCCTGCAACCCGGGCATGTGCCCTGACCGGGAATCGAACCAGTGACCTCTTGGTTCTTGGATCGATGCTCAACCACTGAGCCACACCCAGCCAGGCAGGTGGCACTATTTTAATATTGAAAATGTCTTCTTTGGAAAGAATGCAGTCTTCCATTTATCTGTTCTCCATCATTCCTGGCCACCCAGAACACATCCCCTACACGTCAGCTGTTTGAAGTCAACTTGGTTTCCCACTCAATCCTCTAGGGCAGCCGTGGGCACACTACGGCCCGCAGGCCGGATCCGGCCCATTTGAAATGAATAAAACTAAAAAAAAAGAGACTGTACCCTTTTATGTAATGATGTTTACTTTGAATTTATATTAGTTCACACAAACACTCCATCCATGCTTTTGTTCCGGCCCTCCGGTCCAGTTTAAGAACCCATTGTGGTCCTTGAGTCAAAAAGTTTGCCCACCCCTGCTCTAGGGCCTATACTACCGGTAGGTACTAGAGTCTAGGCCAAATACTACCGGTGTTAAGTACTCCCCAGCTTGACAAAGGCTCCCCTATAGCTCACCGCACTTAATCAGCCCTAAGCTATCCAGCTATTGTGCATATGATGTGATTTCCAGATGCCCACCCCATCCTCTTTACTCCCCTCTGGGACTGCTTCAATGTGGCCCTGTGGCACCTAGTCTGGTCACCTCACCTCCTTTTTGTGTAACTCTGCATTAGAGACACTTGAGACTAGCAGTTGGTAGCATGGACTATGGACCAAGACCAATCCTATGTTTAAACTCGGCTTCCACCACTTCCTAGCTGTGTCTTGCACTATTTGCTGAATCCCTCTGAGCCTCAGTTTCCCCCTGGAAAATGGGGCTAACAATGGTGCCTGCCTTATAGGGTCTTGTAGTAAAGTCCACTGTGTGTGTGTGTGTGTGTGTGTGTGTGTGTGAGAGAGAGAGAGAGAGAGAGAGAGAGAGGTGAGAATAAGAATAATTTGAGGCCCTGACCTGCGGTTCAGTGGTTAAAGCATCAGCATGCCCACTGGAGGATAGTGGGTTCGATTTCTCGCCAAGGGCACATTATCTGGGTTTCAGGATCCATCTCCACCCCCAGTCAGGGTTCGTGTGGGAAGCAACCAATTGATGTGTCTCTCTCACATCAGTTTCTCTCTCTCCTCTCTCTCTCTCCTTCTCCCCCCTTCCTTCCACTCTCTAAAAGAAAAGAAAAATCAATGGAAAAATCCTCAGGTGAGGATTAAAAAAAATCATTTGGGAAAATTTTCCAAATATACGTACCCCTCGCTATCCAAACTCTTACTCTCTCAAATCAGCACTGTAACCATAATCTTCTGCTAAATTAGGATCTCTTGGGGGCTGCAGGTGGGGTCCTGTTCTATGTGAATGTAGCCTATGAAGACCTTGTGTCTTTGGCAACTCCGTGTCTCCCTTTGAGGGTTCAGATGGCTCTCACTATCAGTGGACCATCCCTCAACACACACACACACACACACACACACACACACACACACACTACAATACTGATGCTAAATTAAAGTTCTCTTGCCCCACATTTATACTGGTCACATCTTTGCAATAATAATCCCAATTTAAACTAGACAGCCCTCTGTATCCATGGATGCTTGAACCCATGGATATGGAGGGCTCACTAAGGGATTTGAGCATCCTTGGATTTTGGTATCTGCGGAGGGTCCTGGAACCAATCCCGCCCCTCCCCATACTGAGGGATGACTACTTAGCTCAGGGGGTTCTGTCAGGATTAATGTGGTGCTTGGCAAAGAACAAGTGCTGGGCAAATGTAAGCTTGCTGCTCCGCCTACGATCAAACTCCCAGGTGCAAAGGACCTTGACAGCTGTTTCTATCATATCTCCTCAAGTTGCCTTAGCACTGCCTCTGCCCAGAGCTAGGTCTGCCAGCCCATTATCAAATTTGAGTTGGCCTTGTTCAGTAAACTACTGACCTGCATCACTTCTTTAGCTGAGGGCTCTGTGTACCTAGTAGGTAACCTATCAAATGGAAATGTATTGCCCAGAAAGAACACCTATTTTAAAAGTGTTTAAGACCCATTAGCCAGCTGGGGCTTAACCTACTGGGACTCAGGCTAGAGCAATCTGCTGGGAGAGAAAAGCTGGGGGAAGGTAAGTCCAGTTGTGGGAGCCCTGGACCCCCAGAAGGGGGTCTTTGGGCCAGTAGAGACAGATCTAAAAAGGCCACGGAGGGCGGGACTGAAAACACTGAAGGCTGGCCCTGGCTGGTTTGGCTCAGTGGATAGAGCGTTGGCCTGTGGACTGAAGGGTCCCAGGTTCAATTCCTGTCAAGGGTACTTGGGACGTGCAGGAGGCACCCGATCAATGAGTCTCTCTCATCATTGATGTGTCTATCTCTCCCTCTCCCTTCCTCTCTGAAATCAATAAAAATATATAAAACAAAACAAAACAAAACACTGAAGGCTAAACTTCACTCTGAGCTCCTCTCCAAGGTCCTCTCACACATCCGCCCCCGGCTGCCTTTTCCCAGGCGGCCTGGTTAGGTGGCTGCCTTTGAAGACTGCGGTTAGAGTGTGAGCTCAGCAAGCTGCCTGGGCTGAGCAAACAGGAAGCGGGCACATCCTGTGCGCGGGCTGGGGACACGGAAGGTTCTGAAGGTTCTGCGAGTGAGCAGCTCCCTGCCTGGCCGCTCCTGGCGCCCAGCACCCGGTGCCCCCGAGGCCTTGCAGCCCCTGCAGCCGTGGCCCTCACGCAGCGCCCCACGAGGCTGCACTCTGGGCCCCCGATCGCGCCGCCCCCAGGCATCAGAGGCCCAATGGGTCCCCTACATCTCGGGACTCCTTCCCACGCAGCGCAACCTCAGCAGTTTACACGCTAGGGCCCAACGGACAGGACCAGGCAGACAGCGAGGGGCCTTCAGGCTGAAAAAAGCAGGCCCTCAGGGAAGCAAGCCTATCTTTTCATGTGTCTGCCCAGCAGGCTGAGCCAATGAAGTGTGGTTTCAGCTTGGGGAGGACTTAGTCTTCTCTGAGTTCACCCCAACCTATTCAGCGGTTCTCAACCTGTGGGTCTCGAACAATGAAAATACATCCTGCATATCAGATATTTACATTATGATTCATAACAATAGCAACATTACAGTTATGAAGTAACAATGAAAATAATTTTATGGTTGGGGGTCACCACAACATGAGGAACTGTATTAAAGGGTCGCGGCATTAGGAAGGTTGAGAACCACTGCGAGATGGTCGGAGGGCATGGGGCAGGCTAGAGGGTAGGAGAGAGGAAGTCACGAGAACATCTTGGGAAAAGCGGAGGGCCAGATCGGGATTTCACAAGTGCTACAGTGCAGAGCTTTAAAAGATGTATACCTTTCAATAAATAAATTTTAAAAAAAGATGTATACCTTTTACTTCAGGATTCCCCTTCTGGCAATCTATCCTAAGGGGAAAATCGTGATTGTGAATATTAACCTTAAAGATGTGCAATGAAGAAGATTATATATATATATATATATATATATATATATATATATATATATATTATTAAGCCAACCTAAGATCATCAGTAAGGGCCCAGTGAAATAATCATGGTACAGCCACACAACAGGCTGCTTGGCAGCCATTAAAATCACGTAGTTGAAAAATATTTCATAGTGTGAGAAAATCTTAATGATACTATGTTCAGTGTCACAAGCAGATACCAACAGAGTTTGTGAAGTGTGACTTTAATTTTTTAAAAATATTAATATTAACCAATAAATAATAAAAACAAAATAAAGATATATTAAAACAGTTTTACTTAGGTATAATTGACCTACAATAAACTCACATTTTTAAAACTATATTTTTGTTGCTTTCAGAGAGGAAGGGAGAGAGAGAAGCATTAATGATAAGAGAGAAACATTGGTCAACTACCTCCTGCATGCCCCACACTGAAGATTGAGCCCACAATCCAGGTATGTGCCCTGATTGGGAATCTAACTGTGACCTCCTGGTTCATAGATCAATGCTCAACCAACTGAGCCACACCAGCCAAGCAAACTGCACATTTTTTAAGTGTATGATTTGAGTTGTGACTGTGTATATGCATAAAGCCATCACTACAACCAACATAGCAAACATATTCATCACCCAAAAAAAGTCCTTCCCCTCACTACCCACAGCCACTGATCTGCTTTCTGAGCAGTGTGATTTTTTTTTTTTAAGCACAAGCAAGCGTGCTCACACACACAGGTAGTTAAATGCTCAAAAACAGAAAAAAAAATCCTTCCAAATAGTATTGAAGAATGTTTGTTGAGCATGGGACATTTGCTGATGGTGTGGAGTTGCCTGCAAATGCTTTTCTTTTTCATGATGATGGCTTTTGTGGTGATAAATATATAGGTGATGGCCAGAGGGTTTTTACTGATAAATATATAGGTGATGGCCAGAGGGTTTTTACTCGCAGTGGTTCTCAACCTTCCTAATGCCGCGACCCTTTAATACAGTTCCTCATGTTGTGGTGACCCCCAACCATAAAATTATTTTCGTTGCTACTTCGTAACTCTAATTTTGCTACTGTTATGAATCGTAATGTAAATATCTGATATGCAGGATGTATTTTCATTGTTGGCAAGCCACAGGTAAGGTGTGACAGTTCTAGTGAGGATGACTGTAGGCTTAGGGTGGTAACTGAGAAGTAAGGGCTGTAGAGTTGATGACTCTAGCAGTGATGTTTGTAAGGGTGAGGGCATCAGTGGGGGTGACCGGCTGTAGCAATAGTGTTTGTAGGGGTAATGGCTGTGAGGTCATAGTGACAGTGATAAGGCAGATATAGGAAGGTGGCTGAAGGGTATTGACTATAGGTAGTTCTAGCAATGATGGCTGTAGCCATGCTGATGCAGTTGTAGGGATGACTGCAGAGGTGATTGTTGTAGGAGTGATGGCTGTAGGGATGATGGTTGTAAGAATGTTGTGGGGATACTGACTCTAATGTCTGTAAGGGTGACAGTTGTGAGGATGATGATTATAATGGTGAAAGCGGCAATGATGATAACTATATGGATGATGGCTGAGGGTGTTGACTGCAAGGGTGGTTGCCATTGTGATGATGGCTGTAGGTGTGCTGATGGCAGTGAGGATGACTACAGGGGTGATGGTTGTAGGGGCAATAGTAGTGGTAGTGATGGAAGTGATGACTGTGATGCAAGATGGCCAGGAGCATTGGCCCAACAGGCAAAGAGATGGTCCAAATTCTGGTTTCTGGATTCTGGTCAAAGAGATAAGAGGCCTGAGTAAGTCATATAATGTCATATTGATTGGCCACCTCTGGGGGGGATGGAGCAGAAGGATGATTGACATGAGATGGCAGGGTAGGGACTTTTCTCTGCTTGTTCAACCCAAGAGCCGTCTGCATCAGAATCTCTAGAGACTGAAGCTAGGACTTCCTTCCTCCCTAGGGGCCGACAGGGGCTGCGATTGCTGTAAGAGCAGGTCACGTGGTAGGGTTTCCTGTATGCTGCTGCTGCCGGGTGTCCATGGCCCTCACCCCCAAGCAGCTACTGCAGCAGTCAGAGTGGCAGCCCGAGGTTCGGTCCATGCTGTGCCCCCTGGACAGTGCTGGCGAGGCTGAGCAAGAGGCCACCACATCTCGACACCTAGGAGAGTAGAGAAGGAGTGTCAGCAGGGCAGAGGACCATGTTGCGCCGCAAGCCATCCAACGCCAGTGAGAAGGAGTCCACTCAGAAGAAAAAGGTGAGGAGCATCTCTGGGAACTCACTCCTTCCTTCCCTCTGCTCTCATAATCCAGCCCCTCGACTCATAGAAGTGGGAGGACCAAAAGCCATACCTTGATTCTGTAGGCAAGGGCTCCCGAGAGCAATGGGACAGGGACCCAGAGGTTACTAGAATAACAGAAGTACTAAAGAGACTTCCAGAATTCCAGAGATATGGAGTTACAGAATAGACTCTTAGAAGTCTAGAGTTATAGAATTTAATCCTACAATGATGGGATAGAGACCTGATATTAAGGGCTAGAATCCTAGACTAGAATTTGAGAATCACAAAATGCAATTCTCAAGTTGAATCCAAAGACTGTACTTAATTGTCTTTCCCCTACACTGGTCCTGCCACCATTTCTGCGTGAGCATGGCCTCTCAAGAGCCATCTCAATCAAAGGGTCCTGCTGGGCCACCCCACTTGAGCCATGATGCTCCTAGGACCCCACTCTTCGGCTGTAGCCAGATTCTGCTCACTTGGTTCAGTTCTGTTGTAGTTCCCCTGGCCCACTAGAGAGAAATTATTTGTTAAGTATGAAAAATGAAGCTGGTGAGATGGGGAGTAGGAGTGAGGGTTGAGGAGGAATAATCTGACGGAGAGATTTTAGAGGCCAGGAATAAAAGCAGCTGCCACGGACAACTGAGGTATTCATATTCCTGGAGCTAAAGCCAATCTGGAAGATCCCTCCAAGGCTCTGCCAGATCTAAGCTTCTCTAGTTGGATTTGAGGATTTCTAGACTTAATTCTTTGATTTGATTGTAGGATTTTCCCAGGCAATCAGCAAGTACATCCCACATATCCAGCGGAACCCTAAAACAATCCCAAAGCAGGCCTGAACCAGGTCCAAGAGGTCCAGGCCTAGCTGCAGGCCAAGGTCCAGGGCCTCCAGTCCCTCTCTGTTTCCCCGGAGCTCAGACCAGGGAACCCCCTGGTCAGGTGAGCACCTCCTAGCCCAAGGCTGAGCTTCAGATCACTGGTGTGTGCATCCTGCCCCATCTCAGCTCCTGGGGTGGCTGCCACTTCCGTCTATACTCTCCTCACCCCAGTTGCTTCTGTAAGATTGCAATGGAGGTGGGGGGTGGCATGAGATTTATGAGTTTTCTCACAGGCTCTGTCACCTGCCTGTTCAAGCTCTGCACAGCACTGCTCCTAGCAGACTTGCCATTGACTGTCTCTCTTTGGCGAGCGGTCTGCTTCCCCTTGCTCTTTGCCTAATGGGGATGGGAAGCCGAGACTGCTCAAGACACTGCTGGGCCCCAAACCACAGGGTAGCTGAGCTGCAGCAAAGAGTCTGAGAAAGAGCTGACACTTTAACACTAGGACCCTGCGCTAACTCAGGCAGAGGTGCAAGGGGCACACAGAAGCCAGATTTCCCATTTTCTTTCCTCACTTCCATTATCCCAATTCTGTGTTTGGCCACTGGGTCTCTGGAATTTTCCCCAGGCCTTTCCCAGGAGAAGCAAGTCCCATGTGGTCCTCTAGGGCAGTGGTCGGCAAACTGTGGCTCGCGAGCCACATTCGGCTCTTTGGCCCCTTGAGTGTGGCTCTTCCTAAGCCTTAAGAGTACCCTAATTAAGTTAATAACAATGTACCTCCCTATATAGTTTACGTTTAAAAAATTTGGCTCTCAAAAGAAATTTCAATCGTTGTACTGTTGATATTTGGCTCTGTTGACTAATGAGTTTGCCGACCACTGCTCTAGGGGAAGGTGGTCCAGGCAAAGCCACTCCTAGCCAGAGCCTGGGCCAGCCTTCAATGCCACTCTTCAAGCCTCAAACCTTGGAAGTACCCTTAGAAAAGCCAAAATATGCTTCCAGAAGGTGAAGACAGTATCTTCCCTGGGCCTGGAGGCAGTGGCTGGATCCAGCACTGTGACCTTGAAGAAGTCCCTTCCGCTCAGAGAGTAAAGTGGCAAGGTGGAGGAAAAAGCACAAAAGCAAGCAAGGCCTCTCTCTCCTGCCTCTGCTCCTCCTCCCGGGCCTGCCAAATTCAGAAAGTGCTGTGCAGGGGACAGGAGAGCAGAGTTGGAATCCTACCAAGTTCTAGCTGTAGGACCTTGGACAGTTCATTGACTTTCTTTGGGCCTCAGTTTCCTCATCTCTGAAAAGGGGGATAGCTCCTGATCTGTCCACCTCAGGAAGTTACATGGATCACCTGAGACAATAAATGTGAGAGTGCTTTGTTGAGTGTGCGCATGTGCATACGAGGTGTTGCATGCTGTCAGCATGGGTGGGGGTGGGGAGCACACAGGAAAAAGAACAAGCCTGGGTCCCAGCCCTGAAGTGAAGAAAACAAGACTTAATAGCATCAAGAGCCAGCACTGAGTGAGAGCTCATGAGGATCAGGTACCAAGCACTGTGCTGTGCACTCCACCCATCTCTTAGCTCCTCGGCTTCTCATGACACCTTTGAGTTAGGGGCAAATATTGTCTTTATCCCTATTTTAGGCCCAAGACTCAGAGACTTACCCAAGTTCACCCAGCTAGAAAGCTACAAAGCAGATATCCAAACCAAGATTTGTCAGTCTCAGAATGTTAACCATTTCTCCTACTCTCTTGTCCCCTACTGATTTCAAAAGAATGTGATGAGAATGAAAGACTGAACACATCGTTAAGAGAACTCTGCAGGGCAGAACCCGATGACTATTGTGGGACTTTCCAGGCAGCAGAGGCAGGAGCAGGCCCTCTAGGATGGTGGGGTCAGGATGTGGCACCTATTGTTCATAATGAAGGATTGAGGAGGCCCCTGAGTTGGGGGTGGGGACATGCCGCTTGGCAGATTTTTGCCTCTAGTGAGGTCTCTCTCTCTCTCTCTCTCTCTCTCTCTCTCTCTCTCTCTGTTAGGGTGTAGGAAGTGGACCAAGGTTTGTCCTGGGATTGCACCCCTACTTTCCACCACACCCCAAACCTCCTACCAAGGGAAATGGAGAGGAATTCTAGTGTCCACATGTTCCCTCCTTCCAGTCTCTCCCTGCTCCTCTCTCTCCCAATCCCAGCACACTACATCCCTATGGCTCCCTTCCTATGAAACACCTCTAGCACGACATGCCTACCAGCATGCATTTTGTATTTTCAGTGGCTCCACATTGCCCACAGTTCCTTGGCATAGCTGGCAAGGGTTTTCCATAGCCCTTTCTGCTCTACCTCCCATCACGTGCACTGGCATACCCACCATTCCATCGCCACACTGGAATGTCTCTAACTCTCACAATTGTTTAAACCTTTCCCAGCAACTCCTGGAAAAATCCTGGCTCCCCTACATGGCCTAGTTCAAATCTGCCTCCTCCTCTATGAAACCCTCCTGAGTCCTTCCTCTTCCATGCTCCCACCTGCTCTCCCTGTTGCTCCCTCCAAATGCCACCTGAAGTCGCCATTGCACTAAATTCATTTCGTGTGTGTGTGTGTGTGTGTGTGTGTGTGTGTGTGTGTGACTTTGTGAGCTCTGAGTGCAGCAACATGCAGTTTCCAGAGTCATAGACATGGGTTCGAACCCCTGCTCTTTCTGCTGCCAGCTGTGTAACTGTCTAGTGTACTTTGTTTCTCTGAGTCTCAGTCTCCTGAGCTAGGAAGTGGGTATGTAAAACAGGGCTGTGGTGAGGTTGGAATGAGCTGGTACACATGAAGCACTTGACAGGATGCCAGGCACAGGGGAGGTATTTAACCCCTGGTTACTGGATTCCCATGCACACATGGCCTAGTGCCCAGAGCTCAGAGGGTGCTAGGTATGTGACTGGTACCGGAATGAGCTGAGAGCATAGTTGTGGAGATACCTAGGTGGGGAAAGCCAAGCTTGCTTAGGAAGCAAGGTAAGAAGATGGCGCTGTGAGGTCCTGAGAGGGTGATCAGGGGAGGCTTCCTGCGGGGGATACTGCCTTTAAAACTGGATTTGAAAAATCTATTTATAATATTTGCACAAAGAAGTGCATAAATCATAAGTGTACCACTCAATGAATTTCCATAATGAACATCCCCATGGAAGCAGCACCCAGATCAAGAAACAGAACACTTGCCCTAGCTGGTTTGGCTCGTTGGCTAGAGTGTCAGCCTGCAGAATGAAAGGTCCCAGGTTCGATTCCAGTCAAGGGCACATGCCCAGGTTGCGGGCTCGATTCCCAGTAGGGAGCATCCAGGAGGCGGCCGATCGATCGGTGATTCTCTCTCATCACTGATGTTTCTATCTCTCTCTCCTTCTCCCTTCCTCTCTGAAATCAATAAAAATATATTTTAAAAAAGAAAGAGCCCTGACCGGTTTGGCTCAGTGGATAGAGCGTCAGCCTGCGGACTGAAGGGTCCCGGGTTTGATTCCAGTCAAGGGCATATACCTTGGTTGCGGGCACATCCCCAGTAGGGGGTGTGCAGGAGGCAGCTGATCAATGTTTCTCTCTCATCGATGTTTCTAACTCTCTATCCCTCTCCCTTCCTCTCTGTAAAAAATCAATAAAATATATTTTTTAAAAAATAAAAAAAGAAAGAAACAGAACACTTGCAACACTCCAGCAGCTTCCGTCATGCCTCTGCCAGTCACTACATGCCCTCTTTCTCCAAGGGTAGCCACTAGCCTGACTTCCAACAGCATAGATAAGTTTTGACAGGCATTGAATTTTCTATATGAGGAACCATATAGTATACTCTGGTGGCTGGACCCTTCTGCTCAAAGTGTCTCTGAGAGTCATCCATGTTGTTGGGGAGAGCTGTACAAAGCTCATCACCATGTCCTAGTGCCTCGTGTGACTGCCACTACTCATGTCTCCATTCTTTTAAAAAAAAATTTCAAATATACTTTTTATTGATTTCAGAGAGGAAGAGAGAGGGAGAGAGAGATAGAAATACCAAAGATGAGAGAGAACCATTGATCAGCTGCCTCCTGCACACCCCACACTAGAAATAGAGCCCACAACCTGGGCATGTGCCCTGACTGGGAATCAAACCATGACCCCCTGGTTCATAGGTCGACGCTCAACCATTGAGCTACACTGGCCAGGCTCATGTATCCATTCCACAGTTGATGAGCCTGTGGGTTGTTTCCAGTTAAATCGGATTTTGAAGGAAGGGAGAAACTTCGGTTGACAGAGTGAAGGGTGGAGTGTTCCAGGTAGGAAATGCCTGGTGAGAGCCTGGAGCTGGGTCAGAGGAAAAGCTAAGCCATACACAGACATTTGGACATCTGCTGAGGGGTGGCTGTGTCAGGCACTCACTCCCTTCATCCTCACAGCAACACGGTGAGGTAGGTGCTCTTGTCTTCATTTTACCCATGAGGAGACGGAAGCCCAGAGATGTGAGGAACTCACCCAGCTTTACACAGCTGGTCAGTGGCAGAACCAAGATGTGAACCTTTGCCTGCTGACGCCAAGTGAAGAGACTGGGGTTCAGGGAGGTTAAAGAACTCGCTGAAGATCACACATTCCAAAGTTGAACTCAGCGAGCGACACCTGACACCAGATAAATACTTCTTTCTAAGAGGTCCACGAATTACCCTTAAACATGAAAAATAATGCTTGGTTCTACCACCCCCCTGGGCAGGACCCCCAGGAAGGCCTCCCCCCAAATGGAGGACAAGCAGAAAATTCAGAGGCTCAAGGATTTCAATTCATATCTTGGTGTCACTTCAGAGACACCTCAAGACATTCAGGATATTTGGGGCTGCCCCCGAGATTGGAGATCAGCCACTCTGGTCGGCCCCCACCCTTAGTCACCTGAAGAACTGTACAGTCTTTTCCATGTTCCTGGGCTGAGGATCCACCAGCAGCACCCAAGTCCCAGCACCACCCCCACAGTCCTTTTTGATAGTTTCCTCTGCTTTGGGCTAAAGCTGGGCTGGAGGGGCCCTGAAACAAGGTCCCAGGAGCCAAAGGCCCCCCTCCCAGCCCCCTGACTGCAGATTAATGACAGGAAAAGGAAAGAACTGCGATTAGAAGGAGGCCTGGCAGTGAGTTTACTCTGCCCCAACAAAGCTCACTTCTGGCCCCATGCCTGCCCTCCTGCTTGCTTTCCAGGCTTGCCAGTCCCTGGGGCTTCTGGGGCGACTTTCAGCCTCCTGGTCTGCAGACCAAGCCAAGAGGTGATGGAGAGAAGGTCACGCTAGGCCCCATTGACCTATAAATAGCAGCCCAGTCTGTTGCCCACCCTCTCTCTGTTCCCTCTTTTCCAGGCAGTAAGAGGAGGAAGTCATCGGGGCAGCTGCATCCTAGCCATACAAGAGGAGGAAATCAACGGAGAGCAGAGAGAAGGGGAAAGAAAGGGAGAAAAGGAGGAAAGAATATCGGGTGGGGAAAAGCAACGAAGGAGGGTAGAAGGGATACATGGGAACCAGAGCAGCCACCCCACAGTCATGCTTGCCCTTCCCCACTCGTGGACCCCTTTTCTGGCTCCCCAACATAGCATGGAAGAGGCTTCCTGATGGAGGCTGCAGATGCCCCACCCAGGAGGCCCTTGTGGTTCCAGTGGCTAGCGACTTGGCCTGACTGCTGACCCAGTTTCTGGTCAGCTAGCTTGTTGCAACCTCTAGAACAGTGTGGCCCCTGACCCTGATTGCTGACTCGCCTTGGGTCAAGACCCACCAAGAGAACAGAAGTGCTCCACTGCAGTCCTGGGGAGCTGGGGCCAGTTGTGTGTGTGTGTGTGTGTGTGTGTGTCCGGGGGCAGGTGACATTGCCCCTGCCCTAAGAGGTTGTCACTGGAACCCCCTTCTTAGGAAAGAGGATGTGAAACTTTCAGCTTTGTGCGGGTTTGGAACTTTGGTTCCGCAAGGCCTTATCTCCGGTGTCTGCAGTCTATCCCGCTCTATCTGTCTGGCCATCTGTGAACCATGGTTCCTGTGTGTATCTGTAGTCTTGACTGTTGATCTTGATTCAGGCTCAGCCTCTGCTTCTTGTGTTGAAAGCCTGCCCTCATTACCTGTCTGGCCCTGGTTCCCGTGGCCGTCTTGGCATGTGCACACATACACAGTTAAGAAAGCTCATTTCCTGAAAACAGTCTCATCAGCACAAACAATAGGTCAGGCCGAAAAGTCCAAAGCCCAGCACCTGTCAGCAGTAGTCATGTCGTCACATTAGTGGCTCAGATTAAAAGCTGGGGTGAAGAAAGAAAATGGCAGCTTTCTTTTACTCAATGACTGCGTCATTTGTGTCTCAAATCTGTGGGCACCTTCTCTGATGGCTTCTTTTTTGTTGTTGTTGTTAATCCTCGCCAGAGGATATTTTTCCATTGATCTTTTAGGGAGAGTGGAAGAGAGAGGGGAAGACAGAGAGAAATAGCCATGTGAGAGAAACACATCGATTGGTTGCCTCCTGCACTCTCCCCTACCAGGGACTGAGGAGCCTGCAACCAAGGTACCTGCCCTTGACCAGAATCAAACCCAGGACCCTTTGTTCTGCAGGCTGACACTATCCACCGAGCCAAACCGGTTAAGGCTCCCACGGCTTCTAATGTGATTTTCCAGAAAACGTAATGCCACGTCTTACGGACTCCTGGGGGGAGTGTTTTGCTCTTCTTGGGGCATATTCACCAGGGTGGGGGCCCTAATGTGCTTACTGCTGTCACTGTGACAGGAGACTATTCTTGGAGCTGGCCCAGAGCCCGGAGGCCAGGCTGTGGGGCTTGGGAGGGTTTGCTCTGTTACATAAATGCGACGCTATTGTTCTTGCCAAGGTATGTCTAGTAGAAAATATGTCTTTGATTCATTTAGTCTTTCACGTCAGGGTTTTGGGGACCAAACTTCAGGTATTGGTGGAAATGCGGCCTTCATGGGAGGCCTAACTGAGGCTCTTGACGTCAGGAACTTGCTCCGGGGCAGGTATTAGAGGCCATTCTCTGCTGTGAAACAGGATGAAGCCAGGTATCTCCAAAGTCATCTAGGTGTTTTACCTCAATAACCCTGGGACCTCGGGGCACATGTGGCTCTGTCCAGCCCTGGGGTGTGTGCATGTGTGTTGGGAATGGGAACAGCTTCTTATAGCCATTTTAGCACCACTGATTGCAACACCTCTGCTTCTTCCAGCTCTCACTGCAGCGCTCCAGCAGTTTCAAAGATTTTGCCAAATCCAAACCCAGCTCCCCAGTGGTGAGCGAGAAGGAATTTAATCTGGATGATAATGTAAGTTTCAGAGCTTCCTTGGAGTTGGGAGGCTGGCTGCAGGCCCTGGGCAAGGGAGTGGCTGGAAGGGAGAAAGGGAGGGAGGAGGGGAAAGAGGAGATTTTTTAAATTAAATCTTTATTGTTGAACGTATTACATATGTCCCCCTTTTTCCCCCATCGACCCCTTCTAGCCTACTCCTGCCTCCACCCCCACCACAGGCCTCCATCAGCCTATTGTCTGTGTCCATGAGTTATGCATATATGCATACAAGTTCTTTGGTTGATCTCTTCCCACCCACCCACCCCTACCTTCCCTCTGAGATTCAACGGTCTGTTCCATGCCTCTGTGTCTCTGGGTTTGTTTTGTTCATCAGTGTATTTTGTCCATTAGTTTCCACATATGGGTGAGATCATGTGATACTTGTCTGGGAAAGAGGAGATTTCAAGATTGTTGAGGCAAAGTTTGCTTAAATACAGAAGGTCCACCTCTCCCACCCACCAAAATCCTGGGCCCCAAGAACTCACCTGCATCCTTTTCAGTTACAAATTAATTATCCAATTAATTACCCATTAATAGGGCTGAGGACAGGACTGAAACTAAGAGGGAAGGGGACAGGAACTTCCCATTCCCACCCCTCCATCCTCTGCTGGGGCCCGAAGGCTCCTTCTATCCCTAAATCCTGGACACAGGCAGTCACCAAGGTTCCTGGACTTCTTGTTGTCACAGATTCCAGAAGATGACTCAGGTGTCCCTACCCCAGAGGATGCTGGGAAAAGTGGCAAAAAGCTGGGGAAGAAGTGGAGGGCTGTGATTTCACGAACCATGAACAGGAAGATGGGCAAGATGATGGTGAAGGCCCTGTCAGAGGAAATGGTGAGGCCTGGGATCCAGGGGAGGGGTGGGGACAGGTCCCACTCTGACAAGGTATGAGCATGGCTGCCTTGACAGCCACTGCTCAGATACCATGTCTGAAGTCTCCATTAAATATGAGAAGAAAGGTCACATGGGAGGAGAGCTCACTCAGCCATGGACAAGGCACTATGGTCCAGAGGGAACAGGGTTAGGGTGTAATGAGGGATGAAAGTTGGAGTAACAGGAGCTTCCTCAGGAGGCAAGCCTGAGGAGAGTGGGCATCTGGGATTGGGAAGGCTTGATTCAAAGAGGGGCCCCTACGAGAGAAAATTGGAGAAGGCTGGCTTTAGCCCAAGGAGGGAGGGTATGACAGACATCTGTAGGGCAGTCACAGCCAAGCAGCTGAAGTCACACAGTGAGTCTGGCATGTTCTGAAGTCAACTAGTACTGGCTTATACCAGCTCAGGAAAGCAGCTGGCCAAATTTTCAGGAATTTTGCATGAAACATAACATTATTGAAAATTAAATGATATAAACTAAGAATTAAATAAATGATATTAAAAACAAAGGGACTACAGTCAATGCTCAAAACTGATCCCTTCCTAATTCTTGGACTCCCTTTCATTGTTCTCTATACCCCTGAAGTTATTTGCATCTGTAGTCTCTGTGTGGAGGAAATAGCCTATGATGATGATGCGCTGCTTGGTCAGTGACTTCACTGTGGTAGCATGACATTGGCCATGGTGGGGAATATTAACAACACAGGAATTGATGACCTCTACACATAAAGGAGGAGTTCCCTCTGCACTGAGGTATGGTGAGGCGAGGGATGCTTTGGAGTCAGGTGGACTTGAATGGGGCCTGGGGCCTGGCCTTGGGAATGTTCCTCCATTCTCATTTGAAAACTTGGGACAATCAAGCACTTATCCTCAAGTGAGGATTGAATGAAATAACAGATGTGCTTGGCACATGGGAGCACAGTCAAAGGTAGTAACTCTTCAGCACTACTGTCTGCATGACTGCATCCCAGTGACAGCTCGGAGTCCAAGCTCTGGCACCAACCTTCTCTGTATGTATACTTTATTTTTTTAATACATTTTTATTGATTTCAGAGAGGAACGGAGAGGGAGAGAGAGATAGAAACATCAATGATGAGAGAGAATCATCGATTGGCTGCCTCCTGCACACCCCCTACTGGGGATCAAGCCCACAACCCAGGCATGTGCCTGACGGGGAGTCGAACCTGGGACCCTGCAGTTCGCAGGCCAACACTCTATCCACTGAGCCAAACCAGCGAGGGCTACAATGGCACTTTAAATGGACAGAGTACATTCACAGGGCCTCATTCTGTGAGATGGGCAGGGCAAGGACTTTTCATTCCCACCTTACAAAAGAGGAAGCTAGGACTCTGAGAGTGCCATGCCGCCTGTAAGCTGAGGCGCCAGCCAGGGCCCAGTTCTCTGTCAAGCCCAAGCCTATTTCCTCTGCACCTGGGCTGCCCCACGTGCACCCCAACAGAGACTGCTCAGGGCTTCCTGTCGCCCTTCCCCTGCAGGCAGACACTCTGGAGGAGGGCTCAGCCTCCCCGACATCTCCAGACTGCAGCCTGGACAGTCCTGGCCCTGAGAAGATGGCACTGTCATTTTCTGAGCAAGAGGAGCGTGAGCTGCCAGCACTCAGCCGCCAGACATCCACTGGTAAGTAGGGGAGGTACAGGGACATGTCGAGTCTGGAGAAAAGGATTGGGTTAGGGCCCATTGTCTGGGAGGGGCTAAGAGAAATGAACCTTTACGGCTTACCTGCTGGGAACTTTCCCAGCCCCCTTCATGTTAAATCTTTACAACTTCATGGGGCCAGTACTATTATTATCCCCACTTTATTGATGTGAAAACTGAGGCTCAGGGAGGTTAAATGACTTGCTCAGGGTGACCCAGTCTTGAAGTCAGTTCTGCCCTAAAGGAGCTCTGTTTGCTGTCCCCAAGCCCTGGAGAACTCAAGGGCAGAGGAAAGCCCCCCTTGCCCTCTTTTTTAAAAATACATTTTTATTGATTTCAGAGAGGAAGGGAGAGGGAGAGAGAGATGGAAGCATCAATGATGATGAGAGTCATTGATGGGCTGCCTCTTGCACACCCTGCACTGGGTTGGAGCCTGTAACCTGGGCACATGCTCTTGACTGGAATCTGGAATCAAACCTGAGACCCTTCAGTCTGCAGGCCGATGCTCTATCCATTGAGCCAAACCGGCTAGGGCTCCCTTGCCCTCTTGAACCAGCCCACCCCCACCCTTCTGAGTAGAGCTAGAGGCTCCAGCTGCCTGGGCCTCTCTCATCCCAGGCTGGTGTGGGGGTATAGAGCCTCCAGTTGTGAAATTCAGCCTCTTGGACCCCAGACCTTGGATTGCTGAACTTAGGGCACCACTTGGCATCTTCTAGATGTCCATGGGGCTAGGCAGGAGATTCTGACAGCCCTGCCTAAAAGAGCGACTGAGGCCTCTGGGCTGCAAACCTTCAGAGGCACTGCCTTTCCCACCCCTCAGGCTAGTTCCAAGTTACCTGTTTTTTCTCTGGTTCCCCAGACCTGCCTGACCTGTCCCCACTCCCCTGCACTGAAAGCCATTTAAAATAAACTTCATCCTACTCTTCCCTGAGAGAAAGACCCCATCTGAGTTTCCAGGTAACTGGACACTGAGTTTTATTAAGCAAGTTAAATATTAATGAAGGGTGTGGCTTCCTGGGTGGAAGGAGCACTAGAATGGGAATCAGGAGACCTAGAGCATAATAGACCCAGCGCTGCCAATTATAAGATGAGATGGGCAGGTCACTTGGCCTGTCTGGCCTCAGTATTCCTCATCTGTTTAGTGGGGTGTTGGCCCAATTGGTCTCTAGAGGCCTCCCAATTTGCCTGTTCTTTGGACTCTGAGCCGTTTCTCCTGTGGTCAGCTATTCTCATGTCTAAAGCCTCAGAAGTGAAGCTGTGCTCCTGCAGGGTGGCCCAGGGGATGGGCCAGAATCCCTGCCACAATGTGAGACTAACCAGCACCTAGCTTTTCCCCCCACCGTGTAGCCCTGGGACTTCTAGACAGACTCCCTGCAAGGCACCTGCTGAGCGCAGCCCCAGCTGTCCTGGGACAAAGGTGACTCTCCTCCCTGCCCCATATCCTGCAGGCAGTGAGCTCTGCAGTCCCAGCCCAGGCTCTGGCAGCTTTGGAGAGGAGCCACCTGCCCCCCAGTACACAGGGCCCTTCTGTGGCCGGGCCCGAGTCCACACCGACTTCACTCCCAGCCCCTATGACCACGACTCACTGAAACTACAGGTAAGATTGGCATCCAGGTCCCAGGCTGCACGCATAGAGGGGGCTGGACTGAGTCAGGGTAGGACAGTGTCAGCGGAAGCCGCGGGACCGCCCTGGCCTCTCTCCTAATCCACTCTGTTCTCCCACAGAAAGGTGATGTGATCCAGATCATTGAAAAGCCGCCTGTGGGCACATGGCTGGGCTTGCTCAATGGCAGGCTGGGCTCTTTCAAGTTCATCTACGTGGATGTGTTGCCCGAGGAGGCTGTGGGGCCTGCCCGCCCCAGCCGCCGACAGAGCAAGGGCAAGAGGCCCAAGCCCAAAACTCTGCATGAGCTGCTGGAGCGCATTGGCCTGGAGGTCTGACCTTGGGCCTGCATTAGTGGCTAGGATCAAAGGAGATGCCCTTATCCCAGGGATGGTGGCCAGGGCACATCAGCTAAGTGGGGAGGGAAGGATTGGGGGGCTTGTAAGCGGCCTAGCTGGTGGCCTGCCTCTGCCCACAGGAGCACACGTCCACCCTGCTGCTCAATGGCTACCAGACACTGGAGGACTTCAAAGAGCTGCGAGAAACACACCTCAATGAGCTGAACATCACAGACCCACAGCACCGGGCCAAGCTGCTCACTGCAGCCGAGCTGCTGCTGGACTACGACAGTGAGTGGGCTTTGGAGCTGGGTGGGGTGCCACTGGCGGTCCAAGGAGGGGAGGCCTCTGCCCCAGGGCCCTATGCAGTGGATGGGAAGGCACTTTCCACACTTATTTTACGTCTTATTTTTTATTTTTTTAAAATATTTTTATTGATATCTGAGAGGAAAGGAAAGGGAGAGACAGAAATACCGATGAGAGAGACTCATTGATTGGCTGCCTCCTGCATGCCCACTGGGGATCAAGCCCGCAACCTGGCATGTGCCCTGACCTGGAATTGAACCATGACCTCCTGGCTCATAGGTCGATGCTCAACCACTGAGCCATGCTGGCTGGGCCCCTTTCCACACTTTAATCCCAGTCTGTGGGGAGAAGGGGTTTTAGGGATGATCGGGCCCCACTCCCTTTGGAATCCCAGGGGAGACTTAAGGCCAGAGAAGGTAAGGCAAGTACTCAAGGCCTCAAAGCTGGGCAGTGACAGAGGCAGGTTTCGGGCCTCCTGGCTTAGTGCTGAGAAGTTTAAGTTCTTGAGCCTGTAAACTACAAGAAGGGCAGAGATGGTGACAGGTGCCCAGAGGGAGAGACTGCCTACAGTGTTCCTACCCCCAGGGCCCCTACTCCCACACAGGGCTCCCAGGGGCTTCTGACCCACTCCCTTCCAAGGCCCAAGGCCCCATATTCCATCTCCCACCCTTGTCCCTGGCAGCCGGCAGCGAGGAGGCAGAAGAAGGTGGCGACAGCATCCAGGAACCAGCAGTGCACACCCTGTCAGACCCCAAGGGGGACATCCCACGTGACTCAGGCTGCTTCGAGGGCTCAGAGAGCGGGCGTGATGAGGCAGAGCTGGTGGGCGCTGAGGAGCAGCTGCAGGGCCTCTCCTTGGCTGGGGCACCTTGAGTGCAGGTGGTGGCGGGCCAAGGCTGGGCCCGAGCAGCACATTCAACAGGGATGGGCCCGGCCTCCAGAGGTGGCCCGGGCTAGAGGACTGGCGCCTAGCTTGGCCCTGCTCCCCTCCCCTCCCTCCTTGGCACCGAGGGCCGCAGCAGCTGTCCAGGGCCTGCAGGCTTGGCTGGAGTGGATAAGGAGCTGCTGTGGACACACCACACCTGCCTGGCCCCCTCTCTCCACCAGCTACTGACAGTACAGCCCACTCTGGCCACGGCCACAGCAAGTGGGGCACCGAGGGGTCACCTCACTCATGTCCCTCAGCAACAAAGCCTCCAAATCCTCCTCACTCCCACAGCACCTTCCCCTGTCGCACTGTTTCTGAAAAGAGAACAAGTATTTCAGGTCTGTCTCAGGACCCTAAGGAAGTTGGCCATTTGAAAGGACTCTAATTGATCACGGAGAAATCCAGATTGTCCCCAATAAGGTTTGAAGAGAGCAACATGTACCTTTCCTACTTTCCTTCTCCTTAACTTCCTGTGAGGTTTAGCCACTAAATCACTATGTGACTCGAATCAAGTGCCTTCCCCAATTTGGGTCTAGGACTGGCTGGCATTAGAATGGATAGACGCTGAGGGCCTTGCCAACTCAGACATTCTGTGACAATAAATGTCTGCTCTCCTGTTCCTGTGGCCCAAGATACCAGTGGGGCTTACGAAAGAGGCTGGGGAACCTCAGGCTCCCAAATGAAATGCCTGCTCCTGCTCATCAATTCTATACCTCCCCACGTAACTCAGGCCACGCTGCAACTTACTCCAGCTTAAAACAATGCCCATACCTTATAGAGTGTGCACTCTCCCTTTCCACTCCTGGCCCCCTCCAATGACACTTCTCTCAAGGGTGATGGCAGATGGCCAGACCTGGCTTCCAAAGATAAAATGGTCCCTCAGAAGCCAGATGCAGGTGCCGGCCCTGCCTTGGCCTCTTGTGTGGGTCCTTACAAGCCAGGAAAGCACAAACTTGACATTGGGGAATCCATTACCCCACTTTGCTTGTTAAAGGTTTTGATGTGCCCTGAGCTCCTGAAGGGGAGGGATAATATCTACTGGTCGGGGGGTGGGGGGGCTCCCTTGACCCCAGTACCGAATCTGTGCTCTGCATTCCAGAGTAACCCTTCCCCAGTGCTAAACTGGCTCAGGGACAAACAGTGCCTACTATATCTAAGACTGCTGGCTTAATGGACACACTTCTGAACCTACTACCAGGAACTTTGGTAAAGCTAGCTTGTGCGGGGAAGGGATTAATGTAAATATGAGGGGGGGTGGGGGGAGATAGGTTGGCAACAATAAACATAAGTAGAATGAAATTACCATCTCATTATCTTTCTTTTTGTTGTTGTTCTGTTAATCCTCACCCCAGGGTATTTTTCCATTGATTTTTAGAGTGGAAGGGAGGGGGAGAGACCAAGAGAGAGGAACATCAATTGGTTGCCTCCCGCATGTGCCCCAACCAAGGCTGGGGCTCCAGCCTGCAACCAAGGTACCTGCCCTTGAACAGAATCCAACCCAGGACCCGTTAGTCCAAGGGCCGACCGACCCTCTATCCACTGAGCCAAACTAGCTAGAACTCCAGTTATCTTTCTTATGGAGAGAGGGTTGGGGGAACACACCAGTTTCCTTCAAAGCTGGACTCAGCAAAATGTCCTCCATTGTCCTTTCAGAGACATTTGTCCCTTCCCTGCAGACCTAAAGCTCCATTTTGAAGCTCTAGCTGGCTCTGCCCTTCCTGCTAACCAGCCCCCGTCCCCCCCCCCCATCTCAGGCTCCCAGGGCTACGGTCCTTTGCTGGGGTCTGAGAGTTGGGAGTATCTTCCTAGAACAGTGGTTCTCAACCTTCCTAATGCCGCGACCCTTTAGTACAGTTCCTCATGTTGTGGTGACCCCCGATTTCATTGTTACAAATTGAACATAATTAAAGCATAGTGATTAATCACAAAAACAATATGTAATTATATATGTGTTTTCCGATGGTCTTAGGCGACCCCTGTGAAAGGGTCGTTCGACCCCCAAAGGGGTCGCGACCCACAGGTTGAGAACCATGTCCTAGAACTCTTCATTTAAGAGCCTTGAAGACCTCTACTCCAATGAGAAAGGGCCTGAACTGGGGGTTGTCCAGTGTCCAGGAAGGGGAACGTTGAATTCAGCTGGCCCTTTCCTCTGAGGCCACCTCTTCCTGAGGCCTACCCTGTGATCACTGAAGCTACATCATCTCTTGGGAGGTGGAACAGAGACGAAGACCCCTGGATTCCTTCTGTCAGTATTAACTCCACGAGAGTAGCAAACTGGAGTGAGAGCTGCCACCAGAGGGGAGACAAGGCCACTCTGCTTCCAGGCTTTGTTCTCAGTTGCACTCGCCCCACTGCCGTAAGTGGCAGCGGGCCTCAGGAAACTGTAAGCATTATCTTCACTAAAGAAGCAAGGAGGATCCCAGATGACCTCAAAGCCCCAAAGGCACTGAATAATGGCTGTAATTTAGTGAGTACTGACACATTTGTCAGGCATCAAGCGCTTTGCATTTCTTCTCATAATCATCATGGTATCCCCAAGGTAGGTACCTTCACATTCCCAGTTTACAGAGGAGAAAACTGAGCAGCAGACAAGTTGAGGTTGAGTAGGAAGTCCAACAGCTTTCAGAGGCCCCTCCAGCCCTCCAAAGGGCAATCTGACCCTCTGTAGTGTGCCTTTAACACCCTTTAACCCATTCCCCTCCAAGAATTCAATCCACAGAAAGCCTTACAAGTACACACAGATACATGGACAAAGATATTTGCAACAGCTTTGTCTGTAAGACACTGAAAACACGAATGGGGAATTAGATACATTATGGTTCGTTCACGCAATACCATGCAGTCATTAAACATGATGTTGTAAAAAAATATTTGACACAGGGAAAATCTTTGTAATTTTTTATTGTTTAATTTAATATTTTGAATTATTCAATAATATACAAATGTTCTTATTGTAATAGAAGTCTGTGCTATGTTATGGGGAAGAAGTAAGTGCTAAAACATTATTTATAGGGTGATTTATTTTAAGAAAAGAAAAACATACACAAGAATTAAGACCAGAAAGATCTGAATCAAATGGTAACTAGTGATGATCTTGTGAGGTGAGCCAGGTGCGATTGGTGGAGTAACGGGGAGAAATGTTCACTTTCTACATTCTTGCTTTATTTCCATTTCAAAAGTATCTATTTTTTCCTTTTTTATCTATTATTTTTATATATATTTAAAAGGAAAAATATTTTAATTTGGGGGAAACTAAATAAATCAATACATCCAAGTTTCTGGCCTCCAATTTGGGGTAGCAGCAATGTCATTATCCTGCTGCCTTAGGCTCAGGCTTCTGGAAAGATGGGGAGTGAAAGTGAATAATGCCCAAAGCATTTTAAAACCACAGGCACACCAAGGATATTCCTAACCCTTTTAAAACCCTGGGTAGTGCCTATCTATTAAGTCTAAGCTGGGGAAAGGAAAATATCAGAAAAAGAAAAGTCAGGCTGAGAAAAGTATGTTTTGAACTCCTCCTCTGCCTTGGAGAGGGGGCTGGAGGAGCTATAGGGCCTATAGGCTGAATACAGGCTGAAAGGACTCTAATGAATGCAGGTGAAGAGGGGCAACAAGGAAATGTAGGCTGAAGGCCAAGACCTGAGGGGCCAAAAAGACAGTGTCAGGTGGGGCTACAGCCCAGGGTCCAATGCTCTTCCTCCAGGCAGGGCTGCGGGACCCTCCTGTCCAGCCCCATGAACATCTAGAAGATGGAAAGTGGCTCCCTGAGCCCTACAAACCAAGATCTGGGGTCCAAGAGGCTGAGTCTTCATAGATAGAGACCCTATACCCCTACCCCCAATCTGGAATGTCAGAGGCCCAGGCAGCTGTAGCCTCTAGCTCCCCTTGGAAGGATGGGGGGTGGGCTGGTTCAAGAGGGGCAGTGGGGGCCCATGGTTGAGCATCAACCTATGAACCAAGAGGTCATGGTTCGATTCCGGGTCAGGGCACATGCCCAGGTTGTAGGCTGGATCCCCAGTGTAGGGCATGCAGGAGGCAGCTGGTCAATGATTCCGTCTTGTCACTGATGTTTATATCTCTCTCTCCCTCTCCTTTCCACTCTGAAATCAATAAAAAAATATATATTTTTAAAGAGGGCAGTGGGGCTCTTCCTCTGCCCTTGAGTCCTTCAGGGCCTGGGGACAGCAAGTGGAGCTCCTCTAGGGCAGGTAAGGCTTAGCGGCTAGGAGTTATGGCCTACTTGAGTTCAAGTCTTGGCTTTGTCACTTACTTAGCTGGGTCATCTTGGACAAGTCACTTAAGCTCCTTGAGTCTCACTTTTCCCATCAATAAAGTGAGAATAACAATATTAGCACCAAGGGGTTGTTATGAAGATTGAGTAAAGTAGTGTATATGAAATATCCATAAAATCAACATTCAGTGAATGGATCCCCTAAATCTGCAATACCCTGTACCTGCATTTCACTCCCTTCAAGGCCAATCTCACCTTGGACCCCTAGGTTAGTGTAGTGACAAAGAGCAAAGGCTTTGGAGTTAAACTACAGTGTCTTCAAATCCTGGCTCCACCACTTACTAGTTACCTGACTTCGAGTAATTACATACCTACACATTTCTGGAAATAAGAATGATCTAGCCTGGCCGGTGTGGCTCAGTGGTTGAACATTGACCTATGAACCAGGAGGTCGTGGTTCCATTCCCGGTCAGGGCACATGCCCGGTTGCAGACTTGATCCCCAGTGTTGGGCGCGCAGGAGGCAGCTGATCAATGATTCTCTCTCATCACTGACATTTCTCTCTTTCAATCTCCCTTTCTCCCTTCCTCTCTGAAATCAATAAAAAAAATATTTAAAAAACAAAGTTAAAGGAGGTTTTTAACGGGAAAATAGGGCACTGATCACTATAGTCTCAGTGAGATCCAACACCCCCCCCCCCCCCGCCAAGTCAGGAAATTCAGGATGAGGTATGAGGTTTCCGAGCTGGGGAAAAGAAGTGGCTCTCCCACCTCCTTCACAATAGAGGCTACCTTAGCTTCTCACACAACTTCAGCCTCATTCTATACTATTCAGCCAACAACACAATCAAGTGGGAAGGAACTGCCTCTCCTCTAGACCCAGCCAAGACTCCTCCTCTAGGAAGGCCCTAAATAAAGGAATTCTATAGCATTTGATATGTAGGCTTCACCTTTTCCTATAACTTCACAGTTACCAATATAGCATTTGTATACCATTGCCTCTGGGACCTGCCAGGGATAGCGTCAGAAAGAGCCCAGGCAGTGGCCCTCACAAAGGGACAGCCAACTTGACTGTGGGAACCGACAAGGCAACTTCCTGACTTCCTGTGCTAAAGAAACCCCACCATCAGTTCAACCTAAGTGCAGGGGTGTGGAGAGAAAGTTAAGAGATTTAAGTTTAACACAAAGCCCAACAACCACCCCCATATCAGCTCGACTATTTATAGTAAGCCCTCTGTATGCCTAAAATGGAGAGACCATTGGTCAAATGATTCCAAAATGGCACCAAAAAACTTCTAAAAATCATTGCTGGTTCTCAACTCACAAGAGAATGGGATCAGCAATGCAATTTCTCCTAAAGTTAACCCTAACACATGGTCAGTTTTCAACAAGTATTTATTGAATGTTAAATGAAAGAAAGGCTCATTTCAGTCAAGTGACACTTGGAGTTATTCAAAACCCTTTATCTGTCTGTACCTGGGTTATGCCGGAAAGCTCTCTGACAGGGATTCCGGGCACCTGGGGTTCTGGTCTTAGCTCTACCAGTAGCTATCTATGTGACCTGTGGTAAATCACAGTACAGTGGGGCCTTGACTTACGAGTGTCCCGACTAACGAGTTTTTCGAGATACGAGCCGTCTCTCGGCCGATTTTTTGCTTTGAGTTGCGAGCTAAAATTCGGGTTACGAGCCAGCTTCAAATACCCCACCGCTAGTTGGCGCAGCGAACGTCACAGTGAACGCCACAACATCAGCCCAGCATCACGTGTCTCACTCATTCACTTTAAGATTTGACATACGAGTAATTTGAGTTACGAGCTCCATCACGGAATGAATTAAACTCGTAAGTCAAGGCCCCACTGTACTTAATTTGATGAGAGAGTGAGTACAAGTGGCACCGGCTACTTGATCAGTATGTTCCTTTCAGGGATATCATCCAACAGATGCTGGGTTTTATGGCAAATAGTCATCATGTCTGAATTTGAGTAAAAAAGTACAATGCTTTTAGTCATGTTGGAAGAGCCACGTAGCTGTAAATGGACAGGGGCAGCAGGCTTGAAGAAAGTGAAGGGGGCCCTGGCCAGTGTTTCTCATTGGTTGGAGTGTCGGCCTATGAACTGAAGGTCGAGGGTTCAATTCCCAGTCAAGGGCACATACCTGGGTTGCAGCTTCAATCCCCAGGCCCTGATCATGTAGCTGTGGTAGGCAACCAATTGATGTTGATGTCTCTCTCTCTCTCTCTCTCTCTCTCTCTCTCTCTCTCTTTCCTTCCCTCCCTCTCTTCCACTCTCTCTAAAATCAACGGAAGAAAATATCCTCAGGTGAGGATTAACAACAACAAAAAGAGCTGGGCTGAGGTGGCTCAGTGGTTGTACATCAACCTATGAACCAGGAGGTCACGGTTTGATTCCTGGTGAGGGCACATGCCCGGGTTGCAGGCTCAATCCCCAGTGTGGGGCGTGCAAGAGGAGCTGATCAATGATTCTCTCTCATCATTGATGTTTCTCTCTCTCTCTCCCTCCCCCTTCCTCTCTGAAAGCAATAAAAAATATATTTTAAAAAGAAATGAAAAGGCATGGAATGTCAGGGAAGTAATTCTACTCCAGGTTCCCGAGTTGTAAAACCACTTCTAAATCATGGCCCCCTCATTTCCTGGCCCATGGTGGAGTGTGAGCTATCAAACTCACAATTTATGAACTGAGTAGCAAATTCCCTAATACCAGAAGAAAAATAAACACAGGATTTAGACAGCTAAGTCACAGAATAAAAATGGCAAGAAAGAAGGCAAAGATAGATGTGGAAAAATGTTTAAACTCATTATTAACAAAAGAAATAGAAATCAAGTGATACTGAGATACCAGTTTACAATGATAAAATTATGGCGTGTTTAAATGAGATGTGTTTAAATGTTTAAATGAGACATGAAGCAAGCTCTCTGAGACACTACTTGGCAGGACAAACTGGGACAGCCTTTGTGTGAAGCAATTTGGCCATATTTGCCAAAAGTCTTTCAAAGAACACTCCCTTTGACTCAGTAATTTCACTCCTCGGAATCTATCCTAAGGAAATAATCACAGATATGTTCACAGATTTTTTTAAAAAGCTCATTGTGGCATTATTTATAATAATGACAAATGGGAAACTCCTAAATGTCTTGACAATAGGGGAAGAGTTACGTACATATTATGGAGTCATGAAGAAATAATTTCTAATGATATGAAAAATGCTAATTTAAAAAAGCAGGATTGCAAAACTATATTCACAGTTGAATTCCAGTTATGTTTAAAAGTATACATGCACAAAAAGGACTAGAAAGAAATACACCAAAACACTGACAATGATTATTATACCTTAGTAATGAGGTTATGGATGATTTTTTAAAATCTTCTTACTTGGTTATACTTTCTCAATTTTCAATAATGGACATGAGTTACTTTTAAAATTAAAAAGCACATTACAGGTATGAAGGGAGGAAGAGGTTTGTTTATTTTCTAAGTTTTCCAAATATTTAGAAGTAGAACAGGACATTTGAGAGTCCAATGGTTCTCAACCCTGTCAGCTCCAAACCTCCCTGGATATATACAATGTTTTGTAATAAACCCTTTGCCACCCTGAAAGAAATTTCATAGTTATTATAACCTGCATATACACATAATTTCCAGAAGAGCAGTATAATACACTAACTATAATATAAAGGAGAAATAAAGGGAAAGTAGTTTATAATAAAATAATATGTATTTCAATATGTAAATGCCTGGGCAATACTATACTTGAAGTCAGATGCTTCCACTTATATATGTAGATTCACTGTGGATTCAACTGCTACAAAGGAAGATGAATACAGGTACATTATAATGGCAACTTAAAAATCCATAATGGCATTGCTATTGGTGACACGATTTTCAAAAGTGACAAATGTTATTAAAGTTTTGAACAAAATAAAGTACTATCTTCCCTGAATTTACACAATGGTTGCATTCCTGGAAATTCACTGTATATATTAAAACCGTAAAAACATGTTTTGTGTTTATTTGTATAATAATTAGGCCCAGTTAATTACACTAGGTTTTCCCACTTCCATTGATGTTCTA
Source organism: Myotis lucifugus (assembly GCF_000147115.1). Lineage (NCBI taxonomy): Eukaryota > Metazoa > Chordata > Mammalia > Chiroptera > Vespertilionidae > Myotis > Myotis lucifugus. The sequence continues at coordinate 9,113,059 of NW_005871050.1, read as the reverse complement.
TATGCCATTCGAAAGTTTACAGATACAGATTTTTAGTTCCCATTCTCCTTTCATATTTATTTGAAACATGAAATTTACAATGACTATCTTTTTTGCAAGTTGGGCTTGCATCTTTTAAAGGTAATGAGAGTCACAATTTTAGCCTTTGATACTATTTCTAAAACCTATCACCTAAGAACAGCAAGCGATGGATAAAATGTATTCTCAAAACTGACACAAATGTTTTTTGAATTATTAGAAACATTGCTCTTCTTTAATAGCACCAAAGCACGAGAACAAATTATCATTTTTTAAAAACTATTTACTGTGATCCCTTGGTGATTCTCCCTAGCCTGGCCCCAGCCTCAGGAGTATAAAATAAACTGAGCTGGAAGAAAAGGACTAACAGGGCCAGGCCACAGAGAGAGGGATGGGGTTGCTAGGTTACCACTTGAGCCAATCCAAGTGGTCCCAGAGGGGTACCAGACACTAGACAGGCTCCTCTCTCTGCCCCACTAGGCTGAAAGCCCTCTCAAAGGAAGAGGGTCAAAAGGTGGGGGAGGGGGCCAGCCACTCATGCTAGGCACAAGTAAAGAAATGAGACAGAAGCACAAAGAAGCACACATCCCTGTATTTCTAAAACCATTCAAGTCTTCTTCATTAATTGGCTTTCCCCGAAAAGAAAGGGTTCTTTATTAAGAAATACCAGAGAGTGAAAAAACCACCACACATACATATTTGTAGGTTCACACACAAATGCAGAGATTTACATATTAAATTGCATTTAAGTTAGAAAATAGATTTAAAAACAAAATACTTTTTCTTTCCCCAAAAAGGTAAAGCAATTTGGTCAGTAGGAAAAGGGCCCTTGGGATAAAGGCAGGTAGGTTAGCACAGGAAGAATGGAATTTAGCTGCTATAGAATTAGAACCCACCACTTGCCCCTGGGGAAACAAGCAAAGGGAGAGCGTATGCCTTCTGCTAGGGCAAGGAGGGCCCCAGAGCCAAATGGACATGAAGAAATGGCCCCAAATAGCCAAACCCCACCAACCCCCAAAGCTTTTGGACCTGGACCAACCATCCTCACCTGGGGAAGTGGGGTGCATAGGAAACTGAAGGAATGCAAAGAAAGGGAAGAGAGGGAAAGAATGCAAGCCATTTAAAAAGACCAATTCTTCAATCTCCCCTCTGATCAGAACTCAAATGAAGGACAGTCCCAGGTGGTGCATGGTACGAATGGAATAGATCTTCAGGCCAAGGTCTTAAATACAGAAGATTTATATAGGTAAAGAAAGAGGGCAGGAAGCATGAACAAGCAGAAAGCTAAAATATATTATTTCATACAAGAGATAGGAGATTTCCATGTTGACCCTTCACCTTAGAAAGAGAAAGCTCCTCTGACTGACATAAGGGTCAGCAGAAGAGTGGTTGAGGTAAGTTAAGGGAGGAGCGAAATCCGTCCTAATCCAGGAGAGAAGATGGGCTGAGACAGGATGGGCTCAGAACTGACTAAAAAGAGATTCATCTGAGTGGCAGGTTAACTGGAAAAATCTAATAGCTTCCAAACTCTCCAGGGTTGGCGTTATTTTGAACTAACTAAAATGTAACTATAAGGACTGAGAGAGCCAGAAAGAGAATGGTAAAGTAGAGGCAGAGAAGAGAAGAACCCGAGTCTCTCTCTCTCTTTCTCTCTCTCCCTCCCTCCCTACCTTCCTCCCTCTCAACTCAAATCCTGGTATAAGGAAAATAGAAAGACATAGAGAAAAATCTGGAAGCAGCCAAATTTCATTCATTCTGATTAACTGGAAAGAGTAAGATAGGAATTGGCAAGGAGTCTTGATTATAGACCACTTAAAATGAAATATATACCATCACTTGTAAAAGATCACTAACGAAGTATTTCCCAGGAGAGGTGCTGATGTGCCTCCTTTAATAACCAAGACTCATTTACAATTAACGGCATTCATCTGCATAAACACAACATCTCAATAAAGAACTTGTTCTCTTAAGTGAATATACCCCCAACCCTCCCCATCTTGCTAACATTGTATAATGCCTTGAAAGCCCTTTCTTTAGAGTCCAGAATAAGGTGAGCTTTGGCCCAGAATGTAGTAGAAATCAATGGAGAGTTTGGGAGCTATCTCTCCCACTGAAGGGTTCCCCAGAAAATGGAAGTATGGGTAGTAACTAGCAACCCCTTCTACCCCCACCCCAATCCCACCCTACCACACAAAGACCCTCACGCCCCCATGATGATTCTTGAAATGGAAAGGGGAAGGAGGAGGCAGGCAGTTTGCATTAGACACAGTTTAATCACTTTCAAATAGATGAAAAGTTCTGATTTACACGTCCCCCTCCCCGTAAGTCATCCAGACAGGACCCTGGCTTAGAAAGAGAAAAACACAGGTGCTTTAGGAAATATAGCCACATATAATACATAAATCTTCTTCCCTGAAATAGAGCAGGTCCTGAGCAGAGCTGACTGGGGTGTGGGGGTGGGGCGGTCACAGCCCGCACCCAGGGTGAAGTGGCTCTGGGACTCTGCCGGTGGAAGTGCTGGAAGAGCGAGGCTGGCGGAAGCCCCTGGTGTGGTTATCAAGCCCGAGATGGGCCAAGGCCTTGGAGTGGGTCACCCGGGAGGGCAGCAGTGCTGGGCTTTCCCTCCTCACTCAGCTGAGGCCTACTGGAAGTACTAGCTGTCTTTTTTTACTTTTTCTTTTTTGAGGGAACGTAAGAGAAGGAGAGGAGGGGAGGGGAGGGGAGGGGAGGAGAGGAGAGGAGAGGAGAGGAGAGGAGAGGAGAGGAGAGGAGAGGAGAGGAGAGGAGAGGAGAGGAGAGGAGAGGAGAGGAGAGGAGATCCTCTCTGTGCCTTGGTTTCCCCATTTGTGCATTCAGGGCCTCTGCAGGCCTCACACAGGGAGTCTGGGGGGTGTAGTGTTTAAGTGAGCACTCGGGCTTATTCTGAGGAGAGGAATCGCCAAAGTGCAGACTTTTATTACTGCCATTCCTGCTCCTAAAAGAGCAAGAGTCAGAAGGAAAACAAATTAATGGGACTAGTGAGAGAGGAGGAGATAAGAGACAGAGAGTGCAAGGGGTGATGCCGTTGGCATCTCATGAATTCTTAATGAGAATGGCACAGGTATTAAAAAGTTTCCGGGTAATCTATAAGACATGTAAATTGTTATCTATACTGCAACTACTTACATATCTCTAATTGATAAAGAGTGGGGCTTGGGGGTTAGAAAGTGGATGGGGGACAAAGGAGAAACTACATGAATAAATACAACAAGTGGAAGTTACCTGCCCCATTCCTGAAAGGATTTGTGGGCAATGTTGGCACTTTGTAGCCAGGAGAATCCTCTAACCCCACTCTCCATCCTCTTCAATTATGAAGCCCCAAGAATCCAGTTAGGATTCCCTAGCCAGAGTTCTCCGTGATCACCTCTGGACTCTTGCCATGCAGCGGCTGGAGATGATCTGAGCCAGTCTCAAGAACCTTTAACCCCACAAATGGACCAACCACACCAAGCAGGAGAGCTAAGATCTGGAGGGAAGAAAGGGGAGTCCAAGGAGACTCCATGGAAAACCAGTGCGGGGGCCCAAGAGACCCGTTTGTCCAGTTACCAGAGGTTACTGACATCTTCTGTGACTGCCTTGAGTCCAGGAAAAAAAAATTTGCAGCAAGAAAATGCCAGTGTGCAATTGGCTGAATAAAGACCAAAGAAAAATAGCTTACTTGTTCTCTGTCTCAGGCTTATCTTCTCCCCTTAAATCTCTCACAGCCCTAATTAAACACAAACAAAAGTCTCTTCCATAGATGGGCTACTTGTCAGCTTCAGCCACCTCCTGTGGTGGCTCTGGAGGTTCCGGGGGTGGCATCTCTTCAGGAGTGCTGTCCTCCGGCATCTCATTTGAACTCAGATGTTCTGTTAGGGCCTAAGAAGGAAAAGATACCAAATTCAATACAACATAATACAAAGCCCATCGTTGCCCGGCCAGTGTAGCTCAGCGGTTGAGCATCGACCTATGAACCAGGAGGTCACGGTTCGATTCCTGGTCATGGCACATGCCTGGGTTGTGGGCTCGATCACCCATGTGGGGCGTGCAGGAGCAGCCAATCAGTGGCTCTCTCTCATCATTGATGTTTCTATCTCTCTCTCCCTCTCTTGTCCTCTCTGAAATGAATAAAAATATATGCTTCCATTATTATTCACAATAATAATAATAGAGACCACAGATCATTACAGAGGCCCCTCTCCTTCACAAGAGAATGTTATAACGTACTTGTATAATAAGACCTGACTCAGTGGGTCTCAATCTTGTTTCTGCCCTAACACTTGGCTCTCCAAAACAGTGATTCTAAACCAAAGAGTGTGGGGTGGCAACATTTTTAGATGATGATATATGTGGTTTGAAAATGTCCCCAGAGCGATTCTAAAATATCACCTTTCCCCACATTCAACTAAGAATTACTAATCTAAATTGTTAGGATTTAAGACCAGACTTATCAGAAACATTATATTCAAAAGGACACATATGTAATACCCTTTGTAATACTTTTAGCAATAAAAAAAAAGTCATTGCCAAGGGTACATCCATAATACTTGCAACAATAAAGATAAATTTAAAAAAAAAGAAACATTATATTCAAAATGATGATGATAATATATAAAAATGGGTTTGCTATAATTCAAAAAAGAAACTTCAACATATAGAAAAAGCAAAGTAGAGAACAATTATCTACTTTACAAAAAGCATTTGCCTCACTGGACAGTGAGCTCCTTGAGATCAGGGACATGGTTTGCCTTGTCCACTAGTGTATCCTGCATCTAGCACAGTAGAATGTCAAAGAAACGAATAGATCCTAATCTATACCACACAGGCACAAAGATCTGAGGCAATGTCAGGGCAAAAGCAGAGACAGGGAAGCTGGGGTTATTGAACACAAAATTGCCTAACTGTATCTCTAAAGTGTAAATTTGGCCTACACTCTCCATCACCAGCTTAGCCTTAATGTCTTGAAGTCGGGAACACTTACTGGGCTCTGTGGCAAGAGGCTACTACTGGTCTCTTGAGTGCTAGGAGGTCGACTTCCGCTTTCCTCCAGTGGTAAAATACCTCTTCGATCCAGCACACTGAAGGAGACAGGACAGTTAATAAAGCACTTCCCATTCCCCCCTCCAGCTACCCATCCTCTGAACCTTGTTGTGTGGACTGGAAAACATAAACCTGCCCTTTGGCAGTCTAGCCTGATCCTAGCACATGCGTGCTATCTTCCACTCACTTTCTCTTCCACAAACCAGGGCATACTACATTAACCAGGGCAAGAAACAAATGAAATAAGAATGAAAGGTCATCTCTTTAAAATAATCATCCTGTGGTCTATGGTCCATGTAGATATGGCACCAAGGGACAATCCCTGGGAAGTCCTATTTGACACCAAAAGGTCACATTCAGAAGGAGGCATCATACCAGGCAACAGGATTGGCTTGAGTTGCTCAACCCACGAGTCCCAGGACCTTCTAGTCCCCTGAGTACCTGGGGGGCAAGGGGCCACACAGCACTTCACAGCAGTTCTTCACAATGTTGCCATGGCTGTAGGGATTCTGGACTCGATTCTTCCCTGTCCATGAGCCTTTGATCTGCAAGATAAAAGCCAAGGCTTACATTAAAATTTATGTTGAAGAAATACATGTAGCATGGGAAGATGAAAATGTTCTGGAGATGGGTGGTGGTAATAGTTGCACAACAAGATGAATGTACTTAATGCCACTGAATTATACACTTAAAATAGTTAAGGTGGTACATTTTATATAATGAATATCTTACCACAATAGAAAAAAAAGAAATACAATGCATAGCCATGGGAAAATATCCACAATAGAGTGAAAAAAAGCAGATAACTAAACAATATGTATATATTTTCATTTAAAAATTCAAAATATATAGTCACATAAACAAACAGGAACAAGTCTAGACAACTCTAGACTATAAATCATACCATTAACAATGGTAATGTATAGAAGGTAAAGTTACAGGGACTTATTTGATATTTTTGTTCATCTGTATTTTCTGCAATGAACATGGGTTAATTGGTAACTTTTAAAAAGCAAGGATTTATTCCGTGCACCTGTCCTTGTCCATCCCTAATCCAGAAGCACCAATTAGTCTTTAAAGACCTATGAATAGCTAAAGACCTTGTACTCCCCCCCCCCCCCCCGCCCCAACCATTCAACCTCTTCTTCTTAATTCTCTACAGGCATTCAGTTCCAAACAAAGCAGTCTGCTTTCTTCTCCACACTTCAGATTTAACAGTCTCCCACGCTAGGTTTCTGCCTGCCTCAACCTCCCAGGCCCTGGAAACTCAGTTCTCTAGCAGGTAACAAGAGAATAGGCTTTGGAGAAAGAAGAATATGTGATGAGCCCTAGCCAGTTTGGCTCAGTGGATAGAGCATCGGCCTGCAGACTGAAGGGTCCCAGGTTCAATTCCAGTCAAGGGCACATGCCCGGGTTGCAGGCTCAATACCTAGTGGAGAGGGGGGGGGCATGCAGGAGGCAGCCAACCAATGATTCTCTCTCATCATTGATGTTTCTATGTCTCTCTCCCTCTCCCTTCTCTGAAATCAATAAATAAATATACATTTAAAAAAAGAATATGTGATGAGAAGATGGGAAGGTTGACTCACGTCTTCATTGGTTGTCTGGTTGAGAGCCACAAGGAAAGTGTGAAATCCAGTTAGTCCCACGACGGACCAGAGTGTGAAGAAACAAATGAGTACTTCTAGAACAGTGAGGTGATGTTAAGGAATGTTGAAGCCACACCAGCAGACTCAATGCTTCACCGTTCTCATGGCACCAGTCTTTACCTCTCAGAACATGTCACAAATGGCCAAGTATCCATACATAACAGATGAATTCTAAACTCGCTGGGTACATCCCTTATGACAGGTCAAGGACTCCTGTCTGTTCACTATGAGTAACTCTCTAATATCTCTAGCACATTTAGGTGTTCCTCTGTTTTTAGATCATTAGCTTTTTGAAGGGGATGTTTAGGAGGGGGCCAAAACTAAACAATGCTGGCCATCACTGCTAATGGAAAATCCATCCAAAAATAAAACTTTATAAATGAAAAATTGGTGGGAAAAACAGGATGTGATTTATAGAAATCCCATCTGAATTTCCTTTTCAGAAATGCAACTGCTCTACAAAGTAAACATTAGCTATAACAGGAAGGTGGACTTCCAGCAAGTGACATAAGAGATATATTGAGGCATAGATAGCCCACTCAGAGGCAGAGGTGAGTGTGTGATCAGAAGGAACTGAAAGGGAGGCAGTAGAGAAGGGGGTAAAACAAACGCCACCCTTTAAGTCTTGGTCATCTTCCATTCTGATTGCTACCACTAAGCCTACATTGTTTTCCAGAATTTGGCACTCTCTGATGTCTGAAAAATGAGATGATGGGAGAACTGCAGAGAGAAAGCATGCTGGAAAGTAATGTAAAAAGGATTCACAGGGACATACTGCCAGGGGAGGATATGTTCCAGGAGTTTCTTTCAACGTCTCCAGGAAGCCAATTTTCAAGGATTCTATGAAATTGGGAGTAGTAGTAGAGAAAAAAAAATTAGTGACTTTAATTTTTAAAAAATGCACACTTATCCTAATACTGTACTTACTCACTTCCTCCTCCCTACCCCTTGTTACAAGCTGGCAAGAAATAAGCCCTCGCCCAGACAAGGGACTCACACCCCCAAGGAGGTAGTCTCCTGACCAAAGGGTTCACATCTACAATGCAGGACCTGGAAATGGTCTAGAGCAGGGATCCTCAAACTTTTTAAACAGGGCGCCAGTTCACTGTCCCTCAGACCGTTGGAGGGCCGGACTACAGTTTAAAAAAAACTATGAACAAATTCCTATGCACACTGCACATATCTTATTTTGAAGTAAAAAAACAAAACGGGGACAAATACAATATTTGTATTTGCATGTGGCCCATGGGCCGTAGTTTGAGGACCCCTGGTCTAGAGAGTCGAGCAGAAGCCAAGCATCTGGCTCCCCTCCCTTTTCCTTAGCCCTCACTACAGGCATGGAGGGGGATATTCATTCATAGATAAAATAAATAAGAAACACCCCTAAAAATCCTTTCTCCTCACCAATCCGTGTCCTCCTTTGTTCAAAATCCAGCTGAGAACTCATCCCTTCCCAGGAAGTTGTTTTGATTAAGACCACTCCTTTAATTCCACATCCCCTCTGCCCTTATTTGTTATCTGCTGATTTATGTGTATTTTCTATCTCCCAAAGTAAACCAGAAGCTACTAAAAGATATTTCTCAGATATAACCCCTTCTACCACGTGGCACAGGGCAGATATTATAAAGCAGAAGAAGAGAGGATGAAGACAGCCAAAATACATACCCAACCTTTGGGATCACCTCAGAAATGCCCAGTACTCTGGGTACAAACCAGTTATTATGGCCATGGTCCCCAGCAGAGGCCAGTGAGAAGGCCAACTCACTCAGTAAATACTGATTGATGTGAGCTGAGGTTTGGAGCCCTACTCAAGAGCAGACAGTAGTGATTATTTCTAGCTGGTCCTAAAGTGCCTTCACAATGGTAAAGTCCCACCAGGAAACTCAACCACTCCCCTAAGCTGTCCTCAAGTCTTCTCCCATCCCACCCCCACTTCAACAACAGGCACTGCCCTGCATACTCACTGAGGGCCACATAGACGATATTGAAGGCGAAGACATAGATGGTGAGGAGGGAGAGAGAAAGGATGAAGAGGTAGAAGTAGCGGTAGTTCCTCTTTCCAACACAATTCCCCACCCAGGGGCAGTGATGGTCGAAGCGCTCTGTGGGAAAAAGAGAATCTAGTGTCAAAGCCTCCAAAACACAGTGCAACCCCACCATTCAAAGACCCCCAGATCATTGCCTATTTCAATTGTAAAAAACTGGTTTCTATTTTTCACAATTTTTTAAATATATTTTATTGATTTTTTACAGAGAGGAAGGGAGAGGGATAGAGAGTTAGAAACATCGATGAGAGAGAAACATTGATTCAGCTGCCTCCTGCAAACTCCCCACTGGGGATGTGCCCGCAACCAAGGTACATGCCCTTGACCAGAATCGAACCTGGGACCCTTCAGTCCGCAGGCCGACGCTCTATCCACTGAGCCAAACTGGTTAGGGCTCACAATGTTTTCATAGCCATCTCATTTGATCCCCACAATCACCCTAGAACAGGGGTGGGCAACCTTTTTGTGAGTGCGTGCCAAAACCAGCAAAATCCCTGACTCAAAATTCTTCTGCGTGCCAACCCTAATTTTTTGAGAACATGTTACGCTTACTTGATATCTCTTAAGGTGTACGTATGTGAAGAACCTTGAAGAAATAATAAAATTCATTCGAGCGACAAAAACACAGTATATGATGATGAAAAATACATTTATTTTTTAATGTATACATGTACACAGATAGTCCGACAGAAAACTTTATGACTCCGTTTGATATTATCAGTGGGACTTCTGCTGCCAAGAAAACATAGAAATTTATTCCCCTTTCGTTAGTACTGGTGGGCAAAGTGAGAGAGAAGGTTTCATTTTTATAGAGTGAAATTTTGAATAAGTAGGTGAGGCGGTTGTCTTGTCAACGAAAACCCGTTGCATCTGAGGCTGAAACCAAAACACTGGTCGGATCTAGGAAGGCAGGGACAGTTAAGGCAGAGGCAATAGAAATTGCTCTTCCCCGCTCTCGTCAATCCGTGTCTATGGTCTTTAAGAAAACTTGTTATGTAAAATTATTTATTTATCTAAGATGCACCTACACTGAATTTATCTGAAAAATAAAAAAGTTGATATTAAGAAAAAAATTGTAAATGGAAGATTATAAGAGAGGGTTTCGTGTGCCAGCAAAAGTTACTGGCGTGCCATGTTTGGCACGAGTGCCAGGGGTTGCCCACCCCTGCCCTAAAAGTTGAGCAAAAGAAGATATTCTTTTCCCCATTTTACTGTAGAGGAAACTAAGGAACTGAGGGGTTAAGTCTCACTGCCAGTTAACAGCAGAGACTTTGCTTTTCCAAAGAAAAATCTTAGTAGGTGGGCCTACTAAGTTAGGAAGAATAAATAGGTGAAAATAGCCAAGCAATTTTTGAAAAATGAGTAGTGTGGTTTTTCTTAACCTCCAGTTAGTAAAAGACTATAAAATTACAATACTTAAAATGGTGTGGCATAGCCAGAAACAGACTCTAGAATATGTAAGAATTTACTGTCTAATAAAAGCAGCATTACAAAATCAGTGGTGAAAGGAAGTACTTTTCCATAAACAACACTGAGACAATTGGCTATTTGGTGGAAAACAAGGTTAAAATTTTCCCCTTCAGATTATTTATCAAAATGAATTCCAGATGAATTAAAGAGTTAAATGTAAAAACAAAGTGACCTCAGCAACGTCCCATGCACCAAGAAGTCATCAGTTAGATTGCCAGTCAGGGCACATGCCTGGGTTGTGGGCTCAATCCTCAGTGTGGGGCTTGCAGGAGACAGCCAATCAATGATTCTCTCTCATATCATGTTTCTCTCCTCTTTCCCCCTTTCCCTTCCTCTCTCTCTAAAATCAATAAAAAACATATTTTTTAAAAATTACTTTTAAAAAAGAAGATGACCACCTGTAAGACAGAGAGGGAAACCTCACCAGAAATCAACCCTGCCAATACCTTGATCTTGGACTTCTAAATGTCACAATTAATTTCTGTTATTTAAGTCACCCAGTCTGTGTATTTTGTTATGGCAGCCCAAGCAGACTAATGCAAGTATATACCCAAGAGTGGAATTGCTGGAACATATCTTAACTTTTTGAGGAACTGGCAAACTTTTCCACAGTGGCTGAACCATTTTACATTCCCATCAGAAATGTATGAAGGTTCTAACTGTACCATATCTGTATATTAAATAATTTTGATTACAATGTTATAATAATGAATAAAATGGAATCATGAATAATATATAATGATAGGAAACTGCCTTAAAAAACTACACTATAGCCATGTGATGGATTATATACAGTCATTAAACTAAAATATTCAAAAGACATGTACTAAAGATGTAAAAAAAATGCTTAAGATATAATGTTAAATGACAAAGGTAGGAATAAAAACTCAATCATGTGGGATCTAATTTCACAAACAAGAGTGAGGTTGGAAGGAAAGACAGCAAAATGGAGAGTGAGTTTGGGATTAGATTTTATTTACACTTTCTGTACTCCCTGTATTTTCTACAATGAACGTGTATTATTTAATGAACCAAAAAGGCACAAAGAATAATGCATATCATTTTTAAAGGACAATGAACTGTATACTGACAAAAATAATAAGACTGTAAGAATGATACCTCTCCCAGTTAAAGGGCTACAATATATCTTTTCAGAAAAGAGAAGGAAAATGTAGAAAAGAATGACATGTTCAAGTCTTACTCTAAACCAGCGGTTCTCAACCTGTGGGTTGCGACCCCTTTGGCAGTCGAACGACCCTTTCAAAGGGGTCACCTAAGACCATCCTGCATATCAGATATTTACATTACGATTCATAACAGTAGCAACATTACAGTTATGAAGTAGCAATGAAAATAATTTTATGGTTGGGTCACAACATGAGGAACTGTATTTAAAGGGCCAGAAGGTTGAGAACCACTGCAGTCTAAACAAACCTGTCATATAAAAACACTGGAAATGTAGGTTTATACAGATATATTTTTACTGTACTTTAAATCACTTGTTTTCTTATAATATAAGCAATACAAGGAAACAAAATCACTCATAATCCCACAACCTATAGATAACAAACTAAGAGCATTCTGGAGTATTTCCTTTCATATCTCTTTACACATATTCATATTTTTTAAATGTCTAACTGAGATCACACTATACATATAGCCTGTCTTCTGTTTTATTTCATTTCACTTTCTGGCATAAGGTTTTCCCATAAAAGTCCCCTACATGAATGTTCCACAATTTATTCAACCATTTATCTACTGGTTATTTACTGGTTGAAAATTCAAATTTTCATTATTATAATAATCCTGAGGTACATATTTCCACACCTAAATCTTTTACCACATTCTTGATTATTTTCTTAGGAATTTCTAGAAAGGTAATCATTGACATCAAAGGGTATAAATGTTTTAAGGTTTTTATCAATCTTATTAAGTTGCTTTCCCAAAAGTTTGTTCCAATTTACACTCCTATGAATGCAGGACTAAGCATTATCAGGTTTTCCTTGCTTATTATCTAGATTTTAAAAGGTCCTGCTTTAATTTTTATTTCTTTGATATTTAGTAGGAATAATTTTTTTTTCATGTTAACTAATTGTATTTTTTGTTTTGTAAACTGTCCGTATTTCTACTGAAATGTTAGTGGTTCTTTTTTAAAAATCAATCTGTGCCCTGGACTGTTTGTTCAGTGGTTAGAGCATCAGCACACATTCCGAATGGTCTTGGGTTTGATCCCTGGTCAAGGGCACATACCTCAGTTGCAGGTTTGATCCCCAGTCCCGGTCAGCATGTGCAGGAGGCAATCAATCGATGTGTCACTCTCACGTCAATGTTTCTCTCTCTCTCCCTTTCACTCTCTCTAAAAATATCAATGGAAAAAATACCCTCAGATGAGGATTTTAAAAAATCAATTTGTATGAGTTCTTTATATTTAAGAATATTAACAAGGAGAGGGAATTCTTTATGAAAACCTTCACATCAGACATTCGTGAAGCATTAAGTTTCCTGGCCCATTTAAAATGGGTTTCAATGTGCTTGGCCAGTGTGGCTCAGTGGTTGAGCCTCAACCTATGAATCAGGAAGTCATGGTTTGATTCCTGGTCAAGGTACAGGACCAAATTGTGGCTCGGTCTCCAGTGTGGGGTGTGCCGACTGATGATTCTCATAATTGATGTTTCTATCTCTCCCTCTCCCTTCCTCTCTGAAATCAATAAAAATATATTTTAAAAAAATAAAAATAAATAAATAAATAAAATGGGTTTAAATTTCTAAAAATCCTACCTACATGTAAATTTTTACCCTATAAAGTAAGATATATTTTCAAGCTTTATCTAAAGAACTGGCTAATAAGAAGAAAACAATGTACCCAGGCCTATTCTATGGCATATACAAAGAACGTGGGAAGTAAGCCTAGTAATAATATAAGGAATTGATCATATATGCCTATTGATAGACACATTTACTGACTGTTTCTGATCTTTCCCAGGGCTCAGTACACAGTAGGCAGTGATTACAACTAAGCCACATACATGTGGCTAAAAGCACAGATACATTATGCACACACATACACCCAAAACCCTTGTAACAGCGGCAGAGAAAGAAAAAATGAGAGTTTGGGAATCATACCTGTTCCAGCTTCATCTCTTACTAATTATATGAACCCACATAAAGGTGCTTCACCTATTTCCTCATCTGTAAAATGGGGATAATACCTATCTCCTGGGATTCTTACAAGCCTTAAATGAGAGAAAGGGAAAACACTTCACATAGTGCCTAGTATATAGGAGGAACTCAATAAATGCTAACAACTTTCTTCTTGGGAATACTACTTCTTACAAAGTCCTTCCTTCCCCAATGCTGCCCTCCAGTAGACTCTTCTCGACCCCTATGCAAGGTGGGTTCCACTTGAAACAGATCCAGTAAAGAAAATACAGATTTGAAAAACAGGTCATTTGCCTTAGCCAGTTTGGCTCAGTGGATAGAGTGTCGGCCCACAGACTGAAGGGTCCCGGGTTGGATTACGGTCAAAGGCGTGTACCTCGGTTGCAGGCTCAATCCTCAGCACGTTCAGGGCATGTGCGGAAGCCAACCAATTGATGTGTCTTTCTCACATCAATGTTTCTCTCTCCCTGTCTCTCCCCATCCCTTCCACTCTGTCTAAAAATCAATGGAAAAAATATCCTTGGGTGAGGATTAATAAAACAAAAACCCAACAGGTCATTTATTTCCCCATTTACCAAAAAGGTTGTCTGTTTGTTTTTTTAGACTGGCAGATATTTAAATTCCAATTTGATCTACAGAAGTACAGTTGATTTACAGTTGTTCAGATGCTTGTTTCCTGTCTAATTCTAGCTTTCCTAACTACCTCTACTAATATTTTCAAGAAAAAATTACCCTGACCCTCTTCTTCAACTCAGCCTTTCCCCCCAGACAATGCCCTAATGATTTTACTCACCCACACAGTTGTCACAGATGCTGCAATGGGAGGCCCGGGGAGGCCGGAAGATCTTGCACGTATAACAGTATTTCAGCTTTACAATCTGGTTGTTAATCTGGAAATTCTTGATACGAGGGGGTGGTCGTTGGCCCTGGGGCACCGCACCATTGGTAGCTTCTGTAGATCAGTAAAGACTGTTAACATCACTGCCAGCCATTGTTTGAACCCAAAGGTCTCACCAGTTGTCCAAAAGCAATTGGAGTATTCAAAGGTTCCTTAGGCCCACTGTCTTCTTCATACTAACATTTCCAGAGTAGACTCTCAACATCAGATTCCACTGAGTGCCATACAATTCTTTTGTGTGCATGTGAAAAATTGTGTCTTCAAGTTTTTGGCTGATTACAAAGAAAAATATTCATAAAAGAAGAAATAAAATGGCTAAAAACAGAAAATGAAATGGCTAAAAACAGAAAATGAAAACGTCCAACTTCGCTCAAAGATACCACTTCCACCTACTATATTAACAAATATTTAAAAGAATAAAAATACCTAGTGAGCCCTAGCTGGTTTGGCTCAATGAATAGAGCATCGGCCTGCGGACTGGGTACCAGGTTCAATTCCAGTTAAGGGCACATGCCTGGGTTGCAGCCTTGATCCCCAGTGTGGGGTGTGCAGGAGGCAGCCAATCAATGATTCTCATCATTGATGTTTCTATCTCCCTCCCCCTCTCCCTTCCTCTCTGAAATCAATAAAAATATATATTTTTAAAATGCCTAGTGATTCCCTGGCCGATGCTTCTAAGTTGTGAGAGTGTCCACCTTCACAATGAAGTGTCATGGGTTTGATTCCTAGTCAAGGGCATGTACCTGAATTGCAGGTTCGATTCCCAGACCCCTCAGAGCACGTGCAGGAGGCAACCAATTGATGTGTTTCTCTCACATCAATGTTTGTCGCTCTCTCTTTCTCTCCCCGATCTCTCTCCCTAAAAATCAATGGAAAAATATCCTTGGGTGAGGATTAAAAAATACCTAGTGCTGGCAAGGACGGGGAAAGGGTATTTTTATACATCACCAGTAAATAATGTAGCAGTGGCTATCAAAATTTTAAATGTGTTTACTTTTTGACCCAGGAATTCTACTTCTAGGAACTTATCAAAATTACAAAGAGTTGTATAAAAGATATTGACGTAAGGATATTTGTCATAGAGTCCCTTTTATAGTGAAAATCTGAAATAACTTCAATGTCATAATAGGAGGTTGGTTAAGTAAATTATGATACATGCATAGGATGGAATATTATGCAGCCTTTTAAAATGGTGTAGACAAGCGAATGATGACAGGAAAAGATTCACAATATCTTGCAAAAATAAAATATATGCAGGAAAAAAAGGCTAATACTTAGAAAAACAATTATTTTAAAATAAGAGTAATACATGTTTATTGTAAAAATTTTGGAAAAATAGAAATATAAAAAAATAAAGATATTTTTTCAGCTCAAGGATATTCATGCATTTCAGTGTATTTCCCTTTATCTTCCCTTAACAGATAAACATTTATGATTTTTTAAAATTTGAGATCATGTTATAAATGCAATGTTAGACCCTGTGTTTTTCACTTAAGATTATACAATAAACATTATTATTTTTTTCTGAAAACATTATTATTGGCAATACAATATTCCATCATATGCATGTACTATTATTTATTTACTCATTCCCTATTGTTGGGCATTTAAGTTGCCTCTGGTTTTTTACTATTTAAATTCTGCTGCATGCAAACAGATGTGTATTTCAGAGGGAAGGGGAGAGGGGGGTGGGAAGAGATTAACCAAAGAACTTATATGCATATGTGCATCACCCGTGGACACAGACAATAGTGCGATGAAGGCCTGGGAAGGGGACGGGAGTGGGGCAGGGGGGGAGAAGGGGCAAGATAGGGTCAATGGGGGGGGGAGGAGGACATCTGTAATACTTTCAACAATAAAGATAAATTTTAAAAAATTATGCTACATTCAAAGTTATAATATTACAAATAAAGCTAAATCCCCTTGAACACCACACTCTGATCCCAACCCCCTCCTTCCTTCCTCAAGAATACATTCATGCCCTAGCCAATTTGGCTCAGTGGATAGAGCATCGGCCTGTGGACCAAAGGGTCTGGGTTTGATTCCGGCTAAGGGCATGTACCTAGGTTGCAGGCTCCTCCCCGGCCCGGGCACTGGTCAGGGCTTGTGCAGGAGGCAACCAATCGATGTGTTTCTCTCACATCGGTGTTTCTCTCTGTCTTTCCCTCTCTCTGAAAATCAATGGGGGGGAAAAAAGAATACATTCATGTGTTAAAATTAATTTCTAAAACATAAAGAAAAAAGAAAAGCATGTTGAAGTCTGAGCAGTAATATATGAAGTTGCCAGCATTAAAATAGCTAGTGCCATATTAAGATGAAAAAGAAAAAAGAAAAAGAAAAATGATGCACTAAAAATCCTTCTACAGTAATTTGTGTAAATCTGTCTATTTCCTTTAGCTAAACCCTGACAGAAGTGGAATTACTGGGTCAAAGGGTATGAACCCTTAAAGCCCATATTACTATTGCCAAACTGCTTCCCAAATTGATAGATTTGCATGCCGCCCATCTGCAGCATATGAGAGTGCCTGTCTTATTGCACTCTCCCTATGCAGGGTAATTCTAAAAACATAATATTTTTAATTCATTTTGATTTTAAAAATATCTGCCATATGGAACATTTTTCCCTTTTTTGCAGAGTGGGGTGGATGCTGTGAAATCAAACAATAACAGTGTTTCACAAGTCTTACAAGGATGGGGATGGCTGTTCATTAGAGGATATGAGTACCAGCATGGCACCTGCCACCTTAATATTCCTTTGTATGTGCTTTACATGAAGGCACCTGGAAGACAGAGTTCATGGTTCATCCTCCCTATGAAGTGCTATGATGCAAGGGAATCACCCGCCTTCTTCTCTCGGTTCTCCTCACCCATAGCATACCCAGTACAGTAAGTCCTCACTTAGCGTCTTCGATAGGTTCTGTGACTTTAAGTGAAATGACATATAATGAAACCAATTTTACCATAGGCTAATTAATATAAACAAGAGTTAAGTTCCTACGGTATCTCATCCATGTTATAATGAAACTATGTTGAATAAAACAATGTTATTCAAGGACCTGCTGTACAGGGCTGAACACTGAATGTAAGTTGACAAAAACTTGTTAGCATAAAAATAAACATATGCATGGGTATGAACTCAAGAATGCACTCTTCTATCGAGAGAAGCATGTTAAATGCAGAGGTCACAAATATGATGTCTCGTGCTTGGCCGCCAAACCCAGTGATCTGGCAAAACAGAGCTAACCTTGCTAATGAACCTGTTGTGACATGCACAAAGACAAGTCAATTAATAATTTTTTTAGCCCGGCCAGCATGGCTCAGGGGTGGAGGGTCAACCTATGAACCAGGAGATCATAGTCTGATTCCCAGTTGGGGCACATGCCCAGGTTGCGGGCTCAATTCCCAGTGTGGGGCATGCAGGAGGCAGCTGATCAATGATTCTCTCTCATCATTGATGTTTCTATCTCTCTTTTCCTCTCCCTTCCTCTCTGAAATTAATAATATATATATATATATATATATATATGTGTGTGTATAAAATTATTAATGGACATAAAATTCAATCTGAAAATATAAAAGACACTATTTTTTGGATAAGCAGATAATATAAAAATGTAAATTCTCACCCTAGCCAGTTTGGCTCAGTGGAAAGAGCCTGCGGACTGAAGGGTTCCAGGTTTGATTCCAGTCAAGGGCACATGCCCAGGTTGTGGGCTCGATCCCCAGTAGGGGGCGTGCAGGAAGCAGCCGATCAATGATTCTCTCATCACTGATATTTCCATCTCTCTCTCCCTCTCCCTCTCCCTCTCTAAAATCAATACAAATATATTTTTAATATAAATTCTCTCAAAAATAATACATAACTGTAGCCCTAACTGGTTTGGCTCAGTGGATGGAGCATCGGCCTATGGACTGAAGGGTCCCAGGTTCAGTTCAGTCAAGGGCACATCCCCAAGTTGCGACCTCAATCCCTGATAGCAGGCGTGCAGGAGGAACCGATCAATGATTCTCTCTCATCACTGATATTTCTATCTCTCACTCTCTCCCTTCCTCTCTGAAATCAATAAAAATAAATAAATAAATAAATGAATAAATAAATAAATAAACAAACAAACAATTAAATGTAATACCTATTAGAACCCCGATAGGTTTGTGTTTTGAATTAAATAAAATAATGTTAAAATTAAAAAAAAAAAACAAGCAAACACACACCCTAAAAGAACTAAAGGCTAATCACAGACTGGTGCTCAACTGATATAGCTTTTAGTCTTATAAGTCGTGGGTCCCTTTCTTCTACTCTATTTGGCTTGTATGCTGACTCAAGCTACTTGGGTACTGGAATTGAGAACAATTTAGGCAGGCACTGCTGTTGGGTCTGGTGGGCTCCCAGTCCCTGCTAGTACTGGCATCGTGGCCTTCTTTCCCAGTGTGAGTTCCCAGAATATCTATCCTCTCTAGCCCTGGGATGTCCTGCTTCAATTCCTGAAGCCACCCTGGCTCCTAGGTAGTGTAATACTCTATCTCTATCCCAGAGAGTCCTACCCTTAGCTGCAGACTGCTCTGTAATGAAACTGTAACTGCTTCCTTATCATTTCTAGAATTCTCAATGGTTCCTGGCACCATAGTTGACCCCTTTCACCTTGTGTGTTCTCCTAAAGCAGGAATTCTTGGTCATGGACCCATGAATGTGCTTCAAAAGTTCTATGAATCCTTGAAATTACATCCAAAATTGTATGTATGTGCATGTATGTAAGGATATTTTTACTAAGAGAAGGTTTATAGCTTTCATGAAAAAATCAAATGAGTTGATGATGCCCAAAGAGTAAAAAAATAAATAAATAACCATCCTCTTAGGAACAGTGCAGCAGACCTTGGTAACAAATCCCTCCCGAAAAGCAACCCAACACAAGAAAAAAAAAAGGAAGCATGACTTTCAAACCTTGCTTCAGCAGCCTTAGCAAATGCACAGGGTGGGCATGATCTCAGATTCAGGATCTCAGAGGGAAAAGCCTAGAAATGATTGTTAATCTGCAACCACTATTCTGATGCCATTCCCTTACTAATTAAAGCACAGCATCTTGCCAGCTGGTTAGAAAACCCACCTATCTCCATTTCTATGAAAGCTGCTTCATCTGGTAGGGCTCGAGGGATCACTCCAGGGTCACTGAAGCTGGTCCTCAACAGTGTAGCCATGGAGAAAAGGAAGAGCATGGCAGCAAACACAGGGATGGCAGGAGATAGCTGGACAGCCAAGTAACGGCATCTGGAGAAAGCACGCAATTGAACATTTAGTTATACCTAATCCTATATGGGCCAGAAATTGTTACCAGTATGTCAACAAAACAAGCAATACCTTGAGGGCAGGGACCATGCTTTTTACTTCACTTGAAACACCCAACACTCCTAACAGTGGTTCCGTACATAACGGGAGCTCAACAAATACTTAACTGATTGATGCCATCTATAACATACAGAAGACAGTCTCAAGGGACCTCTCCTATCCCCAAGCCCAGGCCCTCCTTGTCAGCCTGCTGGGAGTCACATTTCCTCTGTGCCTTAGGAAAGGCTCACAACTGTTAAGATCAGGGAAGCCACCGAGCCTGGACCTGCAAGCATCACAGGTTGCTCTCACTCTGGGAATGTCTTGAGCTTTTCCTATGCACCCATATGGCATTAGGCCTGAGCTCCAGGAGGAGGAAGGAAAGATCAGGACTAGTCATGAAGAAAGGTCCAAGTGTCAGACACAGAGCATGCTCAGCATGCTTCAAGGCCAATAAAAAGCTTCAGCGTGGCTCGGTGGTTGAGCATCAACTTATGAACCAGGAGGTCATGGTTCAATTCCTGGTCAGGGCACGTGCCCAGGTTGTGAGCTCGATCTCCGGTGTGAGGCATGCAGGAGGCAGCCAATCAATGATTCTCTCCTATCATTGATGTTTCCATTTCTCTCTCCCTTTCCCTTCCTTTCTGAAATCAATGAAAATATTTTTTTAAAGCTTCAGGGCTGCTGACTGACTTTGCAACATCCATTCCTCTTCTCTCCTCAATTAGCTCAGCTAGTAGGTAACTAGTGACCATAAGGAAATAAGAAAATTGTTTCTCCTGAGCACCCCTTCCCAACATCATGTTTGCTCCCCTCTTTCTTCATAATTCACCTAGAAGGCCATACCTCTTCCTCTCTGGATATCTCAACCCTACTCATCTGTCAGGTCCCAGAAACATCAATGCCATCATTGTCATCATCACAGTCATAATTTACTGAGCACTCACCATATGCCAGGCACGGCACTAAGCTCTTCATATGCATGATCTCATCCAATTCTCACACTAAATCTATGAGGTAGAGTCCATTATACCCATTTGATAAATGAAGAATCTGGGATGTAGAAAGGTCTTGTCTCCTCCAAAAGGCTTAACCTAAGCTGCACTAATCTGTCCACGTCATCCTCACTGCCAGAGCCTTGTATTGTTTTCTGTTTTTTACTATGTTGACCTCATCTCCCCCAGCTGGACTTCATAGGAGCAAGAATCTTCTCTTTTTGGAACAGGAATGCTTGGGTTTGAATTCTGGCTCTACCAGATCCTAGCTGGGTGTCTTAGTTACTTTCAGTCTCTTTATCTGTGAAATGAAGATAATAATAGAACTTCATGGGGTCATTGTGTGGATCAGATGCATGAATATAAATAAAGTGCTTAGAACTGCACTTGACACACAGTAAATGCTAAGTAAATGCCAGCTATTAACATTATCATCACAGTTCTATATCTCCCAGAGCCTAATGCAAGTATGTGAATAAAGAAGCTATCAACAAATACTTATTGAGTCAAAGTAAATTTCCAACCAAATAAATGGGAATGTGTGATGAGTTACCACTGACCTATTTTTATTCTCCTCCTCCTGGCACATTTTCTCCTTCAACACAGAGATCTTCTCTTGGAGGCAGACTATAACTGAATAAGCAAGGGCCAGAGGGAGAGTGGAGAAAGTAAGCTAAGGAAAAAGGCTTACTTCATTGGCATGGGGATCAAGTAAGCTGCTGTCCACTCTAAATGTTTAACCCCGGGTTGTACATTCACCGCAGTTTTGGAACAGTCCCCAGGAGGTCCTCCCTGCTTTCTTGCCACACACATGACTCCATGGGTGTGCAAGCCAACTATACTATAGGCTGAGCTGTTTGTCATGAAGCTGAACACATATAGTGAACTTGCAAAATGATTTTTGTGGCTTTTTGTTTGCTTGCCTGCTTATTTGTTTTTTTAAGAAAATCCTTGGACATAGTTTGCTTTTGTATGGTTGACTTCCTTCTCCTAAAGGCCAAGGGTAGGGGAAAATGTTTAGAGAAATGAAGGATATGGCTAACTGAGTTCAGGGTAATTAAGGAGCTTGTGGAGTACCCTCTTTTTCATTGTTCCCCTTCACTGTCACAGATAATCAAGAAGTAAATTCAGAAATGAAAGTCCCCTCTACTTATCAGGGACCCAAAGGCCGCAGTAAAAACACAAGACTCCAGTTCATGAACAAGCCAAGTGAAATCACCACGCTAACAGAAATCAGCCATCTTCCTAAGATCATTATTGAAAACAAAGAAGTAATGTCTCCAGGACTCACACTGCCTTGGTGTACAGTCTCCAATCAAAAGCCTTAGAAAAATCAGAGCCATCTCATTGGACACCAAAGGAATTGTAAATTGCTTTATTATAAGGAAAAAATATGGAGAGTAGAACAAACACACATATACAGATACACACACACATGCACACACACACAAATTAATGTTGCATCCATGCACAGAAGGACTCGCCCAAGCTGAACTAAGTCCCCTTCCAACACCTGCTTGTCAATCAGACAAAGAACAACAGATTTGAATTACGCTACACCATCACGGATAAAGGTCTCTGTAATCTCCACACAGCCTATCTTCTGCACCTGCTAAAACAATCCACTCTGTATGTCAACAAGTACACAACAGGCCCATTGTATTGTTCTCCAGAGATGAGGCTACTGGCAGCCCGTTGTCACTAGTGAGTGGGTGTGGCTGGGAAGGCAGATGTGGGACCAGCAGGCCTTTCTACTCTGAGTAAGAGGAAACTTAGAGAGCCAGCAGTTAAGAATCTTGTGAACTACAACCCATCGTGCCTGCCTTTAATAGTTATGATACAAAATATCCCCCCGTTAGTCCCATCATTGCAGTAAGCTGGAGGTCTGTCTCTGACAGGAATAAGCTATGGGAAGATTTGGGAGTAATTCCCAATATCAACCTCAAAAGTCAAGAGTATCCTCATATATCACTAATTTATCTTAATGAAAGACTGGATCTGTCATTCACATAAGCTAACTGTTTTTAAAACTCCCTAGTAGTTTCCATTGATATTGTATCTTGGAATAATGATATCCATACACTCCTGCAAACAGAACTCCCCTTTGTCTTCAAAATACCAAGAGGCCTTCCCCTTCCCAGGGGGTTGAAAGTTGCTTTTCTCCCTTGTAAATTTCATATATACAACCCTGTCCCCACTAAGTCTTCATTTCTGCCACCTGAAGAGGCATCGTCATGATAGGTCCCCCTCTACCAAATTCTTAACTGGCCTCAGGCTTCCATAGCTGGTTTAGATGACTGGACTCCGACATGTCCCACAGACCACATGGTGGTACTGACCAGCAATAGCCAGCAGTGCCAGGCTGGGCTGGTGTGTCATGTACCATCCCCCATTCCTAGCATGCTAGTTCATTGGAGGGACAATGATAATGACACAGACTTCAATTCACTTGAGAAAACTCAAAAAAGGTTCATGAGTGGAGCTAGTAAAAAACCAGACAGATTCCATGGCAGGGCTCTGCCTTACAGACTGGTAATGTGGACTGATTATCTATATAATACTCTGCTTCCAAGTCTGCCCAATAACTTTCTTGCTATGTTTTTTGTTGTTGTTCTTTGATCAGTACACTCAATCAACCAACAAGTTTTTATGGGTCTAACAAATGAAGAACAAGAGAAATAGGAGTTAATTTTGTTGGAGAAAACATATGAAACAGCTAAAGAATAAGATAAGACCAATGATGATGTGTTAAGGATAGCTGCTTGAAACTGCTCCCATAGCAGCTGTTAAGGGTGGCTTTAAGGAAGAGCTGTGCTGGCAACAGCAGGAAGCACTCAAAGATTAGAGAGAGTCCCACAATGGCCCTTGGTCCCACCTAATAGAAATAAGCCTTTGCTATAAGCTTCTCTGATATGGATGGCTGTCTGTCCTCTTAAACACAATAAACATGTAGAAACACCCATAAGACTGGTTCAACTTTCTTCTGATGACAGAGTCTACTAAGAGGAAAAAGTTTCCTTAGACACTAAAAACACAATTTAAAACCAGCCTCCAGATTTACTGCTATGTAAAAGTCAGAGGAAAATGCATAACACTGTTTTGCTCTAGTAGCAATGGTGAAAATGAACCAAACAGGGACATTTTCTTTCTTTTCTTTTTCCTCTTCTTTTCTTTTCTTTTTTCTTCTCTTTCTTCCTTTTAAATTCTCCAGGATATTTTTCTGTTGATTTGTAGAGAGAGTGGAAGAGAGAGGGAAAGACAGAGAGAAATATCGATGTGAGAGAAACACATCGATTGGTTGCCTCCTACACACCCCTGACCAGGGCCAGGGCCTGGGAGGAGCCTGCAAACAAGGTACATGCCCGTGACCAGAATCAAATCCGGGACCCTTAAATCTGCAGGCAGACGCTCTGTCCACTGAGCCAAACCAGCTAGGGCAACATTTTCATTTTTAAGGTAATGAACCAACCTCTAACTTAAGGAGGACCAAAGTTTCTATCCAAACCTGCTAAGAAGTTGCCAAAATTCAGTTATAAAAAATTTCACATTATAATTATAACAAATTTTAAATATAACACATAACAAAATTCAATTATAACATACTCCTGCTCAAGAACTTAGAACAATTTCCTGCTGCCTATTATATTAAGCCCCAAACTCCACAGGCCAGTATTCCGAGACCCTTCATCAACTAGCCTTATCTAATCACCATTATGAGGTACTTGTCTTCTCATTGCTCCATTCTAGAAGTATCCCCCTAATTACCCTGAATTCACTAGCTTCTTGCAAGAAGCATAAGGTGCCTCCTTAAACACAATACTTTTGAGGAGAAAGATTTAGGAGGTCTTCTCTCTCCCTCAATAAACACCTCAACCGATGTCAGCATCATGGGGGACATCCCTGTGCTTTGTGCTTGCTTTCCCCAAAACAGAAGTTCACTACACCCAATTAAGACTCATTCTGCCCTGGCCAGGTAGCTCAGTTGGTTAGTCATCCCTGTATGCCAAAGTTGCAGATTTGATCCCCAGTCAGGGCACATACAAGAATCAACCAATGAATGCAAAAATAAGTAGAACAACAAATCAATGTTTCTTTCTCTCTCTAAAATCAATAAATAAAAAATGTTTTAAAGACTCATTCTGAAAAGATGGGAGATGCATGCAATAAAGATTGATAACATGAAACTCATTACCACTAAAGGTAATTGAGGCTGAAATATTCAGAAAAATTCTGAATGACAGAACCACAAAGAATTGTTCAGGTAACATAACTCAATCCTTCTCCAGGAATGTGCTCAATAGGAAAGTTGAGCTTAGCTAAGTACTACAACGGATTGATATCAAAGAGGCAACTACTCCTTTCTAAAACTTTCATTTGGTTGGCCAAGTCACAGACAGAATCTTGGGCTAGATGAAGCACAAGACTGAACCCCTACAGCACAATTCTCTATAGAAGGCTATGTTGGTTAGAGATCATGAAGCAGTCACTCTTTCCTCTTCACAATCTTACCTAATGAACTTCAGGAACCCAGACCTTGCACTATAAGCACAGATATTCTGTCACATGAGATTTTGGCTTTAGTCTGCATAATCCTGTGTCTCCTCAAACCTGGTACCTTTGTGTTTTTGCCTTTTCTCTTCCATCTGCCCTCAGGGACATGGTGCCCCTTTCATCGGGTTCACCCACAGAGTAGCAAAGTATGAATTTTGCTCTGAACCCTCCTCATCCTGGTCACAGAGGTGATAATCCCTCATAACTCACTAAACTTACTTTCTAGGTTCACCTTAGAGATGGGCTTCCCTGTTCTTCTTGCAAGTCTATCAGAATACCATGCCAGCATGCTATCAGTGTTCCACAAAGATGCCTTCATTTTCTAGGAGCATGAGCTGGGGAAGCCCAAATAGCCTAGATGCCACTAGGTAACAAACACTAGCTACCAAGAACCCAGAATATGCTGGTCTAGCATTCGGCCCTATGTACAGCTTTAGCAATTTGAACATCTTCAGGACTCCATATTCAAAAGCTAACATTGAGATGAAAGGTAATGTCATATAAAGGCAGTGGCTGGCCAACCGATCTTGATGAAGAAATCTCACTTCTGTGGGCCTTGTTTCCTCACCTGCAAAAGAATGGGCATAGTCTCCAAAGTCCTTTCCAGCTCTATTATTCTATGACTAGAGCCCCGGTGCACAAGATTTGTGCACTGGGGGGGGGGTCCCTCAGCCCAGCCTGCATCCTCTCGCAGTCTGGGACCCCTCGGGGGGGATCTGGCCTAAGCCGGCAGGCAGACATCCCTCCCGCAGTCCAGGACTCTCTCAGTCCGGGACCCCTCACTCCTTACTGCCTGCCTGCAGTTGAGCAGAAGAGGCTCCCACCACTGCCACTGCTGCTGCGCTCGCTAGCCATGAGCCTGGCTTCTGACTAAGCAGCGCTCCCCCTGTGGGAGCACACTGACCACCAGGGGCAGCTCCTGCATTGAGCGTCTGCCCCCTGGTGGTCAGTGCAACCGTGATTCCGCTGTTAGGTCAATTTGCATATTAGGGTTTTATTATATAGGATTCTGTAAGTCAAGACTGGTACATTTTAATTGCATCCAGAATGTATTCATTCTGCAACATTTATTGACCACCGACACTGTCGGGGCCACACAGACACAGGAAATAGTCCCTGACATTGAAAGAGCTCAAAGTACAATGACCATAGAAATCAGAAATGTAAGAAATGTCATATGATTATGTGTTAAATGAGTGGTATGTACAATTAGTCCCATGAATGCAGAAATTACTAGAAAGATTTCATAAAGGAAGACTCAAAGACTGAAAGAGAGGT
>NW_005871050.1:9072131-9085347 GCF_000147115.1 Myotis lucifugus | reverse complement strand
GAGGCTTACAGACAATCTAGCCCAATTTCCCATTCCGGGCAAAAACCACTCTGTGACAGCAGCCTGAGAGATGATCACCTGGCTTCTTTAGAAACACTTTGAACAATACAGAGCTAAGTAGCTACTGAATGAACAATCTCTTTTCATTCTATGTCTTCAACCTACTGTCTGTCCACTAAAAAGTACAAGTCCCACCTTTGAGAAGTCTAAACATGTAAAGGCAAAATCCAAAAATAAAACTATTTCCATTGGCACTACTAGCACTGCACGTTTTTCATCAAGGGGCACACATATGCCTGACCAGATTTCTCAAGCCATCTGGCTGACCCAGGGCTGTGCCACAGGCAGCTATAAATCAACTCACACTTGTTCCTAAGCACCTGCTGCAAGCAAGACCCTATTACTAAAATGCAGATCCAGATACGCATCAGGATCTGGGCTCTCTTCCCCAAGGCAAAAATGCAGCAGCCAAAGGAAGTGATGTCTATGCTTCTGGACAAACTGATGAAAATAACCAGCCCTTTGTCACCCTCACCTAGCTTGATCAGCTGACTTTCTGAGGTCTCCCTAAGTTCTAATACTATCGAAGGAGCCCATATTTTACCCCCCAGACCCTATCCCCCACTGTGTGCTTGGTAGTAAATTACAGACTTCAAAGAAAAAGGTTGACCAGAAAGTGACTCCATTATTCAGAGGCATGCTGGTTTCCTTTGTATAGTCTGTCATTGGCAAGGCACAAGGCAGTCAGCATGTAGAGTATCTGTGTGTCTGTATGTCTATATATATCACACACACACACACACACACACACACACATTCACAAACACAGATTCCACCATTCTCAGTGAAAAGGATTCATCACCAGGGTCCTCTCCCCTTTGGTCAGAGTTATACTTCCCCATTCCATTCCTCAGCTAACATATTTACTTCCTTCTCCTCCCCTCTTCTCCCTTCCCCAGCCCTACCCTAAAAAATATTTACTCTATTGCACAGACATCTGGAACTCTGAGCAGTTTACAAACAACCTCACCCTTCATATCTGAGGACAAAGTGTGAGAAATAACTTGGGGGGAAAAGTCATTTGGCAGAAAATACAACCTGACTCTGTCAAACTGTAACTTGGCTAATTATAAGCTCATCCCACAGGCAGTTTTCTTCAGAAGCCTTTGGGTCTAAGTGGTACAGACCCAAATCAGACTCTGTCTGGATCCCAGATACAAAAAGGACCAAACACCAATAGCTCCAAATTTCAAATCCCCCAGCCAGTCAAACCAGAGGTTTCCTGGGCCCAGAATTATCAGCTCACTCAGGGTCAGGAAACAAATCTCATGGTTTCAATCACAACAAATTAACCCCAAGGCAAAGGGGGTGGGAGTAGAGGCAAAAAGAGCTAATGATTGCACAGGGATGACGCACAATTCAGGGAGGATAATAGAGACCAGAGTTCAGCTCTGCACTTCCAAAAAGAAGCAAGGCAGGAATAAAGCAAAGAAAACTTGGAGAGCCCTGGCCGGTTTGGCACAGTGGATAGAGCGTACACCCATGGACTTAAATGTCTCGGGTTCGATTCTGGTCAAGAGCACGTACCTCAGTTGCAGGCTCTATCCCTGGCCCCGACTAGGGCCGTGCGGGAGGCAAACAATAGATGTGTCTCTCTCACATCAATGTTCCTCTCTCTGTCTCTATTCCTCCTTTCCACTCTCTAAAAATCAATGGAAAAAAATATCCTTGGGTGAGGATTAACAACAAAAAAAAAGAAAGAAAACTTGAAGAGATGGGTCAGGAGGGGCGGGGGGGGATTATTTTGACGTTATGCATATGGCTGCCTGACTGCACATACTCACTTGTACCTCACACAAGTACACATACACACACACACACACACACACACACACACTCCGCCATGAGACTCAGACTGGAAAGCAGCTAAGAAGCCATGACCAAACTGCCTGACTCTGCCAAATACTTCACAAAGTCCAAAGCAATAGCAGCAAAAGTGCCTTTGACAAAGAGCTCTTCTGACCTTACTTTCCTAGCCCTGTTATAAACTGGGTCCCCTTCCTCCCCCTGCTGTTATTCAAGCCAGCTGCAACCATCAAGAAGTTTAGCAAAGCAGCTCAAAAAAATCACTCTTGATGCACTGGAAAAGCCTGAAGCTCTTAGAGAAGAAAGACAAAAATGAGCCCCAAGAGACCAGAGCTCATTTTAATTACCCACAAAGGCTGGCCAAAGAGCCCTCTCTTCCCTGCCATGGCTATGCTGCAGCTTGAAAACTCCAGTTCCAGGTCACTCATGTACATGAACTACATGTACATGAGTGCAGGCTCAAGTTAGGTGTGGCTCACAGTCTACACACACTTCTTGGCTCCTCAAGGCCCTCCTCATAATAACCCCAGACCAATTAGCATTGCTCCCATCCCCAGAGTGCATAGCATTCTCAGAACAACCAGCAGTGATGTCACAGCATCCTAGAATCCAACTAGCCACCTCCCTAGCAGGTGCCCTACACAGAACAGTGGCTCTAGGATTGGCTATTATATCACAGAAAAAAAATAACTCCAAGGCTGGTATCAAGCACACACAAAATAGAGGGTTATGTTGCATGATTTTAAGTGAATAAAAGAACAACTCACAGTTAATAAGCACATATGTGCCACACACACAGCTAGTCTGTAGCATAGATGAGGCTGGAACCAATCTGCAGGTTCCCAATTCAGTTACCTTTTCAATTTAATAGCTAGCTGAGAGCTAATCCCTAAAGTACATAGGACCCAGAATAACAGAATAGGTGACTACGGTGGGGTGGAGTTATGACCACAAGGGGTGCCCCTGGGCTTGGGAGGAGTGGGGAAGAGGCAGCCTGTCGCTAAAAACCTAAGGAGACCACTGAAAAGGGGAGGTAAGTAATAAAAACAAGTTATTTTATTTCCCAAGGGTGTCAGGAGTAGCCCCAAGTCAGTGCTATAATATTGGTATCAAAGGTCTTGGTCTTTTTACGCAACACATACTCTGCTATAAGCATAAAGCAATGAATTCAGTTGACATAATCTATAGACACTGCTCAAGAGGACAGTGACAACCATCCAAGGACCACCCACAAACTTCCCAGAAAGAAGGTTCTTCCCCTAGATTCAAAGTAATCATTGTCAGGTGACTCTACTCAATGGAAACTTACTCGAAGGCAAAGAAGAGTGTACATGTCCCCAGGATGAGGAAAAGGGTCAAGTAGAAGATGCCCTTTTGCCGGGCCATCATGACACGGCCATCGCAGCAGAAGGTGTTCCTGCCTGGGAGTTTCTCCCACTTCCGTGTCACCTTCTTTCTCACCACCATCACAGACATGATTGGAATTCCTGGTCCAGATGCTTTTTGTGATTACAAGATGGAAAAAACAGAAGCTGAGCTCAACTTTAAAATCACGTTGCCTGCTATTGCTGCCGCTGGGTCAAACATCATCAAAAGTCCAACTTCTAACCCTAAGAAAAAAGACCAAAAAAAAAAAAATGAGGCAGGAACATGAAAATGCAGTTCAATCCTCCTTCCCCAGAAGCAGAAGGCAAGCCTGAAAGGGTGGGGGTGAGGAAGTGGGAAAAGTTTATTTCCAATCTATGTTTGTCCTCTAAATGGAGAAAAGTTTACAGGTTCTCCAGACAAAAAGAAGAAGAGGGCTAGTATATCTTCTTAAAGAAACCCCATGGTTCCAAATATAATACTGGTGGTTTGTTCATCATAGAACCTTGGAGCTAGAAAGGTTTTTATAGGTGATAGCCCCAATTAATTGGTTGAAAATGAGTAAAGTGAAAACCACATAGAGAAAATAACTTATCCAGGGTCACACAACTGCAAAGCTAAGTAAAAATACTTGTCTGCAGACTTTTAATCCAGGGCACTTTCCACTACACCACATTGTTCTATAATCATCATTAAAAGGACTAAAAATAATAGTTCATGTCCTTAAGGAGCCATTCCCTCCCCTCCTCCACTTCTTCACCTTCTTTCTTCAATTAGCCACTCAAATATGAATCACACCAGGGAACAAGTCATCCTCTGGCAGAGCTAGGAGGTTCTGGACACTCTGGACACACATCCAGGTACTTACTCAAAACAGATTTCCCCTAATCAAACCCTTGGTAACTTCCTGAGTTCGGGAAATGAACCAATGTTGGGGGGTCAAGCCTAACATTTGTGGGAATCTTAATGAAACCACATCACAGATCTATAGGTGGAAGGCTGACTAAAACAGGAGAGGTCTTGAAAGGGTTGGAGGGGGAGGAAGAAGGCAGCAATTAAAAACAGTCACAAAGGTGTTTTCTGGGATATTTCATAAGTACCATCTCTACTTAGCATCCTGAATCCCCAAGCCCAACCTTTCTTAGCCACTGCCACCCTTCTTATCCTCTCAGGTGCGGTGCTGTGGCCTCTACTTACTGACACCACATGCCCCACGCTGGCACGACTGAGGCGGAAGCCTGCAGCCTGACTGACTGATGAGAAACAGCCAACTTGAAATCATCCCCCAGCTGGAGAGGGCAAGGGTCCAAACAGAGACTAGGCGAGATGCCTGGCAATCAGAAGGTAGAGGGCTTGGGAAAGGGGAGGGAGCACTAAGGTGCAGAAACACTTCCTTTGTGTAAAACTAACCTGGAAAACAATCTTCTCCCAATAACCCGGCCCAGCAGGAGAAGAGACCAGGAAAGGGAGCCAGGCCAGGGAGAACAAAGATCAAAATCCGTCCAGAACCAGCGACCGCCCACCCGCCCGGGGCCAAGGCCCGAGTCCGGGACAGGCAGCGGGCGCGGCCTCGGGAGGCCCGCCCTGCCTCCGCCACGCAGCGGACCACCGCCCCTGGCAGCTCAGGACGCGCGCCACCTCCACACGCTAGTACACACTCACACACGCTCCGCCACGTGCAGTCACCTCGGCTGGAGGCTCCACCGCTGGCACCCTGAGCCGGGCAATGCCCAGGTCCGCGCGTCCCGACGCAGCGGAGGGGTTGGCAGCCCACCATGCGGCCAAGCCCAGGAGACCCCAACCCCCACCCCTTGTTACCTGAACCTGGGAGCCCAAACTCGGCCCGAGACTGAGGGCAGGAAGTGGACTGTCCCAGGGGACCGCGTCGGCCTCCCGAGATGGCAGCGACTTCTCCTCCCAAGCCCGGAGGCTGCCTCCTCCAGACAAGGAGCCCCTATGATGGGGGCCCTAAAACAGCTGTGGCAGCCGCCTACTGCTGGCCGAATGGAACGCTCCTCACGTCACCAGGTCGCTCCAGTAGTTGCTCGCCCTCCATTGGCTGATAGGCTTCAGTGTCTCCGCCCCTACCACCGCTGCCCCGAAGTACTATTGGCTACTCCGAACGCCACTCAACAGTGCCTCCGCCCCACTTCCCCACCCATCTCCTGGCTTCGTGCCCACCAGCCAAGCGCTGCAAGCTTCCTTTTGGGGTCCAATCGCCTGTACGTCAAGTGTCGCCTTCGATTAATATAGTTACACAGAGACGGAGGTGAAGGATAGTTGGGATAGGACAAGGGAGGACTGGGGACCAGCCTCCCCCACACACACCGTGAGACGCTGAAGCAGCACTGGCTCTCAGATCCGGGTGCTCAACCCAAACTGGGCCTCTGCTGTCCTACTTGCACGAAAGCAACCGCGACTGGCATTTTACTCTTGCGGTATAAAGCAAACAAATATAAAAAGGAACTTGAAAGAGATAACTGTCCTCAAGAACATAGAATAATTTTTGCAGTACCTACTACAAATAATTGACAGTACGGAAGTTAGAGAAAATCTACTGACAAGAGCATAGGTAGGTAATGAAGTAAAGATTGTCAAAAAGGTTGGAAATTACTACTCGCTTTGGAGAGTTCATGATAATTGGAGAGGGGGAAGCCAGGATCCAAGGCAGAATCCCCACCCATCAAACACATTCATTCTTTTCTTCTGCCCCTTCCTCTGCAGTTATTGCCACAATGAGTCACTGCTACTGATCCCAGTGAATCACATCCTTTAGAAGTTCAAGATTGGAGTGGGGGAAACAGTCCAGAATCATAGCATTGATATTATATGAGGGACTTTAAGAAGCACTGGTCTGTTTCCACTAGTATGGCTCTGGGCTCCCAAATATAAGGAGAAATATGAGAAAGGGCTGAAGGTGGCCTCTCCTTACCTGAGCTTGAATAAAGTTTCTCTAGAGTGAGGGTGTTTGTAATTAATACGGAAGACACTGCCAAAGGTCTTCCCAAAGCAGTTTTTTGTGTTAGTTGAAGAACCATGTCAAGAACTATTTCTCCTTTACACTATTTGTGTCCCACATGATATGTAGCAAAAAGCTACCTAATGATAATTACATTTACCACTTTCATACACCCTTCCAAGAAACATTTAAAAGGATTAAAAAATCACTAGGTAATTTTTTATGACAGAAATGTGTTATAATTAATTTGTAGGAGAAAGTATGTTTTTATAAAGCTTCTATTGTTCCTTAGCACTCATGCTGGTTAGAATCATATATATATATGTATATATGAGAGGGAGAGAGAGATAGAAGCATCAATGATGAAAGAGTCAAGCCTGCAACCCAGGCATGTGCCCCGACCGGAAATTGAACCATAACCTCCTGGTTCCTAGGTCAACGCTCAACTACTGAGCCACACCAGCTGGGCCATCAGTTTCTTTCTGATAAACCATGTGATGGATGCCATTGTCTCCAATTCTCCCCCCCTTTGAATCCTGGAAGGTGCTGATATTGTACACACTTGGTATGGAAGGGAGAGGAACTCCCACAGCCCTGGATTCCTGAGCCTGTGTACTCCAGACGCCCATGGTCAGCCCAGCTGCCATCCTCCTGACTGTGGAGCAGTCAAAAATAAACCCAGACATACTTTGTCCATATCTCAGGTGCAGGTGAAGCCTAGGGGATCTTGGAATCGATGTGTCATGGCAACACATTCCTGAGCTCTGTCCCTCCCTGTTCTGGGTCACATTCCCTCTGGGATTAAGTGGCTGTGTAGGTCAGGCTTGTTTTAATACAATCTGTTATTTGTGTTCACCACTAAAAGAAAAATAAGGAAAATTTCTATGGACAAGCATTCCATAAGACTTCCTTCTATGTAATTTATATAATCCCGAAAGTATTAATACACATACAACTAAATTGTGACTATAAATTGAGTTTCTTTTCTGTTTTCTCCTCTCTTTTCAATAAAACTCCAGACTTTATGCATCCAAATTAGGGTTGGCTTCTTTCAAAGGGAGGCACAGTCTCAGTGAGCATTAGAAACACCCCTGGAATAAAGGTACAAGCTTCCACAGTGTGATGGCATACATTCTGGTGAGCTTGTTTAAAAATGCTCGATGCCCAGTTGGCATGGGTCAATTTCTAGTCAGGGCACATGCTCAGGTTGTGGGGTCAGTGGTCCCTGGTATGGGGCATGCAGGAGCCAGCCAATCAATGATTCTCTCATCATTGATGTTTCTATCTCTCCTTCTACTTTCCTCTACCACGGCATAAGAACAAAGATAATAAAAGTCAAGAAGATAATAAAAAAGACATAAGAACAAAAGGATACAAATAAAAATGGTTATCTATGGGGAGGGGAACTAAATAATGGGCAATAAAAAGGATGGTGATGCAGTGTAAGTGAGCTAAATCCCCATCTATTTGAGCGGGAAGTCACTAGATAATGTCTAGAGCTGGTAAACCGAGGAAGTGAAGTATAGGCATATCATTTAGAGAAAGTGGAGTATTACAACACTCCCTGTACTGGTCTCCCTGCTCCCACTTTTGCCCCATTTGTTCTATTAACACGACAGTTAGAAAGATTATTTTATTTTATTTTTTAAAATATATATTTATTAATTTGTTACAGAGAGGAAGGGAGAGGGATAGAGAGTTAGAAACATCGATGAGAGAGAAACATCGATCAGCTGCCTCCTGTACACCCCCTACTGGGGATGTGCCCACAACCAAGGTACATGCCCTTGACCGGAATCGAACCTGGGACCCTTTAGTCCGCAGGCTGACGCTCTATCCACTGAGCCAAACTGGTTAGGACGAAAGATTATTTTAAATGTTAACTCACACCTTGCCACCCATGACTTGTCCAATGGCTTCCCATCTGTGAAATAATATATCTCTGCCCACAGTTCCTGGAGCAGAGTTTCTAAAACCCTTGTAAATTTCTAAATGATAAGAACAATAGGAGCATCTTTTTTTCTAATACTTTTTCTTTGACCCCAGTTCCTGACACAGGGTTCCTGAAACCCTTGTAAGTTCCCTGGGTGATAAGAGCATCTTTTATTTATTTTTTAAATATATTTTTATTGATTTCAGAGAGGAAGGGAGGGAGGGAGAGAGAGAGAGAGAGAGAGAAACATCAATGATGAGAGAGAGTCACTGATCGGCTGCCTTCTGCATGCCCCCCATTGGGGATGGAGCCTGCAACCTGGGCATGTGTCCTGAGTGGGAATCAAACCGTGACCTCCTGGTCCATAGGTTAATGCTCAACCACTGAGCCATACCGGTTGGGTGAAGCATCTTTTATTCTAATGAGGCGACTCTGGGTGGCTCCTGGATGAGGGCTGTTCACCTGAAAAACCAAGTCATGGAATTAGAAGCTGAAATTTCCACCACCACCCCCATTCTCTTGAAAAGGGAGGACTGTAAATAGAATTAATAATTGATCATGCCTAGGTGATGAAGCTTCCATAAAAATCCCAAAAGTATGGTGTTCAAGGAGCTTTTAGATTGCAGAACACACCCATGTACCTGGTGGGTGACACATCCCAACACCACAGGGACAGAAGCTTCAGATCTCACCCTATGTATCTGTATCCCTTCATCTGGCTGTTCATCTGTATCCTTTATCATAATGTTTAATAAACTGGTAAACCTAAGTAAGTAAATGTTTCTCTGAGTTTTTTGTTTGTTTGTTTGACTGATTCTTTTTTTAAAGCAAGTGTGGTTTTTTAAAAATATTTTTTTATTTATTTCAGAGAGGAAGGGAGATAGAGTGAGAGATAGAACCAGCAGTGATGAGAATCATTGAAAGGCTGCCCCCTGCATGCCCCCTACTGGAGATCAAGCCTGGAACCAGGGCATGTGCCCTTGACTGGTATCAAACCCGGGACCCCTCTGTCCATGGGCCGACACTCTATCCACTGAGCCAAACCGGAAAGGCTCCCTGAGTTCTGTGAGCCGCTCTATAAACTTAATCGAAGCCAAGGAGGGGGTCATGGGAAGCTCAGATTTATAACCGATCAGTCAGAAGCACAAATGACAACCTGGATTTTCCATTGGCATCTAAAGTGGGGTAAGAGCAGACTGGCGAGATGAGCTCTTAATCTGTTGGGACTGATGCTATCTCCAGGCTGATAGTGTCAGAATTGAGTGAAAGTGTAGGACACTCAGTTGGTGTCACAGAAAACTGCTCATTGTAGAGAAAATTCCTCACACATTTAGTATCAAAAATGTTGTGAGTGTGGTAGTAGTGGGAGAGGAAAAGAGAAACACAACAGGGAAGAATGAGCTTTTTCTAACACACCATCTCACTCAGAACAAAAGCCAAAGTCATTACAATGACTTACTAGACCTGATACAATCATCCACCCCACTACCCCCTCATTCCATATTCTAATAGCCAATTACCCCCTCACCGCTGCTACCCCATCCTCACGCTCACTCTGCATGAGCCACAGGGGTCTCCTTGCTGTTCCTGGAACAAACTGGACATGTTCTCCAGCAAGCCCTTTGTACCAGCTATTCTTTCGGCCTGGAATGATCTCTCTCCCCCTAGATATCTGCACTGCTTGCTAACACCTCGTTCAGTTCCTTATTCAAAGGTCCTCTTCTCAGAGAAGTTTGCCCTGGCTACACTATTTGAAATTGCAGCCCCCCCAACCAGAACTTCCTTTCTCCTTTCTCAACTTTATTTTTCTCCATAACGCTTACCGTCTTTTAACATACTATATATTTTAATTATTTGTTAAAAATATATTTTTATTGATTTCAGAGAGGAAGGGAAAGAGAGATAGAAACATCAGTGATGAGAGAGAATCATTGACCAGCTGCCTCCTGCACACCCCACACTGGGGATTGAGCTCACAACCCAGGCAGGTGCCCTGATCAGGAATCGAACCATGACCTCCAGGTTCTCATAGGTCGACGCTCAACCACTGAGCCATGCCGGCTGGGCTAGTTACCATGTTTATTATTGCTCTCCCCACTAGAATGTAAAGTCAATAACAGAGGGGATTTTCATGTTTTGTTCACTGCTGTATCCCCAGTGACTGACAACAGTATGTGTTCATTTGGGGATGAATTGCCTTTCCCAAAAAATTCATATGTTGAAGTCCCAACTGCCAGTACCTCAGAATGTAACCAAATTTGGAGATAAGGCCTTTAAAGGAGGTGATTAAGTTAAAATTAGGCCTTTGGGATGGGGCCCCAATCCAGTATGACTTGTGTCCTAAGAAGATGAAGACATGTTAGGGGTGTTCATGCACAGTGGGACAATCACGTGGAGAGACAACAAGAGGGTGGCCATCTGCAAACCAAGGAAGAGAGGCCTGCAATGCCTTTTCTGCACCTTCGAGCCAGGGTTTCTCCCTTCTATCATTTATACAGCACCTCTCTGATTAAATCTCCAACTCCTTGGAAAAGAGAGAACAATTTCTCACTGATTCCATCTAACATAGAAACAGAACCTCCTCCTTGCTTTACAACCTACCAAAAGCACCTACTTTTTTACATACATGACTAAGTATATTTTTATACATTTGTATTGATTTTAGAGAGGCAGGGAGAGGGAGAGATAGAAACATCAATGATGAGAGAGTATCGTTGATGGGCTGTCTCATGCATACCCCCTACTGGGGGTCAATTCCTCAACCTGGGCATGTGCACTGACCAGAAATTGAACGCATGACCTCCTGATTCCTGGGTTGATGCCAACCACTGAGCCACAGCAGCAGGGCACAACTAAGTAAATATTTAATGATTGCATCTGTTAGGTGTTTCGGTTGTTGTGTATGCATGATAAATATGTCTATGTTAGTGTTATGTCCAGTTAGAAGTGTTTTGGACAAGTATCTGGTGATCAATTTGGAGAATATGGTTTCCAAGGAGGGGTGTGAGAAGGAGCAAGGGTTGTCACTGTTCCATGTTACTGCTCAGAGCACTAGTTTTGCCTCACAGAACAATATTTTGATGCTGCCAGATACTGAGAGCCTGCTAGGGAGGGGGAGAAGATCCTATTCCAGAATCAATGCACTGTGGAATATATCTATAAGGAAACATAAGAGACTGATAATAGTGCTTGCCTTCAGGGGTGGTAAGTGGAGAACTTGGAGCTAAGGGAGTGGGAGAGACCTAATTTTTTAGTGTATACCCTTTTATATCTGGAATTTTGCTCCATATGAATATATTAGCTACACAAAAAATATTAAGTTTTATATCAGTACAAAACTACTGTATTTACATCTCAAGCCAAACTTCTACTCAGCTACAAATGAACGTAAAATTATCATGTTTCATATATTCAAAACTCAGTTATTCTGGCAATCTGTTAGCCTCTGAATCCCACACAGAAAAAAAAAACCCTAAAAAGAAATTAATGTATGCATTGGTATGTTCCTGTTGATATGATTTTCTTTAAATTGTATGGAAATAAGCAGAAGGAAACTGATCTAACTACAGTATCCATATACCTCAACGCACAACAATTTTAAGGGTAATTAGAGGTCTGAAATATGCAGTGACAAAATTTTAGCTACATTTTAATATGATATATAATTGATTAACCAGGAGGTTTAAGCTTTCTTTGTTATAGATGACAAAAGAAGACCATTCTACCGAGGAATAAATAGTTCCCTGCCTTGTTTGAATTTGTATGTAATAATAATGGAGACTAAATCTCTTGGGATAAAAGAATGCTTTATTGAGAACTCCATTTCCACAAAATTTCCCTATTACCCCAGTGACTGTAATACTGAATATCACAAATAAAAAACAAAACAAAACATGGAAATGTCCCTTGTCCAAACTGAGCCTCTAGTATGAAGATATACTCCTTTTTAAAAAAAATATTTTTTATTGATTTCAGAGAGGAAGGGAGAGGGAGAGAGAGAAGCATCGATGATGAGAAAGAATTATTGATCAGCTGCCTCCTGCACGCCCCCTACTGGGGATGGAGGCCATGACCCGGGCATGTGCCCTTGACCAGAATCAAACCCAGGACCCTTCAGTTCATTGGCAGATGCTCTATCCACTGAACCAAACCAGCTAGGGTGAAGATATACTCCTTTTTTATCTGACCTCTAAGGCCTTTCTAAACTTGATCATGTCTACCAGACCTAGCCATCCAAGGTAGATGGTCAACATTCTAATGCACCTTCCCCTGGCAACTCCAGGGAATTGACTTTCATTCCCACTGATGAGCCTCACTCTGCTGGCACCTCCCATCACATCTTGCTTCTAATCTCTGAATTCATTTGCACAGAAGGTAAACTGAAGACTAATTTTCAAAAGGTGATTTATGTTTTTTTAAAAGTGTTTCTTAACCCCTTTTCTAAATGAGAAATGAATCAGACTAAGCTGAATCAGCTAAACGAGGCTATCTACCAACCTAGAGCTAATCGGTATACCTCTGTTCCTCTTGTGTTTCTGTTTTGGATTAAATAATATCCCATTGGCTATTATATTTTTGTAGAAATTTAAACACTTATTCTAAAATAAAAATTCATCTTCCCATCCCCACCCCCGCCCCCGAAATCTGTTCCTATCTGATAACAGCTTAATTGGTTATGCATATACACTGATATATTCATCTACTCTAGCTGCCATAACAAAATACCATAGACTGAGTGGCTTAAACAACAAAAAATGTGTTTTCTCACAGTTCTTGAAGCTAGAAGTCCCAGTTCAAGGTGTTGGCCTGCCCCGACCTGCAGGGCATGCATCGTGGGTACACCGCGCCAAATCCTGCAAAGGAATGAGAGGATAGGAGACGCGAAGAAGTGGAGGCAAGACAAAGTTCTGATCAAGCCTCAATTTTATTTTTACAGCGGGTAGTATTTATGTTGTTCTAGAGGAAAGGGGTGGGCAGGGGGTCCATGGGCGGTAGCCTATCACCAGGGATGTAGCAGCTCTGGAATGTCGCAGCTATGTGCTTATCAGGCGGAGATGTAGCAGCTGGTGTGCTTAGGGTGAGGGTAGGTTATC
>NW_005871050.1:9039943-9071949 GCF_000147115.1 Myotis lucifugus | reverse complement strand
CCTGGTACAAGCTCTCTCCTGACTTGCAAACAACTGCCTTCTTGCTGCATCCTCACATAACATACAGAGAGCAAAGATCTCTAGTGTCTCTTCTTCTTCTTTTAAGGATAACAATCCTAACAGATTAAGGCACCACTCTTATGACCTCACTTTACCTTTATTACCTCCCAAATAGGCCTTATCTCCAAGTACAGTCACAATGGGGGGTCAGGGCTTCAACATATGAATTGGGGGGGCACAATTTAGTCTATAACAACTGGTTCAAAACTAAAACAGACTGTTTTGTATTTTGGTAAATTAGCATGTTATCAGAGATATATGTGGGGAGCATGTATCTACCTACAAATATATACATACCTTTAAAACTAGCCAAGAGGTGAAGTAAAGAGGTTGTTTTGGAATTGGTGGGGATGGTGCACAGAATGCATTTGGAGGAGGAAGAATAGAATGTTATGGAGGAATGGGAGAAATAAGCTGATGGAATAAGAAAGGAGGAGAAGCAGCACCCTATACTGACTGTCTTTAACCAGCAGAGTGTTCAGTTTCTAGTAAAGTCTTGCATCAAAGCAAACAAATTCCACGGGATTGAGTAAGCTTCTTTGAATTCTAACTCCTCCCAATAATCATTAGGGCAAAGTGATTGGCTCTGCCTGGCAGGCTGGAATATGAGCATTGGCCTAACCTGTCCCATCCTGATTGCAGGCTCACAGGAGCATGGCAACTATGTCCCTTTAACTCATTCTACAGTAGTATTGGCCAAAGAAGCATTTAAATGATTTTGATGGTGCCCGGCCAGTGGTTGAGCATTGACCCAAGAACCGAGAGGTCACCAGTTTGATTCCTAGTGAAGGCACATGCCCAGGTTTTGCCTCAATCCCCAGTAGGGGCATGCAGGAGGCAGCCAATCCATGTTTCTCTTTCATCAATGTTTCTATCTCTCTATCCTCCCTTCCTCTCTCTCTAAAATCAATAAAAACATATTTAAAAAATAAATGCTTTTGATGGGGATGATTATAGAGAAAATGGAATATAAATGGCTACTGACAAGTTTCATTGTAACAACTTTTATAACCCCATCATTAAGTAGATGAATATCTTCATACTCCTAAACAAGAGATAATCACATGTCTAAAGTCTCTTCACACCTCACTTATTTTGTTAAAATGCTATTCTCATTTATTCTCCATCTTTCTACCCTGGGTGTACATTAGTTACTATGGAAACATTGGGATACCATAGTTTGAACATATCAACATTTCCAAGTTCTCTTATACCAATTTATGATGAAGCCAATTTATATCAGAGTATTAGTGAAGGGAGTGTTGCTGGGGGTTATAAGTGAATTCAAGCCAAAATGAAATGTATGGCACTGGTAGACAAACACAGGCCTCACTTAGCACCCCAGAAGGGTTAAAGTTCTTTTCATTTGCTCACTCCATGTACCAGAATCCTAACTATAGTTGTCAACGAGGCTATCTTAATCAGTTCATGCTGCTATAACAAAATACCATAAACTAGAGGCTTATAAACAATAAACATTTATTTCTCACAGGTCTGGAAGCTGGGAAGTCCAAGATCATGGTGCCAACATATTTGGTGTCTGGAGAGAAACTGCTTCCTAGATAGCTGACATCTTTTCAATGTGTCCTCACATGGCAGAAAGAGCAAGGGAATTATCTGGGGTCTTATTCATGAAGGCTTCACCCTCATAATCTAAGAACCTTCCAAAGAAATATTGCCTGACATCATAACCTTGGGGGTTAGGATTCAACATACAAATTTGTGGGGGACACAAACATTCAGTCTATAACAGACGTTTACTAAGTGAAGATATTTATATATAACAACATCAACATAGGTTTTTTTCCCATTTATTGCTGTAATTATTATCTACACTAATAAAAGACAAACATGCAAGTTGACCATACCTTTGCTATGCCTTAAGCCATGCCCACCAGCCAATCAGAGTGACTATATGCAAATTAACCCAACCAAGATGGCAGCCGGCAGCCACAGAACTGGAGCAAGCAGGAGGCTTGGTTGCCCCAATGATGGAGGAAGCCAAGCTTTCCACCTGCCACGGCTGGCTCTGAGCTCCACTCAAAGCAACAAAGTTTCAATTATAGAAGATAAATAAACGCCAGATACCTGCTTTCAGCCGGCCATGGCCACGGAGCTGGAGTGAGCAGGAGGCTTCTCTCCCGGCCACCCTGGCCGGCTCTGAGCTCCGTCAAGGCTACAAAGTTTCAATTATAGAAGGTAAATAAATCCCAGAATAAAAAAAAGAAAGAAAGAAAGGAGAGGCTGGGAGCTTCCGTCGCTGGGGGGGCTTGGCCAGCCTACAAACAGCCATCAGCCCCTCACCCAGGCTGGCCAGGCACCCCAGTGGGGACCCCCACCCTGAAGGGGGTGTGGCCAGCTGCAAACAGCCATCAGCCCCTCACCCAGGCTGGCCAGGCACCCCAGCGGGACCCCCACCCTGATCCGGGACACCCTTCAGGGCAAACCAGCCAGCCCCCACCCATGTACCAGGCCTCTATCCTATATAATAAAAGGGTAATATGCAAATTGACCCTAACAGCAGACCGACTGGGAATGACTGGTCACCATGACACACACTGACCACCAGGGGGCAGACACTCAATTCAGGAGCTGCCCCCTGGTGGTCAGTGCACTCCCACAGTGGGAGCTCTGCTCAGCCACAAGCCAGACTGACTGCTGCCAGTACACAGCAGTGGTGGTGGGAGCCTCTCCTGCCTCCTCAATAGCGCTAAGGATGTCCGACTGCAGCTTAGGCCTGCTCCCCGCTGGCAAGTGGACATCCCCCGAGGGCTCCCAGGCTGCCAGAGGTATGTCTGATTGCCAGCTTAGGCCCAATCCCCCGGGGAACGGGCCTAAGCCAGCAGGTGGTCATCCCCCGAGGGGTCCTAGACTGCAAGAGGGCACAGACCAGGCTAAGGGACCCCCCCAAGTGCACAAATTTTTGTGCACTGGGCCTCTAGTTTATTTTTTTTAATTAAATCTTTATTGTTCAGATTATTACAGTTGTTCCTCTTTTTTCCCCCCAGAGCTCCCCTCCACCCGGTTCCCACCCTACCCTCTGCCCTTACCCCCCCCCCCACTGTCCTCATCCATAGGTGTACGATTTTTGTCCAGACTCTTCCCGCACCCCCCACACCCTTTCCCCCCCCTTCCGAGAATAGTCAGGCCATTCCCTTTCTATGCCCCGATTCTATTATATTCACCAGTTTATTCTGTTCATCAGATTATTTATTCACTTGGTTTTTAGATTCACTTGTTGATAGATGTGTATTTGTAGTTCATAATTTGTATCTTTACCTTTTTCTTCTTCTTCCTCTTCTTAAAGGATACCTTTCAGCATTTCATATAATACTGGTTTGGTGGGGATGAACTCCTTTAGCTTTTTCTTATCTGTGAAGCTCTTTATCTGACCTTCAATTCTGAATGATAGCTTTGCTGGGTAAAGTAATCTTGGTTGTAGGTTCTTGCTATTCATCACTTTGAATATTTCTTGCCACTCCCTTCTGGCCTGCATAGTTTCTGTTGAGAAATCAGCTGACAGTCCTATGGGTACTCCCTTGTAGGTAACTGACTGTTTTTCTCTTGCTGCTTTTAAGATTCTCTCTTTGTCTTTTGCCCTTGGCATTTTAATTATGATGTGTCTTGGTGTGGTCCTCTTTGGATTCCTTTTGTTTGGGGTTCTCTGTGCTTACTGGACTTGTAAGTCTATTTCTTTCACCAGGTAGGGGAAGTTTTCTGTCATTATTTCTTCAAACAGGTTTTTTTAAAAATATATTTTATTGATTTTTGACAGAGAGGAAGGGAGAGAGATAGAGAGTTAGAAACATCGATGAGAGAGAAACATCGATCAGCTGCCTCCTGCACATCTCCTACTGGGGATGTGCCCAAAACCCAGGTACATGCCCTTGACCGGAATCGAACCTGGGACCTTTCAGTCCACAGGCCGACGCTCTATCCACTGAGCCAAACCGGTTTCAGCTCAAACAGGTTTTTAATATCTTGCTCTCTCTCTTCTTCTGGCACCCTCATAATTCGGATGTTGGTACGCTTGAAGTTGTCCCAGAGGCTCCTTACACTATCTTCATATTTTTGGATTCTTTTTTCTTTTCTGGTTTGGTGTTTTTTTGCTTCTTCGTATTTCAAATCTTTGACTTGATTCTTGCGATCCTTTAGTCTGCTGTTGGAACTCTGTATAATATTCTTTATTTCAGTCAGTGTATGCTTAATTTCTAGTTGGTCCTTTTTCATATCCTCAAGGGTCTCACTAGATTTATCAAGGGTCTCAC
Organism: Myotis lucifugus; assembly: GCF_000147115.1. Taxonomy (NCBI): domain Eukaryota; kingdom Metazoa; phylum Chordata; class Mammalia; order Chiroptera; family Vespertilionidae; genus Myotis; species Myotis lucifugus. The sequence goes on along the minus strand of NW_005871050.1, from coordinate 9,067,621 downwards.
TAAATTTATCGGTGGTTTCTAGAAAATTCTTGAAAAACCTTATAAGTGTGGTTTTGAACTCTATATCCTATAGTTTGCTTTCCTCCATTTCTGTCATTTGTGACCTGTTTGTCTCCACATTTTTTATGCTTCCCTGTGTTGATAGAGTGGCTTTCTGCGCTAGGTGTCCTATAGGGCCTAGTGGCTCAACCTCCTCAATTACCTGAGGTGGACACTCTTTTTTTTTAAATATATTTTATTGATTTTTTACAGAGAGGAAGGGAGAGGGATTGAGAGTTAGAAACATCGATGAGAGAAACATCGATCAGCTGCCTCCTGCACACCCCGTACTGGGGATGTGCCCGCACCCAAGGTACATGCCCTTGACTGGAATCGAACCTGGGACCCTTCAGTCTGCAGGCCGACGCTCTAGCCACTGTGCCAAATCGGTTAGGGCTACATTGTAGTTTTGCAAGAGAATTCCCTTTGCTTTGTTTTAGGAAATAGACATGAAAATGTTTTAAAAAGATAGGGCATCACATCAGTGACTTATTCATAAAAGGTTCAGGAAAAAGTTCTTTGTATTGTACTTAAACATTTCTGTAGGTTTGAGATTCTTTAAAGATTTTTTAAAATGTCTCATGGGGTTTAAAAACATGATGAATTAAAATTCATGACATTAACTGCACATGGCAACAGCTCAATTTACAAGGGAATAAATTGAGTTAAAGTGTTGATAGATCCTTACATTAAGAAGTAGTAAAAGTATTAATTGCAGGTAAGTTTTAGTCAACAAAACAGGTTGTAGTTTTTAGGTTAACAGCTAAAAGAATAATAAAAGAATATGTTAACTAGTAAACTAAAAAATGGAAAATAGAATAATAAAAAGTGCATCATATTTAGTAACTCACTTCCAAAGAATAAAGCTTGGGAAGGGAAAAAAAACAACTTTACAGTGGAGTAAACTGGAAAACATCACCTTAATCAAGGTTTATATGACTAGTAATAAGTCATGTTTATAGCATGAAACCTCTAAAATGATGAAGTGAGAAAAGCACTTCATCTCTGTGGTATTATTTCTCAAAACCCATTAACCCAATCTAATCATGAGAAAAACAGCAAATAAACTCAAATTGAAGGACATTCTACAAAATACCTGACAAATTGTGCTCAAAACTGTTAAAGTCAAAGACAGAAAATGGCACAAATCAGAGGATTATAAGGAGACAGGAAAATTAAATGCAACGGGGCACTGTAGATTGGATCCTGAAGCAGAAAAAGAACATTAATGGAAAAACTAGTGACACCTGAATAAAATCTGAAGTTTAGTTAATAATGATGTGGCAATGTTGGTTTCTTAATGTCAACAAATAATAGCATTAAAGTAAAGTGAAATTAAGGGAAATTGAAACTGGGTATATGGAAACTCTCTGTTTAATCTTTGAAACTTTTCTGTAAATCTAACAATATTCCAAAATAGAAAGCTTATTTAAAACAAACTTCATAAGGGACTCATAGATAAAGTGAGCAGATGTATGGTTACCAGAGGAGAGGGGGGTTGGGAGGCTGGGTAAAAAAGTGAAGGGATTAAGAACTACAAAATGGTAGCCACAAAACAGTTCCAGGGATGTCTGACCCTTTGCAACAGCATGGATGGACCTGGAGACCATTATGCTAGGTGAAATAAGCCAGTCAGAAAAATACAGATATCACATGATCTCACTCATACGTGCAATCTAATGAACAAAATAAACTGACAAACAAAATAGGTCCAGAGACATGGATGCATGGAACAGTCTGACAGATCTCAGAGGGGAGGAGGGAGGGGAATGGGAAGAGATTAACCAAAGAGCTTCTATTCATATATGCACAGCCCATGGACATAGACAATAGTGTGGTGAAGGCTTGGGTTGGGGTGGGGGCTGGGTGGAGGGGGGAAGAGGGGCAAAATAGGGGATATCTGTAATACTGTCAACAATAAAAAATAAACTGAAAAACATTAAGTACAACATAGAAAATATAGTCAATAATATTGTAATTACTATGTAAGGTGCCAGATGGGTACTTGAAATATTGGGAAAACCATTTTGTAAAATATGAGATTGTCTAACCACTATGCTGTACACCTTAAGCTAATACAAAATAATATTGAATATAAACTGTGCTTGAAAGATAAAATTTTTAAAAAGAAAGACACTTTTCACGTATTTGTAGGAATATTAGAGGAAAAAAATATGCTGTTTCACTTCACAATAGACCACAAGCACATTTGCGTTTTTAATTTCTTTCCATTAAAGTTTACATTCAATATTATTTTGTATTAGTTTCAGGTGTACATTTGCATTTTGCTGTTGTGTTGCTGTCTTTTGTTATTTTAAAAAATATTTTTATTGATTTCAGAGAGGAACGGAGAGGGAGAGAGAGAGAGAGAGAGAGAGAGAGAGAGAGAGAGAGAGAGAGAAACATCAATGATGAGAGAGAATCTTTGATCAGCTGCCTCCTGCATGCCCCTCACTGGGTATAGAGCCCACAACCCGGGCACGTGCCCTGACAGGGAATCAAACCGTGACTTCCTGGTTCATAGGTCGACGCTCAATCACTGAGCCACGCCGGCCAGGCTGTTGTGTTGTTTTAACTACCTGCCCAGGTATCCTATGGAGCAGTCAGCTTGACTGTCCTTACACATCCAAGCCTTACACATCATCGCATGCATCACCATGATTTATACACAGAAAGGGGGAGGATGGGATTAAGTTATTCTCTACGTTTCTCTGCTATTTGTCACATCACAGAACATATCACAGGGACCTGCCAGGTCAGGTCAGGAGCTGTAGCTTCACATGTGTTCATAATATTCCATTAAAAAATAAAACAAACTTCATAAATCCAAAAGTAGACAACAAAGGGGAAAAGGAAAATGAAGAATAGATATGACAAATAGGAAACAAACAAAAAGATGGCACATATAAACCTACATGTGTCAATAATTACATTAAACATAACTGAATTATCCCTAACTGGTTTGGCTCAGTGGCTAGAGTGTCGGCCTGCGGATTGAAGGGTCCCAGGTTCGATTCCAGTCAAGGGCATGTACCTTGGTTGCGGGCACATCACCAGTAGGGGGCGTGCAGGAGGCAGTTGATCAATGTTTCTCTCTCACTGATGTTTCTAACTCTATCCCTCTCCCTTCCTCTCTGTAAAAAATCAATAAAATATATTAAAAAACATAACTGAATTAATTCTTCAGTTAATGAAACAGCCCAACTATATGAAAAAAATAAACCATATACTGCTTGCAAGAGACACATTTTTTAAAATGTGAATATACTGCTTTTATTATAATTATGGTTATTAGCTGAATGAAAGCAAACAATAGCTTTAAAAAGTTTCAAATGATAGAAAAACATTTGGGTAAATTTTGACACAATTTTTTGAGTACTCAGACAATAGACAGTATTACATTTTTATAAAAATTGCAAATAGCCAAAACCGGTTTGGCTCAGTGGATAGAGCGTCAGCCTGCAGACTGAAGGGTCCCAGGTTCGATTCCGGTCAAGGGCATGTACCTGGGTTTCGGGCACATCCCCAGTAGGAGATGTGCAGGAGGCAGCTGATCGATGTTTCTCTCTCATCGATGTTTCTAACTCTCTATCTCTCTCCCTTCCTCTCTGTCAAAAATCAATAAAATATATTTCAAAAAAATTGCAAATAAAAAGTTAACAATGAAATCAAGGAGTTAAAAGGTCGAAAGGGGCCCCAAACACATTCACTATCTTTTAAATTTTAGAAAAATTAGCTGAGAATAGGGGAAAAAACACACCAACATCTACACTGTGGGAACCACGCCAGGGTGCCTGGATAGTCAAGGCCAATGGGAGCACAGAGGCCTTGTTGTCAATACACCAGAATGGCCAAGTCCACTCTGAGCATGAGCCTAATTGGGGTACCCAAGGCCAAGACACCATGAGCGGGTGCAAGGATACATGGTACACTGTGCCCTTCTGTAACCCAAAGAATTGATGTCACTGTTGGCGACTAGCCTTCTTTATCGCTGGCGTAATATACAGGTTACTGACGAGAGAGCAGCTGGGCAGAGAGAGCTCAGAGAAGCAGAGGCAGTAGACACAGAGAATGTAGCCTCTATGTGTGCAGGAGAGAGGAAAACTCAGATGGAGCTGAGAGCTGCTACAATGTAAGACTAAGAGCAATCAGAGAGCTCAGATATGACTACCATGTTAACCAGCCAGTGTGCGGGGGGAGGAATGAATCTCACTATATGAGGCTACAGAGACCAGCCAGTGTGTGCTGGGCAGGGGAGACAGGAGAAGCTTGGATACTGCTATGATGTGAGGCGGTGAGTCTAGGGGGCAGCATGCGGCTGCTCAGATAATAGCTGTGGGTACAGAGACTAATGCTGCTTTGTAGAAAAGATATGTATTCACCAGCCGGTGTCCGGCTGCCTGCCTGTATGGATTTTGCTGTGAAGAATTATCTTGTCTGATGGCTATATGGCCACTGGCTTCTGCAATAAAGACTCATTCTTTTACACCCACAACTTCTCATGGCTTTTTCGTCTGAGACCCGGCGTCCAAGGAGGTCCACCCCAGGCAGGGGGACTCAGACCCAACACCTGTAACTAGTGAGCAGGGGATAAAGGAGGAACTTAGACTAAGTTCCCAACAATGCAAAGGGCAGGGTTCAAGCAGGAACCAGCCCTGGCGTAGTCAGGAAGAATTCAGAACAACTCAGAGCAGCAGTGCTCCTGCTGGCTCTGACATACACCATAAGTCTTTTTATTAATTACTTCCATTTTTAACTCTTTTCTGAAAGCATTAAGGACATCGAGACCCATATTGTAGATTATGTACCATCTCCTCTTTGGCTATGAGATGTGCAGTTTTGTTACCTAGAGACATCAATGAGTTCAATTTCTGAGACCAGTCATTTAATAAATTATTTGGATCCTCAGGACTCTGGAAGTTGATAATTCCTGACAACCTGTCTACTTTAACAAAGATGGAAAAGACACACTTTATTCTACTTTATTATTTCAGAGAGGAAGGGAGAGGGAGAGAGAGAGAGAGAAACATCAATCTTGCATGCCCCACATTGGGGATTAAGCCCAAAACCCAGGCATGTGCCCTGACCTGGAATCGAACCATGACCTCCTGGTTCATAGGTTAACGCTCAACCACTGAGCTACACCAGTTGGGCGAGACATTTTAAATGTAAGGATATAAAATGGTTAAAAATAAACAAATGGCAAAAATGACATACCATGCAAGCAATAACCAAAGTAAATCAGGATAACTATATAATATCAGACAGAATAGACTTTAAGGGAATCTTCAGTATAGAGATGCACAGGGACTTTTCACAATTATAAAAGATTTGATTCAACAGGAAATTATAACAATCTTAAAATTGCAAATACCTGATATCATAGAAAATATACACATAAAAAGTGACAAAAGTAAGAGAATAAAGAAATTTACAATCACCGCGGCTGGGTAGCTCACTTGGTTAGAGCACTGTCCTGATAGGTCAAGGTTGCAGGTTTGATCTCCAGTCAGAGCACATATAAGAGTCAACCAATTAATGCAAAAATAAGTGGAACAACACTTTCTCTGTCTCTCTCTGTCTTTCATCAATAAATTTTTAAGAAGAAAGTTACAATCAAGTTGATAGATTTCTATACATGTCTCCCAGTAATTGGTAGAAAAGGCAGATAAAAAACCATTAAGCGCCGAAACCGGTTTGGCTCAGGGGATAGAGCGTCGGCCTGCGGACTGAAGGGTCCCGGGTTCGATTCCGGTCAAGGGCATGTACCTGGGTTGCAGGCACATCCCCAGTAGGGGTGTGCAGGAGGCGGCTGATCAATGTTTCTCTCTCATGATGTTTCTAACTCTCTATCTCTCTCCTTCCTCTCTGTAAAAAATCAATAAAATATATATATTAAAAAAAAACCATTAAGCATATAGAAAAGTTGAAGGACAACAAAGTTGGCCTGATAAATATAGAACACAACAATTGAACAATACATAGTCTACTCAAATGCAAATGAAACATTCATCAACGTGTATCATACTATGGTCTCTAAAGCAAGTCTTAAATTTCAAAGGACTGAAATCATATTATTTGACCACAGTAGAATTAAGCTAGAAATCAATAACAAAAATATAACAGGAAATCTCCACTTGAAAATTATATAATACACTCCAAATAACCCAGGGTTCAAAGGAGAAATAAATGTACAGCATAGGGAATACAGTCAATAATATTGTAATAACTATGTATGGTGCCTGCTATGATGACCCAAGGCTGAACCTAAGTAACTAGGCTTAAGTTTAACAACAAGAACTTTAAAAAAAAACTGAGCAGAGATTCCAGTTGTCACACTCTGCGGGGTAGATAGACACTACATAATTAGTCCAAGCACATCATTAAAATAAATAAATATTTAAAAACAAAGAAACAAGACATAGCCCATACAGAGGAAAAAGCAGCTTATATACATTGTTTCTGGGAGGGCCTAGATAAAGATTTCAAATAAGCTATTACAAATATGTTTGAATAACTAAAGGACACCATGTTTAAAGAATTAAAGCGGGGGCAGTGGGAACGGGCAGGGAGAGGTCAATGGGGAGAAAAAAAGAGGCATATATAAAACTTTCAACAATAAAGAATTTTAAAAAAAAGAATTAAAGAAATGTATAATGACAATGACTCATCACATAGAGAATATTAACAAAAAGATACAAATTATAGAAAAAATGGAAATTCTGTAGTTAAAGGGTATAGCAAATGAAAAAAAAAATTTACTCAAGGGGCTCAACAGGAAAAAAGAATGAAGAAAACTGAATAATCTCAAAGGCCTGTGAGACACCATCAAACACACCACATATGCTTAATGGGATTTCCAGAAGAGGAGGGACGGGGGATGACATAAGTATTTGAAGAAATAATGGGTAAAATTTCTCAAATTTGATGGAAAACTTTAAGCTACACATCCAAGAAGCTCAATGAATTCCAAGTAGAACAAACACAAAGATATTCACAGCTAGATAGATATTAATCAAATTGTTCAAAGCCAAAGCCAAAGAGAAAAACTTGAAAACAGCAGGAGAAAAATTATATATATGCAAAGGAACCACAATAATATTAACAGCTGCCTTGTCATTAGAAAGAATGGAGACAAAAGGAAGCAACAGGTGCCCATCAATAGATGAGTGGATCAAAAAACTTGTGGTACATAAGTACACTGGAATATTACTTGGTCATAAAAAAGAATAAAATCTTACCATTCAGGACAGCATGGTTGGACCTAGAGGACATTCTGATCAGTAAATAAGCCAGTCAAAGAAAGACAAATACCATATGATTTCACTTATATTTGGAATATAAATAACAATATAAACAAACAAACAAAACAGAAACAGACTCAGAGATACAGAAAACAGACTGATGGTTGCCAGAGGGGAGGGGGATTGGGGACTGAGTAAAAAAGGTGAAAGGATTAAGAAGTACAAGTTGATAGTTGCAAAGTAATCACAGGAATGTAAAGCATAGCATAGGGAATATAGTCAATAATATTGTCATAACTATGTACTGGGCACATGCCCAGGTTGCGGGCTCAATCCCCAGTGGGGGTGTGCAGGAAGCAGCCAATCAATGATTCTCTTTCACTCTCCCTATCTCTCTGAAATCAACAAAAATGTATCTTTTTAAAAAAATGTTAAGAAAGAAAGAAAGAATGGAGACAAGAAGGCAGTGTTATGACATGTGCAAGGTGCTGGGTGGGGGGACTGCAGCCAAGAATTCTAGAATTCAGTTCACCGTGGTAACAGCTCATGACAACACTTTCCTCTCAGCTTTGGGTGAGCCTTCAGGTCTTCTGCTCTAAGATGTGCTGATGAGAAGGGCGTGGAGAGGTCTCTGACCTGACACTATGGGTGACAACTTTGAAGGTATGAGCATTGAACAACTAAAACTGGAGTTATTGGAAGAAATCCATAAGAAAGACAGTAAAAGTCTCAATAAATGAACTAACACGTAAGATGGCAGAACAGAAAGCCAAATTCATTAAAAACATTGAATGGAAAATGCTTTATGAGACACAACTTGAAGTGAATTATCAACTGAGAGAGCAAATAGTTACTCTGAAAGAGAAATTGGGAAAATTCAGTGGAGATCCTTCAGATATACAAGGTACTATTGAAGTCTACATGGAATTGTCAACGAGATATTTAGTGAAATTACTTAGAAAACTACTCCAAGAGAAAAGGCGTCTTGAAAATCAAGTGAAATACTATTCAGTTAAAGAGGAACAAGAAGAAAGGGCTTACAAAAAGGTCGAGGATGAATGCCAAAAATACCTATTTCAGGTCTCTTACTTATACGAAATTCCTAGAAGACAACATATGGATGAATTCCATAGAAGGAAAGAGATTCCAGTGGAAATGGGAAGGTACAATACAGCTAATCAGAAGATAGGAAATGCCAAGAGAGAATCAGCAAAACAGAGTAGAAGATCAAACTGTCTTCCAAAACTCAATCCATGATTCAAGAATTGGATGGGTTTCTATTTCTTCTCCTTTTTCATTTGTTATATTCACCTTGTGAAGTTAATACCCAACATGTTTTTTCAGGGAATGAAATAGATAAGAGCTATTAAACCTCTTTCGCTTCTCTTTCAGAAGTTTGTCCCTTTGTCTGTGTCAAAGTAATTTTCCTAGTAATTTGGTTTAGTTTCAAAAATTATTTTAGAAAGTAATTTTGGTGACCCTAAAATAATAGCAGTGTTTGTAATTCTTAAAATATCCTAAGAAACCTGAGTGAACTATCCCAATCATTGCAATAGTGTATTAGGTGCACATCTTATCATGGGGACTCACTCCATCATGTTTAAGTGTTAGCTCTACAGGAGCTACTTTGGAATACTTTCCAGATGTTAGAAAATGTCTGTGTTAGAGTGATGGCATGCATGTTGGTGGGGTACTATAAAGAACTGAAACGGGAGACACTCTAAGATCTCTATTCTGTTATCAGTTTTGCCACTGACACTATGGGTGACAACTTGGAAGGTATGAGCATTCTGACTTTGAGTAAATCACTTTGCATTGCATCCCTTTCAGCATTTATACAGTTGGGAATATTTACCTACTTCCTTGAGATTGCTGTGCAGATCAAGAATACTTACTAAATATTTATTTATTTATTTATTTAGTTAGTTAGTTAGTTATTAGAGAAAAAGTTTTATCTCATTCTAAGCTCTGAAGATAATTCGTCATGTGAGGTTTTATAAGAAAATGAAATTATTTATTGCAATAATAAAAACAAAAAATGCAGGTTGTGGGCTCAATCCCTAGTAGGGGGCGTGCAGGAGGCAGCCGATCAATGATTCTCTCTCATCATTGAAGTTTCTCTCTCCCTCTCCCTTCCTCTCTGAAATCAATAAAAATATATTTAAAATATGTATTAATATCAGTATTTTTATTCATAATAGCCAAAAAGTGGAAACAACCCAAATGCCCATCAACAACCCAAATGAACAAATGTAGAATATTCAAACAATGGACTGTTATTCAGCAATAAAAAGAAATTAAGTACTGATATAGGCTACAATATGGATGAAACTTGAAAATAATATCTTGAGTAAAAGAAGCCAGAGGAAGGGTGGGTGATGGGGAGTGACTGCAAAGGGTACAGGGTTTCTTTTGGGGATGATGAAAATGTTCTAAAATGTATTGTGATGGTTGCACAACTCTGTGGATATATTAAAAACCATTGTACAATACATTTTAAATGGGTTAATCATATGTAAATAATTTATATCTTAATAATGCTCTTATTTTGTTAAAAATCTATACCTGCCAAAATAACCCTTAAAAAATAAAGGCCCGGAGGATTAAAAATGAGTAAGTGGATGCTGCATGGACAAGCTCCCAGGAATTACAACTAAAATACAGAAAAACTTCCTGAATAATCAACAAAACTCGCAGGAGAAAACCCTGATACCCGAGGACCGAAAGTGGAGACCACACAGAGACTGAGATAAATAAATAAATAAATAAATAAATAAATAAATATAAAATAAAATAAAAGCCCCAGGAAAAGGCAAACCCAGAAAAAGAAAAAAAGCCTTAGAGAACTAGTTGCTATCAGACTTGCCTTATAAGAAATAAAAGGAATTTGTCAGGCTGAATAGAAATTGTAACCCAAACACCAGTAAAGTTACTTACATAGGAAAACATAAAGTACAATATAAATATATTTTTCTTTCCTTCTCACAACTGCTTTAAAAGACATCTGCATAAAACAATAAATATTAAATATTGTTAGCTTTAGAATACATATACACTGTCTATGATAATAATAGCACAAACGTTGGAGAGGAACGAGAGCTATATTGGAGCAGTTTCTGTATACTAGCAGAAATAAATTAGCATTAATGTGAAGTATATTGTTTTAAGATGTATATTTTAATACCCAAAGCAACCACTAAGAAAATAATTCAACAAATAGAGTAAATAAAGAGAATTTAAATGGCACACTAGAAAAGGTCTAATAAATGCAAAAGTAAGCAGTAAAAAAGAAATAAAGGAGAAAATATACATGAAACATACATATAGAAAATAGTTATAAGTAATTACATCTATATTATAACCAATAACTATATTAAATGTAAGTGAAATAAGCACTACAGTAAAAAAAAATAAAAGATTATCAGGCTAGATTAAAAACAGAATCTAACTGTATGCTGTCTAAAATATATACACTTTATATTTTCATTTTATATTTTTAAATATATTTTTATTGATTTCAGAGAGGAAGGGAGAAGGAAAGAGAGAAATGGAAACATCAATGATGAGAATTATTGATCGGCTGTCTCCTGCATGCCCCACACTGGGGATTGAGCCCATAACCCGCGCATGTGCCCTGACCAGGAATCGAACCATGACCTCCTGGTTCATAGGTCAATGCTCAACCACTGAGCCACACCAGCCAGGCTTTTAAATATGTTTTTATTGATATTTTAGAGAGAGAGGAAAGGAGAGGGAGAGAAAGATAGAAACATTGATTGACTGCCTCCCGCACACCCCCTACTGGAGATAGAGCCTGTAAGTTGAGCATGTGCCCTGACCAGGAATCAAACTGGTACTGGTAACCTCTTGATGCATGAGGCGATGCTCAACCAACTGAGCCACACCGTCTGGGCTAAAACCTATATACTTTAGATTCAAGACACAAATATGTTGAAAGGAAGGAAATGATACATAAGAGGAACCATAAGGGATCTGGAGTGGCTCTCCCAATGCATTAGTCTTCTACTGCTATGTAACAAATTAACACAAATTTAGCAGCTTAAAACAATACCCACTTGCTAGCGCACAGTTCTATAGGTCACAAGACCAAGGCAAGTTCTCTGCTTAAGCTCTCAGAAAGCCAAAATCAAGGTGTTGGCCAGACGGCCCTCTTGATCTGGGAGCTCTAAGAAAGATCTACTTCCAAACAAACAAACAAAACAATCTGCTTCCAAGTTCAGATTATTGCAAAGTGTGTTAGAAATATGCTCACTTCAAGGTGGCAGATCTGGCAGTTATGTTATTGGGGGGTATGAACTGATATCTATCTACACTAATAAAAGACAAACATGCAAATTGACCATGCCTTCACTAGGCCTTAAGCCATGCTCACCAGCCAATCAGAGTGACTATATGCAAATTAACCCAACCAAGATGGCGGCCAGCAGCCACAGAGCTGGAGCAAGCAGGAGGCTTGATTGACCCAGTAATGGAGGAAGTCAAGCTTCCTGCCTGCCACGGCCGGCTCTGAGCTCCACTCAAAGCAACAAAGTTTCAATTATAGAAGATAAATAAACCCCAGATACCTGCTTTCAGCAGGCCGTGGCCACAGAGCTGGAGCCTTGGGTTGCCCCTGGTGATGGAGGAAGCCAAGCTTCCCTCCAGCCTGCCCTGGTTGGCTCTGAGCTCCACTTCAGGCTGCAAAGTTTCAATTATAGAAGGTAAATAAATCCCAGAATAAAAAGAAAAAAAGGAGAGGCTGGGAGCTTCCGTTGCTGGTGGGGCTTGGCCAGCCTGAAAACAGCCCTTAGCCCCTCAGCCAGACTGGCCAGGCACCCCAGTGGGGACCCCCACCCTGAAGGGGCTGTGGCCAGCCTGCAAACAGCCATCAACCCTTCACCCAGGCTGGCCAGGCACTCCAGTAGGGACCCCCACTGTGAAGGGGGTGTGGCCAGCCTGCAAACACCCATCAGCCCCTCACCCAGGCTGGCCAGGCACCCCAGCAGGACCCCCACCCTGATCTGGGAAACCCTTCAGGGCAAACCAGCCAGCCTCCACCCATGCACCAGGCCTCTATCCTATATAATAAAAGGGTAATATGCAAATTGACCCTAACAGCAGAATGACTGGGAATGACTGGTCACTATGACACACACTGACCACCAGGGGCAGACGCTCAATGCAGGAGCTGCCCCTGGTGATCAGTGCGCTCCCACAGTGGGAGCTCTGCTCAGCCACAAGCCAGGCTGACGGCTGCCAGTACAGCGGTGGTGGTGGGAGCCTCTCCTGCCTCCTCAGCAGTGCTAAGGATGTCCGACTGCAGCTTAGGCCTGCTCCCCACTGGCAAGTGGACATCCCCCAAGGGCTCCTGGGCTGCCAGAGGGATGTCTGACTGCCAGCTTAGGCCCAATCCCCCGGGGAGCGGGCCTAAGCCAGCAGGTGGACATCCCCCAAGGGGTCCCAGACTGCGAGAGGCCACAGGCCGGGCTGAGGGACGCCCCCGAGTGCACAAATTTTTGTGCACCAGGCCTCTAGTATATATAAAAGCCTAAGTGACTGTTATGACAGAACGACTGGAACAACCGGTTGACCAGTTGCTATGATGTGCACTGACCACCAGGGAGCAGACATTTAATGCAAGACATGCCTCCTGGTGGTCAGTGCACTCCCACAGGGGGAGTGCCACTCAGCCAGAAACCAGGCTTATGGCTGGCAAGCGTGGCTGCAGCGGCGGGAGCCTCTCTCAACTCCATGGCAGCACCACCAAGCAGTGGCAGCAGGCGCAGCAGGCCGGGATGAGCACAAGCGGTGCCACACCAGGCCCTGTTTCTGACTCCGCCCTGGCCACTTGCTGCTTGGTGCACTGCTACATCCCTCTAGCAATCCAGGACCACTCGGGGGCCCAAACTGGCAGTCAGACATTCCCCAAGGGGTCTTGGATTGTGAGAGGGCACTGGCTGGGCTGAGGGACAACCCCTCCAGTGCACGAATTTTGTGCACCGGGGCTCTAGTGTACATATTAAAATTAGTGTATTTACGTGTAATTAAAAGGGAAGGAGTTATGGTGGTCACAGTCGGAGATTGTGGTGGAAATGTGGAGGAGAGTAGTAGAAGGCACTGGGGAGTGAGTGGTCCTCTCCCCAAGAGTTGAGGAATTGACTGATATGAGGCAAAGTGTCTCCTTGGGAAAGCAATAATCTCCACTAATTTTTAGAATGACACAGATGGTAGTAACCAGACTTCCCTTTAGGCATGGCAGTGTAGGAGTGTACATTTTAGCAGAGATCAAGAAGCATACCAGGAGATCAACCAAAGGACTTATATGCAAGCATATAGGCGTAACCAATGGACACAGACAACAGGGGGGTGAGGGCATGCATGGGGGGATGGGGGGTAATTTGGGAATAAGGACACATATGTACCAACTTAATTAATAAAGAAATTTTTAAAAAAGAAGTATGCCAGGATCATGGGCTAAGCAGATAGTGAGCTCAGGAAATGTAATAGGATCCCTAATATCAAAGGAAGTAAAGCAAAAATGTCCTCTGTCTAATTTGTGCCTTGGGAGAGGCAGTCTCTGGGCATTGTTTGGGTGGAAGTCAGTCACAGGGAGTGAAGTCCTTTCCAATGGTGAAATGTTAGGTTGGGGTGATATCCTCTGAGTCAGTCATCTCCAGCAGCAAACTCCTGGGCCATGACAATGTCACCTAGGATGTGGGACTTAGGGTATCCTTTTAAATAAATAAATACATACATATATATATATATATTTTCCAGAGAGGAAGGGAGAGAGAGAGAGAAACATCAATGATGAGAGGGAATCATTGATCAGCTGCCTCTTGCATGCCCTCCACCGGGGATTGAGCCTACAATCTGGGCATGTGCCCTTGACCAAGGTTGCGGAATCAAACCTGAGACCCTTCAGTCCGCAGGCTGACGCTCTATCCACTGAGCCAAACCAGCTAGGGCTTAGGGTATCTTTTTTAAGGAGATAACCACTCAAGTCAGTGTGGGTCTTAGCATTTACCATGTTTGGCTGAAACAATGGCTTACTTGGAGAGTTGAGCCTCTGGATTATAAACCAATGAAATCATCCAGACCAGTGGTAGTAAGACCACAGTCACCAGAATGGTGTGCAGCTGCAAAAACGAAGGATCTCTTACCGTTTGAGACAACATGGAGGGACCTGGAGAGTATTATGCTAAGTATTATGCCAGTCAGAGAAAGACAAATATCACATGATCTTACTTATATGTGGAATCTAATAAACAAAATAAACTGACAAACAAAATATAGCCAGAGACATGGAAGCACTTAACTGACTGAGGATTCTCAGGGGGTCAAGGGTGGAAGTAGCTAAAGAACTTATATGCATACTAGAGGCCTGTTGCATGAAGAGATTCGTGCAATAGGCCTTCCTTCCCCTGGCTGCTGGCACCAGTTTTCCTCCAGCACCCGGGACCCAGGCCTTTGCTCTGGCCGCAGCGGAGAAGCCAAGCCTCTTCAGTCTTCAGCCGTCTTCAGTCTTCAGTCTTCACTGGGGCCAAAGCCTTCAGTCTTCGCACCGTGCCTGCATATGCAAATTAACTTTCATCTTTGTTTGGTTTATTTGCATATTCATCCTGATTGGCTGGTGGGCGTAACGGAATGATACCAATTTGCATGTTTCTCTTTTATTAGTGTAGATATGCATAATAACACATAGACACAGACAATAGTGTGGTGAAGGCCTATGGAGGGGGCGTGAGTGGGGAGGAGGGGCCAGTGGGGGTAACAAAGTAGGGCATCTGTAATACTTTCAACAATAAATCTATATATATAAAAGCCCAAGTGACCGGCCAACTGGCCGACCGGCCAACCGGTAGCTATGACACGCACTGACCACCACGGGGAAGACACTCAATGCAGGAGCAGAAACCACATGCATGGAAACATGGAACAGACTGATGACTCTCAGAGGGGAAGGGGAATGGGGGGAGGGAGAGAAGAGATTAACCAAAGATTTTATATGCATGCTAGAGGCCTGTGCATCGGTGGGGTCCCTTGGCCTTGCCTACGCCCTCTCACAATCCGGGACACCTCAGGGGATGTCAGAGAGCCGGTTTCGGCCTGATCCCCGCAGGCCAGGCTGAGGGACCCCACTGGTGTACAAATCCATGCACCGGGCCTCTAGTTTTAAATAAATAAGAATTCATAAAAATATATTTAGAAAAAAGATAAGTTGAGTGGGTTAAAATAGAGATTCATTTAGGAGTTTATTTAGACTTAAATTTGAAAAGGAATTGAGGAGACCATTATGTCTGTTAGTTAAATGGGCTATTTGGGACCTATTAAGGACATGAAAGTTCTATTGAATGTTTTTTTCCCCTCAAGAGTCCAGCATTGTGTATTTTCAGAAGTGAAATGTGCACCTTGATTACTATTGATAATATTTATAACTGCAAAGGTAATGAATGTCCTGGCAAGACCTTATATTGTGACCTTAATATATAGAAAACATGTGATTTTGTATTTTGAGTATCTGTGAGGCAAGAAATTCCCATAGTTGTTTAATCTGAAAGAGACCATTTTTAGGCCAGGGATCAAGCCTACAACTGAGGTACATGCCCTTGACTGGAATTGAATCCAGGACCCTTCAGTCCGCAGGACAATTCTCTATCCACTGAGCCAAGCCAGCTAGGGCCAAACTAGTATTTTTTTAAAATTTTATCTTGAAGGTGATGAGGATCTATTTGCATCATTTCAGTAGGGGAAGGACATGGTCAGACTTTATGTGACTAGATGAAGAGAGAAAAGACTGAAAAGCTAGTAAAAAAATAATTCTAAAAGCTAACATTTATTGAGCATTTAATGTGACAGGTATTATTCTAAGAGCTTTGCATTTATTCTAGTGCTTTATGTATATTAACTCATGTAGTTCTCACAATTAGCCAATGTATTATCACAGCCATTTTAAAAATGAAGGGAAAAGACACAGAGAGGTCAAGTGACTTACTCAAGAATTACAAAGCTAATAAGTAGCAGAGATAAGATTCAAACCGAGTCCAGTTCAAAACTCATGCTCTTCATCAATATGCTTTAATGCTCCCCTTTTCTATAATAGATTAGGGCAATAACACAGGCTTGAAATCACAAGGTTCTGCTACATGGCAAAAATGATGGGAAGATGGAGAGATTATGTGAAAGCAATTTGGGAAACAAAAACTGACAATGTGAGGGAACAACTGTGAAGCATAAGGGAGAGAGGAATCTAAGATGACTCTGACTTTTGCCTGGCTGGGGGTGGCTCAGTGGTTGAGCATCGACCTATGAGCCAGGAGGTCATGGTTTGATTCCCAGTCAGGGCATATGCCTGGGTTTCGGGCTCAATCCCCAGTGTGGGGCGTGCAGGAGGCAGCCTATCAATGGTTTTGTCTCCCTCTCATTTCCTTTCTGAAATCAATAAAAATAAATTATTAAGATGACTCTGACTTTTGACTTGACTAACTGGGTAGCTGATGTTAGTCATGGAGATGCAAATATACATAACTCTGGCAGGCAAGATAGAAATTATTGGACACTAAATATTGATGTGCCTCTGTGACCAAAAAATGATTGCCAGGAAGCAATCAGAGATACTAGTGTGGAGCTCAAGGAAAAGATCTGAACCACAGATGGAGATTTAGAGTTCTCAAGCAAGTGTTAAAGGCTTAGGAAGAGCACATGGAATAAGAAAACAGAGTTGAGAACACAACCTGGGGAGCATTATCATTTTGAAAGTAAGAACAGAAAAAGTAGCCAGCAGAGAAGACTAAGGAAGATGGTCATAAAGCTAAGATACCAGGAGAGTGGAGTCATGAAAGTCCAGAGTGGAGTTTCAACAAAGACAAAATTGTATTTAATCCCAATAGAAAGTAGATTATGTCGCCAGGAACATGTCTGTTTTGTTCATCAAAGTACTCCCAGAGCCTAGAGGCATGAAACATAGTAAATGGTCAAAAACTTTTCCTGAATATGAATAAGAAAAGAAACCAATAGTATCAAATACCACACAAAGTTCTGGGAAGGCAAAGACTGAGAAGTATCCATTTTATTTAACAACCTCAGGTGTTACTGATCTTGTCCAGAGCAGTTTCAGTGGAATGGTGGAGGGAAAGCCAAATGGGAGGGGTTTAAAAGAATCAATGCCAAGAATGTTTCAAACATTACTTTGCTACTTTTCTCTCATTTAAAAACTTTTCTTTTTGAGTGTTTTAGATTATTAGAACTCTGGCTTTAAAAATTCTGTCTGTGGTAATTCATTGCAGTATTTTGAGTAGAGGAGTAATATCATCTGACATTTTAACAGGATTCTTCTGGGTGCTTGCTGCATTGAAGATAGACTGTGGGATATGAGAGGCATGGGCAGAAGTTGGCAGGTCCACTTGTGAGGCTATTGCAATAATTCAGGCAATGGGTGATAGTATATGGGACCAAGATGGTGGTAGTGGGAATGATGAGAACTGTTAAAACTCTGGATGTATTTTTTAAAATATATTTTATTGATTTTTTACAGAGAGGAAGGGAGAGGGATAGAGTTAGAAACATCGATGGGAGAGAAACATTGATCAGCTGCCTCCTGCACACCTCCCACCGGGAATGTGCCCATAACCAAGGTACATGCCCCCGACTGGAATCGAACCCGGGACCTTTCAGTCTGCAGGCCGACGCTCTATCCACTGAGCCAAACCAGTTAGGGCAAAACTCTGGATGTATTTTGAAGGTACCGACAAAATTTGAGGGTGTCAGTGAAGAAGAGGAATCAAATAGGTATTAGAATGACAGGAAGAGGAGTCGATTTTAGAGTATATTTTAAAATAATAGCACAAACATACACACTGACAACCATATGGTGATAGCCAGAAGCAAAAGGGAGTGAGGGGAGGTGGAAGAGGGCAGATGGGGGATAAATGGGGATGGAAAGAAACCCCGCTTCGGGTGATGGGCACATGATGCAGTATGCAGACAATGTCCTATTGAGTTGTACAGCTGAAACATGCATGGTCCTGCCAACCAATGTCACCCCAATAAATCCAACAACAAAAAATAAAAACAATAGCACAGTTGATACGATGTTGCAAAAATTGTGAAACATAGTAAGTGAAAGGAGTCAGTGACCCCAATGTTTTTAGTCTGAACAAGTGTAAGGGTAAAGCCATATTATTGCCTGTACTTGTCTATGTTTGAAATATTTCCTAGCCCTAGCCGGTTTGGTTCAGTGGATAGAGCATTTGCCTGCAGACCAAAGGGTCCCGGGCTCGATCTGGTCAAGGGCATGTACCTTGGTTGCAGGCTACTCTCTGCAGGGCCATGGTCAGGGCTCCTGCAGGAGGCAACCAATGGATGTGTTTCTCTCGCATTCATGTTTCTCTCTCTTTCCCTCTCCCTAAAAACCAATGGAAAAATACTAGTATCCTCGGGTGAGGATTAACAGAAAACAAACAAACAAAACTTATGGGAGATGAGGGAGTTGCAACCACCGATCCTGGATGAAACTGTTACTTAGGGAAGGAGGAACCTAGAGAGCTGCGATGACAAGAAGGCACAGGAGGAGAGGGGATTTTTCCTGAAGAGAAAATTTGCTTTGTTCACTGATAAATCACAGGGGCATAGCACGCTGCTGGCTACCACGCGGGTGCTCAGAAAGCCTGCAGCTGGCCCGAGGCGGCTAGCAGAACGCTGTCCAACACGGACGGGAGCTGGAGCCTGGATCCAGCAGGGACAGCGAATTCTCGGCCCATCCCTGGCCAGGCAGCACCCGCGCCCTAAAGATCTCCCACTTTGGGCCGCTCGGAAACCAGGGGCAGGAAGGAGGGACACCCATGCTGGGGACACAAGAGGGGTGGGTGGGTCCAGCAAAGCTCCGCCCACTGGCAGGCTTTACCGTTCAGGCTCCGGTGTCCCCGCAGGCCCCTCCCGAAGCAGCTCCGGTTCCTCGCAAGCCCGGGGCGGGCCGGAAATGACGCGGCTCGTCACACGTGATTGGAGGAAGCAGAAATTGCTTTTCGGCCGGTACGGAAATTGCCTTCCTTTTAGCTTCCGCTCCTGGTCCATGTGAGGGACAGACGGCTGAGATGAGCGGGGTTCGGGCTGCGAAGAGGTGAGGGGTAAAGAAGGGTCGGGAGGCTGGGTTTCAATGGGGGTCAGATTTTGAGACGTGGATGCCGTTTAACAGATTACACTTGTTTCCCTCTCAAAAATTCACTATTCGTTACTGTTTCCGCGATCCATCTTTTAAAACCCTTTTAATTTAACTTAATTCTCTCCCTAGCTGTATTCTTATCCTTGTGGTCCCGATGCGGTCTCTCCCTCTCCAGCTAAGTTAATATGTTGCATTGCTCTCCTCACGTGACTCTTTTCTTCCGCTTCTTCCGCGAGTTTCAGTCCTCTGTGCAGGCAATGCCAGTGCTGTAAACTCCCTTGTCTTGTAAACCTTTGCTGATGGGAGCCATCTGCAACGTTTTCTCCTGTGATGTTTCATCCCACCCAATAGGGGAACTAAATATAATCCGTTCAGCACAGCTTGCCTTCCGAAGACTGATGCAGATTCCATAACTCCTTTCTGGGTACCAGCAGTATTCCTTAGTTAAGCGTCTATTTTGTTGAGAAAGCCCCAGGAAAAATTGCTTACTCATCTGCTTTCATCCAGTTCTGTTTCCTCATTCCTGGGAACAAGTGATCAAGATGTCACTTCTGAGTAAGCTGCACCTATAAAGATTTCTTCCATATGAAGGATGCTTAAAAATATTAAATGGTGAAACTGCCTTGCCTCGGGCGAGCAACAGCATCTTCTGCCACCTTCCCTAGGGTCTGATATTTTTATAGCCTCCCAAGGTCAGTGGGAAATGCAGTGCCAATCACTGGAGGGTGTTATATCTTCTTCATGCAGTTCTGTGTGGGTATCACCAACCACTGTTCACCTCTTGTTATTTCAACTGATAATATTTCTCTTTTATCTCCTTTAACAGCCTTCTGGCTCTAAGGGAACAGGAAGAACTAGAAGATTTGCCAAATGACTACCCCTTGAGCACCAGTGAAGATGAGGTGGGCAACAATCGCTAAACTGTCTTCTCCAGTTCCCTTCCGCCTCAAAGTTAGGCAGCACATTCCTGGAAAGGAAATAAGTGGCAAACTTGTTTACATTTGTGCAGGTCTTGCAAATAAATTACAACCACTTGTTTAGTGTTTCATGTAGAAGATACTATATTAAGTGCTATGGGAGTTTGAAGACTGTATAAGATACAGTCACTGTCTTCAAGTTGATTAAGTATAGTTGAGTATATAAGAACAAAACATATGGTCCTCATTATAGGATTTTCCTATTTCCCAGATTTGGATTTCTGTAGAGTTATTTAAGTGTCTGACTGTAATATACATAATTAAGCTAAATCTCCAACAGATGCTATAGGAATGCCAGCTCTTTATTCTCTTGACAAAGCTACTTAGATTGGTTTTTTAATTTGAGAGTTTCTGAGTCAAATCACATTATGTTGCATACAGAAACATTATTCCCATAGCATTTTTCTTCCCCAAACAAGTTAAGACAGAAGTATAATATTACCAAGGCTCTATAATGAGGGAGTTTGGTTTTTGAAGCAGTTCTTTCAGACCTCATCTGATTCCCCACTGACCAAAAGATGAAGAGATTTTACATGGGCTTCAATTTCCACACTGCCTTTTCCCTCCCTTCATCATTCTGATGGTTTTTCCTTTTCTGTGTCTAGGGGGATGGTGGTGGAGAGCGAAAGCATCAAAAGCTTCTGGAAGCAATCAGTTCCCTTGATGGAAAGAATAGGTAACATTCCCGTCATTTGGACAGGTTGTAACCTGATTCCATGAGATTTATCTGCAACTAATATTCATTGAGTACCTACGACAGTGAAGACACAAATGCCAACATCATTAAGAGCACATACTTTGGAGACAGACTGCATAGGCAAATTTTGTGATCTCTCTGCACCTCAATTTCTTCAATTAGAAAATAAGATTAATAATGGTACCTACCTCATAGGGTTGTGACATTTAAATGAGTTAATAAATGTAAAGGTCTTAAACTAATGCCCAGCATTTAGTAAACATTATGTAATTGTTAGCCATTATTGTGTTAGACCTCTGTGCATATGAATTCTTACTGAATACACATATTTTTTAAGCATTGAGTAGACATTACTTATCCCCTTTAGAGAAGTTAATTGACTTGCCCCACAATCACTGCTCATAAGTAACATCCAGGATTAAAATCCAGGTATGTTTTTTGTTTTTAAATCCAGGTATGTTTGAATCCAAGTCCAATACCTTTTCCACTATGCCTACCTATTGCCTTGTGTTTTTGAGGGTCTGAGTCTACATTAAGAGATGGTTAGACTACCAAGTCCAGGTTAGGAACAGATTTCCTGGTTGCTTTGTGACAAAACTCTGGGAGAGAAATACAAAGAAGTATTTGTCCCCCAGCAATATGTGTCCGTTCTTTCTATATTTTGTTTTGCCTAAATTTCAGGCGGAAATTGGCTGAGAGATCTGAGGCTAGTCTGAAGGTGTCAGAATTCACGGTCAGTTCTGAAGGTAAGTTAACAAAAGAAGCTATCTGTGCATGGAGCTTGTGGAGTTCCAAAAGTATAATGTCACTTCACCACCCAGGAACTGTTTTTGATGTGATTAATGGGTCATACTTTAAATATTTACCTGTAATGGATGAAGAAGATGGTCAGATGCCCTTGAGTTTCTTCCATTTCTAGAAGAAAGCATAGAAGGCCATGGTCAAGGTCTCCCAGTGAGCTTGATGAGCTACTTCATGGAGAGAGGGATATGAATGAAGATAGCTGCCTCTCATTAGCTTAATCATGTCCATGTTTTCATTTTTATTTTTATTGATTTTTTTTTTTTACAGAGAGGAAGGGAGAGGGATAGAGAGCTAGAAACATTGATGAGAGAGAAACATCAATCAGCTGCCTCCTGCACACTCCCTACTGGGGATGTGCCTGCAACCAAGGTACATGCCCTTGACTGGAATCGAACCTGGGACCCTTCAGTCCGCAGGCCAATGCTCCATCCACTGAGCCAAACCGGTTAAGGCCATGTTTTCATTTTTATTTCAGTTCTCACAGTGCTTTGAGTTTTGACCGGCAGATAATTTCTCCGCTAGAGCTCCAATAAGTCAAGTTACTTACTTGAGGGCCTTCACCTAGTACAGTGATGGCGAACCTATGACACGCGTGTCAGAGGTAACACGTGAACTCATTTTTTTGGTTGATTTTTCTTTGTTAAATGGCATTTAAATATATAAAATAAATATCAAAAATATAAATCTTTGTTTTACTATGGTTGCAAATATCAAAACATTTCTATATGTGACACAGCACCAGAGTTAAGTTAGGGTTTTTCAAAATGCTGACATGCTGCGCTAGGTCCTAGTACAATGTTTCTCAACCTTTTTTTCTCTTTTTGGCTTCCTGGGGAGCCTTTTTATATACTTTGTTTCTTCACTATCTCCCCCACCCTCCTCCGCCCCAGCTGGGAAATCTAATACTAAGGAATGTGATTTTGTTGGATAGGGTTGAGCTTCAGAGGGACACAAAACTTTGTAATATCCAAGATTCTTTTCACACACTCCCCCAAGAACCAATTTTCACCCCCTGGGTGGGGTAGTGACCTCACCCCTATGAGAATTCATGATCGAGTAAATGGCAGAGTTGGGATTTCAACCTGATACCAAGTCTAGATGCCAAAACTTTGTAACACAACTTAAGAAGCTTAAATGAGTTACATTCTTTTAGTAACCACTACCTATAACTTCCCAGAACAAGTAACAATGTATTCTCCCAAGCCTGTTCATTCAGCAAATACTTCCTGTGCTTCTACTATGTATCAGTTTCAGAACAGTTTAGATGAGTGCTTTTCAACTGGTGTGCCACAAGAATTTTAAAAACGTGCAATACCTATTTAGTCAGTGACACTGACCTTCTTCCCCTTAGGTTGTCAGATTTTAAAAAATGGCAGTGACAACAGCCAAGACAACAATAGCCATCCAGTGTGAATGAATCAAAATTATACCTTTTCTTTGTCAGATCAATATATATATTTTGGTGTGCCGCAGAATTTTAATAATTAGTTTCTGTGTGCCTTGAGATGATAAAGGTTGAAAAATCACTGGTTTAGATATTGGGCTATATAAAGAATAATACACTGATCTCATGAGGCTTACATTCTAGTGGGATGTGGAGACAATAGAAAATTAAAACAGGATGATGCAATAAAGAGATATGAATGACAAGAAAAGTCAATCATGCAAACAGGGGAAAGCATTCCAGGCCAGAGGGCAGCTGGTACAAAGGCTGTAAGGAAGAAACAGGATCGTATGTTTGAAGAATAGGAAGTGTGGCTGGAACATAGTGGAGGTGGGGGTGACACAGCATTGGAATGACAGACCAAGATCCCATATAGGGACCAGATCCCATAGGGCTGTGTCCTTTAGATCCATGAAGTTGGCCTTCCGTATCCTTGGTTATCACATCATTGCCTTCAACCAACCATGGATTGCAAATATTTGAATTAAAAAACACTAGAACATTCCAAAAGGCAAAGCTTGAATTTGCCACACACTGAACACTAGGCTGAATCCTTGCGAATAAAGTGATGTGTAGGCATACCCTGCTACAGCCTATATGCAAAATATAGGTTACAGCAAATATGACACCATTTGATGTAAGGGACTTGAGCATCCTTAGATTTTGGTATCCACAGGGTCTTGTAACCAAACTGCCATGGATACCAAGGGATGATTATAATTCCAAGTATAATGGGAGCCATTGGAGGATTTTCAGCAGGATCATGATATGCTGTGATTTGCATTTTCAAAATATCACTTTGGATGCTGTGTGAAGAATGAATTGCAGTGGGGCAAGAGTGAAAGCAGAAAGACCATCAGAAGAGCAAATGGCTTTTGAAAATAAATAATTTTCTTCTACCCTCCCAACCCATGTGAGAATGAAGGAAAGTGATCATGCCACTATAGCTAGTGATTAAAGTAAGAGAATTATTCCTGCTTCCCTGCATGTTTGCCTGTCTGCCGGCATTTTCTGCCTAGATAGCCGCCTGTGTGATCATTGAGATTTGGCCTCACTTATCAGTCTGACCAGAAAGTTTGGCCTTTCTACAGGATCAGGAGAAAGGCTAGTCCTTTCAGATCTGCTTGAGCCCGTTAAAACTTCATCCTCATTGGCCACTGTGAAAAAGCAACTGAATAGAGTCAAATCAAAGAAGACTGTGGAGCTACCCCTTAACAAAGAAGAGGTTGAGCGGGTGAGTTAAAAAGTATCCATTAAGAGGAAGAAATTGAACTAATGAGGAAAAACAGGGTAAGAAGGGAAGGAGGGGGAAAGCCTGACAAATGGAAGGGGAAGTTGTGATTGCCTCACCCTGAAAAAGATTAAAACTAATCCTGGGGAAAGTGCATTCCTGAGAAGTAAACAAGAGCTTATCTCTAGCATCCTGTTCCTTCCTTGGGCTAAGAAACATTGCCTCCTAATTCCCCACTAGTCCTTTGAGTTTGTTGCCTAATTTTGTGGCTCTTGTGTTTCTTGCCTGCTTCAGATCCACAGGGAAGTGGCATTCAATAAAACCTCACAGACGCTCTCCAAATGGGATCCCATCGTTCAGAAGAACCGACAAGCAGAACAGCTGGTTTTCCCCCTGATGAAGGAGCAGTCAGCCTTTGCTCCCATTGAGCATGTGCTCAACGGCTGGAAGGTAAGTGCTATGCAAGGAAACCGCACCTTGGAAAGTGAAGTTACGTAATGTGGAGATTGCAAGGTCTGCCATTCCAGCTGCGGTCATTGTAGTCTGTCAGTCAGAAAGGGAGAGAAGGGGGTAGCAAGATTCATTGTCAGCCGTGCAATAGCCAGTCACAGTGGCTCTATAGTTGCTCTTCATCAGTTTGTAGCATATAATACACATGGTTATTTCCGTGTTTTTGTGTTAAAACATCCAATTGCCATTAGAGAAGAAACATGATGCATTCTTTTTCACACCCCAGTTTTTATAGTAAAAAGCTTTCAAAGCCACATTCTGATCTGGGGGAAATCAGGAACTCAGCAGACCCAAAGTTTGCTTATAAAGGAATATCATCTTAAAATATAACATTGTGCCCAGCTGGCATGGTTCAGTGGTTGAGCGTGGACCTATAAACCAGGAGGTCACAATTCAATTCCCAGTCAGGGCACATGCCTGGGTTGCGGGCTCAATCCCCAGTGTGGGACGAGCAGGAAGCAGCCGATCAATGATTCTCTCTTGTCATTTATGTTTCTATCTTTCTCTCCCTCTCCTTTCCTCTCTGAAATCAATAAAAATATATTTAAATTTTAAAAATAAAGTGTGGCTGTAGGATGGTAAGGAGACTTCAGGAAAAAAAATTAAAAGATAATATAATTTGTACGATTCAAAAAAATCTGACCTACCTCTGACCCCATCTGATCATTTTTATCCCATACTCATCTGATGTAACCACTTCTATAAGTTTTTTTGTTATTGTTAACTTAGGAGTTTTACTGATATATTTGTGTTTACCTTATTTTTGTCAAAAAGGTAGTAGTACGCTACTATACACTCTGCACCTTGCTTTTTCAAATGACAGTGTAATTTTGGAGATCGCAGGAAAATGATGAGATGAGAGGCGAAGATTGCACTAATAATGGTACCTCTAATCCCCAGGAACTCCCTGTGCAAGAAGATAGAGTGGCCCAGAGACTGTCTATTGAATCTGTTGGACCATGCATGCCAAGATTCATTTTTGAGAAATGACGCCAGTGTGGCACAAATAAGGAAATGCTTAGGTCAGGGGGTGCTTTCTAGCTAGCAACTCTCAGTTCTCTTCTTATACTTAGAGTGCAAAGTACCAAGGACTAGTAATATACTAGTATTTCTGAAGATTAAGAATCCAAAAAGTCACCTGGCCAGTGTGGCTCAGTTGGTTGAGCATCATCCCATGAACTGAAAGGTCGCTGATTTGATTCCAGATTGTAGGCTTGATACCCAGTCGGGGTTCATGCAGGAGGCAGCTGATGGATTTCTCTATCATATCAATATTTTTCTCTCTTTCCCTTCCTCTCTCTCTCTTAAAATTAATAAAAACATTTTTTTTTTAAAAAGAAGAAGCAGCCCCGCCGGAGTGGTTCAGTTAATTGAGCAGTTCAGTTGGTTGAGCGTTGTCCTGTACACAGAAAAGTTTCCAGCCTGATTGCCAGTCAGGGCACATACCTGGGTTGCGGGTTCAATCCCCAGTCGGGACACATATGGAGGGCAACCAGTCGATGTTTCTCATATTGATGTTTCTCTCTCTCCCTCCCTCTAAGTATGTCCTTGGGTGAGGATTTAAGAAAAACAATCCAAAAAGTCTTGGTTCGGCTTCCTAAAATTCCATTAGACTCTAGCTAAGAAGAATTAAATGGGATCATGCATGTGAAAGCATTTGTAAACTGCAAAGTGCTAGAAATGATGTAAGATAACTCTTCTCAGCCCCCCTCTCCTTCCCTCCACTAGCAGTTTGCAGAGTTTTCACCTCAAAACCCTTGTTTTTCAATATGCCCTCAAAAGGGGAGGGGGAATCCCATTGCTAGAAAATGCTGCTTGCC
Organism: Myotis lucifugus; assembly: GCF_000147115.1. NCBI lineage: Eukaryota > Metazoa > Chordata > Mammalia > Chiroptera > Vespertilionidae > Myotis > Myotis lucifugus. The sequence goes on along the minus strand of NW_005871050.1, from coordinate 9,040,695 downwards.
CCTATTGGAGATTGGCAATTCACAATATACATTAGCTTTTTAAAGGCTATGAAAAGATAGTAAAGAAACCCCTTTGACTTACTCTAACCCAGAGTGTACAAACTGATATTATTAAAAACCAAATAAATTAATTCTTAAACTTTTTTAAATGAAGTGAATCTTGTTAGCTGATGAGAAAGGACCATACTTTGGGAAGAGCTGGTCTCTACTGCTTCTGTGTTCTCTCTCCTTCCCCTCCTCCCTACTGCAACTTCTTTCTTTTTTATTTTCTTTTTTATTTTTTAGTTAATCCTCACCCAAGGATAGTTTTCCATTGATTTTTTTTAATTTTATTTATTTATTTATTTATTTATTTATTTATTTATTTATTTATTTATTTTTAGAGAGAGGAGGAGAGACACAGAGAGAGAAACATCAATGAGAGAGAGACACATTGACTGGTTGCCTCCCTTGGGCTGACACACTATCCACTGAGCCAAACTGGTTAGGGCCTAAAACTTCTTTCAAAGGCCATTAATGAGGGACCTCCTAGTCACCACATCCCATGCCCTCTTCAGTCTTCAGCGAATTTGACACTATTTTTTAAAAATATTTTTATTGATTTTTTACAGAGAGGAAGGGAGAGGGATAGAGAGTTAGAAACATCTTGCCCTGACCAGTTTGGCTCAGTGGATAGAGCGTCGGCCTGCGGACTGAAAGGTCCCAGGTTCGATTCCGGTCAAGGGCATGTACCTTGGTTGTGGGCACATCCC
>NW_005871050.1:9024765-9039782 GCF_000147115.1 Myotis lucifugus | reverse complement strand
GATCGATGTTTCTCTCTCATCGATGTTTCTAACTGTCTATCCCTCTCCCTTCCTCTCTGTAAAAAATCAATAAAATATATTTTAAAAAATAAAAATAAAATAAATAAAAGAAACATCGATGAGAGAGAAACAGCGATCAGTTGCCTCCTGCACACCCCCTACTGGGGATGTGCCCGAAACCAAGGTAACATGCCCTTGACTGGAATCGAACCTGGGACCCTTGAGTCTGCAGGCCGACGCTCTATCCACTGAGCCAAACTGGTCAGGGCCAAGTTGACACTATTGACACATTGTTAAAAATTCCTGCCTTGGCTTCTGTGATACACTCCTGATTTTTATCTATCTGACTTTCTTAGTCCTTTTTATTCTTGCGCTGTAAGTTCCATGACTTTTGACTATCAACTGTATATGCTACAGATCATTCTCAACCCCTTCCTTCTGAGCTCCAGTCCCAGATTCCATATGACTAGCAGGCCTCACCTGGGTCTCCCCTATGCATTTTAAATTTCACACACAACAAAGTAAACCTGGCATTTTCCTTCCCCAGACTCCCAAACCTGTACCACCACCTTCATTCTGTAACTCAGTCACTTTGGTTGGAAATCTCAGCCATCTCATTTCTCCTTCCGTTGACTCCTCCCCAGCCCAGGCAGTGAGCTAGTGTGTGAATTCTGTCTCTGTGACAGCTCTCAGATCCCTGGCTCTTCTTCTCATTTTCATTTGCAACTTTACATACAGAGTAGGGCAAAGGTAGGGAAAGAATAACAATAATTGATAAATAATAATGCATGCAAGAATAAACTCTGTGCTTCGTGTACTCATAATTGTAAACCTACTTTTGCCCCACCCTGTATACCCTCTTACACAATCACCAGGATTTGCTTTCTGAAACAAAACTAATTGTCACTCTCCTGCTTAAAATCCTTCAGAAGCTCTCCAATTGTAGAATGAGACAAACACTGAGCATTTTAGCTGCACTGGACAACACACTGTCCGCTTACACACTTCTCCTTTTCATATATCTGTTTTTGCTTATACTCATATCTCCACTTGGCCCTCTCCTTTACGGAACTGTACTTACTCCTCAAACAAAGCCTAACTCAAAAAGTAAGTCTCTTCCCTCCCAAAGCCTAATTCACCCCCCAATCAGAATTAATTGTTTCTCTGTGATTACTCCTTTGGACTAACATTTAACCTATTATGTTGTTAGTGATGGATTTGTCTCTTTCCTCTGAAAGGCTGTGAGCTCTATGAGGACAGGAATGAGCTTAATCAATTGTGTATTCTAGCACCCTCTACAAGTACCTACAATGTAGCTGCAATCAATAAATGTTTGTAAATTGAATTGAATTGGAGGGAGATTACAACATTGTAATATAAATCACTTTGTAGCCTGTGATTGATCACTACTACAAATACTAAAAATGGAAGAATGTGTACCTTTACTATTCAATAGAATAGGTTTATGGTTAAATCAATAGCAGTGTGTAATGTATGATGATGTGTGTTTATGCATTTGTCTAGATATTTGTAAGTTTGAGACTGACCATAATATATATGAAAACCACATATAAAGTGTGTATGAGGTTTGAAACTGGCTCTGTTGCCTAGGGCTATCTTTGTACCTTGCCAAAATGGACTGTGTCATGATTGGCCTGACTATTTTAGCCATCCTTACATTATCGGTCAAGCAGTAAATGAGGTGTTTGGCTGACATGTGAAGTAACTTGTTCACAGTCCATTCGTTCCATGCATGTAGACACTACCTAGCATGCAAAGTTAACTGGAAACTGAGGAACTAAAGCCCAAGTGAGAAGATGACTAGAATTAAATTTGAACTCTCAGGAAGCCAGTTATGTGAAGGTCATAGTTTTAAAGGCAGTGTCTTTTTGTGCTCATCTTAGACCTAATCTCCCCTTCCCTCTCGAGATATTTTTAAAAGGAGCCTTATATGAAATCTGAGATTCCTATCTATACCATATGTGTAACAACACAGGGGCCATTTTGTTTTGCAACTATCAAAACTGATATTTGGTACTGCTCTTCCTCTTTCCTGCCAGCATTTACTTTAAGGGCATCCTGCTTCTATTCTTAAGAGAATGGCATTCTGTTTTAAATATATTAATAAACCAAACAGAGTGATACTCAGTAATATTAGAGACTAGCCTCAGAGTCTCCTTGCTGAAGTTGTCTTAAATCAGAATAAAATAAGGCTTTATCTGCACAGCTGGGCAGCAAAACCAGAACCCCTTCTCTTGCTGTAATAGCCAATCCTATCCAGTTAGTGATTCCAATTATGGCATCAAAGTAGATGGTCATAGGACTGGAAAGAGGAAGACAGTGGGAGCATGGCTTAAGACTCAGGATGTTTTGTTATGTCTTTAAGGCAAGAACACCCCTGGAGCAGGAGATTTTTAACCTCCTTTGTAAGAACAAGCAGCCAGTGACAGACCCTTTACTGACTCCTGTGGAAAAGGCCTCTCTCAAAGCCATGAGCCTGGAAGAGGTAAGTGTGATAGGCCTTTTATACACCCAGGCAGGGCCTGTTTCTCCCAGCATTTGCTCACAAGCCCTGGAGTCACTGTAAATCTCATTCATTGTAGGCTAAGATGCGCCGAGCAGAGCTTCAGAGAGCCCGGGCCCTGCAGTCTTACTATGAGGCCAGAGCTCGAAGAGAGAAGAAAATCAAAAGCAAAAAGTAAGGAGCTATACCTGAAACCAATATAATTTTATTAACCAATGTCATCCCAATAAATTCAACAAAAAAAGTTTAAAAAAGGGGGGGGGGGCGGACAATGGCCAATTTGGCTCAGTGGTTGAGCATTGACCTATGAACCAGGAGGTCATGGTTCAGGTCCCAGTCCGGGCACATGCCCGGGTTGTGGGCTAGATTCCCAGTGTGGGGCTTGCAGGAGGCAGCCAATTAATAATTCTCTCTCATCATTGATATTTCTATCATCTCTGAAATCCATAAAAACATATTTTAAAAAATAAAAATTGGTATAATTACCATTTAAAATAATAATTTTTAAAAAAAGATATGGAGACTCACACTAACTAGCCTTGGGTTCCATGAACAAAAGTGAGATGAAAAGAACCTTTGACGTGGCAATGGAGGTCATGTAGAAGAGATCACAAATAGGAGTGACTAACCTTTCTTTTCCCTGAGACCAATCTCATAAAAGTGTTGCCTGCTTCACTAGTGCCCTCTCCACTGGCTTTGGCTTTCTATCTTGGTTGTTGATAAACAAGATGCCTGCACAATTACTTTGTCTCCTTTCCAGGGTGTGACAGAGTGATTCTGCAGAATGAACTCTGAATCCTATAGCTGTTGAGGCCAGCAGAGCTTCCTTCCTATCTTTTTGCCTCTTTGGAACATGTCCTATTCTTCCTTGCACTATAGGTTTGTTCTGCAGAGGTCTGTCCTATGGGCTGCAGGGACTGAGGGGCCTGCCGGCGCTCTCAGGTCCCAAAGTGGCTCCCTCCAGTCACCTAGCTCTGTGATGTCCATTCTGGCTTCCGCATAGGGAAACCTCTTGGAAGTAGGGACACTTTTGTGTGTGGCATCAGTGTTTCCACTGAATCTCTTTCCTTGTACCCCTCTCATTACCCTGTAGGTATCACAGAGTTCTGAAGAAAGGAAAGGCCAAGAAAGCCCTACAAGAGTTTGAGAACCTGCGGAAGACCAATCCTGCTGCTGCACTGGAAGAACTGGAAAAACTCGAAAAGGCCAGAATGATGGTGAGGCTGCCTCTTGCCCTACCCCTGAACCACCTTTCCCCAGAAAGCAATACGGATCTCACTCTCTCCTTTCTTTCCAGGAGCGAATGAGCCTTAAGCACCAGAACAGTGGAAAATGGGCAAAGTCAAAGGCAATTATGGCCAAATATGACCTGGAGGTAAGAGACCATCAGGATGAGAGAATGGGTGGAATTGGAGGAAAGAAACAGAGTTGGGTAAGAGCCATGAGAGTGGATGGAAAACCAGGAATTTAAAAAGGTATCAGAAAAAATAATAATCTCTATATATAAAAGGCTAAGTGACTGGCCGTCCATCTGTCTGACCATCTGACTGACTGACCTGCTGGTACATATGATGCACACTGGCAATTTAAAAATAAGCGTTTACCACACAAATCTTCTAATTAATTTCCTTTCAATGTGCACGAATCTGTGCACCGGGCCACTAGTAATTAAATAAAAAGGTATCAGAAAAATCTCTAAGGCAGAGAGGAAAATGACCAGGAACAAGGTGGAAAAGGAGACATGGAAGGGGAAAAGAGCATTGAAGGAAAATCCAGTTAAAGAGGAGAGGAAATAATGTATATGTATGTATGTGTATGTATATGTGTGTATATATATATGTATATGTATATATATATATATATATATATATATATATATATATATATATATATACACATACACACACACACACACACACACACATACTCTAGAGGCCCGGTGCACAAAAATTTGTGCACTCGGGTGGGTCCCTCAGCCCGGCCTGTGGCCTCTCGCAGTCGGGGGCCCCTTCCCACGGCTGCTGGCACCAGTTTTCCTCTGGGGCCCGGGCCCCGGGGGCGTGGCGGAGGCCAGCGCGCGCGGCGGACAGCGAGGAGCTAAGCCCCTGGCTGCTCCCCATGCACGGCCCCGGGGGCATGGCGGGCTTCCCTCTTTGCTCTTCACTTGCCACGCCGGCCTTCACTCGCTGCTCCTGCCCCTGCCTGGGGCCAGCTGGCTTCGCTCCGTCGCTTGGCATCTACTTATGCAAATTAACTGCCATCTTTGTTGGCAGTTAATTTGCATATCGCCCTGATTAGCCAATGGGAAGCGTAGTGAAGGTATGGTCAATTACCCTTTTTGTCTTTTATTAGATATATATATATATATATATACACACATATACACACACACCCCATGTTTCACATGTTGGTTCCTTGAGGACAAAAAATTTGACTTCCATTTTATTCCATAGCTAGTAACACAGTGGTATATGTACAGTTTAAACAGTAGGCACCAGTAAGAAATACTTAAGTCAGATTGAGAGGAGGCAGCTTTAAGAAATGGACCGGGAAAGGTGTTATTGCGATCACTAATGACAAGGCACACGTGCTATGACTCCTTCTCCAGGCTCGCCAGGCTATGCAGGATCAGTTGGCCAGGAACAAAGAACTGACCCAGAAAGTCCAGGTGGCCTCCGAGAGTGAGGAAGAGGAGGGAGGTGAGGAAGAAGAGGGTGACCTCCTTGTCCCTGATGCGGTGAATGAGGCACACATGACTGCAGATGGACCGAACCCCTGGATGGTCAGGAATCACTCTGGTGATGCAAAAGAGGCTGAAATCCAGAAGGACCCTGAACAACTTCCAGAGCCCATGGCCAACGAGGCTTCGGAAAGTGAGGAAGAAGAAAGACCAGTGGCAGAGGAAGAAATTTTGTTGAAAGAATTTGAGGAAAGGCGATCGCTTAGGAAAAAGTCGGGGCTCAACCAGGATGCCAAGCCAGTGAGCAGACAAGAAACAAAAGGTGAGTTGTGGTGGACCGGAAGGGAGAGCTTAGTACAAATGCTATGGACCAACTGTGAGAGGAAGACTGTGCCCACCCACACACACCACAGAATGATGAGGCTCTAGGGACTTTCAAGAGAGTGTTGTGGGTCCTGAAGAGAAAACAGATGATCATAATTACCATTTTTCTTCAAAGGCATTTAATAAGTGGTCATCTGCATGGCTGTATAATGTGTGTTCCAACACGCTTTCTGCTCTTGAGGTCTTGCAGTCTTCAGAAAGGCAGGGCTACAGCATCCTTGAAGTCAGGGCAGGAGTCACCATTGCTGGTACCCACAAACCAGAGAGAAGTGCACATGGGGGGATGGCAAATCTGAAAATCGCTCACACCCACAGACATAGGTGATTTTGTTTTTGTTAATCCTCACCCAATGATATTTTTTTCCATTGATATTTTTAGAGAAAGTAGAAGGGTGGGGGAGAGACAGAGAGAGAGAAACATTGATGTGAGAGAGACACATCGATCAGTTGCCTCCTTGCACATGCTGGGGATCGAGCCTGCAACTGAGGTACATGCCCTTGACTGGAATCAAACCCACGACCCTTCAGTCCGTGGGCTGACGCTCTATCCACTGAGCCAAACTGGCTAGGGTATGAGGCATTATGAAGCATCTTCAAATTATGGCTGTAGTGTTCTGTATTGTTTGTGAAGTAGGAATGGCATTTTTAGCACTTCATGAATGCTGGCTGATACATGATACGGGGTAAGACTTTCCGGACAGGAATTAATGACTTCACAAGGTATGTGGTAAATTAGAATTTTTACCCCAATGCTCAGATTCATTTGCATATTATATTTTCTACTAGTTATCTTGAAGAGATTTTACATTAACAGTGTTAGGTTAGCACCCTTAGACAGGTCAGAGAGCTCCCATTCTGGGGAAAAAGCAGGTCATTAAAGCCTGCTTGGGAAACTACCTACATTCAGAATCACCTGGCTATCTGGACAGAATCTTTGGTCTGATTGTATTTCCTATAGGAATAATGCATTTGGGTGACAGCAGGAATCTCTTTTTATTTTATTTTTAACATATTTTTATTCATTTCAGAGGGGAAGGGAGAGATAGAAACATCAATGATGAGAGAGAATCACTGACTGGCTGCCTCCCGCACGCTCTGCACTGGGGATCCAGCCCGCAACCCAGGCATGTGCCCTGACCTCCTGGTTCATGGGTTGATGCTCAACCACTGAGCCACGCTAGCCGGGCAGGAATCTGTTTTTCCATGGCCAAAAATGATAAGAGCTGTCACTTAGAATGTATTATAGGGTTTTACTTGGGATTTTCAGCTGGAGAGTTCTGGGGTTAATAGTTAAAATCAGTTACTTCCAAGAGGATTTTGGAGAGCAGTGCTGTAGGCCAAGGTCATGGGGCAGTGTCTCTACAACCACAGGAAAGCAGCCACATCCTCCTGAGCCCCCTCAGGAGCTGGCCATCTAGCTAAATGCGTAGAGCAATTGCTTGTGGTATGGAAGGTGGATTTGGATTTCCTTGGATGATAAAAATAGAATGTTACCAACTCTTTGGGGAAATAGTGGGAAGTCATGGACCCCACACAAAATGGACAAGGAAACTTGGTCCTTGAAGAATAAACATAGATGTATCCAAAGTCCAGATCTCAAGTAGCTCTTCCAGTGGCTTCAAGCCAGAGCTAGAGAGCAGGGTGAACTTGGGAATGGAGGCAACTTGAGTCAATTCAGAGGACAGTTGAGAAGTGTGTCACTGCCATGTTTTCCTCGGGGCTCTCAGAGACCAGTGGTATTTACTCATATGGTGCTGGTGACTGGAAAGTGCAAGCTACTTGACTCAGCCACAACAGGTCATGAAATACTGCTTTAAGATAAAACAATGCTGGATAAGGTTTTTACAAATAGGACATTACAATGTAAATTATAAATAGTAAATCACACTTTTTAGGAATTACAAATATTAAATTACAATGAAGTTGCATTCAGAGGCCACCTGTTCATTAAAAAGGCCTTTTTAAAATTTGGGACTTGGGCCTTGGCCGGTGTGGCTCAGTTGGTTGAGTGTCATCCCGTGCACTAAAAGGTCGCCGCTTCAGTTCCAGGTCAGGGCACATGCCCAGGTTGCTGGCTTGATCCCGGGTGGGGGAGGATGCGGGAGGCAGCAGATCAGTGTTTCTCTCTCACACTGATATTTCTCTCTCTCCCTTTCCCTTTCTCTCTCTCTTAAAAAAATCAATAAAAGAATATATATTTTTTAAATGTTAAAATTTGGGATTTGAGGCCATTTCCCCAACCAGGGTTTATCTACTGTATGAGGCAATTAAGTCACAGTTCCTGTTATAGAGTGAGTCATTGGCAAAGTTGGGAATAGGGCCCAACATGCTGCTTTTAACTACTCAACTCCATTACCTGCTACTTGATAGGTAATTATTAGTGAGCTCTCCTCTTCATTGGGTTGCCTTGGTGCCCAACCCCCAGTGGGTGCTCTACAAATGCTCACTGAGAGTGTTCAGTAAGTGCTCATTGACTAGGCAACATCCAACCTCCTTTTCTGACAGCTTTCATTTCTTCCTGCAGATTCTAGCACCCAGGAGGTGCTATCCGAACTGAGGGCACTGTCTCAGAAACTGAACAAGGACAGCCATCAGTGCAGGAAGCAAAACGTGGGTTCAGCAAGGACTGTTTTGTCTGTCCAGAGAGAGGAACCTGCTGGGGAAGAAGAGGAGCCCCCGTTGCTGCAGAGGCCGGAGAGAGCACAGACTCTGGAGGAGCTAGAGGAACTGAGCAAAGAAGGCTGCTTTCAAAATGAGGAGCTTCCCAGGCCTGCGTTAGAAGAGCAGCAGTTGGAGAGGAATAATCAGCCTAGTGCTCCCAAGAAGAAAACGAAGGAACAAATGATTGACCTACAGAACATCCTAACCACCAAATCTCCTTCCGTGAAGTCTTTGGCTGTCCCCACGATAGAGGAGTTGGTGAGCAGAGCCAGGGTCCAGGGTGTCTTGGGCCATTGTGGGGGATCAGAGCTGGTGAAGAAAGTGCCCTTTTTGCACAAGGAATAGAATCAGTGAAGTTTGTTGTGCTGGGATCACATATCGGTAGTTGAGAGGCCCAGAATAGTATGGGGCCACGCTGGCTCCGGTGACAGTTTGATAGATGCAAATCTGTGAGTGCCACCGAGACTCCAACATCCTAAATCCTGAACCACCAAACCCTTTCTGGGTTACTCTAAAACTGCCCTCAGAGGAAAGAGGGAGGCACTCAAAGCTCTGATGAGATCCCAGGCAGGACGTTCGAAGGTGAGTCAAGGAGTTCTTGCCAAGGTTTTGTGCTATTCAGTGGGATCTCAAACGGTCCAGGACTCCCTGAATAAGTAATAGAAATTGCTCAAGTCAGGAGTCCTGGCCCTCCTTTTGAGGGCTATAAGCTGAAGGATGCCTGCATACTGGCCAGGCCACTTGGAACTCCTCCTCCTAACAGTCCATTCATTACTCCACCCTGCAGCTTCCTTACTGAAAGTTTAAAATTGTGTCATATGATAATGAGCTGGGGATATTGACCCTAGAGAGAAGAAAATTGGAGCATGATTGGCTACCAATCTGTATTGCAAGACCATCATTGTTCAGCACTTTCCCCCTAGAGGGCGCTAAAATGTCACCACCCAAAATTCAAGCGCTCCTGCCCAAACCACTACTCTAAAGCAAGCTGTAGCTACAGAACCTCTTAACCACAGTATCTCCCTTCCTGAAGTCTTTGGAAGTCCCCCTGACAATAGAGAAGTTAATAAACAGAGCCAGGATCTCGGACCCTCGTGGGGGGTCAAAGCTGATAAAGAAAGTGCCAGAAAGGAGATTTTGTGGTTAGGAGGTTCTGTAGCTGCTACTTTACCCCAAACTCCCCTCTCTGTTATCACTCTTGTTTCTTCCCAGGAAGATGAACAGGAGAGAGAGCAAAAGCAAATGATAAAGGAAGCTTTTGCTGGTGATGATGTCATCAGAGATTTCTTGAAAGAGAAGAGAGAAGCTGTGGAGGCGAGTAAGCCAAAGGACGTGGACCTGACTCTGCCTGGCTGGGGCGAGTGGGGCGGTGTGGGCCTAAAGCCCAGTGCCAAGAAGAGACGCCGGTAAGAAAGCCTATCAAGAAGGGCACCAGGTTCGCCCAACTCACCGTCAATGCCCTCCCAGCTCTTTTGACTAAGTCCTAAGGCTCTTAGACATGCTGCTGTTTGCTTTCCAGGTTTCTCATTAAAGCACCTGAAGGTCCTCCAAGAAAAGACAAGAATTTGCCAAATGTGATTATCAATGAGAAGCGAAACATCCAGGCAGCAGCTCACCAGGTGAGAGATGGAGAGCTCTTTAGCTGCCTCCCAGCTCTCTTGCTTGGGAGGGACATTCTAGTGCTCTGTGGTCTAGAGGGACGTGAGATCTTGACCACAGAATCAAATCTATTTTTGTTTTTACTGACTGGCTCTGAGATGAATAATTCCAGATCGACTCTACTGTTTTAATTACTGACCGGGAAGAAAGGTTGAGACTTACAGGGATAATCTCTGCAGCGATGGTGAGGCCTTCAGATCTGTGTTTTCAACTAGTAGCCCAGCTAACACTGGTGCAAATGGGTCTCACCAAAGGAAGAATTACTGTTCTTCAGGCTGGTATTTATAGTCAAGGTAATGTCTAAAGACTATAAAATTTGAGCTACATCTTAAGAAAAGCGAAGACAAACGGGCACTTGTTCAGTATAGTGCAAGAATTTTAAATTGTGTCATATGATAATGAGCTAGGGTTGTTTACCCAAGAGAGAAGCAAATTTGAGCAGTATATTGAAGGCTGTCATATGGAGTGGAGTCATATAAAGTAGAAGTTAGAGGAAAGGCAGAATTCAATTCAAGGGAAAACTTTCTGTTAGTCTAGAGAGAATGTGTTGCTCTGGGCTATGAACACGTGTAGAGAGGACTCAGGAATGAAATTAGACTCAACGACTTCTATGTTCCCTTCAATTCTGAAAGTCTGTGACCCTAAGATCTGCCCCTAGCCAGTATATATTAAAATGACTTGTATGTTTCTTTCTGAAAAGAGGGGGGGAGGGACTATTTAATAGGTACAAAAAGAGGTGAGGAAATAACATTTCAATAACACTTTATTGATTTCATTTTGTAAACCAGTCACTGCAGAAATTGAATTGTAAACACTGTATTCCCAGTTGAGGCTACATAACCAGAAAACGCAATGAACAGGCATGTATAGGATAAGAGCGAGAGAAAAGGAGTGCTTCACCAGGCCAGGATTCTAGATGAAGGGCCGAGTGAGAAACTCAATAAAGACCACCCTTCCCTTCCAGGGTTCTTAGCTATTTGTTTTTTAATGCAGTCACAGCAAATTGACAAATAGTTTTCCAGAATCTCCCTTGATTTTTCCTTTTTTTTAAAACTGATTTCAGAGAGGAAGGGAGAGGGAGAGAGAGATAGAAACATCAATGATGAGAGAGAATCATTAATCAGCTGCCTCCTGCGCGCTCCCCACTGGAGATCGAGCCTGCAACCCAGGCATGTGCCCTTGACCGGAAACAAACCCGGGACCCTTCAGTCTGCAGGCTGATGCTCTATCCAGTGAGCCAAACCAGCTAGGGCTGCCTCATCTTTTAAAATAAGCTATAGACTGCAAGTCCCAGCATGCAATAGAATAAAATGTGCTTTATACTAAAGGGGAGACCTTCCAAAACTGAACAGTCTATCCAGGTGTGTTTGTTCCTCTTGACCTGGGTGACGTACAGATCTAGCTATCAACCCCAATAAAACTTTACCTTAACCTAAAGAGAATCTGTCCTTCACTACCATCAGGACCACCTGGCAGTACTCGGCTTCTTTTGAGTGTTCCATTGAATATCTCCAAAGACTACTGACTGTAACTTCCCCATTTTTTTTTTTTTTTTTGCTTACATCTTTTTCCTCCTCTTTGGCAATTGGGGAAGTGTTTAAAGATTATTTAAATGTCTGAAGATAGTGCTGTGGTGAGTAGCGAAGAGTGCTGGGCAAGGCAAGGAGCCTGGGTTCTGCTCTCCCTTGAGGCTCCTATTTTCTTAGGTAAATCACTTCCTGTCTCTAAGCCAAACTGTGGGTCTGAGGCAGATGACCTTTTCATTACCTTGGGCTTTCTAGCTTGGACAGTTTGTGATGCCAATGGAGGATGAAGCTAACTAAGTGTAGCAGCCTAGTAGAGTTTAAGGTTCAGGAGTAAACCTTTGGGTTCCTTAAAACATCAGTCCTGGCCCTGGCTGGTGTGCTCAGTGGTTAGAGTGTCGGCCCTAGCACCAAAGGGTTGCAGGTTCAGTTCCCAGTCAAGGGGATATACCTGGGCTTCAGGGCTTGTGCAGGAGGCAACCAATCGATGTGTCTGTCTCACATCGATGCTTCTCTCTCCCTCTTCCTCTCTCCCTCCTTCCTTCCCTCCCTCCCACTCTCTCTAAAAATTAATGGAAAAAATATCCTTAGGTGAGGATTAACAAAACAAACAAAAACAAAACATCAGTCCTGTTTATCAAGGAGAGGGTAAGAGGGTCACAAAGTCTACAGGGATACACAAATGCCCGGGTGTTTCTTGGAGTTGCAAGGCACAAGAATAGGAAGGTTGTGTAGAAGACCCACTTGAGGACAGTAGCCATGGAGCTACTGTAGTGTTCCTACAGCTACGGGGGCAGTATCAGGGTGGATTTTCAATCCCTTAGATTGTTGGAGAAGCTTGGGGAAGGGGGGGTCCTAAATCCAAATTAGGCCCCTCTACTCCCCAATGTCTTCAGAGATTAGGACTCCTAAGGCTAGATGGAGGCATTGGGATGCCTTGACCTCTCAGTAGCTTCACCCACTGCCTCCCTAGAGGCAGTAGAACTGTGGCCCGTGTGCCAACACTACCTGACCAATTGCCATTGTACACCTGCACCCCAGGCGAGGCTCATGCCTAGTCACTCTGCCTTCCTTTCCAGGTGCGGGTGCTTCCATATCCATTTACCCACCATCAACAATTTGAGAGGACCATCCAGACCCCGATAGGATCTACATGGAACACCCAGAGAGCCTTCCAGAAGCTGACTACACCCAAGGTTGTCACCAAGCCAGGACATATCATTAAGCCTATAAAAGCAGAGGATGTGGGCTACCGGTCTTCCTCAAGGTCGGACCTCTCTGTCATACAGAGGAATCCAAAACAACTCTCCATACGTCACAAAAAACAGCTGAAGAAAAATTAAAGATTGAGTTGCTGGAAGAGTGACATCTTGGTGCCTAGAACCAGGACCCCACCCAGAGTGCTCCTCCATTGGCCGGGTTTTACTACAAGCTACAGAATCAATTTCAAAATTCATCAGCACACATTTTAGGAATAAAGGCATTTTTATCTATTTAACTAGAGTATATTCTGTGTCATTTTCAAGTCAGACAAAATGCCTTTGGATGTTCCCCATTGCACTTCTCTAGGTGTACTTGTCAGGGGAACTTCATTTTCTCACCAAGGATTATATAGTTAGTGCTAGGCTGGAGTGAAGTAAACCTAAACTATGATCTTAAATATATCACATCAGGCATGATCTACTGTAAATAACCATTTTTTTTTACACTCGGAGATAGTGACTAATTATTGTATATTAACCTCTGAACCTATAAACAAATATGCACAATCCAAGCTATTGGATTTGGGGCTGGTCGTAGGACGGTGCTGAAGCTGGGCTCAGCTTTAAGTATAGCCACTGTCATTTTCTTGGCGAGTGAGCCTCCCAGCTCGCACAGGTCTTAGAGAAGCTAGCACTTTTCTCATTCTTAAGATACTGAGGTTTTACCCCTACTTTACAGATGAGGTAGAAGAGCTTTCAGAAGTAAAGCTCTATTCTCTTCCTAACTCAGGGCCAACTCCTCCCATTGATTTGATTCAAGCATTAGTCTGCTCTATGATAGTTCACCTGGGCTTCTCAGCTCTGAGGAACCTGCCTTTCCTTGAGTGACAAGAAAGAGAGTTATGGACAGGGTCCCCGCAGCCAAGATTCCCAACAAGGAATTGGAGAACCCCTCTCCCCTGATTTCAAAGGAGGTAGCACTATTGTACTTCACCTCCTGCCTTGGAGGTTAGTGCCTCCAAGACTGGGGGGTTATTTTTGTGTATTACAGACCCCTCTGAGAATTTAATTAAATTATGAACCCTCCCCAGAAAAATGCACCAACATATCCACCATCTTGCATACAGTTTGAGGAGCTTTACAGACAATCCCTGGGCCAAAAGTTCTCTGCCACTGAGTTTTCTTTTGCTATTTCCCCCATCAACACGGTCCCCTCTTTTTCCAAGCATACCACTCGCCAAATAGATTCCAAAATGTTTAGATCTCCAATGTAACTAGTCCTGATGCCTTTATTTTATAGGCAAGATTTCAGAGTAGAGGTCTCCAGTGTTACACATTAAATTAGTGGCTAAGTAGTCACTAGGACCCTAGACTAACTTTGAAGCCAAAAAGCCACGCCATAAATTTCTATGAAATTCCCGTGGTAGCTGTGGGCCCCTATTACTATTGCTTATCCTCTCAAAAACCAACCCGGAGCTGGGAATTAAGATAAATACCTTGATCGTGTTTTGAGCCCAAGGGGCATTTTAAAGTTATCTACTGGACTGATATACCAGCGATCTACTTGCTGGGTTGACACCTAAGTCAGTGGCCGTGGGGGGAAGGGGAGATGGGGAACTCCTGCCTTCGTTTAAAACACCATAAACTTCTCTTTAGAGTACAAAGCGGCCACCTCCGTCCCACCCACCACCCCCCCAAATTGAAGCGTCCAATCAAGTGCCCCCAGTAAACGGCCAATCCCCTTGTACTTTCCCGGGACCCTCCTCAGCTCTCCGTACTCCCCGAAGCCAGGAGTGATGCAAGCGACCCCATCCTTCAAAGGGGAAGGCAGGCGCCAGAACATTTATAAACGACGCCCACTTCCAGCCTTCTAAGCCCCCAAACGGATTCGACTGTTGTTCAGTGGGGCTTTTTTTTTTCTTTTCTTCCTCCGAACCTCCGAAGTGTTCTCCCTTCCCATTGGCCGAAGCTGCCCCTTGACGCCACCCTGGCTTTGCTCGTTGATTGGTCCATTCTGGATGTGCCCAAGCCTTTTTCCCAGGGTGTGGCGCCCCCCCCCCGCCCCCAACAGGGCTCTGACCCCTGGCTCCTCCCTTCCCCCCCCCCAAGCCCCCCTCTCTTGTCCGAATGGTACTGCCCTGGCCTCGCTCCCCCACGGCCCAGGCCGCTGCCCTTAGGGCCCCCGGACGGGGCGGGGCACGCTGGGGACGGGCAGAGGGCGGTGGTGGCGCCTTCCTGCCGAGCCCGAGGCCGCCCCCGCCACCCTTCTCCAGCCCTCGTAGGTCCCACTTTCTCTGAGGCAGTTTTTGTCCTGCCTTGGTAGCCCCGTGCCGTCTGCAGGGCCCCCACCGTGATCTTTGGGCCATCCCGATCAGCAGCGTTAA
>NW_005871050.1:9016915-9024158 GCF_000147115.1 Myotis lucifugus | reverse complement strand
CGCCCGCCAGCCTGCGGACCGCCAGGTTCGCTGCTCGCTCCTCCCGCTGCCGCTCCCTGACCCGCCCTTCCCGGCCAGCTTTTCGCGCTCCCGCGCTCCCCCCTCCCGCACACCCACTCCCTCGGCCCCGCTCGCCAGCCCCTCCAGCGGCCCCGCGCAGCGTGCAGCCCGCCTTCGGGGCAGCCTCGGCACCCCACGGCCACCGGCACCGCAGGGGCCAGCGCACTGCGAGGGAATACGAACCCGGCCCGGGTCGCTCCCGCCCAGCCCGGCTCTTTGCAAGCGGCCCGGGACTCAGGCGCCCGTCGAAAGTGTTTGGGGGACGGGCCTCCTGCGCCCTGGCCTGGCAGGAGCGCCCTGGAGAGAGACGCGGTGAACCAACCTCCGGGATGACTTTACCCCAGCCTCCTCCGTTGCTCCCGCCCCAAACCGGTGCCAGAAGCGCACGGCGCGCAGCTGGGATTCACAGCTAGTGGGACAGGGTTGGAGGACTTGTCCTGAAAATGCCAGCGAGCAACTTTAGCTTGGGACCCTGAGGCCCAAGGAGGCGAGGACCGGTGACACGCCCCGGCCACCCACGGAGAAAGGGCGAGCCCACGCCCAGGCACCTGAGCCCCCAGCCTCCTGGCCCTGGTCTCCCCACCAGCGGCGCAGAGGGAGGTTGCCTCTGGTCCTTTGTATGGACCCCGCACCATCAGAGGGCTGGAATTACACCTTCAATTGAGGGTGGGACGCGGCTCAAGTGGACAGAAAACCCAGACACATGTCAATAGGCACTTCTTAAAAAGCTATTGGAGATTGCCCAAGTTCACCATGTTTCCTCCCCTGAACCTCTTCTCCCAAACCTTCACTCAGTCTTACCTATTTACCCACCAGACTGGAAGCTGTTTGAAGGGGGCCCAGCTTGTTGCTGTGGCTCACTCAATGGATCCCTTGTGATTGGCAAACAAGTGGATGCATTTGTTAACTGCCCGCCTTTGGGATCTGTGTCATTATTGTGTGACTTAAGGTTGTAAACTCGGGAGGGCCACGACTGGGTCGGGATTACTAGCTCGTGCCAGGCACAGCATGATGCCCAAAAGGACCAGCGATCATTTTTTTTTTTTTTTTGACTGATGTACAGGAGACAGATGCCTACCTCCTCTTGGTTCCCAGAACTGGCAGTTCCGGAGCTGGAGGTCCTGAGTGAGGAAGAAACTAAGAAGCTGCCTTAGCTCTTTCCCAATTCGAGCCAACTTGCTGGGGCCAGATCCAGCTGCATTCACCATCTGAACACACAGGGTGTTGTGACTTTCTAGTACTGGGAATGGGTTCGCAGGGAGCCCTACACTCCCCACTTTAACTCCCAAGAGTTGGCAACTGGAGCTGAGAAAAAGGAAGTAGCCAGTTTTTGCTCAGTGTGAAACAAACTGTCCATATAAGGATCAAACCTGTAGCTCTTCAACCATTTACCCCAAGGTTGAGCTGAATCCCATGCAGAGGAAGGAGGCTGCAAGCAAAGGGGACCCGTCAATAGAAGTTAACTCCAGTGCTCCTTCCTCCCATTCCACTACTTCTCTGTCACGTGGCCACTTTAGAGTCAGTCCAAGCTCCCTGCCCACCTCACACATCAGCCCCCAACCAGACAAACCTCTCTGTACTTCCTGAGCCCTCCACTGCCCTCACCCAAGCCAGCCTGCTCTAAATGGACACTCAGTGATCCAAGCAGAAACTGAAACAGTAACAATCAGATAGTGTCAAGAGACTTGGGCAGAGATGCCTCTGAGCGCTCGGCCTCCTCCTCTGCCTTGGCACAGATGTTCTTATTGTCCTGGAAAGAAATACGAAATTCCCTCCCCAGGCATGGAGTGGGGACACTCCAGGACTTAGCCCCCCGAGGACAGAGTTGCCGACCCAGCACAGCCTCCCTGTGCCCTAATTATTCAGAACGGGACTGTCACCATGCCTCTTCCCCATCCTAGCTAAGGCTGGCCCTCTGGACCATTTGTCCTCCTCACCAAGGAGTTTAAGGGTAATGGGGCTGGAGCTGCATGAGACGATTACTAAACTATTCCTCAGTCCTCTTTAGGTACCGTTAGCACATCAAAATACATATGTGGAAAAAGCTCACAGTTAACACTGGAAGAAAAACAGTAAACACAGTGTCACTTTGCCAGGTTCAACAGTTTTGTTTTGTTTTGTTTAAATGCTAATGGCCTCAAATGGGGAGCAGCATCCATCAGTTAAATAAACAAGCCATTAGACAGAGACTAGAAGTGTCAACACATGACTAATCTACTAATTGGGAGACTGCATCACTAGTGAGGAGCGAGGCAGCAAAGCATGCTGGAGACTGTGGAGCAGACTGATGAAGCACATGGTATGTGGGTGTTGGAGCCAACATGACCTGAATTTGAATCCTGCCTCTCTACCAGTTGTTAGCTGTGTGGCCTTTAGTGAGTTATTACAGTTTTTACTCCCCTGAGCCTCTATTTTCCATTCTGTAAAATGGGGACAATAACAGTATCTACAGCACAGGGCTGTTATGGGGATGAATAAATAATGTAAGTCATGTTCTTAGTACTGAACCTGCCATATCATGTGTTTGATATCTCTTAACTATTATTGATCTTACTAAAGTACCTTGCACATAGTAGACACTCAAAAATGTTAGCAATGAAATTGAAAAAAATTACTATGGATGCCAGATATTAGCCATAAAAAGTGAAGATGAACCCAGACCCCCCCCCCCTGCCCGCCCCTCAATACAACTGACAAAGGGATGCTTTGGATTGGTTAATTCCAACTTCTTAAGGCATCCCTTTAACCTGGGATGAGGTCCAGCCCTTAAGGATCACTATCCTGTCCCAGAGTTGCTGTATTGTGGGGCCTAAGAAGCTTGAGTTAAGCTGGCCTTCGCAGGCCTAGACCAACCTGGCAGCATCCTAGGCATCCTTCCCCAGCCATACAGATCCATACTGTAGAGAGTATTCTGGGCTGTTCTTGATTGCATCCTTCCTGTGTGGAGACAGGTGGGGATGTTAGAATTGAGAGGGGCCAGAGTGAGGAGGAAGGGGGCAGAGAGGGGCACACAGGGCCCCCAGGATAAATAATTGACCTAGACAAAGTTGTTGGTCTCGGCTTCCTTGCCCCGCCCTTTCCTTTTGAAGCCCACTGCCCTTCCTCCCTGTCACCTGCCAAGAAGGATTCTTCCTCTTGATTTGCCAGCCCTGTTCTGCACTGTCACACTCCTCTCCCCTCCTCCCTTCCTGTTTGTTCCAGGAGAGTATTGCTCTTATCTGAAAGGTTGGTTAACTACTGGTTTAGAGAATTCCCTCTGCATAGGTAAGGGAGTTAAGCTAATAGTGGCTTAACGTGCCACCCCCTCTTCAGGTCTTGTAATTGCATAGGAGCCTCTTTAACTTGAAAAAAAATTCTCAAGGTACCTGGAAAAGAATGAAAACAGATGGCGGGGGATTTCTGGGCCTTCCAGGCTGAGGTGACATGCGCAGGAGAAATCTTTTACCCTTCATTGTCCATCATGTTGTTGTGCCTCCTTGTAAGTTCTGCCTTGAGCTCTGGGAGTTGAGCAGACACACCCGACCCCATCAGGCACGCTCCTCTCCAGTTCTACACCTGGAGTACCGCCCCCTCACACACACACACCCCTAACCCCCACCCCCCACCCCGACCCAGCACATACTTATACCCCAGCAACTAGTTTAGTTAGCAAGCTCCATTCTCCTTCATCCACATCTTCCAGCTGAGCCCTGACATAGAAACCCTCCTGGCTCTACACTTAACTAGCAAAAAGCAGGTTAGCCTGATCAATGAAGCCCTCGGCACAACTTTTTTATTGAGTGCTAAGGGGTTAATGCATGCTCCCTCCTGCCACACCCAATTGGACTGCAGTTCTCAAAGCACACCAGTCACGTTCTGTTCCAGAGCCTGTGCTGTTACAACTACTCTCGGAGCCTGGACCACTGTAACCAGGTCCCCCACCCTGTTCTCTGCAAATCAAGCTCTTTCTCAAAGGATCAGCTGAACTGCTCCTGCCTCCAAGAAGCTGCCCAGCTGCCCACAGCGCTGTAGGTGAAGTCAGCCTCCCCTTCCCCCCACCCCCACCCCCATGGGTTTACAGCACTTCAAAGTCCCTCTTGGAGGGCCTCCTTGCACATTAGGCCTGGCATAAAAATTAGTTGCAGCTTTTTCTGTCCTAAGAAATATACATAACCTTGTGGAGAAGAAGTCCTTCGCTTCTTTTTTAGTTTGGGTTCAAATGTACACAAAGAAGTGGACCCCATCACTTGTGTTCCACAACTTTGCTACATTTGTTTCAGCTTCATGTTTTTATCTCCAAACACACAAACAGTGCCTAGCACTGCCTTGAACAGCATTTTCAACAACGGAGCTGGGACGTGGGGGGAAATGGTGAGCATTCAGGCTTGCAGGACAGGCTTCTGGGGGTGACATAGCCTGGGGGAGTGGGGAACTATTATCAAAAATTATCCATACGGAGTAGCTATGATGAGCCAGGTGCTTTGCAATTTATCTCATTTCATCCTCGCCACCTTATGGGGTAGGTACTGGTATCCTCATTTCACAGAAGAGGGAATGAGGCTCATAGAGGTGAAGGGTCCCCCAGGTGGGCAATAGCTGAGCAGAGATTTGAATCCAAGCCCTGAGCTCTTCTCACTGTGCTATGCAGCCTGCCTCAAAGGGGACCAAACAGGCTGCCACCTGCTCTGCTTCAGTTATGAACAGTACAGGACATGCTTTGTGTGTGCCCCTGCAGAATAGGATACACACACACAAGCATGCACACCCACAGGTAGGACTGTAAAATCATTGCACCAATTTTTGTTTGTGGAGTCAGTCTCTTCATCCTATAAGTACCCCTTAATCCTACAAGCCTGGAATAGAGGGAAGAGGTGGGAGGGGGCTGAGGGCTGAGCCTATGGGAAGGGGCAGGAGTTGAGGGAATTGGTGAAGAAGGCTCCACCAAGGTCTCCTGGGACCACGTGGTTTTCAAAGGGGAAACAAAGTCTCTTTCCTCCTACTAGCACAGTACATTCTCTTCAGATCTCTACAATGACCTTGCAACCCTCATCCTCCTCTTCAGCCATGCTGCCTCCCTCAACAAACATTGCTCTTTGCAGCCTTTGTTCTGTCACAACACCCCACACGGATCCACCCCCACCCCCCACCCCACACAGATTCGAGTTGTTCCTCTAGCCTGGGATACCCTCTCCACCACTCTCCATACCTAAATTCTCCAACTCAAGGTTCAAGACTCACCTCCTCCTAGAAGTCTTCCCTGATTCTGACCACCTCTTAACTTTCCCATCTGGTATAATTTTTTAAAATATATTTTTATTGATTTTAGAGAGGGAGAAACATCCGTGAGAGAGATTGATGCTCTGCTCTCTGGTCTTGTTCTCTAGTTGTTTTGTTTCTTTTCTTTAAAGAGGAAGGGAGAGACAGAAACATAAATGATAAGAGAGAATCACTGATAGGCTGCCTTCTGCACGCCCCCTACCAGGGATCGAGTCCACAACTTGGGGAATGCCCATAACCTGGGGATGTGCCCCTGATCAGAATTGAACCGGGACCCTTCATTCCGCAGGCCGACACTCTATCCACTGAGCCAAACCAGCGAGGACTCTCTAGTTGTTTCTTTAAAGCCATTTCCTGGCCTCTTGAACTCACAGTTTCTGCTACAGAGAAATAAAGAAAGTCTTTCTTTTAAACATTTTTTTTATTGATTGCTTTTTTAGGCAGAGAGAGGAAAGGGGGAGGGAGAGAGAGAGAGAGAGAGAGAGAGAGAGAGAGAGAGAGAGAGATCAGTTGGTTGTTCCACTTATTCATGCATTCATTGGTTGCTTCTTATATGTGCTAAGGGAATGGGGTTGACACTCGAACCAATTGAACTACCTGGCCAGCGCAAGAAAGTCTTTCAAGAAAAACATGTGCCAGGCCGGCATGGCTCCGTGGTTGAGCTTCCACCTGACCTATGAACCAGGAGGTCACGGTTCAATTCCCAATCAGGGCACAAGCACCCGTTGTGGGCTGGATCCCCATTCCTCTCTAAAATCAATAAAAATGTATTTATTTTTTTAAGAAAGTCATGTGATTAACTTCCCTTTTCCTCCCATGTTCCTTTTGCTTCCTCCATGTTGTTGCCTGGGTTTCTAGCTTTGCTGCCACTGGCATCTTTTCTACAAAGATCTGAGATAAAAAAGATTCACATGTTTACCTTGATCTCTTAAACCACAGAAAATTCCTTCTGAAGCTACTCTACGGGCTTTGCTAGTCCTTTTGTCCAAGCATTTGTAGGAGGGGAAACAATCTAAGTGGGCATGTTAATATATACAACACTACCTCCCACTTCCCTCCCCTTTATCTACCTCAGCCCCTCCCCTTTACTCCCCACCAGCCTCACAATAAACAAACCCTCCCCCATACATAGTTACAGCTAGAAGGGACAGCCCATTTTCCAGATTTGGGGAACAAGCAGGGAGGTGTTGGGCAACAATGTTTCACAGACTCAAGATAAGGCCACCTCATGCCACCAAAGGAATTCTTTCCAGTTGGCAAAATGCTGGGCATTGAGGGGTCACCTTAATCTTTGAGCAGTGACAGTTGGGATAGGTCTCCCCTGCTAGGCTGGGGAAGATAGACAAGATTTGAGCCCCCTTTCCACTCCCCATCTCTGAAATTTAAGGGGGGGAGCATGTGCTAGCCCTTACAAGGCTTAGGCCAATGTCCAGCCTTCCAGTGCCTATCAGTAAAGGCACCAAAATTGATTGCAACTCTCTTAGTCTTCCGTGTATCTCCCTCTCAGCTGATCCTGAAACTAGAGATGCCTCAAGAATGTTGTACCTGATTCTGTCTTATGCATTCTCACATATCCCCGCCCCCCTGCTCCCCCCCAAAAAATATAGGGAATGAGAGGGGAAGGATTGGCACTAAGAGAAGGGTGATGGGAATTGTTATCCTATTTTATTTGGTGGATATCTGGGGAGGGTTCCATCATAAAAGTGCAATACACAGATTTCTTGATCCAGATATCGATAGATCCGCTAAAGAATGTTCGTAAGGGAGTAGAGGTTAGGGTGACAGTAGAAGAGGAAAGCATCTAACTACCCAGCGCACGATTGGTGAAATAAACTTATGGCGGATTCATGAAATGAAATACTATTAGAGTGGTTCGAGAATAGGGTTACAAGGGAAGAATACTCAAGGAGATTGAAAAGATGCAATA